>NC_140589.1:1005435024-1006066691 GCF_964204655.1 Triturus cristatus
TCTTTATAGTAGTTGGCTATTTCTTGTTGGAGTATTTCAACCGAGTTGTTATTTTCTTCGTAATACAGCTGTGAGTAGTACTCTTTAAAGGCGTTCCTTATTGTAGAGGGGTCATTAGTCTCTATCCCAGATTGAAGTCGTATTGATAGAATTTCTTTGCTTATAGCCTTCTGCCTAGTCTTTACAGCAAGGTGATGCCCTATGCTATCACTACACTCATAGTTAGCTTCGCAGGAAGCTACCCATTTTGCAGCGGTTTTATCTAAAAGAAAGGCCCCGATTTCAGCTTTAATAAGTGTAACTGTGTTCTGGGTGTTTTCTGTGTCTAGATTTGTTAGGATTTGGTGAGTTAACATAGTCTCTGCTATTTTTAGTTTATCTAAGAGAATAGTCATGGCTATTTTATCTTTTTTATTTTTCCTGGCGGAGAAGCTTAAGGTTTCTCCCCGTATACCCGCCTTTAATGCGTCCCAGACCATCATTATTGAGGCTGAGCCTGTGTTGTGTTCCAGGAATTCCTGGATCCAGGCTTGCATGTGGATCCGATATCCTGTATCGTGTAAAAGGGCTTTCTCGAAACTCCATGTTGAAGTGTCCGCCCAGTCCCCCATCCCACCAATAGTTAGTATTAGGGGATTATGATCGGACATGAAGCGGGGGGCCAAGTCTATGGTGCATTTATTAAGTAGGGTAGAGGAGATCAGAAAGTAATCTAGCCTGGCAAATGAACGGTGTGGGGCGGAGAAGTAGGTATAGCCAGGTTGATGAGGGTTGATTTTGGACCAAACGTCACTCAGCCCGTGTGTTAGCATGAGGTTGTGTATTTCTTGAAAGACTGCGGGTTTCCTACCTTTATATTTCCATGAGTTATCCGATGCCCAGTTGCAGGGCAAGTTGATGTTTAAATCCCCACATACGATATTTGGGGTGGGCCAGTGGGCAAGCTCCCCCGAGAGTAGGTTGATGACCCCAGGATCATCCAGATTGCTGCCATAGATAGAACAGAGTGTGAAGGGAGGGCTAGAAGGAAGGTAGCACTCTGAGATGACCCATCTGCCTAGTGCGTCGTTTTTAACTCGAGGAGTTTTTATAGGGAGTCTCCTTTCCACCAAGACGCTTACACCTTTAACTTTGGCTCCCTGCGTAGTGGCCCCAATGACTTTGAGCCCCAAAGAATTCAGTAGGTTCCTTTGACTGTTTTCAATGTGCGTCTCTTGGAGGCATACGATATTCCCTTTTAACGAGTACAGGCCCTGCATTACTTTCTGTCTTTTAGAAGGCTTGTTCAACCCACAGATATTGATAGATATAAGTCTGAGGGTTTTTAGGCTTGCCATTTGTATGTAGTGAGAGGTTTGCTATGGGCTGCTCCTTTTAGAACTTCTCGTTTTCCCTTTTTTTAAAAAAAATTCTCGAATCTTATCTATACTTCCTTTGAGTCTAGACTGAGTTAGTTCGTCGAGTGTGTGTGTAAATGTCAATGCTGATGCGTCCGTTCCCCTTGTGCAGTAGTAGTGTCCGTGAGAGTAGTGATAGTGGATCCCCCCGTCCCCCTGCCCCCCCCTCCCCTCCCCCCTTCTTCAAAGCGATCAGGTGTTACCTGAAGGATGGTGATCAGAATGGGTCTCGGCCGCTAGTCAGGCCTGTAGTAGAGTGATATTGGAGGCTAGACATCCCTGCTAAGTGCCTGAACCTATCTGAGTTTAAAGTTTACTGTTTTATATTTATTCCTGTGTTTTGAATTTTTGTGTTTTTCATGAGTAAGTGTTGTAGTTTTGTAGTGTTTTTCCTAAACTAATATATTCCCATAATCTGTGGTGCTATCCTTGATTTATCTGGGGCTCTTCTTGGCTTTGATCTCTTCCAGGGATTCCCCTGCTTTAATTTCAGATAAGAAGATTTTGATCCCCCCGTTAAATATAACTTTCAGTCTTGCGGGGTTCAGAAGGTAGACTTCCGCGCCATGCTGTTGGAAGGGGGATATTAGTTTTCTTAGGCGCCATCTTCTTTCGACAGTTTGATGACAAAAGTCCGGCTCAGCGAAGAAGTTTACACCATTGGCTCCTTTTATAGTGTTCGGGCGGGCTTGATCGTATATCATTTCTCTTAGGAGGAAATTTCCAAAATACACCAGGAAGACTCTCGGCTGCCCGCCTGTGACCGTGTTGCCACTACGCTGCCGTCGAATGTTAAAGGGGAATCGGTGTGCTCTCTGGACCTCCCGGTCCCAGTCCCACCCCTTCTGGTCGGGGAAAGACTCTTGAAGGAGCTTTACAATAAATTGTCTCGGGTCGTCCCCTTCTTTTCCTTCTGGTATCCCCAGAAGGCGGAGATTGTTCCTTTACTGGCAGTTTTCTTGCTCCTCCATCTTGGCCATGATGTCAGTTAAGCAGGCTGCGTTCGCTTCTCCCAGTTTTTTCACGGCGGTGGTTTCTGTCTCGAGGGTTTCCGTGCGTCCTTCAATCATGGAAACCCGCTCGCTGATGTCCGTACATGTCTTGCTCAACCGCTTCAACCCTCCTTGCAGCTTCTTGGCGGCTCCCTTGGCCGCAACGTTATCAGCCCGGACCTCCTCCTGGAATTCTTTGATGGAGGCGAGGATTGAGGCAAGCGAGGGTTCATCACAGGCTACAGGAGGAACCCTAGATTTTTCCCACTTCGCCGCCTGTGAGTCATCATTGTCCAATTGATAGGACAGGTGGGAGTCTGAGTAGTCCCACTTCAGGTGGCTACGCCTTTTGCCTTTAGCTTTTGATTTCTTGAACCGCTGTACCGTCCCGGTCTCTTTGCTGTCCTCACTGTCCAACTCACTAGAGTCAAGTCCCCCCTCATCGGAGGAGGATCCAGCACCGTCCGAAACAGAAAAAAAGTTTTCGGGGGCCACTTCTGGTGTCCAGGGTTTTTGTGCACCGGCTGTAGCTTCCAGACATAGTATATAGTCGCTGGTGCCTGCTACCGACTTTGTGGAGATTGTCTCTGGGTTAACAAGATATGTGGCTCGGGGGTCGCCAGCTTCCAAGCTTGGAGTCTCTATACTGACCTCGGATTCATCCCTGGTCTCGGAGTGGTTGGGCGTGTTATTCAGGGGGCCAGCTGCCGGTTGGGGTGTACCTGCCAAGTCCGAGTCCGTGTCAGCTCTCTTAGAGCATGGAGTCTCTGACAAGTGCGTGTTAGCTGGCGGGTCTATAGTAGGGCGAGTGGCGGGTGGCAGTGCCTCTTGTGAGGATGAGTGTAAGAGTGGTGGTTGGATATCTGCTGCAGCCTGTCCTTTGTTATTTAAGAACATTTTCGCAAGAGGTCCCTGCGTGCTTATAGCTGAGTCTTTGGTCACACCCGGGCCGGCCCCCCCTGCCTTTGAATGCTGCTTTTTCCCCACACTGACCTCTTATTTTGTTCGGTAGCTTCCCTCCGTGGATGGTGGCTCTCGTGGTTCGAGGATGTTTCTAGGCTTTGAACCCCTCTTGGCGCCCTTCTGGCTCATCTTAGCGAGGGTTGAAGTTTGAAGGGTTGAAGTTTTTGGATATATCCGCCGTATTACGCAGCGCTCAGCAATTGTTGGTGGCAGAGAAAGGACCCCAGTAGCACTTAAAGACCTTATGGCCCAGGTCGATTTCAGGGCGATATTGTAAGATGCTGTGGCAATTAACCGGTTCTGATGCGCAGTGAAACTGCGATGATGAGGTCCGTCATCAAGGCAGTCATTGGCGAGGGATGCGAGGAGCTTGCACCTATTAGAGCGTCACACAGTGGCAGTTCCAAAGGAACCCAACTTGAACTCCTGAGCTTTTGTGAATAAATGCACGCCTTGAATAATATTGAGTAAAATGAATTGAGCACGACATGAGAGTAAGAGAGTAAAATGGACCATTAAATATGAAGAAAATGAGAATAAAATAATGAAATTGATTCAAACCTGAGAGTGTGGCAGTGCAGCTTGAGGGAACCGGATTGGAGCATCCTTGTGGTTTCATAGTATTGTCACAGCGCCCGAGACGAAGCGCAAAGCAGGCATTGCACGCCATCAAAAAACTACAAAGGAAAGAACAGGTTTAACTGCAGGACTACAAAAGGGAGTGCATCTCTTCTCTTTAATCATTAGTTCTAAAGGCACCTCATCATTCCTCAATGTGAGAGGCTGCGGGTTGCAAGTCTTTTGCGACGGGTCCAATCTATGCAACAGTGGTGGTGCATTGGTTCTACTTGACGATGCACCACTCAGCCGAGGAGATGCGTTAGTTCTGCTTGGGGATCCATTACTCAGCACAGGCTTTGTCGGTTCCACTGGAGATACATCTTAGACCCACTTCCACGGTTCTGGCACTGGGGGGGCACAACTTGGCAGGCCAGACTCACATATGGCAGAGTCTAGGTGCAGAGGCAGGTTAGTTGGAAGTCTTTTATGTCCCTGACACTTCAGATCAGGAGGTCAGCCAACTAGCCTTGGAGTCACTCTAGGTTCTGGAGACACGCGATGCAGGTCCAGTCCTTCTCACCCAGGTAGGAGGACAGCATGCCAGCAGGTAAGCACAGCAGAACAGGATTCCAACAAAGCAGGAGTCCAGCAGAGTGGTAATCCTTCAGCAGCACAGCAGTACTTCTTACTGGCAGAGTATTCACAGGTCCAGAAGTGTACTGAAGTGGTGGTATCTGAGGTCCAGTACTTATACCCTATTGCACCTTTGATGCCAGGGAGATTCCAAAAACATGTGAGGTGCACATGGGTCCTCCCTTCGTTTCCTGGCTTCAGACTCACTACAGAAGGGGATGCATCCCTTTGTGTGGCTACAGGACACAGCCTGTTCAGGTGTAAATGAGGCTGGGTCCAGCTCCTCCCTCCCAATCTGCCGGGATGACCCATCAAGTCACACCTAAACTCATGTTGTGTGTGGCTGTCTAGGGGAAACACACAAAGCCCAGCGGTCACCCACCTCAGACATGCAATCAGAGATAGGCAGCAGGCACCCAATGGCTAAAATAAGAGAATGCCAACTTTCTAAAAGTGAGTGGGAGAAGAAACAGCTGTGATGCACTCAAAGGTCATCTATTTAAAACTATACATAAAATATTCTAAATTCTCAAACTGACTATTATAATTATGTGTGCACCAGGTTAAGTGGCTCTGCGGACCACTGAATACGAACGTAAAACAAAAAACCCAGAGGTGTGTCTGGGGATGCCTAGTGCACTACGAAAATACACTATCCAGTGTGCATCTTTTGAATCTCAGGAATATTAAATCACATGTATCACATGAAACACATTGCTACTCTTGAACCAAAACATGTATCAATGAATCGAACAGAATCCAAACGAAGTCATGTGTTGATTGTGAAACAGTTCTTTCTTTACTGTCACAGAAGATCAAAGTTCATAACTGATGCAGCAACCCCCTGCATTAAACAGATGATCAAAATAATCGTCTCAATTTCTGAATTTCCCAATGCATTTCGGGCTGATAAAGCAAAGCCCTTCGTCAGGGGGATCTACGAAACATAAATGACAGCAATATACATAATTGTCACAACATCATATATGTACACTTAGAAGCTTACATTCAGGCCCATTAGTGGACAGGACTCACGACTTGCGAACAGTGCGTGGTGATGAAAGAAATGGGACATCAATGATAAAACCCGAAGATGATGAAGTTTCAGAAAACCAGAAGATTCCTCACACCACAAGTGCCGTATAACAAAGCAGCAAGTGTTCTAATAGAGAAACACCCTCTCCCAACAGCATGCTTGGTACAAAACAATCGAAAAAATATAGTATCGTACCAGGAAGTAATCGTAAACACAATATCCGATGCGTGTCAGACCCTCGTGTGACAACGCTGGGGAACCTGAGCAGTAAATGAGGTGAAATAAACTAAAATCAATTGAACAGAAACGCAATATGTGCATAACACCTTCACCCAGTATTTTTATGCATCTTACCAATGTAAGTCGATACTAAGTACGACGGTTGCTCAATAGGAACAGATGTACTGAAAAATACGAGAAACCGCGCCAGTGCGTCAGTAAATAGATAAGTTTAACATCATAAAGACTGCTCCGTAAAAGTACATTAAAAGGAGAGCCGTCTCCCGCTTACCCTTCGTCGCGAAACAAACAGTTCTTCACCCATAGTGTCGACCTTAACCGGAGGAAGGAGTGTAACGTTGTGAAAAACATGCACGTCTAAATAAAGATTAGTGAAGTCGAAAGAGGACTATGTGAATAAACTACCGCGGCCATGTTAAAAGGTGCAAAGAGAAGTAAAGAGGTGACTTGACAACATATTGTGGTAAAAAGAGTGAAACATCATCAATTTCAGTACAACACAATATAATTGGCAACACTTTATAACATTTGACAACACTGTGTAGCACTGTACATGAATTACAAAGCAAAAGAATTGTTAAGAAAATTAACAGCATTGTTAGGAAAATTAACAGTGACTAACAACTAATGGGCAGCAAATAATAAATACATAATAAGCACTAGAGTACCAGACAGAGAGATACCACTTAAGCACGAAGATAACAATATGCTTAAACAACTATAAGAAGCACGATAATTCAAATTTGTCATTCAGCCCCGTCGGGGCTAGTGTTTGTAAAAACCATATCCAGTGAGACTCCCGTTGCGCTAACATTTTAGACATATTTCTTCCTGGGATAGCCTCAATGATTTCAAGAACCCCAAATTTAAGCTGAGCTCGAGTGTGTTTAGAGTTTGTCCAATGTTGTGCAAGCGGGGAACTGATGGTTTTAGTTCGAATCCGACTCTTGTGTTCGGTTATCCTAGTGCGGAGCGCACGTTCAGTTTTGCCTACATAGCTCAAATCGCAAGGGCATTTGATGATGTAAACTACATGGTGACTATTGCAGTTCGCATTAAAACGTAAATCAATTTTTTTACCTGTTCGAGGATGGGGTAGACTTCTGCCTACCATTACATTATTGCAGTGGGAGCAATTCATGCATTTAGACATTCCTTTGTATACCAAATTGGGTTTGATTTTAATTTTGGTCAAAAGTTCTTTAAGGTTCCGAGATCTCTTGTAGGCAAACAGTGGAACATCAGTAAAAAGGCCTTGAAGGTCTGGCTCACATTTTAATAAATCCCATCTCTCTGCAATATGCTTTTTTTTAACAGGTGAGAGTCAGTGGAGTAAGTAGAGACAAAAACCTCTCTCTTTTTCTCAATGAGTGATGTTCTCTTTTTAAGTAAATCTTCACGATTAGAGGATATGGCCCTTATAGCCGCCTGATCAACAATATGTGCGGGATACCCTCTAGCAAGGAATTTATTTTTAGAGGCTTCAATGGCCTGCGTGCCAACCTCCAGGTCAGACGTGATACGTTTGATCCTGAGGAACTGTGAGTACGGAAGGTGGCGTTTTAATGGCCATGGATGGAAGCTTTGAAACAGCAAAGCATTATTGCGGTCTGTGGATTTGGTGAAAACAGTAGTCCGAATTGAAGAACCAGATAAAGTTAATTGTACATCCAAGAATGCTATGCTAGAAGGGTCAATCAGATGTGTAAATTGAATCCGAGGATTGATCTGGTTGAGTGACAAGATCTGAGTTTCAAGGCTACTACGTGACCCATTCCAGATGATCAGTATATCGTCGATATATCGACGGTATACGATAAGATTTGAGGTCCATGCAGTATCTGTGAGAATATGCTCCGTTTCAAATTTAAACATGAAGATGTTCGCGTAACTGGGGGCCCCAGAAAAACCCATCGATGTACCATTGGATTGTAGAAAAAAGTGGCCCTTCCACTGAAAGTAACTATGAAACAAGCAAAAATTCAAAATTTCAACAAGAAAAACTTTACTTGCTCTGACATCATCCTGACGCAGTAAGGCCCATTCAATGGCATCTATGCCATCCATATGAGGAATGGATGTGTACAAAGAAACAACATCTATTGTACATAACCACAATTGTTCGCTCTCAGGGATATGAATGTCTTGGAGTATTGTCAATAGATGAGTTGTATCTTGAACATACGACGGACAACTCTGGACTATAGGTTGAAGGAAAGTGTCCAGATAATGACCAAGGGGGTCATGGATGGAGTCACATCCCGAGACAATGGGCCTCAAGGGAGGGTCGTCCAAATTTTTATGAATTTTTGGGAGCATATACAAACTTGGTCTTCGTGGAAATCGAGTAAATAAATACTCTCTAGTTTTTGTGGAAATCCATTGCATTTCTATAGCATGAGACAAAATAGAATCCAAGGTACTCAAAAATTCATCTGTAGGATCTGACTCTAATGGCAAATATGTGGACCGGTCTTGCAGCATCTGATCAACCTTCAACTCATATTTACTACGATCCATGACCACTAGAGCACCACCTTTGTCAGCTTTAGTGAAATGTAACGAGTTCTGAGATTGTAATGACTTCAAGGCAAAACTCTCACTCTTAGATAGATTAGAATTGCCCAGGGGACGAGAAGGAAACTTGGATATATCTTGTTTAACAAGAGTCTCAAATAGGTCAATGGCCTTATGTGTGATAGGAGATAAGAAGGTGCTACGTGGCTTGAACTCAAGATATTCAACATCCATGTCTGACTGAGACTCAGTAACAATTGTTGAAAAAAAGAGTCTTAAGCGTAGTTTCCTGGTGAACTTATACAGGGCAACCAAAGAATCTAAGTTTCTAGACTGGAAAGTAGGTACAAATGAACAACCTTTATTGAGTACTGCAACCTGCTTATCGGTCAATGACTTGGAAGAGATGTTAACAACTAGTGTTTCTTTGTGCGACGACCTGTCCCTGTTTTTGTTGAATCGGTGACCTCTACGTGTTTGACTGGTTCTGCAGGTGGCTGCGTGGGTGGTTGATTTGAGGCCGGACTGGTGGCCAAAAAAGAAACCTTAGAGGTGCTGGGGACTGGAGAATGACGATCACCCGGTGGGGGTGGAGCACTCACAGTAACAGGTGGTCGAGATAATTGAGTATCACTAGTTGAGGCTATGCTTTCTTCAGAAGAAGTGGTGGTTGGTTTCTGCCAATTTCGTCTCTGAGAATAGACTTCCGCCCAAGAATAAACTTCATCCAGCTTATAATCAATTGTGTCACGGCGAAATTTCCTCACTTTTCGCTCATGAATTTCTTTAGCATATGCATCTAATTTCATGTTGATGTCTGTGAGAGTGCTAGACCATGCTTCATTTTCCATGCGTGACACAAGGTTGGCTTGAAGTTCCTTTATCTCAGTTTCTAAACCACTGAGTACTTGTGAAAGTTCTTCGACTATAAGTAAGATCAAGTCAAGAGAGCATTTATTCAAAATTGTATACCACTTCTCCATGAACTTTTTGTTCATCTTAAATAACATAGGCTTAATTGCCAAACGCAGTCCCCTGGGTATGCGACTTGCTTTGTGGTATTGGATTAATGTGGTGGCATGCAGGCGCTGGTTTATCTCTCTGCGCATCAGGTACTCTAACTGTCGAATTTGTTGCTGAATGGGACCAGAATTCAAATCAAAAGTCCCGACCTCTTTAATGAGACCATAAATGTCCGCTGCTTCGGCAGCAGAATATGCTTTTGTTTGTGCTCTATTTTCGGTCAAGTGTGCTATGTCATCGAACGACATGATTACTCAATGGTGAAACACTTAAGTGTGTGGTGCAACTGTAGCTGTAGGCAGAAAAATTGAATAGCTGGGAGAAGAAACAGCTGTGATGCACTCAAAGGTCATCTATTTAAAACTATACATAAAATATTCTAAATTCTCAAACTGACTATTATAATTATGTGTGCACCAGGTTAAGTGGCTCTGCGGACCACTGAATACGAACGTAAAACAAAAAACCCAGAGGTGTGTCTGGGGATGCCTAGTGCACTGCGAAAATACACTATCCAGTGTGCATCTTTTGAATCTCAGGAATATTAAATCACATGTATCACATGAAACACATTGCTACTCTTGAACCAAAACATGTATCAATGAATCGAACAGAATCCAAACGAAGTCATGTGTACCAAGCATGCTGTTGGGAGAGGGTGTTTCTCTATTAGAACACTTGCTGCTTTGTTATACGGCACTTGTGGTGTGAGGAATCTTCTGGTTTTCTGAAACTTCATCATCTTCGGGTTTTATCATTGATGTCCCATTTCTTTCATCACCACGCACTGTTCGCAAGTCGTGAGTCCTGTCCACTAATGGGCCTGAATGTAAGCTTCTAAGTGTACATATATGATGTTGTGACAATTATGTATATTGCTGTCATTTATGTTTCGTAGATCCCCCTGACGAAGGGCTTTGCTTTATCAGCCCGAAATGCATTGGGAAATTCAGAAATTGAGACGATTATTTTGATCATCTGTTTAATGCAGTGGGTTGCTGCATCAGTTATGAACTTTGATCTTCTGTGACAGTAAAGAAAGAACTGTTTCACAATCAACACATGACTTCGTTTGGATTCTGTTCGATTCATTGATACATGTTTTGGTTCAAGAGTAGCAATGTGTTTCATGTGATACATGTGATTTAATATTCCTGAGATTCAAAAGATGCACACTGGATAGTGTATTTTCGTAGTGCACTAGGCATCCCCAGACACACCTCTGGGTTTTTTGTTTTACATTCGTATTCAGTGGTCCGCAGAGCCACTTAACCTGGTGCACACATAATTATAATAGTCAGTTTGAGAATTTAGAATATTTTATGTATAGTTTTAAATAGATGACCTTTGAGTGCATCACAGCTGTTTCTTCTCCCAGTTATTCAATTTTTCTGCCTACAGCTACAGTTGCACCACACACTTAAGTGTTTCACCATTGAGTAATCATGTCGTTCGATGACATAGCACACTTGACCGAAAATAGAGCACAAACAAAAGCATATTCTGCTGCCGAAGCAGCGGACATTTATGGTCTCATTAAAGAGGTCAGGACTTTTTTTTTTTTTTTTTTTTTTTTGAAACCGTTTATTGCAGTTTGAAAAAGTTACAGGTATGGGCCTACAACCACTCGGCCGGCCGCTAGAGTGACAAAAGCATATTGCATACATACAGTAAGAGTCTCTTGGCAGTGCAGATTAGCAAAACAGGAGAAATCAATGTTGCAGGCCGCATAGCTCCATGCCCACAGTACGGTTCCCTTTTATCAAAACAAAACAACACAAAAAAACCACACCCGCAAGGCAACCCGCGATCCAAAGTGACAGCACGTGCTCCATAAGTGGGGGATCCCAACCAGCAGCAGAACTCTGGAGAGGGGAATGGGAATAGATCAGGGACTGGGGGACCGCGTGCCCAAGGCCAAGGGAGGGGGGCCATCTAGGGAGACGGAGCAGGCGAGGCAGCCGGTAGCTGTGGCGGCTCACAAATACCCCCGCGGTAGGCATTCCAGGGGCCCCAGATTTTCACCCACGCCCCAGGCTTACCCCTCGCCACATACACCACCTTTTCACGAAACATACACCAATCCATATGTTCTTTCCAGGCCAACACCGCAGGGGGCCTCTGGGATCCCCACAATTGAGCAATGTCACGCTTAGCTATCATGTATCCCAGAGTCACCCACCGCGTCTGCGGGACCGAATAGTCATTTGGTTCCCACACATTCAGCAAGCATCTCCTCGCTTCAGGCAACAGCGCGACACGCGTAACCACACGCAGGACCTCATGCACACCACGCCAGAATCGCTCCACCTTTGGGCACTCCCACAGTATATGCATGAAAGTTGCCAACGCGCCACAGCCACGCTTACACATTCCGTCACCAGCAAAGCCCATACGTAGAAGCCTTGGCCCCGTCACGTAAACCCGGTGAAGGATCTTAAGCTGGACGAAACGAAGGCGAGCCGGGATGGCCACTTCTTTTGGAGAGGCCACCGCGGAAATCCAATCCTCGTCGTCCAGCTCTAGCCCGTCGGCAACCCAGGCCTCGCGGAGACTAGTCAGCAGGCACGATCTGTCGTTGATCAGTTTTTTATATATGAGGGAGATCGTGCTGTCTGGGACATGGCCATCCAGCACTCTGTCCTCCAGGGGGGAAGACTCCGGAAGAGGTCAGGACTTTTGATTTGAATTCTGGTCCCATTCAGCAACAAATTCGACAGTTAGAGTACCTGATGCGCAGAGAGATAAACCAGCGCCTGCATGCCACCACATTAATCCAATACCACAAAGCAAGTCGCATACCCAGGGGACTGCGTTTGGCAATTAAGCCTATGTTATTTAAGATGAACAAAAAGTTCATGGAGAAGTGGTATACAATTTTGAATAAATGCTCTCTTGACTTGATCTTACTTATAGTCGAAGAACTTTCACAAGTACTCAGTGGTTTAGAAACTGAGATAAAGGAACTTCAAGCCAACCTTGTGTCACGCATGGAAAATGAAGCATGGTCTAGCACTCTCACAGACATCAACATGAAATTAGATGCATATGCTAAAGAAATTCATGAGCGAAAAGTGAGGAAATTTCGCCGTGACACAATTGATTATAAGCTGGATGAAGTTTATTCTTGGGCGGAAGTCTATTCTCAGAGACGAAATTGGCAGAAACCAACCACCACTTCTTCTGAAGAAAGCATAGCCTCAACTAGTGATACTCAATTATCTCGACCACCTGTTACTGTGAGTGCTCCACCCCCACCGGGTGATCGTCATTCTCCAGTCCCCAGCACCTCTAAGGTTTCTTTTTTGGCCACCAGTCCGGCCTCAAATCAACCACCCACGCAGCCACCTGCAGAACCAGTCAAACATGTAGAGGTCACCGATTCAACAAAAACAGGGACAGGTCGTCGCACAAAGAAACACTAGTTGTTAACATCTCTTCCAAGTCATTGACCGATAAGCAGGTTGCAGTACTCAATAAAGGTTGTTCATTTGTACCTACTTTTCAGTCTAGAAACTTAGATTCTTTGGTTGCCCTGTATAAGTTCACCAGGAAACTACGCTTAAGACTCTTTTTTTCAACAATTGTTACTGAGTCTCAGTCAGACATGGATGTTGAATATCTTGAGTTCAAGCCACGTAGCACCATCTTATCTCCTATCACACATAAGGCCATTGACCTATTTGAGACTCTTGTTAAACAAGATATATCCAAGTTTCCTTCTCGTCCCCTGGGCAATTCTAATCTATCTAAGAGTGAGAGTTTTGCCTTGAAGTCATTACAATCTCAGAACTCGTTACATTTCACTAAAGCTGACAAAGGTGGTGCTCTAGTGGTCATGGATCGTAGTAAATATGAGTTGAAGGTTGATCAGATGCTGCAAGACCGGTCCACATATTTGCCATTAGAGTCAGATCCTACAGATGAATTTTTGAGTACCTTGGATTCTATTTTGTCTCATTCTATAGAAATGCAATGGATTTCCACAAAAACTAGAGAGTATTTATTTACTCGATTTCCACGAAGACCAAGTTTGTATATGCTCCCAAAAATTCATAAAAATTTGGACGACCCTCCCTTGAGGCCCATTGTCTCGGGATGTGACTCCATCCATGACCCCCTTGGTCATTATCTGGACACTTTCCTTCAACCTATGGTCCAGAGTTGTCCGTCGTATGTTCAAGATACAACTCATCTATTGACAATACTCCAAGACATTCATATCCCTGAGAGCGAACAATTGTGGTTATGTACAATAGATGTTGTTTCTTTGTACACATCCATTCCTCATATGGATGGCATAGATGCCATTGAATGGGCCTTACTGCGTCAGGATGATGTCAGAGCAAGTAAAGTTTTTCTTGTTGAAATTTTGAATTTTTGCTTGTTTCATAGTTACTTTCAGTGGAAGGGCCACTTTTTTCTACAATCCAATGGTACATCGATGGGTTTTTCTGGGGCCCCCAGTTACGCGAACATCTTCATGTTTAAATTTGAAACGGAGCATATTCTCACAGATACTGCATGGACCTCAAATCTTATCGTATACCGTCGATATATCGACGATATACTGATCATCTGGAATAGGTCACGTAGTAGCTTTGAAACTCAGATCTTGTCACTCAACCAGATCAATCCTCGGATTCAATTTACACATCTGATTGACCCTTCTAGCATAGCATTCTTGGATGTACAATTAACTTTATCTGGTTCTTCAATTCGGACTACTGTTTTCACCAAATCCACAGACCGCAATAATGCTTTGCTGTTTCAAAGCTTGCTTCCATGGCCATTAAAACGCCACCTTCCGTACTCACAGTTCCTCAGGATCAAACGTATCACGTCTGACCTGGAGGTTGGCACGCAGGCCATTGAAGCCTCTAAAAATAAATTCCTTGATAGAGGGTATCCCGCACATATTGTTGATCAGGCGGCTATAAGGGCCATATCCTCTAATCGTGAAGATTTACTTAAAAAGAGAACATCACTCATTGAGAAAAAGAGAGAGGTTTTTGTCTCTACTTACTCCACTGACTCTCACCTGTTAAAAAAAAGCATATTGCAGAGATGGGATTTATTAAAATGTGAGCCAGACCTTCAAGGCCTTTTTACTGATGTTCCACTGTTTGCCTACAAGAGATCTCGGAACCTTAAAGAACTTTTGACCAAAATTAAAATCAAACCCAATTTGGTATACAAAGGAATGTCTAAATGCATGAATTGCTCCCACTGCAATAATGTAATGGTAGGCAGAAGTCTACCCCATCCTCGAACAGGTAAAAAAATTGATTTACGTTTTAATGCGAACTGCAATAGTCACCATGTAGTTTACATCATCAAATGCCCTTGCGATTTGAGCTATGTAGGCAAAACTGAACGTGCGCTCCGCACTAGGATAACCGAACACAAGAGTCGGATTCGAACTAAAACCATCAGTTCCCCGCTTGCACAACATTGGACAAACTCTAAACACACTCGAGCTCAGCTTAAATTTGGGGTTCTTGAAATCATTGAGGCTATCCCAGGAAGAAATATGTCTAAAATGTTAGCGCAACGGGAGTCTCACTGGATATGGTTTTTACAAACACTAGCCCCGACGGAGCTGAATGACAAATTTGAATTATCGTGCTTCTTATAGTTGTTTAAGCATATTGTTATCTTCGTGCTTAAGTGGTATCTCTCTGTCTGGTACTCTAGTGCTTATTATGTATTTATTATTTGCTGCCCATTAGTTGTTAGTCACTGTTAATTTTCCTAACAATGCTGTTAATTTTCTTAACAATTCTTTTGCTTTGTAATTCATGTACAGTGCTACACAGTGTTGTCAAATGTTATAATGTGTTGCCAATTATATTGTGTTGTACTGAAATTGATGATGTTTCACTCTTTTTACCACAATATGTTGTCAAGTCACCTCTTTACTTCTCTTTGCACCTTTTAACATGGCCGCGGTAGTTTATTCACATAGTCCTCTTTCGACTTCACTAATCTTTATTTAGACACGCATGTTTTTCACAACGTTACACTCCTTCCTCCGGTTAAGGTCGACACTATGGGTGAAGAACTGTTTGTTTCGCGACGAAGGGTAAGCGGGAGACGGCTCTCCTTTTAATGTACTTTTACGGAGCAGTCTTTATGATGTTAAACTTATCTATTTACTGGCGCGGTTTCTCGTATTTTTCAGTACATCTGTTCCTATTGAGCAACCGTCGTACTTAGTATCGACTTACATTGGTAAGATGCATAAAAATACTGGGTGAAGGTGTTATGCACATATTGCGTTTCTGTTCAATTGATTTTAGTTTATTTCACCTCATTTACTGCTCAGGTTCCCCAGCGTTGTCACACGAGGGTCTGACACGCATCGGATATTGTGTTTACGATTACTTCCTGGTACGATACTATATTTTTTCGATTGTTTTGTACCAAGCATGCTGTTGGGAGAGGGTGTTTCTCTATTAGAACACTTGCTGCTTTGTTATACGGCACTTGTGGTGTGAGGAATCTTCTGGTTTTCTGAAACTTCATCATCTTCGGGTTTTATCATTGATGTCCCATTTCTTTCATCACCACGCACTGTTCGCAAGTCGTGAGTCCTGTCCACTAATGGGCCTGAATGTAAGCTTCTAAGTGTACATATATGATGTTGTGACAATTATGTATATTGCTGTCATTTATGTTTCGTAGATCCCCCTGACGAAGGGCTTTGCTTTATCAGCCCGAAATGCATTGGGAAATTCAGAAATTGAGACGATTATTTTGATCATCTGTTTAATGCAGTGGGTTGCTGCATCAGTTATGAACTTTGACCTTCTGTGACAGTAAAGAAAGAACTGTTTCACAATCAACACATGACTTCGTTTGGATTCTGTTCGATTCATTGATACATGTTTTGGTTCAAGAGTAGCAATGTGTTTCATGTGATACATGTGATTTAATATTCCTGAGATTCAAAAGATGCACACTGGATAGTGTATTTTCGTAGTGCACTAGGCATCCCCAGACACACCTCTGGGTTTTTTGTTTAACTTTCTAAAAGTGGCATTTTCAGAATTGTATTTTAAAATCTAACTTCACCATACGTTTGAATTTTAAATTGCGATTTCAGAGACACGAGACTTGAAGGTTTATCTCTTCTTAAATGAAAATTACACATATAAAATGTAATGAGTTAATCCCAATTTTATCCCATGGGACAGATAGTCCTTGCAGTAGTGAACAATGACTTTGAGAGTTTTTCACAACAAAGTCATGTAAAACTTAAAAGTACATTTCTTGTCTTTTAAATACTGTGCACCCTGCCCTCTGGGTTGTCCAGGGACCTACCTTAGGGGTGACTTAAATGTATAAAAAGGAAGGTTTTGGCCTTGCAAGAGGTTTATTTTACCAGGTCGACGTGGCAGTGTAATTACACACACAGGCTATGCAATGACAGACCTTCAGTTGCTGGCACAATAAGTGCTGCAGGCCCACTAGTAGCAATTAATTTTACAGGCCCTGGGCACATGTATTGCAGTTATTAGGGACTTATAAGTAAATGAAATATGCCAATTAGGTGTGAGCCAATATCACCATGTTTAGAGGAGAGAGCACATGCACTTTAGCACTTGTTAGCAGTGGTAATGTATTCAGAGTCATAAGGCCAACAAAAACGAATTCAGCAAAAAGAGGAGGAAGGCAAAATGTTTGGGTGCCACCATGCAAAAAGGGCCATTTCCAACAGCGTCAGTGAAGTTGGTGTACGGTTCAGGTGATCTTTAGATGAGACTACAGCTTAGGGTGAGTTGGCCATGATGTGCAGTTTGAACAACAGGTGTTCCATATTGGAGGATGACGTGCCCATGGAGGTGGGATAGCTGATGCCATTGAGGTGGATTCTTCCACTCTTACTAAATACAGCATTGCTATGGTTTTCATAACTGGAATTGATGATAGGCATATTCCTAATGAGTGAGCCAGATTAGACCTAGTCAGGGCATCTCATGAAGGGATAGCTTCTGCTCATCCTGGTATTAACTGTACTGTATCAATGCTAAAGCAAAAGTATTGCTTACAAAAAAACATACAGTAATGTAACGTATGACAACAAATAAAACATTCAGTTGTTGTGAGACCAGCACTTGCTCCCCTTACCAGAGCCATTTGGGGTAATTTTTCTTGACCATAAAAGTTTGTTACTGAGTATAGATCAATATGGGTAGATATTGCTTATTGCCAATTTTGGGGTATGGCCACAAAACATTGCCACTGCTTGAGCAGTCATAAAGACCTGCAGTTCCTTGTAGCAGTGGCAGCAGTTCATAACTTTCATTCAGACAATGGCCTTGTGTTCACATCTAAGATATTTATGGATGCTACATTTGCTCTGTAGGTCCAACTGCTATATTCACGCCTATTCCATCCATAATTGGATTGTGATGTAGAGCGAGCCAACAGCATAATTAAACAAGTTTTGACCACGAGGGTATTGGATATAGGGAATCATTGTATTATAAGCTGTGCATGCCTCAGAGAGCACTAAATAACTTGCATAGAGGAGTATTAGGTAGCCACACCCCATACAATTACTGTTTGGCGTACCAAAACATGTGCCTGACCTTGAGTCCCCTGGAATGATGATGGAGTCATGTTCCCTGACCCTTTTTTCATTGTTGGATTTCTGGTAGGCTGTTAAAAAAATTAGAACCAAATTGTCCAAAGTGAAGAACTCTGACTTTGCCAACATTGAAGATACAGGTACTGATGGTGCTGATGGGTTGCTCCACAAAGTTGGAGACTTAGGTGAGAAAAGATCACTAGGAAGCAAATCTCGGGTCATCATATAGACCCCTTGTTTTAGTTCTTATGACATTTGCACAGTAACCATGCTGCCATTTCCTGTGCAAAGCAAAACAGGAAAGTGTTGATCAAAAACATCAAAAAGCAATGAGTGGGTGATTCTATTTGGCAGACCTTCACCTACTCTAACATGCCTCGGGAGTAGACCTATGTATCTTCTCCCTACTGTGTAGGAACTTCACAAAGAAGAGTGCAGCCACATTGAAATCACTAACCCCGTTCCAGGATTTGATGAGACTGATGTGTCTCAAGCTTTACATCAAATGCTACCTCAATCAAATGATAAGTCAAATGATGCAATTCAAGTGATTGCTTCAACAAATGAATGTGATCCTGCAATATCAACAATTCCAGCTTCTGCAACTATAGTTTAATGAGAACTACCCACAGACTCCACATCAATTGAAATCTTGCAGGTTCAAGAAAGTGTGCTGTATGAAAATTACTCTGATTCAGGTTTTTTAACAAGAGATATAATTGTCTCTCCAGCTAATACACACTACTAGGGGAGGGGAGTTGGCCTAATGGCTAGGGCGGTCGACCTCAAAGCTGGGGAGCCCGGTTTGAGTCTCAGAAAGGACGATCAACATCCTGTGATTCTGGGCAAATCACTTAATCTCCCTGTGCCTAACAAAAATGAATGTGTCCTCATGTAACGTAACTGGTGCTTGTGTAAAGCGCTCTGGTACTTGATACCCTCGGGTCAAATTCACGCTATATAAAACTCTAAGATACAAATAATAAATAGTAATAGCTACTTACTGGTTCCATGACAGATATCTTCTTCCACCATGGTCATCCATCTGGATTACTACTTTTGTTCTATCCATTCTAATATGTATTATAATGTTGATCATAATTTTGTTATTGGTAAATGGAAACTGTACTCCTGATAAAACAGTCCTGAGGTTCAGGAATTGCAACTACGTTCTTTTTCTCACAGAGAAAAAAGGGATTATCATGCTTTTAAGATCACTGTATCCTGTCCTGGATAGTTGTTTGGGAAAGTGTCGCTTATCAATTTATGGATCCTACAGATATGATTCAAATTGTCTGCATTTCAAACCTTTCTGGATTGCATCATCATTCATGATTCTTCAGCAAGATCATTAGACATGAATACTGTTAAACTATTAATGACTGATTTAAGTTCATATGCTTCTTGGACAATGAAGATGCTTACCTCAAAAAATAATCTGGAGTTGTTTTATTTTCATAATTATGGATGCCAGTACATCCATCGATCTAACTGTCCAAGATAAATATATAAATGTACATTGTGGGAGCATTTCCAGACCCCACACATAAAAAATGTTAGACAATTCCAGAAAATATTTCCTTAAATTAATAGTGATGACAGGTCTTATCCATCTTCATTTTATTTTTCTCAGCAGCCACAAAAGCTACAAAATATTTTGATTGCAAATTATGGATTTATGTAGTCGACACAGTTTATTGATTAGTTTGTAAAACAATGTTATGCATGTGGGTGAGAAAAATGTAATGAAAAAAGTATGCAGGGGAGTACGTTTTAGCAGATTAAGGGTGTTGATACCCTGTTTAGGGTAAGAATGATTATCAGAGGAATTTTATTTCTAAATAAGACCGTGTCACATATAACATGCATGAGCTTTGTGTCTTTTAAAGATTTAAAGGCATTATTAATTGCAAAAATTAATTTAAAACACTTTACAAGTTAGAAATGGAAAGAAATTGTTACTGATAATGATATAAATGGAATGGTACAGAACTGAACATGTTATCTGACATTTTTCTGATTCAGATGGGATAGCCTCATGGCTAATAGATGCTGATGCATGCATGTGCAAAATACTGTCCAAAGCTCCTGGCCCATTGGCAAGCCGACCAGATCATAGATATTACATATATTCTTCTATGATTGTGACAATGTGTACTGCGAGAAAACTACATTGGAGATGACTATCTCAATCTAGTTTGAGTGCTGTAAAAGAACACATGTCAAAGCTCTATACTGATTTGGGTTTAAGCGATTTTCCCCCGGCGACCATGTCCCATAAAAAATAAAAGATTTGTGTATACATTAATATGTGCTGCTATAAAAGAAGAGCAGGCATGCTTTGAAATAGAAGCTACAGAAAATAATAAGAGAGACTGATAAAGAAATAATACAAAGCACATTTAGGATCATTGGCAGCAGTTTCAGAATGCTTCTCAAATATATATACTCAATCTCAATTGTTGTTTCTTCTGCCCACATCTGAATTTCCTACATCAATGGCAGGATAAAATGCAAACATTAACACAATTGAATTGAGCACTACAAACTCTTAAAAAACCAGCGATGTTGCATGGGGAATGGGGGAAACCTTGCTGATATGACCCTGTGGTCGTATCAGCATAATCCACCCCGATGTTAAGTATGCACTAGTCAGGTTTTAGGTAGGTGTTAAAAATCCAGCGATGACTGCGGTTAGCGCGACTTTTAACATCGCTAACCAGGGCCAGGGCTTCATTGCTAATAGGCGATAGTCCTGTTAGCGGCTGTTTTCCTGGTCTTGTGGTCGGCAACGCCTATTTTGCATGTCATTAGCGATTAATATCGCTGACGTGCAAAGCGGCACCCAACACGGTCGCTTTCACGAGAAAGCTGTTGCTAACAGCTGTTAGAGACAGCTTGCTGATAGGGCGATAATAATATCGCTGCTTTGGTCGCAAAAAGTGCCGCTACAGCAGTGATATTGCCCTTGCTAATATGCCTCTGAATGATCTCCAAGAAGGAACCATCATACAATATTGTGTAAATAGAACAGCTATGGAGCACTCCGTTTCTTTAGCTGAAGATCCACAAAGTATATGGCTTCTGCATGGAGTAATTTCCTTGCCAATTACTGCAGTTAATTTCTATGATTGTTAGAAACTGTCCCTTAGGTGCTATGAAAGCATACATATTACTTTTTTGTTGTATGTTTGGAAACTCCCTTTTGAATTCAGTTGTTGGACAAAAGACAATATTGCATTCATTGGCACATCTGAATCCACAGACCTGCTAGGACAGGCACCACTTTGGGATTCTGTCACGATTCATGGTGCTTGTAACCCATTTAACCCCGGCATTGCTTGTAAACTCCTTGCAGCACCTGCTTTATTTATTCCCTCATATTATACACTTCAAGGAAATGAATCATATTTGATCAGAACCCATGAATTTTCTTGTGGGTTTACCCTGGGGTTGTATACACTACTTGTTCAAAGGACAGTAAAATCATGTGGAGTTACATTTTATCTATACCTGAAAACACTGTTTGAAAGTGACCCTGCTCAAAAGTAGATATTATAAATACATACTTTGATAAATTAAACAAGCTTGTCATGAATTGGACACAGCTAGAGGTGCCGTTAACCTCTGCGGCAGAAACATTTGCCCATCAGATAACCTGGTCTGCAACTGAAATTCAGCAACTCTTGCAGTCTCAGGGGCATATTTATAAAACGTTCACACAGCATAGTGCAACAAGCCACCTTTCTGCGCTGTGCCTAAGGGAAATAAACTGTAGTTACATTATACAGTGCAACCTGTCCTTTCCTTGCACTGGCGCCCTTTTGACTGCGTAGCATCAATGCAGGCACCCTTGCTCCATGGTGCAAAGGTTAGTACATTGTCGGCAGAATTGTTTTTGTGCAGGAAGTTGCACCTTCTTGCACAAAAACAATCCTCAGAGGCATTTTCCTATTTCTAAGTATGCTGCAGAATGCAGCACACTTGGAAAGAGGATGCAACAAGGATAAATAAAGATATTTCTCCTTTGTGCCCACCCCACCCCCCGGGAGGTGTAGTATTTTGATGCTCACCCAGGTTTATCAGTTTTGGTAAATCTGGGAATGCACCAAAATCCATGGTTAGTTGCATGGGAACACCCACACGCCTCCCTGGGGCAGTGTAACACAACACAGAGATTTGCTCTGTGTTGCAAGTACCCCAGATTTATCAGGCCATGCAGGGCCATGCAAGGTACCTCAAGTGACTTGATAAATCTTACTTTAGTGTTGCATTGCTCTTGCACCCCATTTCTTGGCGCAAGGGCAGCCCAACACATTGATAAATATGTCGGGAAAGTTATGCCGTGTTAAACAAGTATTCACAACACGGCAGTACTATGGGATAGTCACCAGATAACGCGTCAAATGGCAGCGTTAAATTCAACGCCATGCCGCAAAAATGCGAAACACCAACGCAAAAAAAGCTGCAAATCCCACGCGTCTAGCGGGAAAATGCAACATAAAAGCAGAGTAAACAAACGGTGAGATGACAACCTGCAAACACAACCCCACAACTGTGAGGCAGAACAAATGACTATTGTCCAAATCAGATAGCCATTTCCCCACAAACAGCCACAATGCACATAGACATGCATTCAGTATGTAACCTGCGCCAATGCGGGAACAAACATGGGACACACTGTGAAACTGCATCTCCTCCTCACATTGCAGAGGGACAAACAACACCCCCTGCACACCGACGTGCCATGTACATGACCAAACAAGAATGAAAGCACGGACTAATGCAGGGGCCGTGACTCCCCCTTACGCACATGTTGCCTTGAGTCACAGGGTGCATCCCTGCATCATGGCGGCACATATCAGAGCACAAAAGAATCCCTGCTATCACCTGTAGGCCACAAATGACAGCCAAAATGAAGTGCTGTACAGATGAGTGACATGCATGTAGGGAATGTGTATCGGAATGCATTTATTAGCACATGCAGTGCTTGTGGCAGTCAACGTACTGTGCCATTACTGCGAAGGACCCACACAATGTGACGTCAACCAGAGAAGAAACTGTCAATGATGTAGTCCCTACGTGCTATTCCTGCTGTGGCTGCAGTGGGGTGTGGTCCACCTGCCTCATCTTCATCATCATCTTCCGGTGCATCTGGCACTCATATCCACGGGGATTTGCTGTGGACACATATGTTGTGCAACACACAACATGCAGTGATCATCTTGCACACGAGGTCTGGGCTGTACAGGAGCTTACCACCTGTGACGTCCAGGCACCTAAAACGTGACTTCAACACGCCAAATGTGCATTCCACGATGCCCCTGGTACGTTTGGGGGCCAAATTGTACTGCCTCTGGGCCTGTGTCTTCGGGGCTTGGAGGGGTGTCATCATCCAAGCGCAGAGTGCATATCCTTGGTCACCTGTGACAGTGCAGAGAGACATGAGTCACGACTACATGCTGCATGATGTGTTGGCAGGCTCACTGGTTCATTGGTGTGTGATATGTGTGACTTAGTGATTCCTGTATGACATGTACTGCGTGTTGCAAATGAGCTGCATCACTGTGTACTATGTAGCCTCACAGCTGAACCTGCCCCCAGCAGATTCACTAGTGTGCGCTGTGCGAGTACATCACATGCACCCCTATGGCACACCATTGACATGCCTTTCTGCGCATGTCTACAAGCCAGAGTACGACACAGTGATGATGCTGCACAGAATGTGGCCGGCCACGTGTGTGTTGGGCCATTGCAAGGACAGTGCTGACACAGATGTGGAGCACCTGTCTGGCTGAACTGACATGCCGTTGAGGGTACATCTTTGGCTCATGCTGCACTAATAGCGACACACACAACACTTGGCATGTGTGATCCCTGACCCGAGCGGGCATGCCCTCCCCCATGTACCCCTTCGGCCAACCACGCACACCAGGGACAGCCCCATAGCAACATTGTTGATTGCGTGACGGGTGGTGCAGACACTACAACACAGACAGATGCATCAGCCACATCCTTGGCAAGGCCCACAATGGACCACACCCAGATCCACGTGTGGAGGAGCCACACCACTACTGGCTGGGGTGACATGGTTGCGTCCACTGTTCACTACACTCTATACACCAGCGGTGTGTGTTGACATGGATATGTGTGTGGTCTGCATACTGCAGTCTGGCCAGCACATCCACGCCACACTTGGCATTGTGTACATGCTTATTAATGGGTCACTTGCCTCCTTCGCACATGCCTGGTTCACACCTCTCCCCACAATCTGCTATTGTGTGGCTGAGGTACCATGCCGTTGATGGCTTGTGTACATTGCTAGCCCCGGTTACCACAGTAAGTTGTGCTGTCGTGTCTGGTAGGTGAGCATGTTGTTTGGCAGGTTGTTTGTGAGTTTGTAACATGTGCATTCCCAGAGTTGTGAGTTGCATGATTGTGGAGTTGATGTGTGTGGTGTGTTCATTTGGTACTCATCAACGAGCAGGGCATTTCCGTAGGTGCCATCCTGGAAGTGCTGGTTGATGATGGACTGTCAGAAGATGTAGGAATCATGCACACTACCTGGGTAGTTGGCAATGACATTGGTGAAGAGTCCCCGGTGGTCCACTATTGCCTGCTCATTGATGAAATGCGTGTGCTTTCTGTTGCAAAAGTTGTGTGCAGTGTCGGCAGGGGGCACAAGTAGGACATGTGTGCAGTCAATTGCCCCCAACATGTGCGGGAATGCAGCTATGGCGTAGAGGCCTTGCTTGGTCTCCAGCTGTTCCTGCGCAGTGTGGGGGAAGCGTGGGTACTAGGGTACCATGCTGATGATGGCACCCAGGACTGGTTTGAGGAACTTTGATAGGGCTGGCTGTGAGACCCCTCCGACTCTGGCGGTTGTTGGTTGGAAGATACCAGAGGCCAACAGGTGCAGCACAGCCAGCAGCTTTGTCTGAGGTGGGATGTTGGTTATCCACTGTGTTGGTACCGTCAGCCTGTGGGCAATGACTAAGTGCCAAAGAACAGGGTTTTCGTATTCAGGAAGAAATGGCGCTCTACCTATTGACGTCAGTGTGTGTAGAATTCAAACAAATTGGTATGGTGCTAACTGGGAAGGGGAAACCCTAATAACCCCTTAATTTGTGCATGGAAACCCTACCACATGACATAGATCATCTATCCCGTGCACACATACAGTATTAAAACAAGCAATGCAAATGTATTTAAAGCAAAATAGAGCAAAATCCAACGTAGATATCTTGGTATTTCTTTAATTAGTTGTTAACACAGCAACCAGCCAACACGTGTTTCATCAGAGAGACAGTGGTCTCTGACTCTTCAGGGCTGAACGGTCTGATCCAAGCTCAGTGTACTCCCTGGACCGGTGATAATTCCAACCCGGTATGGTGCAATCAGTCAATATAGAAGGTTCAGTGATGCCAGAATAAGGGTGACTGTTGAGTATAGACCGCAGATGGCGTGAACGTGAAGTCAGTGATAATTCCAAACCGGCCACACGTTGCTAAGTCAGCTTGCATAGCTCGGAAAGAAAGAGCGGTCTTGACCAATAGTTGTCGCTACATAAAATCACACCAGTACAGTTACAGCCTGGGACAAATCCTCCCATTAATGGTGGTCCTCATATGAAAACACTAAGTTGTCAAAGCTTCAGTCAATGTGAGACACGTGTGATGTGTCTTCGAATTTACACTTAAAGTATGCGCAAACAAAACGTTCTGGCGGATCCACAGCAATCCTGGAGTCTCCAGGATTGCTGTGGAGCCGCCAGGACGTTTTGTTTGCGCATACTTAAAGTGTAAATACATTTGCAATGCTTGTTTTAATACTGTATGTGTGCACGGGATAGATGATCTGTGGGCAATGATGTTCAGGATGCGTAGCATGGTTGTCCTTTTGAGCCCGTAGTGGGCAATGACATACTCTGGTGTCATGTCAGTGAGGCTGGTGCGTTTTCCGAAGGTCCACGGTCTGTGTCTGTGGTGGTCCGGGGGGTTGGTGTTGGGGAGGTCCGGGGGGTGGTGGCGGGCCTGGGGGTGGTGGCGGTGGGTGTTGTGGGCCTGTTGAAGCTCCGAGCTGCATGATGTGTAGCTCCATGGCAACTGTTGTTCTTCTGGTGTGGCTGTGGGCTGGGCTCCCTTTTCTGGTGCCAGATGTCATCCGACTTTACACCAGGTCAGAGCAGGTGCATGTTTCGTGGTCTTTTCGCTGATGTGGCTGGTCATTCAGAATGTTGCGGAGTGGTGTTGTCGCTCCTTTTTCACGGGAACACCTACTCCGCATCTCATTAGAGATTGTTGCCAGGGCCATCTGTGGCGACGTTTTTAGCGGCTGCTATCGCGGATAAACTGGTGTTATGGGCTGTTGACACCAGCTTGTGAATGGGGTGAAAAAATGTATTGCAACTTTGGCTGCGCTAAAGTACCGTTAACTCAGCGATAGCTCCTTGTGAATATGGCCCTCTGTCATTTCACAAACTTCACGGTCCTCAAATGAGACCTGCTTTCTGGTGCTGCAACTTTATCAAATAGATTCCTGGACATCCTATTGAAACAATCACCAGTAATGTCTCTCCACATTTGGGAAATAATTCAACCAATCAGAATGACCATTTGGGAAATAATTCTTTAATGATAAGTGTATAAATGGGGGTCTCTAGTTGGAATTGACTTGCACCCTGTTCAAGTAGGGACCTTTATTCAAGTCCAGGTAATGGAGTTATACTCCCAAGATAACCCCCTGTACACCTCCTTGGATTTTCAGGCTTCTTTGCAGCAACAGCCACCTCCAAGGACCCAGACTGGAATTTGCACCACTTGGGAGGTCAGAACTCCCAGCGGAGGATTTGAGGGGCTACAGATAAAGTCTTTGATGGCCCTCAGACTTTTTAACAGGAGGCAAGCACACACAAGCCCTTGGAGAGCCTTTGACAGGCACGATGTAGAAAGCAAAGTCTAGTCCTTTTTTATAATTGCACAAGACAGAAGCAGCAGCCTTTAGGCCAAACCAGCAAAGCACACGGCAAAATGGTAGTCCCTCCTGACAGCTTCTCCAGCTCTTCTTCTTGGCAGAATGTTCTCTTACTCCTGCCGAAGTGTTCTGAAGTTATGGTGTCACAGCTTCAGTATTTACACCAGTTTCTGCCTTTGAAGTTGGCAATACCAATGTGAAAGGGCAGAAATGCATCATATTTATGAAATGCCGGTGCATTCTTGTCCTTTCCCCTTGTATTGGTGCACAAAATGCTGCCAATCACCAATGTAGGCAGGATTATTTTTGTGCAGGAAGGGGCACCTCTTCCGCGGAGGGCGCTGCTACAGCGGGAGACTACGAGGCTCTGGCTTCATCGCGGTGCTGATGCTGATGCTGGTGCTGTTCGGTTTCAGAGGCACTTTGCAGGATTCTCAAGAAAAAAGTTGCAGCGCTTCTCTCTCAGGCTCTAAAAAGTGATGAGGGAAGCACCCTCCAGCTCACCACTCGCACTGCTAATGAAAACCACTCACAGGGTGGAAAGCACAGTGCTCACCCAGTTCTGCTTCTAGTTACCCAGGGCCGGCCACATAGCCCTGTGAGATCACTGGAGGTACCAACAGTAGTACACCGGCAGACCAGTACATGAGTCTAGTTAACCACGGTGGCCGTCCTTCCCTCCACGGAGCAGGCAGCAGGCTGGCACTCTGTGTAGTCCAATCCAAAGGTGGTCTCTCTTAGCAAGGTGCAGTCTGTGGGGCTAGCAGTCCCTGGTTCCACGTCCCACGCAATGTCTTTTTTTCACGGGGTCACAGAAATACAATTTCAAGTGCACAACACCCCCCATTCACAGTATAATAAGCCTTGGCCCCAGGTACACCACAGGGGGGCGGAGCAAGCATTGTTTAAGGCAAGCACAGCCCTATTCAGGTGCAGGTGCTCCTGCTCCCCCCATTCAAATGCAGACCAGGCCTATGCAGGTGCAAGGGAAAACTCCACCCCCTATTCTAAATTCATCCAAGGTCTTTTCAGCAAAGCGCTGAGTCACCCAGGCAGGCAGAACATGCCTAAACCCCCCCCCCCCCTCCCTCCCCCCCCAGGGACAGGCTGGAGTGACTGCACATCGCATCTCAGTCAGAACCAATAAGCAGGATTTATCACTACTATTCCAAACATACCAAAATACCAAACATGGTCACTCTACCCCTCTCATGTCAGTCAGTAATTACCACTGAAGCACATATCAGGCAATCCCCAATGCAAACCTATGAGAGGGCAGCCTCACAGCAATGAGAAACCAAATAGGCTGTTTGTCACTAACAGGACATGCCACACAGTTAAGGCACATGTCCTACCTTTTACCTACACCGCATCCTGCCCATAGAGCTAGCTAGGGGTGACTTATATGTGGTAAAAGGGGAGTTGCAGACATGGCAACCACTTCATATACCACGTCAACGGGCAGTAAACTGCGCATGCAGGCCCTGCAGTGTCAGATGCCTGAGACAGGTTTGAAAGGCTACTTAGGTGGGTGGCACCACTGTACAAGGGTCTAATAAGTACATTAAATATGGCAAACAGGTGTAGGCCAATTTGAATTACAGGCCCTGGGCACATGCAGTTCAATTTACGAGGGTCTTACCAGTAAAGAAAATATGCCAATCACCGATAACCAATCATAATCACAATTTACACAGCGAGCACTTGCCACTTAGCACTAATCAAAAGTGGTAGGGTGCTCAGAGTTCTAAAACCAGCAAAAACAAAAGCAGCACACAGTCAAAAACAGGAGGTCAGAATCAAAAAAAGACTGTGGAAAGCCATGCCAAAGATGCCAGGTCTAACAGTAAGTAATGCAATGACATCAACTCTGTCATCACCTATGCCTACCTCAGTAATCACCGGATCACCAATAGATTCTTCTTTCTCAAATTCAATTGGTGTTGTTTTGTATTATGCTTCAACTTCGTCTTCAGCTCTGCCACTGATTCCATTATCACCATATTCACCTGTGGTTTCAGCCTCCGCATTTAGTGCAAGATGTATGGATTGCTCATCAACATCTACATCTGGAGAAAACTCACAAATTAGAATGGAGTTTAAAGATTTGTTTTGTCACCATTATTTTCATCTTTCATCTTCATATTGCCTCATTTGGTGCTGCAGGTTTGAAAACGCCATCCATGTGTTCCCATAACAACGAGAACCTAACAGAAACAATCAGAGGCTACTGCTGTTTGCCTACATAATTACTTTTTATTAGCATTTGCTTTTAACCTATTTTAAATTGTTTTTGGGGTCTTTATATCTAACCACACTAGTTAAAATAGAAATAGAATGTTACAGCCTGTTGTCCAGTTATAATGCATAAACACACACACATATAGTCTTAACATAGACTTCATCATCATTCCCAGAATGATACAATCTTCATATATTTTTTATTTAGGTGTCTCCATTTTTGCATTATACTTGTTATTTTATAGATACAAAATTGCCAATGTTGTTGAAATATTTGCTTAGTGCAATGTGATGATTCTTCTTGCGCGAAGATATAGTAAATATTCTACAAGGTTTCATAGACTATGAGTCTCAGTTTTTGTTTCTAAACAGTAAACAATGTTTTACAGAATGTAAGGAGGTGAAAGGCCAGAGAGATTTCTGTTTTGATTATTTATTTTAGAATATTCATCAATGTCCAAGGCAGAGTATAAGAACTACATCGAAACATTGTTATATAGAGAGAAACTTTGATCCAAGGATTGATCCAAGGATTGCAGGCGGAGGGTCACACAGGCGAGAGCGTTAGCCATAAACACCTTTAATTGCTGAAGGTTACAGGAAAGGCACATTGAGGGCCATATTCTCAAGGAGCTATCTCTGATTTAACAGCACTTTAGCGCAGCCAAAGTCGTGATAAATGTACCTCCCTATTCACAAGTCGGTGCAAACAGCCTACAGCACCACTTTTTCTGCGTTAGCATCCGCAACAAACATCGCCACGGATGACCCCGGCAACTATCGCTAATGAGATGCAGAGTAGGCGTTCCCGAGCAAAAAGCAGCGACAACACCACTCCACAACATTCTCAACGACCAGCCAGATCTGCGATAAGAACACAAAACAGGCGATAAGGCACGTTAGCAGCAGGAAATTAACACCTGCTCAGACCTGGTACAAAGTCGGGCCACAACCTGCACCAGATAAGGGAGAACTGCCCATAACCATACATGAAGAACAACAGATGCCCCCGAGCAACTGAACATGCAGCACGGACACCCAAGAGAGCCATAACACCCACCGACACCACACCCAGGCCCGCAACACCCCCCCGGGCCTACCCCCATCCCCGGACAAAGAAACTGCACACCAACACCACGAATCCCAAAACAAATATTTTGCCTGATGTCGCACAAGCAGGAAAATCAACATACATGCGTGGCCAGAAAATGGAGAATCAGTCATACAGCAATGCAATCACCAACACAAAACACCATTCAAACAAAAGCATAAACAACCATTCAGATGAGTCCTAGCGGGTCCTCACTGGACAATCTGTAGGACACAGCCCGGAAGACAAAATCCAAGAGAAGAAGGTGTGCCATGCGCCCAACAAAGGAAAGAGAGAGGGAGAGAAGGAGGGAGAGAGCGAGGAAGAGAGACGGAGTGAGATTGCACAAGCAGCGCAAGGCCTCTCGGGCACCTGGCTCCACATGCCAACATGTGTGTGTGTATCGCCATCCATACACCATGAGCCCAAGGCCTTGTCCCAATCTCAGCGCCAAAGCCACATCTCATTCCGAAAACGCAAGTAGTAGTCAAACAAACATCAGGGATGAAAGCTCCATTGTTCCAATGCAGAGGCGCGTGGACACCTGCATCTCTGACCTTGGGCCAGAAGGCAGCTGGACCACCTTGAGAGAAATGTCATGGTAGATGGGGACGACTCCCACACCACGCATTGCGCAAATGAACTATCTGACTTATCCATACCCCACACACAGAAGCCCCTGCCTGAAGCACCCCCGCATGGGATGCCCCTGACACTCACGGAAACAGCAACCCATTCCCCCAATGTTGCAAACACATTCGAATCATTGTTCAGAGCTGTGGCATATCCTCCACACAACTGCCGCAGTTCAGAAGAGTGCCGGTTCCACGAGATGCACCAATGCAATGGCAGGCCATCCCGGGCACATGCACAACCCCCGTCACGTGGAACAGTACCGTGCACGTATGCTGCATGTACTGGGCGCATTGCCACTGGCAGTGCTATGGATCAGTTACCGGCTGAGCTTCCGCCTTGCCAACATCACCTGCGTCCAGCCCTGGTTACACTGCCGAACATGCACATTTGAGTCTCCCATGGATGTCTGCCTATCCAGCACAACTGTAGATGAATTGGACTATGACTTGTGTCTGCGCCCCCTGTTGGATCACGAATAGGATTGTAACCAAGACAGCCGTGCACAGGATGCCTTGACATACTGCGTATGTATTGGCAGTTGTATATGGGAGATTGCACAATTTCTCGTGTGCAGTGACCACATCGAGGCACTCCCCTATTGGGCTTTGTTGTGGATAGGTCATACGGCGTGGGCTGAGCACACCTGCCCGGACCAGTTAATGGATTGGCTCACCCTGGTGTTCCTTGAACATGACAACAACGTACTATTGGAACACATTACATATGAAGCTGCACGGGCATTCATTGACGAGTAACTACGTTCCTGCAGCCACATCGGATTGTCACCCACAGCACAGGTCCCAACAACTTTTTGCATCGTGGGCAATGCTCTCATATCCCACCACAACAGAGGACATGTCTGTCTTCGTCAGGACTCTGGATGCATATGCGTGGAACTACGCATGTGTACACACACCTGTGCAAGGTGATGCAGGTCCATGGTCGGAGCATCACAGCGTCGTCTGGCAACGTTGCCAATTCGTACACACTGCTGGGGGGAGAGTACACACATGGCAATGTAGCACGACATGTGAACCTGTCGGACCCTTTCACCTGATCACTGTCAGCAGAGCAGACAATCTGCGCACTCCGGTGGCAGAGCACTATGCAGATCCCATGGGCAGTGAGTCATGCCCCCTCACACGGGGCAATGGACAGACGCCAAACAACACATGACTCACCCAGCAAGGCAAGGTGGATTGAGACCGTCGCCATCCATGATGAGTATTGTCCATTTTTGCCTCACCATTTTCTGAACCTCGACATGTTCCCATGCTGCGTGTAAGTGTCTTAAGCATGTCCCTGCCTGTTGTGGCCGTTGCTTCGTCCGTACTGACACGCACATGCCAAAATAAGTCTATGCCACTCCACTGGTGTCTAACTGTGATGTGTGTTGATTAGATTGTCCACTCGTGTGCCACAATGAGCATCGTCCCTACACAGGGAGGGACTGACACATGTGCAATGGGGGTGGCTCCCTTTTGCAAGCTCCCCCTCTGTGAGCCAGACATTGTTTTGGGATAGGTGCTGGCCGACCTGTGCACTTATGTGACTTCAGCAATGTGAGTATGGTATCCAACCTCTGACCATGTGGATCAATGTCATATATCATAACAGAATGTGCCCATACAGATGTGTGTGAGTAGGTATGCGATGTGAAGTTCTGTTGTTACATGTGATGTAGGACACCACTCCTGGCCTGCTACCGATTCGGTCATTCCTACACATAACCCCATTCGATACGTGGACGTGTGCCTACGTTGGGGGGGTTGTGAGATTTTTGTTGATGTGCAATGGGGACACAGCTAGTACTCACCTTCACAGTCATCCAATTGGCAATGTGTCTCAGGGATACACATGCGCATGGATGTCAGTTACCAGGGTGTACCTTCATGTGATATCATTGTCCCTACATCCAGCCGTACTTCCATACGTGAGTGAACATAGTCATGACACATCTGTGTGATTTAGAATGTTTTATTCACATTCAGGTGATTGACAGAGCTGGAGCTGTACATGGCCATTCAAGCCCACATTACATGGAAGCCCAGAGGTGGACCAACCAGAGTATTTTGGGGATTGAAAAGTGATTAGGAAGAGGGGGAGTGCAGTCCGCAGCAGGATTGCTATGTAAATGTCCAGCAGTGAAGATATAGCAGTCAGTGTCGGGGTCCGGGTGAATGTCGCAGAGTGTTCCGGGGGTCAGTGGGAGGTATTGTCCCAAGGCATGATGCATAGGTCAGAACCAGGCAGGGACAGGCCATATGGCGGTGATGGATGCTATTGCCTCCTTTCTCACACAGTAATTACCATCCCCATCTTACTCCCCTGATACGGATTCTGTGTCCTGTGTGTCCGGTGTGTGTGGCGGGGTAATGGCTGCGTCACTGTGTGCCACTGACACATCAGGGGTCGGAGCTGTGTGTGTCGATGTTCCTGCTTCAGTCATCTGGGACAGGCTCAGTGGCAGCAATGGCAAGATGATGAACTGCTGAGCATTGAAGTTTCCAGCTACTACTCACTGGTGTCCAGCTGTGGCAGCCATACTTCCAGCCTGCATCTACTCCATGGTCTCCATTGACCTCCGCATCAGTGCCAACTCTGTGCTGTCATCGCAGGTGCCTGTCTGACCAGACAGTTCTTGTATTTGATTAATGGCCTCAGCGAGGTCAGCCAAGGTCTGTGGTGAAGCATGGTGCATACAGTGGGTGTCCGATAGGGACTGTACGTGGTCCCTGATGGGACACCCACGTATGGCATCGAGTTTGGCTGCCACGAGCTCAAAACACACCCGCAATGATGAGAAGTGTGGTGCGCTCTGCAGGAGGTGTTATTTGTCCCTCTGCAATGTAAAGGGGAGATGCAGGTTAACAGAGTTACACATGTATGTTGAAGATTTGCAGATGTTTACATTCAGACTGCATGCCAATTTACATTGTGACTGTTTTGGTGGAGCTGGCTACATTATCATAACACAGTGTCAGGCAATTCCAGATGTGAGTGGACAGTTACTACCCACGTGCGGAACCTGTTGTGAGCCCTGTCCTGTGGTGTTGCACTTTGTACCACATTGCCGTCATTGCTGATGTTCTGTGATTGCTATGTGTGTGTGCTGCATTGTGGGGGATTTGTCCCTGCAGCTCTGATTTCGTGTAGCCTTCTCCCTTTGAGGCGGGGTGCCTTTGAATTGTGTGCTTTTCGGGGGGCTGAATTGTTTTGACTTGGGTCTTATGTGCTCTCGGACAGGCCTGGTGCATTGTTCGTCTGCTGCGTGTATTGTACGGCATGGGTTGTGGGTGCACATGGATATGTCAGAGTGTGACCTGCTCCTTTACGAATGTGATCCGCACTGGGCCACCTCAATGTCGATTCGTGGGCCATGTCATGTTTTTTGGCTGCTGCCTTGCTATCGGGCATGCAGTGTCACTTGCATAGTCAGTGTGGGTCACAGAGCCACTGCTTTGCTGGATTCAACACATGTGCATGGGTGGGTTGTGATATTGGTGATTGGGAGGGGGGCCCCTTTGTGCACATTATGGACGGGGCCTACTTGGTGTGTTTATGTGTGCTGCAGTGTGCCTAGGTTATCAGGGAAATGTTTCACGATCATTGGTGGTGTGCATTGTGCTACACATATTTGTGCATGTGTGCCATTGTGCCCATTTTCCCCTCCGTCACCCCAGTCCCTGGGCATTACTCACCCTGTTGCTGTTGGGTCAGGTCGTATCGAGCTGTGTCCAGGCCCCCAAATCCTGCCACTGTCTCCACGCTGCTGACTGTGGCCACCATTTCCTCCAGCTCCTCCTGTGTCGCTGGACTCCCACCTTCAGCCGCCGTTGCTGCCTTCCTGTTAGCGAGGTGTTTCTGTTTGTTTTGGCTGTCCACTTCATGCCAGCACCTCTTGACCTCCTCCAGTGACTTCCTCGCCAATCCGACTGCATTGACGTTGGTGACGATGGCCAGCCATATTTCTGTTTGGGTTGCCAGTGCCGCAGTGGAGGTGCCGAACAGTTTCTGATGGTGTTCTATCACCTCCGGGACAATGATCCGGTCTTCCTGTGGACTGAACACCGTCTTCCTCTTCTCCTTGCCCTTCCCCAAACACGGGGTTCCTGGCTGGTCCTCCGTGGGGCTTGAGGAGTTCGGCTTGTCCTCTGCACTCGGTCTGGGTGCATCCATGGTGCTACGCAGTTTGAATTGGTTTTGGTGTTTTTTTTCTTTTTTTAATAGTGCATTTTCCCGCCAGACGCGTGGGATTTGCAGGCCTGTGGCTGGTTTTCGCGGATTTTTGTACCGCGATTGGCCTCAATGCATGATTTTTTGCTTTCGCGATTTGCATTTTTGCGCTGTGGCATTGATTTTAACGCTGAAATTTGACACGTTATCTGGTGACTATCGCATGCTACCGCCGCATTGTGAATACTTGGTTGGCACAGAGGAATTTTCCCACGATAGACGGCGATGTTGAGAGTTGCGTTAAGCTACTCATGCGGTAGTTATCACACGTTCTTGTGAATATACCCCTGAGTGTCCTTACTGGCTTATCTGCCTGCCTAAGAAGACATTTCAGCCACTGCGGCGAAGAGACAGAAACAACAGCTGTCTCTATACTGAACACTGTTTCTGTCGTTCTAAAAAAGGCATTGGGTTTGAGCAAGAACATTTAAGAAACTCACATTAGGCACCTTTTTGGAGTTAAGCTCAGCTTAGTTAGTCAAGGAAAGGAAGGGGTTTGTTGCTTCCCATGGATAGAAATCCAGAATATCCATAACTATGTGACAGTATTTTCTGTTGTTCTGCCTATTGAGTATATAATTACCACTATCTTGTTCATTTTCACAGTATCTGCCATTCATATTGTGTGCATTAGGAAAGGTTTTTGATTTTAATAAAACATAAAAATACATTTTTAGTGTGAATTTTTGCTAGAATGTATTCATGGTGAAAAAGGAGTTTTGGTATACTAACTACTCCTGTGAATCTCACAGGTATGATCATACATAATATGCCTCTTACTCATGTAATGTGCAGGATTGTATGACATAATTTCGAAAGACAAAAATTCGACCTACAAAAATATCGCAACAAAAATATCGTGGTCAAGAATATCGACATCCTATCTACAACATGGTAAGTACAAAAATATCGATAATTTAATATCGATGTCAAAAATATCGTAATTCAAAAATATCGGTTTTTTTTAGTTTAAAAATATATGTAAAATAAACCAAATAATACTTATAAATCAAAGAAACATAATTAAATATATTGTATAATATGTAAAATTTATAATAAATATATATAATTAAATGAAACTTTAATTAAACATATATATAATATATAATATATACACTTACTTAATAATTACTTTTAATAATAATTTCTATAACATATAAATTATTAAATATTTATTTAAATTACCAATACATCTATACACATAAAACAATAACATTAATAAATATTAAATAATTACATATAGCAAATAATAATCAATAATTTTAATTTGAATAATTTTTATTATTAATTATATATTACAATAGCTAAAATATTACAAAACATATTTAATATCAGACACAATAAAACTACTAGTCCAACTTCAACAAAAACAACAGTAAGGAAAATGTTGGATAGCGTAGGGGTAAAAATATCTATTCCAACTCCCGAGAGTGCAACAGTAGGGAAAACATTGGATAGCGTAGGAGTAAAAATTACTATTCCAACTCCAAAGAGTGCAACAGTAGGGAAAGTGTTGGATAGCGTAGGGGTAAAAATTACTATTCCAACTCCAGAGAGTGCAATAGTAGGGAAAATGTTGGATAGCGTAATGGTAAAAATTACTATTCCCACTCCAGAGAGTGCAATAGTAGGGAAAGTGTTGGATAGCGTAAGGGTAAAAATTACTATTCCCACTCCAGACAGTGCAACAGTAGGGAAAACGTTGGATAGCGTAGGGGTACAAATAACTATTCCAACTCCAAAGAGTGCAACAGTAGGGAAAACGTTGGATAGCATAGGGGTAAAAATTACTATTCCAACTCCAGAGAGTGCAATAGTAGGGAAAGTGTTGGATAGCGTAAGCGTAAAATTTACTATTCCCACTCCAGAGAGTGCAATAGTAGGGAAAGTGTTGGATAGCGTAAGGGTAACATTTACTATTCCCACTCCAGAGAGTGCAACAGTATAGAAAACGTTGGATAGCGTAGGGGTAAAAATAACTATTCCAACTCCAAAGAGTGCAACAGTAGGGAAAACATTGGATAGCGTAGGGGTAAAAATTACTATTCCAACTCCAGAGAGTGCAATAGTAGGGAAAGTGTTGGATAGCGTAAGGGTCAAATTTACTATTCCCACTCCAGAGAATGCAATAGTAGGGAAAGTGTTGGATAGCGTAAGGGTAAAAATTACTATTCCAACTCCAGAGAGTGCAACAGTAGGGAAAACGTTGGATAGCGTAGGGGTAAAAATTACTATTCCCACTCCAGAGAGTGCAATAGTAGGGAAAGTGTTGGATAGCGTAAGGGTAAAAATTACTATTCCCACTCCAGACAGTGCAACAGTAGAGAAAAGGTTGGATAGCGTAGGGGTAAAAATTACTATTCCAACTCCAAAGAGTGCAACAGTAGGGAAAGCGCTGGATAGCGTAGGGGTAAAAATTACTATTCCAACTCCAGAGAGTGCAACAGTAGGGAAAGCGCTGGATAGCGTAGGGGTAAAAATTACTATTCCCACTCCAGATAGTAAAACAGTTGGGAAAGCACTAGATAGCATAGTGATTCTATTAACATTATAACCAATTTAATAATTTCTTATAAAAAAATTGCATGTTAACAATGTTTAAAAAAAAAAAATATTATTAAATACCAATTATGTAAAATAAATATTTAAATAAATAAATTTTAATTACATCCCACACTATTCCCCCTTTAACACACAACACACTACACATAAAAATTCACATAATTAATTTAATTATGAATTAATCACTTAATAAAATTAAATCACCAATTAATTACTAATTAACAATTAATAATTAACTATAACAATAAAGAAATATTATTAATAAACTAATTATAATTTATATAATTAACAAAATAATAAAGTAATTTTACAATTAATAATTAATTAAAAATTAATTAATCTATTAATCACATTAATTACCAATTATTAATTGATTACAAATTAATTAATCATAAATACCAATGAAACAATACATATTAATTCATTAATTATAATTACATTACTTCCCACCCTATTCCCCTATAAACCCACAACCCACTACACATTAAAATTCACATAATTAATTTAATTATCAATTAATCACTTAATAAAATTAAATCACCAATTAATTACTAATTAACAATTAATAATTAACAATAAATAAATATTAATAATAAACTAATTATAATGTATATAATTAACCAATTAATAAAATAATTGTACAATTAATAATTAATTAACAATTAATTAATCAATTAATTACCAATTATTAATTAATTACCAATTAATTAATCATAAATACCAATTAAACAATACATATTAATTCATTAATTATAATTAAATTACTTCCCACCCTATTCCCCTATAAACCCACAACCCGCTCTGATACTAAAACGCTAAATTAAATGTAAAATAATTATAAATCTCTAAACATTTATTTTTAAATGTATTAAAATACATTACAATAATCTTTCACATACAAATAAAATACATATTAAATGACATTACACTAAATAAATATCGATATTATTGACATCGAAATTTTTACTTACGATATTACTTACATCGATATTAATTACTTCGATATTATTTACTTCGATATTACTTACCTTGGGATCGATATTCTGTCCATCGATATTCTTGACTTCGATATTCTGTACCTACGATATTAAAAACACGATATTATTGTAGGTCGAAATTTAAAACTCGATATTTTGGCTAACCACCAATGTGCAGTGGGTTGTGGGAGGTTGCAGTCCACTGGGATGGAACATTCACTAAGGGCCCGATTCACAGAAGTAATCTGAGACAAATCCTAAACTTACTATTTTTTGGTATTCACAGAAGGCATTTAGTAGTAGTAAAGTTAGGATTTTGTCTTAAGTCTGTCTTAAGTCTGTCCTAGGTTTGTCTTAAGTCTGTCTTAAGTTAAACGTAAGACAAAATCCTAACTTTACTACTACTAAATGCCTTCTGTGAATACCAAACTTAGTAAGTTTAGGATTTTGTCTCAGATTAGTTCTGTGAATCGGACCCTAAGTCTTTGGTACCAGAGGGCCTATAGAATTTTCTCTCCAACTGTGTTCTGGAGAAAATTCCAGAAAACATATTAAGACTATGTCTAGAAAGACATCTCTGAAATCTTGCGGTGGTTTAAAGAGGCAACACATGGATTTGTGCACATAACGCAAGCTTTGACCTCTGCACTCACTTTGGGGACCCCTGTTTATGATAAACCTTATATGCTGAAGTGTCATGAAGGCAATAGTCTTGCCCTTGGGGTTTTGGCATAAGATTATGAGGGTCAGAAAAAGCCTGCAGTCTATTATTCCTCAGCTTTGCTTCCAGTCATGGAATGACTCCTGCTATGTCTCTGTTCTCTAGTTCTCTAGTGTGTGCTGCCCATCTTGCTGAAGTCTCTGAAAACATTGTACTCAGCACCATTTTGATTGTTGCTGTGTCCCATGTTGTTGATGCATTTCTGCTGACAAACAAACCTCAGCATCTTTCTACTGCCAGATTGTCTAGGTATTAGATATTGTTACTATCTGCTTCTCTTTTCATATTACTCTTGTCGCTGTCTCACTTTGAACCCTGCATCTCTCATGTCCATTGTTGAAGAGGGAGAACATCATGATTGTCTGATTATAGCTGCCCCTGTCACTAAACCCTGTATTGATTTGACTGACAGACCCATGCAAACTGTGAGTTAATGTATTTTGTGTGTAGTTCAAATGTCACAAAATAATGGTGTCCTGGTCACAAGTTGTTGAATGCTGATGAGTTGTTGAATGCTGATGATTACCCAGTGTTGAGTCTGCTCAAGTTACTGAACTGACTGCATTCACTCATGCCTGTATCCTCCAAGTAGGCATTTGAATTGACACATGCCTTTGGGCTCTTCTTGATGTGGAGGGGATTTTTTACTTCTGCTAGAACACTGATAAAAAATGGTCAGTATGTACTGAATTTGAAGTGTGATTTTGCCCTAACAAGTAAGTTGCAGTGGGTACGGGCACTGCCCAGCAATGTCCAAATGATGAAATGTCATATAGGAACATTCTCCCTAATCTGTCTGTCAGAAAGGCCTTTTTGTCACACACTGATGATCCTGCTATGTATGTCAACTGATTTGTTGCCTGTACATGCCCTGAAGATTTTTTCTCTCTTGCAGAAAGTTGATCTTGAAAAGGAGGTACAGTATTAAATCATCAAGAAGTGCACAGGGGAACCTGAGAGAGAGTAGGGAGACAGTTCTTAGTGTGTGAACACACAGAGGGGCAGATTTATGTTCCCTGGCGCATCCCTGCAAATCAGCATGGATGCGCCAGAGAAGATGCGTCACGCAAGTTTGCCCTTGCGCCACCGCAGATGCCCCGCATTTACAATGCGGCGCATCGTGGTGCAAGGACAAGCAGATACGTGACGCATCTGCCGGCGTAAGGTTGGCGCAGTGCTGAAGTTGCGTCGCAAGCGCGACGCAACTCCAGCACTGTTCCAACCTACCCTATCCCTAACATGGTGCGTCAAGCCTTACGCCTGCTTCAAGCAGGCGCAGTGTTTTGACGCATCAGCGTTGGAAAAGTGACTCAGTGAAATCTTATAGATTTCACTGAGTCACTTTTCAGGGGTGTTCCTGCGACGGAACGCCCCCCCCTGTAGTATGCTGTATGTATCTGTATCTTTAAGTGCAGAATCTTTTATGTTAGAACTATAGTATGTCATGATTACATCGTTGTGTTCTATGATTCTACGAGCTCATATGATGATTAGAGTTGGCTGAGTAACGGCGTTGTTCCTGTGCCGTGGGCTCTTTCTGTATTTACTGCTTGTAAATTAAATCTCCTATTTGAATTCATTTTGGATTTGGATTCGTGTAATACCGCCACGCTACATTTCTTGGTACCAGGAGTGGGGTGACAACTTTGAAGATTTGGAAATTCGTCAGTTGGCACGCTGACCAACCTAAAGAGCTCACGGCTGTCTCATCCTCACTCGCTGCCCACCGGATCAATACAGGACAATTCGAGGTGCGGTAAGCGCTAGCGCTTTCTGGCTTTATTTTGGGGGAAAAAAACGTTTCCAAGACTTTGCCATTTCGGCAGTTACGTTTGAATGTTCGCTAACCTGCGTGCCACTGGATGCTCGTGCCGTCCGCCTCGAACTCTCTAGAGTGTTCAGCTTCACGGAGTCCTTAGAGCGTTCAGCTTCACGGAGGCGTTCCAGTTTCGATCCGTTCTGCTGCAGTGTCAAGTGTTCCCTCAAGTAAAGACCGCAAAGCCTCATGGGAGCGTGATGACGTCATACGCCGGCGGCCATTTTGGTTAAGTTTCGAAGTTTCTTCGATCAGTTTCAATACAACGTTCGTGTTGACATTTTTAATGCGTTTTTCCTCATTTTTTTTTTTAAAATCTCGGCGCAATTCATTTACTGAGCTTCATATCCAAAACAATAGTTTTATTTGAAACCTGGTTTTGTTTTGTCTCAAGTACATTACTTTACCTCATTACTTTAAAATGGCAACTGCTCAAGGAGTTATTCAGCCTACTTCTTTTCTTCTAAAACCAGGCAAACCTGAGTTAAAATGGACTGAATGGTTAAAGGACTTTGAGAATTACCTTACTGCCATTGGTGCGGATGCTTATGCCCCTACCAGGAAATTGGCACTACTTCTCAACCATTTAGGTGCTGCTGGACGCAGAGTTTTCGAGAACCTTCCTCATCATCCGGCTCCTACGTCCGAAGACACCATTTGGAATGTTTTTGTTGAAGCAAAACTACGCATGGGGAAACAATACCCTGACTCAACAAGTGTTCTTCTAGAGAGATTCAATTTTGCGATGTGTAAACAAGGCTCAGACGACTCAGTAGAGGATTATATTGCTAATTTAAGAGTATTAGCCGAGAAATGCGATTTTGGTGCAAATGTTGATACACACATAAGAGATCAATTTGTATTTCATTGTTTTTCCAAGAAAATACAGGAACGATTGCTCACTTCTTGTAACCCCTCTTTGAGCGAAACAATTGATATCGCGAAAAGCATCGAGAGGTCAATTGTTACGTCCAAAGTTTTATCTAGTGTTCAACCCATGCAGTCGCTTACACAAGGTGTTCCTCAACAAGCCTTACCACAAACCACGAATTTTATTTCTGATGAGAATACTGTTTGTGCCATTAATCCAAGGCAATACACTGACAGAAGGTTCATGAGAAACCAAAATCCTAGAACGCAATTAATTTGTTTCCGTTGTGGATCAAAGAATCACATTGGTAATAACCCTTCATGTCCGGCTTTAGGGAGGAAATGTGGTAAATGTCAAAAATTTGGACACCTGCAAAGTGTTTGCAATAAAAGGTCAAATTATTTTAATTCTAATTCTAATTCTAACCCCAATTCTAACCCCAATAGAATTAGAATTTCAAATGTCACTCTTGACTCTCCTGAAATTCAAGATTGCATTTCCCAGTTCTCTAACATAGTAGTTACTATTGATATTCCGGAGAATTCTGACAAACCTATTAAAGGGCCATTCACAGATATATGCATTGATGACAAAATGGTTTTGGCTATGGCAGATTCAGGTGCACCAGTCACCATTTTAGCTGATGTTACATTTTATAGGTTATGGCCTAACAAGTTCCCTCTGTTTCCTCCTGACATAAATCCTAAAGCATTCGGAGAACAGGATATTGACTTAATTGGTTATTTCTGGGATACACTGTCTTGTTTAGGCAGGTCAATTAAGACCAAAATTTACGTAGCAATCAAGGGCAGGGACATTGTTGGGTGGAAGGATCTCGCTTTGCTAGGTATCATTTTACGTCCGGGTCAAGATCCCCCTATTGTTTTAGGAGACCTTCCATCTAATGTTTTGTCCATTACTAATCAGATTCCCATCATTGACAAGTTTGCACAACTATTTCCTAATGTGTTCAGGAATTGTGTGGGTACTGTTAAAGGGTATGAACATTCTATAATTTTGAAAAAACATGCTATCCCGGTTGTACACAAAGTAAGGCCAATTCCCATTAGTGTCAGAGAAGATTTGAAAAAGCTTCTATCCAATCTACAAATGGAAGGTATCATTGCCCCAATAGATGCTTCCGAATGGGTTTCTCCGGTAGTTTTACGGAAGAAAAAAACTGGCGACCTCAGGCTCTGTGTTGACCTTAGATCCCTCAACCAGAACATTCTTGTAGACTGTCACCCGTTACCTCACATTCACGAAATGCTTGCGAACATTGGTAAGTCTAAATTCTTTTCTACGATAGATCTACATTCAGCTTACCATCAGATTCATTTATCGTCCACTTCTCAACCACTTACTACGTTTGTAACACCTTTTGGTGCTTTTAAATATTTGAGGTTACCATTTGGTTTAGCATCGGCTGCAAGTGTGTTCCAAAAGCTCATGGACGGCCTTTTTGGTGATTTGCAACAAGTTCAGGCATTTCAAGACGATATTTTGGTCCACACAGAGTCTGAGGAGGAACACACAGTTATCCTTAATAAAGTTTTCACTATACTGCAAAACACAGGCATGACTGTTAAGGCTAGTAAATGCAAGTTGTTAGTACACGAGGTTGAATATTTGGGTCACCTCATTTCCAACGAAGGCATCAAACCCAAATTTTGTAATGCTGAAGCTATAAGGAATGCCCCTCCTCCAACTGACAAAGACGCGTTGCGTTCTTTTCTTGGCCTTTGTGAATATTATGCTAGGTTTGTTCCTGGTTACGCACAAATTGTCCAGCCATTGAGGGCCTTACTCAAGAAAGGTTCAAAGTTCACATGGGATGACACACTCCAAGAGTGTTTTAATCAGGTCAAATTGCTAGTCATTAATGCACCTGCACTACACCCTTTTGTACCAAATGCCAAACCTTTCATGTGTGTAGATGCTAGTCAAAAAGGTCTTGGGGCGGTTTTCGGCCAATGGGTGGATGGCAAGGAGAGTACTATTGCTTTTGCGTCCCGGTCTTTAACACCTACTGAGACAAACTACAGCACTATTGAACGGGAAGCACTAGCTATAGTGTGGGCCACTGAAAAGTTTAAAACGTATATTTGGGGTATATCGTGTGAAATTTTTACAGACCATAAACCTTTGGTTTCTTTGTTATCTGGTAATGGTTTAGGTAAGTCGTCTGCCAGATTGGTTAGATTACTTTCCAAACTTCAAGAGTATAATCTTATTGTTAAATACATCCAAGGTGGGAAAAATGTACGGGCAGATTGTTTATCTCGCATTCCCCTTCCTGATGCAAGTGAAGGTGAGAATAATTGCTCTAAAGATTGTGTAGTTGGTTTAGTTGATGCTGTTGCTACTTGCTCCAACAAAATCTCACAGGATGAATGAATTTCTGCTATGTCTAAGGATAAATCTTTGGAGAGAGTTGAAACTTTCATTAAAACTAGTTGGCCAAACTTAAAGAAGTTGGACATTGAGCTCAGGTCTTATGCACAAGTCAGTGACGAACTTTCATTTGATAATGGAGTTTGTCTTAGAAATGGGCTTTTCATTCCCCCATTGGGTTTACGTGATAAACTCATAAATATCGCTCATGAGGGCCACTTGGGCATTTCAGCGACATGTAAGAAACTCAGGAGTATCTATTGGTGGCCTGGTTTAGACACACAAGTAAGGTCATTTATTGAGAACTGTCCGGTTTGTGTTGTTTCGGACAAACACTGGAAAATGCATAGGAAGCCTTTATTTCCTGTCCCATTTCCAAATCTTCCCTGGGATAAAATTGCCATTGATTTTTCAGGTCCTTTTTCTTTACTTCCCGCAGAGAAAAGGTACTGTATTGTTGCAATTGATTATCATTCTAAATGGATTTATTATTCCTTTGTGGATGCCCAAAATTCAAATTCGGTCATTTTGTTTTTAAAGAATATTTTTAAGATTGAAGGCAATCCAAATTACGTTGTTACTGATAATGGCCAACATTTTCTTTCAAATCAGGTTACTGAATTCTTACATAGCAATGATATACAACATCTCAAAGTTGCTTTGTATTGCCCGGCTTCGAACGGCCTTGTTGAGAGGGCTAATCGGTTCATAAAAGAAGGTGTACAAACTGCTTTGGCTTCTAATGTTGATGTAGGCGTTTTCATACAAAACAAAGTTTGGGCATATCTCAACACGCCTCATTCCACTACCAATGTCACCCCGTTCAAAGCCCTCAGAGGTAGAGAAGCTAAGTCTAATTTAATGCCTAATTGGTTTAACAATTTGACTGCTGGTTCTGATTTGGAGAAAAGAAGAAACATGCCAGTTGATCATCACGTAACTAGAGAAACTGTATTTAGGAAACAACTGGTACAAAAAGAGTGTCACGATAAAACTTCAAGGTTGCAACTTGATTTTAAACCTGGTGATTGGGTTTTAATTAAAAAACCGTTTAGAGTTTGCAAGGGACAGTCCAAATTTTCTTTGCCCGTTAGAGTTATTAAAGTTAGCAAACCGTCACTGTTCCTAGAGAATGGAGGGTGGTGGAGTAAGAATAGTGTGGTCAAAATTTCTGAACCTCAAGTCAATATTTTCAACAAGGTGTATGCTAACAGAAATGTTGATGACAACTCTGATTTCTCTTTTGGTCCTGATTGTGGGAATGTTCCTTTTACTGCAAGTTCGTATGTAGATTCTAGTTCATATGTAGATTCTTCACCGGTTTCAAATGCTGTTTCTCCAACACTCGATTCGAGTGCACGTAATCATCGTGTTTGTGGGCCTCCTGTAAAATTGAAAGATTATGTTTTATATTAACTGTGTTGCTGTTTCTCTGTTAGTTTTTAGTTTTGTTATTATGGGGGGGGGGTATGTAGTATGCTGTATGTATCTGTATCTTTAAGTGCAGAATCTTTTATGTTAGAACTATAGTATGTCATGATTACATCGTTGTGTTCTATGATTCTACGAGCTCATATGATGATTAGAGTTGGCTGAGTAACGGCGTTGTTCCTGTGCCGTGGGCTCTTTCTGTATTTACTGCTTGTAAATTAAATCTCCTATTTGAATTCATTTTGGATTTGGATTCGTGTAATACCGCCACGCTACACCCCCCCTGTGTAGAAATGCCCACATGAACCCTGATGCAGGTTTCATGTGGCGCAGGGCTTTCCACCGTGACGCATCTCCATAGATGCGTCACAATGTAAATGGGGCGCAACATGGCGCAGGGTTTACGCCGCCGCTGCGTCACAAAAGTGACTCAACGGCAGCGTAAAAGGGGCCCCAGAATGTTTTATTCCACAGTGAAGGAAGTGACCCGATTAGGGCCACCCTGGTCACTCACGACCACCTCTCAGCCTTCCATACAAATGAAGAGTCAGTCAGACAGTAGATTATACAAACCAAAGTTACTTTATTAGTATGCGCTCGAGCGGAGTACGGTCTGACCAGCCTCCTTAGAGAGCTGCCGAGGGACTGACCCCCGTCCACAAGGTAAAGTCAGATATACATTTCTAACATCCCTAAGACCCCCTCATACTGGAATTTTCCAGCCTGGGCACTGATGAACAAAGGAGGTAGAGAAGAACGAGCTACCATCCTGAGATCGGGAACACACTATCTTAGCTTCAAGGTTACCCATCTCTCTGAGAGTGGGAGCAGGGATACATATGAGGATAGGCATGCAAAAACAGAATGATCTATTCATTAGTGCAGTGAAGCTCAACCTTGAATAATAAAGAGAAACAATTAAGGCTGCTTTCTGCTGAGGCAGACAGTATGGGACAGAAGCTTCATTTCTATCATGAAACAACATGGCGGCTGAATACATAATGGTGCAGCAAATGGTAACTTAACTCGCACAATGGTAGAAGGAGTCAGCTAGATACATTTTCAGTCCAACAGATCCTCCTTTTAGCATTTGCTAATAATTTTGTCTAATGCATAGGATAGTAACAGGTGCCTGCATCGTAGGACTACTGGTACCTTGTTATTCACACATTATCAATACTCACAAATACCTTCGTCGATTGACATTAAGTCGTGGATGGCTTACATCATCATAGTTGAAGACTAAGCATCACGCTCTGGGGTCTTTGGCGTAGGTGTTAACTTTCAAATACAGTAAGTACAGCAGGCAGGAAGTCAATGGATGCATAGGCAACAAGTGAAAATGACACCAGCAATTACTACCAGAAAGATTAGGATATTCCAAACGCAGGAAGCTATTAAACCCCAGAACACCAGAAAGGGTCTAGGTACCATTCTCTTGGTGAATATCGTATGTAAGCCTGTGCAACTTCTGTATTGCAGCATACACATTAAGAGCGTGGTCCGGTATGTATACACAGCATCTGCTGCCGAAGACGCGGCAAGCCCCTCCCCAATCAGCAAGGATGACGTCTACCACCATCCTGTTCTGAAGAGCAACGAGTCTCATAGCCTGGAGTTCAGCTGTAATATTTGTCAGAATTCTAGCCGTGGCATTAATGACCCCTTCCACTACCCTGGTGAGGTGATGGATATTGGGACTATTGGATATAGGGCCCCAAAAGGGGATGAAACCCTTCATAGCATTAGTGAACTGCTGTAGAGTTGTATCTGTCTGATCTATGCCTTCTGTGTTAATAACCCTTCTAATACGGGATAGATGGACACTCTTACGCTGCAATCGGTGATCTCTATGGTAGTTGGACGGTGCTATATACATCCTGGGAAGGAGGAAAGAAACATAATATATGCCAGACCACCCCCTAGAAAGCCACACATAAGCCTGGGACCCACAAATGAAATAAACATTATGGGGGAAGCAAAGGTGGGCTACTTGTGGTGCTCAACACATAAGTATAATTGCAATTACTCTTTCCCACTTCAACATTCACAAGGCCTTGAACAGAAAAACTAGCTGTTGTGTTAACTACCAGGACCGGCATTACTTCATCCTGAGTAATGTTGCACATCTGGAAAGATTTAAAATATTCAGTGACATTGAATCCCTGATAACCCAACATTTCATTTCGAAGCCATGTTACATTTTTTCTGTTCTCATATACATTCATACAGGCTGTTGGGAACAATGTATATGGGGCCCTTGGTGAACATATATGTATTCTAACACAGTATCATAATCAGCATAGTCATATTCATGGCATCATAAGGGAACTGTGTATACACCATGGTAAACAGTTGAAACCAGGCCTCGCAACTCCAGAGATGGGAAAATGGCATGGACAGTAATATATTGTTCTTATGTGTCACAGAAGGGAGCAGGCCCCAAATCCAACAATTAGTAACATTTGATGTATTAGGCGCTTGGTGGAACATCTGCAAGAAAACATTATCTACATATGTTTTTCTGTGCTCACCCTTGTGAGGGGCCAAAGTAATGAACATGTGTTCAGGGGGAACAGGCGTTGTACCAATCAAATAGTGCACAGGATATTTCTCCTCAAGGAACCACACTATTCCCAGTACTGTTATCAGAAAGATAAGGACAATTACTACGAAAACAATTTTAATCTTAATAGACCAACTAGACCAACCAGACCCACCCTGTCCGAAACGCCAGGCTGCAAAGAGCTGCTCTTCCTCCATAATGGGGTGACCAAATGGGTAATTTTTTTTTAAACTAGAAGAAAAAGGCATGGGATGGAGCCAAAGACAAGGAAACAAGCGAGGGGCAAAAAGTCCCAGGCGTCCATCAGAACCTCGCTGGTAGACTCCTATTGTTCATCAAGTATTGGCGCTGTTGAGCACCAGCGGTGGAGCTAGGCGGTCCTAACTCTTTGGAGAAATCCCACGTTATACAGGATGAAGAACTCCCTTTCCCAGGGGAGCACACTCGAGCAATCCTGTCCAATGTCCAAACAATGCACCAATGTCACCTCTACCTATTCTACTGTGGCCTGACTTGTCGAGTCCATCCCTGTTAATCTGACTTTTCCTTTGGTGCACTGTTCCACCGTCGGGGGCCCAAATTTTACCTAACTACTCCAGGGACAGAGGGGTCTGCAAACAAGGGCTCAGACACAGATAGGCCAGCAGGCTGGGACTCCTGGATGGCCTTGATCTCAGGTGGCACTGCCTTGTTCAACACTGCGTTACTCTCTTCCTCTGTGGGTGCCCACGTCAGTTGAGCATCTGAGAAGGGAACAAAACGAGCCACTTGCTCTGTTTCAGAGTCGCCGATTCCATCAAGTACCCACTGATCATAGGGCAACAGGAGAGGCACCCTCCGGCAATGGTTAGAGTGGATCCAGTTCTGACAGCCATCCACATTTACTGCAATGCAAGTGGCAAGGAACACCTGGATTGGCACCTTCCAGCACGGCTCCAACTGCCTTTCCTCTGAAAATTCTTAACCAGAACATAGTCACCAGGCCAGATATTGTGACCTGGCCCCTCGGGAGTTGGTGGCAGGGCCTCATGGATCTGTTGGTGAATAGAGCACAAACTTTTAGTCAACTCATATAAATAATCCACAAGTAAAGGGTATTCTATTTTAGAGAACCAACGAGGTTGTGGGACGCCCCAGACATTCGCCGAACGTCCAAACACGACCTCCTATGGCAACAATCCTGTCCTAGAGTGAGCCGTAGCTCTTGTAGACAAAAGAGCTAATGGTAACACATCTGGTCACTGCAATCCTGTGATCTCTTTGATCTTTGCCTGTTTCAGTTTGAGAGTACCATTGTACTTCTCAACCAAACCTGCTGACTGGGGGTGGTTTGCAGCATTAAATCTCTGCTTGATGTGCAGACCGTCGCACACAAGCTGAATAACCTTTGAATTAAAATGACTTCCGTTGTCACTCCAAATCAAACTGGGCAAACCAAAACTCGGGAAGAATTCCTTCAGGAGTGCCTTCACCATCGCCATGGCTGTGCACTCTTTAGTGGAGTAAGCCTTAATCCATTTACTGAATTGCCAAACAACTACTAACACATATTTCAGATTGTTGACTCGTTCCATTTTCATGGAATCCATCTGGAGAACCTCGAAAGGAAAGGAAGGCAGTTCAAAATTACCAGGAGGTGTAGGGGTGCCTTTTCCAGCATTATACATCATGCATACCATAGGGTACTTTACTAAATGGGCAGCAACTTTGGGAATGTTGTCATTCTGTCATACTGGATCTAATAATTTGCAGATGCCATTCACGCTAATGTGAGCTGGCCCATGCACCATAGTGACCGCAGGGAAGACATATGCATCTGGCAATGTCCATCTCTGTTTTCCGGACTTATCCGTCCAACATCCATCTTCATCTAAGCGTGCTGTGCTTTCCTGCCATACCGCTAACTCCTCAACCGTTGCCTCACTCTGGATTTTTTTCACATTGTCTAGAGTATCCTCAAACATGGTGACCTTGGGCACCCACTTGGCAGGACCCGCTACAAACATCTTTTTTATTTTCGTTCGAGCTGTCTCCTCAGCTATCTGGTCTGCAAATGCATTTCCCCACTCCACATCATCAGTAATTGCCTTGTGGGCACTGCACTTTACTATAGACAATTTCCTAGGAAGTATTAGGGCAGACAGCAGCCTATGTATAAGGGGACCTTTCTGTATGTGTGTCCCATGGTATGTGAGAAACCCTCTCTCTGCCCAGAGCCATCCAAAGTTATGGGCGAACCCGAAGGCATATTGGCTGTATATGCTGCAGTGGTAGTGCCATCTGGTAATTTGAAACAAGAGCCATTGTCATATAGTTCCCCTTGGGGTTCAGATAAGGGAACATCAGTCAGGTCTACCAGTCCCTTCGTCTCCTCCTCTGTCCGAAAAAGACAATCATGTATGGATATTTCTTCACTCTCAGAAGGGAGGGGTAGTAACGTGGCAGGGTTCAGAGTGGCACATCTTTTTATGGGGAACTACCTTTACAACGCAACTTTTACAACGCTATGCTATTACAACGCATTTTTTACAACGCAAAAACTTTTACAACGCATGCTTTTACAACGCATGCTATTATATGGTAAGTACTTTTACAACGCATATACTTTTACAACGCATTCTTTGAAAATGCCTTTACAACGCATGCATTTACAACGCATGCATTTACAACGCATGATGTTATATGGTAAGTACTTTTACAACGCATATACTATTACAACGCATTTTTTAATGTTGGTATTTTATTTAAAATAAATATATATATCGTATAATTAATTTTTATTAAATAAAATATAATTTAAAAAAAGTGAGTAGTTATACAAAATATTAATTCTTGAGTGTTAATACTTGAGTATTTCTCTAAATAGAAAGAGTATTTTTAAATTTAATTTGATACATATTAGAGTTAATAGTGAGTATTTAATATTTAAATTAAAAAAAAAGAGTGAGTAACTAAATATTAATACTTGAAAAGTGAGTAGTTTTTCAAAATATTAATACTTGAGTATTTTGACTAATAGAAATGTTTTTTGGGATAGTTAAATTAATACTTGAGTATTTCTCTAAATAGAAAGAGTATTTTTAAATTTAATTTGAAACATATTAGAGTTAATAGTGAGTTTTTTAAAAGTTAAATTAATACTTGAGAATTATTCTAAATAGAAAGAGTATTTAATATTTAAAATAAAAAAAAAGAGTGAGTAACTAAATATTAATACTTGAGTATTTTTAAAATTTTAAAGTGTATTTTTTACATTAATTTAGTACTTGAGTATTTTTTTTTAAAAAAGTATATTATAAATTTAATAAAATAAAAAATTAAGAGTACTTACTAAAATTAACAATACTTGAGTATTGTAAAAAAAAATAAGTAATAAGAATGATTAATACTAGAGTATTTTTAAGTTTCTAAAATAAAGTATAATTATTTTCCATAAAATGGAAGAGTACTTTTTGACTTTTTATAAAAATATTAAGAGAAATTTTTAAAAAAAATTTACAAATATATAAAAAATTTAAATATTTAAAGAGTAATAAAAAATGCATTTTAAAAATAATATTATATTAAAAAAAAGAGAAGGAAAAAAAGTACTTACTTTTAAAAAAAAATTCCCACGGTTTTGCATTGAAGTCTATGAGCTTATTTGTCCTTCATTTATTTTGGCAGCTTCAGAATATACAACCCGCGGAACAAGAAAAGAAGGATCAGAAAGAGAAGAAAGAGGAAGTTTTGAAGGGAAAAGACAAAAGAGTCGAGGTAAGGAACATATTTAGTAAATTTACATTTAAATAGTTACAATTTTGAAGTTTAAATCACTTTTTAATAAATAATAACAGCAAACAGTTATTGTTTTGAAAATATTTATTTATACAAAAGTAATGAAAAAATAAACCATATTTTTATTTAATTTTGCAATGTAAGTAACATTTTCCAAAAAACATAATAATATTTTATTTACATTTATAAACATTTATTAACAGATTAGTTAAATAAAGTAGTCCGTTGAATATTTTGAAGCACGCGATGACGTAATGACGTGAGCGTCGACGTAATGCGCCATTTTGCAGAGCATCGGAGGAGGAAGCAGCAGGAAGCTGATCTGCGGTCAGGTAGGAAATACTTTCATTTGATATTATAGATTAAACCTTTAAAAGGGATACATATATAGTGAGGAAAGAATAAGGAGAGGTTGCGGGAAAACTAATTGATGTCTTAAATGTTTTTAATCATGTCCACATTAATGTCATTAATGTATGCCTAAGTCGGGTCGCGAAAAGTTATTTTTTTAATTTAAAAAAAGTATGTAACTGTAAAAGAATTTAAAGTTACTGTTCAGAAAGTTGATTTCTTTACTTAGGAAGTAACAAAAGTAATGTCGATCTTCATTTCGAATTGAAAAAAAGTAGCGCACTTGTAAAATTTGGAAATTAAAGATTGATTAAAAAATGGTGATTAAGCAGCAAAGTGCATTTTGGATTATGGTTTGACGTGTAGAATTTAGATATGTTTGAGTTTTGGTGATTTCTTAGGACGGAAATTATAATGGAAGTTATCGGTAATTATATTAATGGCGTTCCGATTTTGAAAAATTGTTCAAATACTATGGGACAGTAAATTTGAACACATTGGTAGTTTTTGCTTGAAATGAAGATTTGTTAAAAAAAAAAAGGACCCGACTTGTTTGTTTGTAAAAGTTTTTAGAAAAAAAAATTGTATGCCAATTGTAATTTGAAAAATATTAAATTTTGAAGCAAAGCAGGAAAGTAAGTTAATACATTATTTTAGAAAGAAAGAATGTTAGAAAGATTTTCCAGGTAGTCTATAGCCACACACAACGAAAATTGTTGTAGAATTGCCAATAGTCTCTCAGACATTTCCCTTGTTTTGACTGTTACTCGTGGGTTTAGACTACCTGCGAGTGTTTGGGCTATTCTCATTTCCTGAAAACTTTGCTCCTTCTTCAAAGTTTCCAAAAAAGAGTAGAAGTTTGGATGTGGTTTGCCAATTGTGTGGTTGAAGGAGTTATGCCATCCCTCAATGGCATTGTTTGTTTTTGCTTCTCCCTCTAAACAACTCGTGTAGCAGTTCCACCACTCCACATGGAATCGTGGCTTCCTCCTGCGACCCGATCTGCTTAGGTGTCCAATCCATGTGTCCTCAAAATAATTTAGAATGGGTGCCAATTTTTCTTCGTTACTCGTATAATAAACAGATTCTATAATTGCAGTGTAGTACTCGTCCACACTATCGGGAGGAACAAAACAAAGTGCAGTTAATTTTTTTAGTTCAAATTGTAGTTTGCTATCCCGAGAATATTCTGCAACTAGGGATGTTTTCTGTAATTTACGCCAGAATGCCTGCGAAAAATGAAAAAAACATCCCTGAATTTGGGTATCCGTGTACGTTTTAGTGATCACATTGATCATGCTCAATTCAAAATCAATAATTATTTTTCGAGGACTTGAAGATGTTTTACTTTTAATCACTGATAAAAGTTCAGTGTATGTTGCAGAAGTCTTATCAGGTAGCAAACTATAAACTAAGGGAATAACACTATTGTTAATTTTAGCATGTATAGTGTAAATTTGAGTGAAAGGATGGGGTGTACTTTTAAACGTCCCATCCATCATCCAAATTTCACTACTTTCTAACTTAGCAAGGTTACGTGGGGTACTAAAAATGAGAATTCGTTTCTGAGGGTTTTCGTTGTCATGCAGAAGGAAAGGTTCATCAGAAAAAGAAATAGAAAGATCATGAGGAATTCTAATGTCAGAGAAAGAATGTGGTGTAGATAATTGAATGTTACTTGCCTGCTTTTGTCTCTGAATAATTCTTCTCAAATTAGGAATTATAGGCATGTTACTAGCAACATGACTGGGGACATGCTGTGCAACCTCTCTTAAAATGGATCCTGTAGAATCATTGGAGGTGCTTGCAATAGCTTTCATTTCGTTTATTGTTTCTCTAATTTCTACCTCCATTGCAGAGGCAGAGTGGTTATGTTCTGTAGTTTTCACAACTAAATTATCAACAGTAACCGCTCTGCCACTGCAATGGGTAGTGTAGTATTGCACACACCTCCAATGATTTCTAGTTAAACTTATTCTTTCCTTACTATATATGTATCCACCATGGTTTAATACATTTTTGCCCTTCTTGGATTTAATAAACTTTGCAGCTTCCAGACTAGACATTATCTGAAAAGAGAAGAGAAGAAAAAAAAATTAGCCTGACAAAATAAATGAAATACCAAAAACATAACATTTACACCATCCAACACTTTCACTACTGCTGCACCTTCCTGGAGTTAGAATAGTAAATTGCACCCCTACACCATCCATCACTTTCCCTACTGCTGCACCTTCCTGGAGTTGGAATAGTAAATTGCACCCCTACACCATCCAACACTTTCCCTACTGCTGCACCTTCCTGGAGTTGGAATAGTAAATTGCACCCCTACACCATCCATCACTTTCCCTACTGCTGCACCTTCCTGGAGTTGGAATAGTAAATTGCACCCCTACACCATCCAACACTTTCCCTACTGCTGCACCTTCCTGGAGTTGGAATAGTAATTTGCACCCCTACACCATCCATCACTTTCCCTACTGCTGCACCTTCCTGGAGTTGGAATAGTAAATTGCACCCCTACACCATCCAACAATTTCCATACTGTTGCACCATCTTGGAGTTCTGAAAAAAAATTCTTCAAACTGCAACTCTTTTTATAATTATTTTGGGATTATATTTACATTAACAATTAAATGGTTAATCTAACATATTGAAGGTTTAAAAACAATGCTGTATAACAATACCTTGTTTTTTTAAAATTGCTTTTCTTGGTGAGGTTTGTAAAGTTGAATTGGCCTGTTGGCTGCAGTTGTAACGTATGTGATGGAAAGAATCTTTCAGCAACGAAAAAAACAATTGTCTTTGGAAAAAAAAAGAGAAAAAAAAAACTTAACGTTGTTTTAAAATGTAAATTCAGATTAACTTTTAAAAATTTTGACATAGAATATAACTAATACTACATAAGACTTTCTTAAGTACTGCATCTTTCTGGAGTTAAAATAGAGAAATGTACCCCTACACCATCCAACACTTTTCCTACTGCTGCATCTTCTTGGAGTTGGAATAGTAAATTGTACCCCTACACTATCCATCAGTTATCCTATTTCTGCACTTTAGTGGAGTAACAATAGCAAAAGGAATGACTATTAAATTGTGGAAATTATAACACTCATAATGTAAAATACCTTTTTCAGTTGTTGTTTGTTCTCGTGCCTTTAAGGTAATGCTTGCTGCAGGATAAAGTTATATTTTTTGTAACCGATTTACTCTGGAAAAAAAAAACAATTTTAAAAATTAATGTTACTTAGCCAACGTTGGTTAAAAAAAAAAACTCATTTTTGAAAAGTATGATATTTGACAAATGAGTATGAGTAAAAATTGGTTAAGCAAAACATAATACACATTGAATGCATTTTAAAATAAGAGTAATAATGGATACACCTACACTATCACTCAATTACTCTACTGCTGAACATTCTGGGACTTAGAATACTAATAGTTACCTCAGTAACTTGAAACGCTTTTTCAGATGTTGTACCTAACTGAAGTCTTATTAGTAATTGTTACCCCTGCACCATGGTATAATTTCGTTTATGATGTAGTGAGAATGAGGAAAGAAAAAAAATCACCTTTGCCATTACAACACTTTAGCTAATGCTAAAAATATATTTTTAAACTAAAATAATTTAAATTAAATTACATTTACCTTCACAATACTAAAGGTGAGTCGTTTACGTGGAGGTGATGCAAAATTAGGTACACCAATGTTTGTATTCTCAATATATTGCAAGTTTCTGTTTTTGGAAAAGAAAGTAGTTGTTTTTAGTTGGTATATATTTTTAGTCATAACAAATTAGAAACAGTACATTTTAAAAGTTAATATTAAAAATTTTTAAATATACTTTGTATGGAAAGCAAACATATTTTACGCAAAACCAAGGTATATATATTTTTTACTGACTTACTAGTAGTTGCTAACTAATAATGCTTTTCCGAACGAATTCAGTGCTCTCTCTGAGGAGGTCGCAGTGGAGGTGACAGAGGGTCAGGTTTTGACGTCTGGTCTCTCTGGTAGTTGATAATCAACTGATTGCAAAATGGTGTCTTCCTGGTATTTATAAGTTTTACTCTGTGTCACTATTAATTTTTTTAAAAACTGCGTTCGTTGTGTTTTTTTTTATACTTTATTTTACTGTGGAAAATGATAATTTAAAAATGCATTTAAAAATGTATTGTTTTCATTCATTTGCTCCGTTTTGGCATCCATTTTGGAACATGTCTTTTGGTATTGTTTTCATAGAAAGTGTTGTAGGACAAGTTTTGCAAGTGAGATGCATAAAATGGCGCCTATGTGTATGTGTCTTCTGTTTTACTCTGTTTACTTACTTTCCGATGTAATCATGATAAAAATGTGTATGTACTGTTGTTAAATCTTTCGTTCTTTTTGTAAAACTTTGAAATGTGTGAAAACGGAATTTTATGGGGGATTCCGAGTATTAATTTTAATACTCGAGTATTAATTTTAATACTCGAGTATTAATTTGGTAATGCATTTCAGTAGATTTACGCTCAGTTTTTCTCCACATTTTAATACACTTCCCCACCCTAAAACCCCTAATTTCCCTGCATCCCGTGCCAGATTTTATTGTACTTTTAATTAAAAAAAAAAAAAATCGCGTTGTAATGGTATGCGTTGTAATAGATTTCGTTGTAACAGCACTTTTCAGTATTTTAATAGGTTTTGCGTTGTAAAAGTGTTCGTTGTAAAGTAATGCGTTGTAGTAGTACTTGCGTTGTAAAAAAGGCGTTGTAAAGGTATGCGTTGTAATAGCATGCGTTGTAACGTCATACATCCTCTTTTTATCCTAATATGCGGGGCAAAAAGAGTTAGTTCATAACCGGTCATACGTGCACTGGTAAGGTGCTGCATCTTGGTCTTGTTCAAGAGAGTGTCCACATCTTTAGTGGTTAGTGCAAGTAAACACGAAGGGGCATATCAACAACACCCGGTGATAATTATCGCTAAGCGCACTTAGCGCTAGGATAATTATCGCCAGCTAGCGTTGATTTTTATCGCTGAGATAGCGTGCTATTAGCAACTCTTATCTCAATAGCGATAAAAATCCTCACGCTAAATGGCTAACGTGAGATTATCGCTGGAAACCCAGCGATAATCTCACGTTAGCTTGTTGATAGGGACAGACAAACTTAGCCATGATATCCTCCTTCCATAGGATATCATGGCTAAGTCAGAAAAATACCAGACGTAAAAAAGCAGCGTTAACCGCGGTTAGCGCTGCTATTTTTGTCTCTAACAAGGTTAGCGATATTCTTGATAATAGGAGAAATGTCCCTTAGCGACATTTCTCCTATTATTTTACTCTGGAACGCCCCCTTTGCATCTCATTAGAGATGCAAGGGGAAGCGTAGAGTAAAAGGGTGCTAACATGCAAATTTGCATGTTAGCACCCTGTTGTTGATAGGGTGCTAGTTTTATCTCTGCGTTTTTGGCTTTTAAAGCCAAAAAAGCAGAGATAACGCCCTTGTTGATATGCCCCTTTATTAGTAATGAATAATTAGGGATGCAATGTCGACAGTGGGAAGTGATGCCAATGAAGGCGCGTACATCCCTCTGAGTTTTAGGGTTGGGCATTTTTACACTGGCAGTAATGCGCTCAGGGGTCAATCTTCTACCCTCCTTCGACAGTAGGTGGCCTAATTAGGTGACCTCCTGTCGATAATATTGAAATTTAGAAAGGGACACTTTATGTCCATGGTGAGCCAAATAGAGCAACAACTTAACCGTACTGTCTTTGCATCCCTGTTCAGTGTCAGAAGCAATCAATATGTCATCCACATACTGAAGCAATACGTTACCAGATGAAAGTGTGAGGGAATCCAATTTGGCTTTCAAGGCTTGGCTATGTATACTAGTGTTGTGTTTCGATTTAGATGCCCGTACATAGGTTCCCCTGAATCATGTCCTTTATATAACAAAGAACAAAATGATGCGACGGAACAGATCAAAAAGATATTTCTTTCACAACATGAAGGATACCATAAATTACTCCTTCACAAAAAATTACTTGTATGTTGAAATAAATCCTCCATTGGTTATATCATTGTTCGGACACAGTTTCGCTTGATAAATCTCTTTTTATCCACATATCAAGACGATTCCAAATATTCATCTCATACAAAATTGAATAAGTAACAATCCATTGTTCAAAAAAACATACAAAACAAAGGACATTTAGTCAATTCCTTATTCCCCTACAAAAAATATCTATATAATGGATGCAACCATTATTATCATAAGCATTCCATATTATTAGAGTCGCCCCATGGGACAGTACTGGGGAGAGGAAAACGGTTTTACCCCCCCAATATAATTTATTGGTACTGTCTATATCTCAATTCGATCAAAAGTTTGAGTTCTTCCGGGGCTCTTAATACAAAACAATAGTCCCATGTCCCTTTATATAGGCACAATTCGCATTGCCCTTATTTAGGCATAGAATCCCAGTCCTTATTTAGGCATTAGCCATGCTATCCAAATACAGGCATGGTCACCTACATCCGTCCATCCCAGGTCACAACGAGTTCTTAGAAACCAGACCCCTTAAGCCATCGGGACTTTCCCTAGCTAGGATTATTGATTTCTCCAAGAACTCATCTATTATGCATGAACTACTATTCCTTAGGGGTTCATCCATGACGTCTTCCTCTGCCCGACTTTACGTCAATGCTAGCATTCCTAAGCACCTTCCAGGTATAAATATATCTTCCCTTACCATGGCAAACCACGGCACGGCTTGGCACAACTTGACTGCACGGTTTTCACGGCAAGTTCAAAAGAGACCATATCCCGACCTGACGCACTGACCAGATGCTATCATACCTGCTCGGCGAGAATCCAGCTTCCAGTGTTCCGACTCCCTTCGCGGGGTGTTAGAGTTTGAGACCCGGAAAGAGATACCCACCTCTCTCATTCTAAAGGTATGGAGCGGACTAGAACCTAGAGGGACTCTTGGCATACAAACTTAGTATATAAGATACTATAGAAAACAGCACCTACTCCTACCTCGTACTACACTTAGGTTAACACAGGGGTAGAACTATTTAGAAGCACCAGACGAGTATTCAGTTTTAAGCCTGTGTTATTTGTGTATGTATATATGAATATATGTCATAGTCACTGTTCCCAATAAGGTGAGCGCGAGCGCGCGCGCGCACCATGGTCACCCGGAGCGCTCAGTGTCCTGGATTTAGCGTGCACACTGCATCCCTGCAAGACCGTTCACGCCGCCGCTTTTAAAACCCGAGCGGCCTGAAATACGGTCATTTCCTGGTTGCGGGTGGCAGGAAGAGACAATGGTGACACTAAGGAGCAACAGGTAAGTGTCTCACTTACCGCATGTGGGGTTAGGGAGGGCTGGCATTCACTTGCTGCATTAATTTTCCTAATAGTGCACGGCAAGCCATTGTGCGCTGCAATTAACATGAATACTATCTCAAAGGCCCACATCATCCCCACAGCCGCGCACCATTAGGAAAATTAATGCAGCAAATCTAAAGCACGACGTGTGCTTTCAGGGTTCTGAAAAATTAGTCGTGTTGGTTAACTTACTGCATTTCTTTTCTTGAGAGTGCGCTGATGCGGGGCTGATGTGGACCTTTCAAATAATATTCATGTTAATTGCAGAGCACAATGGCGCTGCAATTAACATGAATACTATCTCAAAGGCCCACATCAGCCCCACAGCCACGCACCATTAGGGAAATTAATGCAGAAAGTAAACCAACACGACATGTGTTTTCAGAATCCTGAAAGCACATGTCGTGCTTGTTGACTTTCTGCATTTCTTTTCTTAATAGTGCGCTGTTGCAGGGCTGATGTGGGCCTTTGAGATAGTATTCGTGTTAATTGCAGAGCACACGGGCGCTGCAATTAACATGAATACTATTTCAAAGGCCCACATCAGCCCCGCAGCCTTGCACTATTAGGAAAAGAAATGCAGAAAGTCAACAAGCACGACTTGTGCTTTCAGGATTCTGAAAGCACACGTCATGTTTGAGACTGCATTTCTTTTATTAGTGCAGGGCTGCGGAGCTGATTGTGGGCCTGTGCATCATTAAACACTTGATGCTACAAAGTGAGTCCCCCCGCTTACTCGCTCCTGGCTGCACTTTAGTGTAATGTGGCCTGGAAGGAACCTCCCGATAACTTGGTCTGGTGTGTAGAGTGTCTGCCACTAACACGCCTTTCCAAAAGGAAGGTAAAATTAGGTGTATTCTGGTAAGGGAGCTGAGCAAATAGAGATTGAGGTGCGGTACAAGGACCACATAATGGGATCAAATTAGCATCTCCCCTTTCATTTTTATTCAATGGAAATAGAGGATGCCTAGGTGAAAGAAACTTTTTTTTCTTTCTTTTAGTTGAAAGCAAACTATTGTAAGTCATGTGCATGAAGCTCTGGAAGTTAAATGAGCGCCTCACCTTTTTTGTTGCTATCACCAGGAAGAAAGCATGCTTCTGAATTATTAACACGAAATTCACCTCTTCTAAGTCAGATCAGCGTGACGGGTTCTACAGAGCCAGGTTGCAGATGATATCAAAGAGGTGAATTTCACAATAGTGCAAAGGAGGCATTTTCTTTTTACCAGATAATATGAAAGATGTACATTTCACAATGGTGCTAAGGAGGCATTCTCCTTTTACCAGATAATAGGAAAGAGGTGAATTTCACAATAGTGCTAAAGAGGCAGTCTCTTTTTACCCGTGATTAAAATATGAAAGGTGAGGTGCTCTTTATTTCCAGTGTAGGGACTTTTGTGAGCACCATTATCTGGCTTAGGCCCTGGCAATTCTATTTTTACAAATGAGTCACTGTGTAGACCATGGAAATATTTAATGTCCAACAAAGCTAGTTTGAAATCCTTGCTACGGCCAGAGTTTTGTTAAATTTTTTGGCAGTTTTATATAGCGCTAACTCGATCTGAAGGTATCAGAATGCTTTACATAAGCACCAGTTGCATTACGGACGGACACATTCATTTTTAGGCTACCTATACTCTAGTGATTCTACACCATCTATTACTTTTCTTCATACTTGCTTTATTGTGCCCTTTCCCTGTGTCTCCTTTTTATGGTAATTTATTTTTGTAATTCTTTAAATATTCTGTGCTGCATCCTCTCCAATGATAGGCCAATGCTCTTCTGCCCTGCATGGATTAATTATGACAGCAGCCATCACTGTGTCATTACCCTGCAGTGACCAGCTATTGCTGGAGCGGGTAATACAAAAATTTTGTATACCCACCCCACTTTGCATGTTTACTAATTAGATTAATTAATTAATCGTAATCGAATTAATGGATTGAAGTGGAATTAACTAATCAACCTTATTAATGACTGAAATACACGTGGGATTGCTTTGCATGACTTTATTAATTTGTAAACTAAAATATGTACGCATACTAATGATAGACAATTAGAATATTGCATGATATATGTCGCTTTTGTGATGTATGTGTGATTTGTGCTTTATTTTATAAGTATAAACCCGCTTGAGTGTTGCTTAATGCTAGATAAATACACACATATATGAGTATTAGTGAGGGAATAACATTTATTTAGTCATTTTTATGTATTAATTACGTTTTGTGTTTCTTTTGCTTAAGTTGACCATTTGGGCCTATCGAAAGATGGCTACCTTTGGTGCCTAACCCGACTGCCGATGCTGAACGAGGCTTGGGTGAAGTGCGCCTGCGCTAACGCCAGCTACAGTGGCCTTGTCATGACCCTAACCAGACTGTACCCTTCAAGGTTACCCTGGGACACAAGCCAGCTTTTCTGAAAGAACAATAATGTGCTTCTAAAAACCGGAACAATCAAGAATAATGACTTCAGAGACTTTCTTTTGGTGGAAATCCTGTCAGATGATTTCAATTGACCAATCAGAACATTTGAAGACCCGTTTTTGATACAATTTGTCAATGATTTTTACTATAAATTATGTTAGAATAGAGAGGTTGGTGCGGGTTCGTTTCTGGCCTTTCTCGATTTCCTGACGTTATGCTGACGGAGAGGACGGTGACACTGCAGGACAGCTGTTTGCCTGAATCTTTGACGGACTGAATTAATGCCCAAACTCTTGATGAACTGAATTTACTAAATTTGATGGGCATAGATTTGCGAGACTGCCAGATTTGACATAGAGGACGACAATTAGCCAGAATAGGTAAATATGAATGGCAACTTGATTAAATGAACGATTTAATTTGCATTATTTATATAAAGATTGAAATTGAATATCTACAGAAATGAGTTGGGTTGTTTATTCATTGAAAATGTGTTAATGAAAAGGTTAATTAGAGAATTAGAAATTAAGCTAAACCTGCAAATCCAAAGAGATCTTTATGATTGTGCATGAGCTTGCAGCCTCTGATAGCGTTACCTCCAAGCCAACCACCTCTCAGTCCCCCTGCAATGACCTCAATGATTACTTCATTGAAAAGATTGCCAAGATTAAGCATCATATTCCGCAGCCTCCCCCCTCCTTCTTGGTGCCTACATTACTTCCTATCCTCCTTGTTTTTTATCACTTCCCGCAGATTTCTAAGGAGATCTTTCTCACTCTGCTGCGACGAATCAAGTCAGGCTCACCCTCTGACCCCTGCACTGCTCACATCTTGAGGGAGCTTTTCTCCAGTTGTCCAGATCCTCCCCTTACCCTGCTTAATGCTTCCATCTCTCAGGGAATCGTCCCAGATTTCTTTAAAGCGGCTACGGTCATCCCCATCCTTTAAAAGGTTGGCGCTGACCCCACTCTTCTTCCAAACTTCAGACCCATCTCTTTCCTTCCCTTCCTGGGTAAGATTTTGGAGAGCTACCTTACTTCCGTTCTCTCTACCTTTGTCGAAAATAATCATCTTCTTGCTGCCAATCAGGCCGGCTTTCGCCCCGCTCATTCCACGGAGTCTGTTGTTCTCTCTGTGATGGATGAACTGAGGAGGAGTGCTGACATCAACTCTCCTCAGGCCCTGGTCCTTCTCGACCTGTCTGCCGCCTTCGACACGGTTGATCATCCTACTCTTTTACACCGTGTTGAGGGCGCCTGCGTTCGGGGCTCAGCTCTGGCTTGGCTTACCTCCTTCTTAACGAACCGCACTCAGGCCGTTAGACTGGAGGGTTTCTCCGCCCCCTTCTGTCCAGTTCCTTGTGGGGTGCCTCAAGGTTCATCCCTCTCCCCTCTTCTCTTTAATCTTTACATCTATCCCCTGATCACTGCTTTGCAGGAAATGGAGGTCACGGTGTTCAATTATGCCGATGACCTTCAGCTCATTTTCAACCTCTCTTCCACTCCTGACTCTATTCTTAAATTACCTACACCATAACATTTATGTATAACTGGATGAACTTAAACCAATTAAAACTAAATCCAGATAAGACGGAATTGTTGCTTATCGGTGGTCCCTCCAACCACTGGACTCCCGCTTTTTGGCCCTCCATCCTCGGTTTTCCTCCTCTTCCCTCTGCATCTGTGAAAACTCTTGGCATTAAACTCTGCCGAGACCTTTCCATGCATGCTCAGATTAGCTCAGTGGTCTCATCCTGCTTTCTGTCCCTCAGAATCATCCGCAAAATTTCTCGCTTCTTCTCATTAGAAGCTCTTAAACTCATTGTTTTGGCTATGATTTTATCCCGCCTAGACTATGGCAATGCCATGTACGCTGGTATCCCCGCGTATGAACGGCGTCGCCTGCAGCTTGTTCAAAACAAGGCAGCTCGTCTGATTTACGGGTCTCCGAAATCTCAGCACATTACCTCCCTCCTCAAGACTCTTCATTGGCTTCCCATCCTAGAACGTTCTCTATTTAAGATGGGATGCCTGACCTTCATGTCACTGACCGGCACAGCCCCTGACTTTATGTGATCTAAGATCAGTGTCTATGTTCCGGCCAGAACCCTTCGCTCCTCTACCCAGCTCCTCCTCAGTGTCCCTCGCTATCATAGGAAAAAATTGGGTGGCTCGAGATTTTCCATTCTCGCCCCCCCTGTTTTGGAACTCACTCCCCTTTGCCATTAGATCCATCCCCACCTACATGGACTTTCGCAAAGCTCTCAAAACCCATCTTTTTTCCATGGCCCACCCATTGTAGTTGCTCCTTGGTTCCATCTGCGATAGTCTCTGTTTCAGCGCCAAGAAACCGCTTGGTAGTAGAGCGCTTTACAAATCTTTTCAACTTCAACTTCAACTGCAACTAACTGATCCATCCCAATTTATGAGAGGAATACTAAAGGTGAAGTTCAGGGCCTAATGAGTATCAGAAGGTTGTGTAGAATTGTCACTCATTAGGGTAAAGTGGTATTTCCTTTCATGCCAGCGTTTGGAAGATAATCGCCTCCCAAGAAACATGGATTAATGGTGAGTGAATGTTGGTGTTATGGGCCCCACCAGCGAACGTATGGATAATGTGTGTATGTGAGATCTTTGGTCTGTGACGGAGGGAGGGATTTTGCACTCCACGCTGGAGTAGTTTTTCTGGTAGCAGGATGATGGTTGTTATTGTTTTGGTTTAGTGATTATTGCTTGTACATTGCTTATTGATTTCTGGTTACTGATTGGTATTGATTTATGTACTAACACTCTATGTTGAGTTAAGTTGAGTTATATGTTGTTTGCACGGCTTCTGGAATGTAGGAAGTCGGAAGTTTGTAACGATTCCGTAGTAGGGCAGAGGTAAGCGCTGCCCTCGGGAAAGACGGAATTGTGGTTGCCCTGTAGGTACACAGGGGAAACGTGTGACAATTGAAGTTGCATGACACATTGTCTGGGTTCGATTCGGTAGCATCGTCGTGTGTTGACATTAGAGACATTTATAGTGTAAGAGAAGAGTGTATGAAAGCGAAGGTTACCTGTGAAGTTCTGGTCTTAGGTACCAGGGATCCAACTGGCATTCCGATAACGCTTATCACTGGAAAGGTAATAGGTACTCTCTGAGCTTGTTAGAAGGACAAAGGAGAGGTACGCGCTGCTTTGTTAATGTATGTCATAATTCTGTAGTAGAACAGACTGTTCGCTGTTCTCGGGAAAGACAGGATTCTGTGTGAATGTGCTACATTTTCTTGTGTGAACGAGCGTGAATGTAAAGGCATTCAGGTTAATTGCGAAACTCTGGGTTTATTTCTCAGGAGCATTGGGTCTCCAACTATGTGTCTTAAATACTAGAGAAACAATTAGCTAATGCTTGATAGAAGGGTGAAGTAGAGGGAGGTACTACTTTATCAACGGAAGTAATGATTCCGTAGTAGGGCAGAGGTAAGCACTGCTCTCGGGAATGACGGAATTCTCGTGAGATAGGTCTTTTGCTGTTCTTTGGTTAGCGAAGCGGACAATGGAGATGTTTTTATGTTGTTACTAATAGGTGTAGAAATTGAAACAAAAACTTACTGAGCGGATTTGTAAAGGAGGGGTAGACAGGAACAGGAGCAGGAGCAGGAGCTCCCGGATTGGACAGTCGGTCAGAACTGTGAAACGCTCCTTATTGGTGCGTTAGTGTAAGCCGCGCTAGGAGTGGAGAAATACAGGGTAACGTAGACGCTCCTTATTGGTGCGTTAGTGTGAGTCGCGCTGGGATTTGAGGATTGTGACAGTGACGTAGACGCTCTGAATTGGTGCGTTAGTGTGAGTCGCGCTGTGATTGAATAGACTAGCGGTACAGTTGTAAAGAGAGACTAGTGATACGCGAAAGGCAAAAAAATGTATTACGATCCACCAGAAAAAGAGAGAAAAACATGGTTAGGAAGAATCAAGAAGTGGTTTAAGAAGGACAAACCAGTTAAAACTAGGGAAGGACAGTTATTTCCTCCACCGAAAACCCCTGCATCCTTTATGATTGCAAAATATGGGTATCACACTGGTATTTGGTTAGATAACTGGGTGAGATACACGAAAGAGGACGGAGTATTAGCTTTTACAGAGCACGGTTCATTTAATTTGGCTGTTTTAAGAAATTTGAGAGAGAAAATGATGAATTTAGAACCAAGACCTAGACCGACGCAGTTTGACGCTTTGACGGAATGGGAGGACGAAATGCATGAATGAGAGAGACAAAGAAAGGGTAGATAATATAGGTATCTGTTTGGAAGACCATACGGACATGAAACGCATAATGATCGAATGAGAAGATGGCGGGATGCGAGTATGACTGAGGGTGTGTTCCCTGTAAGAACTGTAGGAGAGAATGAAGGACGAAAGTGTGTAGAAAAGAGGCATAATGTGAAGTCGAGAGGGTATGGAGTGAATGAGTCCGAGGATGATGTTCTTGATGATATGTTCTATAAAAATCCACCACCGTATCGACCAGAACCAGAAATATTAACTCCAAGTGCCCCAATGAGAGAAACAATGCGAATTATCAAATCGGAACCAGAATCCCTAAGTTTGGGTAAAAACAGTGCTACTAGAGAGGTAGAAAAGAGGTCGGAAGTAAAAACAGATGGAGAAAATTCTGTAGAATTAGCGAAAACGACCTTGGAATTAACTGAGAAAATAAGAGAATTGACCAAGAATATAGAAGCGGTAACTGTTCCAGTAACGATAGGTCCAGTAATGCCTATTTTTGACAAACAGAAGGACAGTGAGCATTGTTTGACAGTCCCTTACAGAAGTAATAAACCAGTAGAACAACCAAGAGTGAGTCAGAATGAGAATCCATGGAGGCAGACTGAGTGTAATGGAACCAAATTTTACAAATAATCCATTTGTAGATCAGAATTGTGCGAGAGACGTATGACAATGATAGAGACAGTGTCAGAAACACAAAAAGATTTTGGACACGGAAGTATAGAAAAACCAGTAGGACCATCGACAGAAGAGTTAAGTGAATGGTTAAGAAGCTTGCAGAGGAAAGACAAAGAATCCCAATCAATTGATGTGGCCAAGTTACAAATGGTATTGGAAGAATTAATAGTAGGGACTATCCCAACAGAAAAATTGAAAACCTATCAGGATGAAGAATTATTATTTTTGTGTAAAAGTGTGACCTAGAGAGCAAAAAACTTACATGAAAGGTTAGAAGAAGTAGCAAATGAGATGGGCATTGATATTGAAAAAGTAAAAGCCTTACAGAAACCATATCGAGTAGATTTCACTGAAAAGGACATTGAGAATATGAACACCACAGGACGAATAGGTCAAATTAAGGACATAATCATTTTGCTGAGAAAATGGGGAGACGTGGATAAATGGAGAAGCAGGTGGTATAGAAAACGAGATGATGCCGCAGATAAGACATTTTCAGCATTTCCTGTAAGAGAAAAGGAGAAGTTAGTGACAGAATGCCCTATGAGAGAGATTCCAAGAGGAGGATATGTACATGTCCCATGGACAAGACAGGATATTTGGTCTTTTACGAATGATTTCCCTCGACTACTTGAGAAGCCCGTTGAATAGTACAGGCAGGTGGACAGATTTGTGAAATTGTCTAAAGTATTATGGATTGATTTGAATAGTCTGTTTGACATAATTGTACCAGCAGATCTATGGACAGAGTGCAAACTTATGATTAATTGGCCAACCCAGGAATATCCTAGGGATCCTAAAACGGGAGCTCCAGATGCCGAGGTAATGAAGAAATATGAGCAGGTTATGGTATTTTTGAAAAACAAAGTGCCCCCTAAAGAGACAGATTGGGTAAAGATTGATCGAACACACCAGGAAAGTAAAGAGTCAGTACATGCATATTACGAGAGGCTAATACTAGCTTTTAAGCAGTTTAGCGGAGGTGAGAATCTGAGTGAAAAGGATTTGAGTCATTTTGTATACAGATTTGTATATGGTTTACGTCCAGAAATTGGTGAGATGATTAAACAGCATATGGTAGATTGGCAAAACAAGAAAATAGACGAAGTATTGAGACATGCTAAATACTTCAGTGATGAAATTGAAGCAAAACAGTGGAAGCTAAAAGAGTAGGCAATGTGGGCACAGGTAAAGGTAGCAGAGAGACAAGAAGCACAATTAGTGGAACAAGCAGGGTCAAAGCCGAAATTTAATCCTGGGAAGTATAAAGGGAATATTGAAGAAGCTAAAAATAAATTTCCGTGTCATAATTGCGGCAGGATAGGGCATTGGAAATCCGAGTGTAAGTTTCCCCCGAGTACTAACAATGAAAATCCATCATTGAACCCACAGGTGCAGCGTGAGGTGAGTCGTCAACTACAGCAACAGCAGCAAGTTGTTCCCCCACAGAATCAGGTGCCAAACCACCCTTTCCACAGAGCAGAAACACACAGAAGTATAGTAGCGAATCGGGATTCTACAATGAAGAACAGGTAAATAAGCTGCCACGCGCTAGTGCTGTCTCGCAGTATTGGCTGCAACGCGATGAGAGTGACTCAGAAGAGAGCTATTGATGGTGCCGAAGGGAGGAAGGAGAGTGCGTACTTGGCGCAACTCTAGAAGTAGACCAGACAGGACCTTTTGTAGATGGGAAGGTTCATGATGAAAATATTACTTTCCTAGTGGATACTGGTGCTACTCGATCAACTTTTAGATCAGCTGATGTTAAGAATCTTCCTCTCTCGGATGAAACTATCCAAGTAGTTGGTGTGTCCAACAGACAGATTAAAACATATCTTACAGACCCAGTGAAAGTTAGCATAGGGAAATTTTCAGAAATGCACCGCTTTGTGGTGTGTGACACCAGTCCTGTGAATTTATTAGGTAGGGACCTGTTGTGCAAAATTGATTGCACTATATTTTGAACTCCGGATGGAATAGCTTCTGAAACACCAGATGATGATGTATTGCATAAAATGACCATAGCTAACAGAGAAAATGAAGTTATTGAAACATATGCTGTATTCAACCCTGATGAATTACCTAAAGAATTGAGACAATCTGTAAAAGCCGGAGTTTGGGATTTCACTGGAGAAGCTGTAGGGCTAATGAGAAATGTAGATCCAATTAAAATAACAGTAAAGGAAGGAGTAACTTATCCAAATGTTCCGCAATGCAAATTGACACCTGAGATAATTGAAGGTGTAACTCCTGTAATAGAGAAAATGATCAGGCAAGGAATTTTGAGAGAAATAATGAGTAGTCCATATAATTCACCGATACTGGGACTGAAAAAGCCCAATGGGAAATTCAGGATAGTGCAAGATCTGAGAAAGGTGAATAAAATTGTGGTATCATGTTGTCCCATTGTACCAAATCCATCAGTGATTTTATATCAGATTCCCCATGATGCAGAATGGTATACAGTGATTGATCTGTGTCATGCTTTCTTTTCCATCCCATTGCACCACGACAGTCAGAAAAGTTTTGCATTTCGTTTTGGTGAGCGTATTTTGGCATGGTGTCGAATCCCACAGGGGTATACAGAAAGCCCCTCAATATTCAATCAGCTATTAAAGAAGTCTTTGGAAAGTCTAGAAATGCCTGAGAGCTCTGTATTAGTTCAGTACATTGACGACCTTTTGATGGCGTCAAAAACATGTGAAGCTTGTGAGGTAGACACGATAGCCTTGCTGAATCATTTGGCAGATGGAGGACTTAAAGTGTCACCATCGAAATTACAGTTTTGTAAGAAGGAAGTGCAGTATTTGGGACATAACATTGAGAAAGGACTAAGGAAAATAACCATAGACAGAATCAGAATAATAAAAGGAATGAGAGCTCCCATGACTCAAAGAGAAGTGAGAATGTTTTTGGGAATGGTTGGATACTGTCGACAGTGGATCAGCAACTTCTCCTTGATCGCAAAACATTTGGTGCGATTAACGAGAAGTGATGTGAAAGATCCCATTGAATTAAACAAGGGGGAATTGGCAGCGTTTAGAAAATTGAGAGATGGTTTGTATGAAGCGCCTGCATTAGGTATGCCTGACTATGAGAAAGAATTCGAGTTGTATTGCAGTGAGAGAAATGGATGTGCACTTTCTGTGTTGATTCAGAAGCATGGAAAACTGAGAAGACCAATTGCATATTTTTCATCGATGCTTGATCCAGTAGCTGTAGCTTTACCTGGATGTTTGAAAGCGGTGGCTGCAACATGTCGAAGTTTGGAGCAGAGTGAAGGAATTGGGATGGGGTATCCATTGAAAGCGTTTGTACCTCATGGTGTAGCGATTCTGTTAACAAGGAGTCGTACTCAGTATATGACACACAGTCGGCTGACTAAGTATGAAAAGGTCATATTGGGTGCAACTAATGTGAGTCTTGCAAGATGTTTAAATGTGAATCCTGCAACTTTGTTGCCTGATGCTGAGATTGTGGAAGTAAGAGATGAAGTAGATCATGATTGTTTGGATGTACTTGATTTTTGTACAAAACCACAACCAGATATAAAAGATGTACCTTTGCCAGAAAGTGATTTTGTGATGTTCGTTGATGGGTCATGTTTGAGAACAGATGAAGGAGTGCTGAGTGCAGCGTATGCAGTCGCAGCAGTAATAGAAGCGTCCTATCTGAAAGGAGTAAAATCAGCCCAAGTAGCAGAACTCGTGGCTATGACTAGAGCTTGCAAGATTGGGAAGAATGTGAGAGTGACTGTGATAACTGACAGCCAGTATGGCTTTGGAGTGGTCCATGACTTTGGCCAACTATGGCTACAAAGAGGTTTCCTGACCTCGAGTGGAACTCCTATTAAGAATACTGAAGTGGTTGGAAAATTGCTTGAGGCGATACAGCTGCCTAGACAACTGGCTGTTGTAAAATGTGCTGCTCATAGTCAAGGTGGTGATTATATCGCCACAGGAAATAGGTATGCCAATGACATGGCACAGTATTGTGCACGTAATCAGAATTCGGTCAATCGGGCTAAGGAAAGAGAAATGTCTTCTTGCTCATTAATGTTTACTAACATTGTAGGGACTTGGGAAGAGGTAAGGCAGTTGCAAGAAGAGACAGGAGATGAGGAAATGAGACAGTGGGTAAAAGCAGGATGTGCCCCAAGGGAAAAAGATCATGTGTGGGTCTATCAAGATGGAAGACCAGTTATGCCTGATAGCATGATGTCTACCATGGCACGGATGTATCATGGCCAGGGACATATAGGGAGAGATGCCATGATCAGGTCATTTAAGCAGACCTGGTACAATGCAAAATTCAGACTTGTAGCAGAAAGTCTTTGTCAAAGATGCCTAATATGTCAGTAATACAATCCTGGAAGGAAGACAGTAGTGAGTCTGGGAACAATAGGTCGGGAAGGAGGGCCTTTCACCAGAATGCAAGTAGATTTCATTGAGATGCCTCCCTGTAACAGGCTGAGGTATGTTTTGGTTGTGGTCTGCCTATTCTCTAGGTGAGTGGAAGCATTCCCAGCAAGGAGAAATAAGGGGATGACAGTAGCCAAGCTACTGCTGAGAGAGTTCATCCCAAGGTTCGGGTTCCCAGTGACAATTGAATCAGACCGAGGAGGACATTTCCATAATGAGATTGTAGGATTAATTTGTGAAGCATTGAATGTACAACAAAACTACATTGTGCCTACCGACCAGAGGCTTCTGGTGTGGTTGAACAGATGAATGGTACTATCAAAAATAGAATAGGGAAAATGTGTTTGGCCACAGGTATGAAATGGCCTGATGTCTTGCCTCTGGTACTCATGACTATTAGATCAATTCCAGACATAACTACAGGATTGAGTCCTCATGAAATAATCATGGGACGTGCGATGAGACATGTGTTTATACCAGTCAACAAGCTGATGACTATAACTGATGACATGGTGTTAGAATACTGTAAAGGCCTGGCTGACGCAGTTCATTCTGTGTTTCATCAGGTTGGAGCAGATGCCACCACACTTGAAAAGAAGCCAGCCCATGATCTGAGCCCAGGTGACTGGGTAAGGATAAAGGTCCACAGAAGAAGAAATTGTTTGCTTCCAAGGTGGGGAAAACCACGACAAGTCATTCTGACCACGACAACAGCTGTGAAGTGTGCTGGACTGAAAAACTGGATCCATGCAAGTCACACTTTGAGAATTCCGAATCCGGTGGACAGCACAGGAAAATAATATTTTGATAAATCAGAATCAAGTACTGAGTCAGATGACGAAGGGTCAAAGACACGAGAAAATTCTGAAAGGGGGCAAACAGAACCCAGTCTAGCTTTGGTCCCCAGAAGTAGCTCTCTGAGAAGAAGATTGCAGATTTCTGAATCCAGCGATTCTGGAAACGAGCAAGAAGCGCAGGGTTCTAAAAAAGAACACAGAAAGAAAAGAGGAAAGAGTACTGAAGAAACAATAAGAGAAATTCGTGAAAAGGAAGTACCAGATGAGAGACTGAGAGAAATTCCACCTGAAATAATAAATTTAAGTGAACAAGGGACAGGTACAGAGAGAGAGGGACAGATTTCTGCGGAAGACCCCCGAGAAGGTGTAGGGAACTGCAACATCCAGTTAGGTGAAGGGACAAGTAGCCAGCAGGAAGATTGCGTGTCGGAGATCCAAGGAGGGACAGAAGTAGGGAAAACAAAACAAGCGGTGGAAGAAGAAGTCGTTGAAAAGACAAAGCAAGTTGAGACAGAGTCTGAAGAGAGTGAAAATGAAATACCTGAAGGTCGAGTTCTAAGAAAGAGAGCTTGGAGGAATGAAAAGAATGACAAAGGAAGTAAAGTAAAAAGAGTTGCAAGAGATGACGTTTGACTCAATAAAATAAGGAAATTGAGATATCGACTGACACGAGTGAATTCACCAAGAGCTGAACAGTTAAATGAAGTGACAAGTCAAGAAAAATCAAAAGAAGATGAAATAACTGAGGATAAAGAGAGTAAAAGAACAAGGAAACCTAACCAGAAGTATAAGTCACCGGAATGGACTTACGTGGCTCTGCCTGAAAAGAAGAAGAGGCAGATAGTCAAGGAAATCCAGAGGAGGCTGTACTGAAAGTGGTTGAAGAAGAAGTAGAATCGGAAATCCTGAGAGTTCTCTTGTCCGACATTGGAGAAGAAGAAACGGAAGTTCAGGAAATTCTGTATTTGGATGACGAGAGGAAAGTGAAGAATGATATGATACCAAACTGAATAAATCAAGAAAACTGTTGATGAAGTGAACAAGAAATTAAATCAAAAGATTGAGGCTGGTAGAACCAAATAGGTGCTAGAGCCTTAGGTTAGAAAACTAGTTGTGAAGTGGAAGAGGCTAAGTCAAAAGACACGGTCCATTTTTACAAAGATGGCTAACATAGATAGTAGCAAAGGTAGATGTACATTCATGAAAAGATGGTGTAAAATGTGTTGTTGTTGTACAGGATTATTAATGCTTTTATGGAGCATCCTTGCTCTTGTCATTTCTTTTAAGGTCACTATAGATACATTAGAAGGACATAGTGAGAACAAAACTAATATAGGGAAAATTCCAAAGGTAGTTCCAACTAGAATAGTATTAATTATTTGCATAAAGACAGGTTAATAACAGATTTTTCTAATCATGTGTTTTCAAAATTATTGTATGAATATGTAAAGACAATGGACGTACGGGACTGCTACGTATCTATGCAGTTACCTGCATCTGTTTCTGAAGGAGTGACTTATCATCACCTTCCAGCAACGTATAGAATAACATGTAGTGTGATAGCTAGTTTATTTTATCAGACAGGGAAATTAGAATATTATTTTTCAGATATAGATAACATTTTTGCGCGAGTGCCTTCTTATAATAACTTAAACAAAGTAAAACCTGTTAGGGTATTAGGTGAATTTTTCTAAGAAACTAAAGAACTAACATTAGAGTATATTTTTAGAAACAATTTGACATGCAGTTTGAAGAAGGAGGAGAATACATTCTTAGACATGGTTGAAGAAAGGAGATTGAAAATGCAAAGAAAGGAAGCAGAAGGGAAAGTGGAGAAAACAGTCTGGGATATTTGAAAGGAGAAGCTAGTCCAACTATAGCTTTAGATTGGCCTCAGAAAGGGAAATTTTGCATTTGAAGGAATCAAACTGTGTATGATAATTATTTTCTAGGTAATAGTGAGTGCCATAATACATATCGAATCATGGGTGGATGGGGATTTAAAGGTGGTAAAGATCCAGTCTTTCCTGGATTATATTTTATTTGTGGGAACAGGGCATATTATCGTTTGCCAGACCATTGGTATGGCACATGTTACGTAGGCCTGGTCTTTCCGAAATTTTTTCATATGGATAGAGGAGAAAATGGTGTACATAGTTTAAGTAATCATTTAGCGCGGAGTAAGAGAGAATCTTGGGCAGAAATTGTAGGTGACATTTTTGAAGCATTGATACCAGCAGTGAGAATAACTCTGAATGCAAACAAAATTAGAAAATTATCAACAGTAGTGGATCGCTTGTCAACAAGCACCGCTGGAGGATTTTTATTGGTAAACACTGAAATGGTTGCCATGCGTGCTATGGTAATGCAAAATCGACGTGCCCTTGATATATTATTGGCAAAAGAGGGTGGAGTCTGTGGAATGCTGAAGGTTCAACATTGTTGTACTTACATTCCTGACGAAAGCAAAGATCTGAAAATTTATATTAAGAATATTACTGAATTGCATGATGAAATAGTACCACTGGAGGTTGAAGGTGTTTGGGAAAAGATTGGAAAGAAAATAGCTGCTATGAAAAATTTCTTAGTAAAGCTTGGTAGTACATTTGTAGGCAAAATATTGTTTCCATTAACATGTGTAATTTGCATAATTTTAGTGATAAGATTAGGTTGTATTTGTTGTAAGAATAATAAAAACAAGAAAAGAGTAAAAAGCAAAAAATCAAAAAGAAAAGATAAGAAACAAGAAAGGGAAATTGAGGAGATAGAATTGGAGGAGTGGGAGGAGAGTATGTACGAATCAGCAAAAAGAGAAGACGTAGGTGAAACTGAATTATGATTAAGAGCAAGAAAACATTTTAAAGATTCCGTAAGACAGAACAACATTTTTGGGTGGTATGGTGATAAAATCACCAAAGGGGGGACTGCTGGAGCGGGTAATACAAACATTTTGTATACCCACCCCACTTTGCATGTTTACTAATTAGATTAATTAATTAATCGTAATCGAATTAATGGATTGAAGTGGAATTAACTAATCAACCTTATTAATGACTGAAATACACGTGGGATTGCTTTGCATGACTTTATTAATTTGTAAACTAAAACATGTACGCATACTAATGATAGACAATTAGAATATTGCAGGATATATGCCGCTTTTGTGATGTATTTTTGATTTGTGCTTTATTTTGTAAGTATAAACCCGCTTGAGTGTTGCTTAATGCTAGATAAATACACACATATATGGGTATTAGTGAGGGAATAACATTTATTTAGTCATTTTTATGTATTAATTACGTTTTGTGTTTCTTTTGCTTAAGTTGACCATTTGGGCCTAACGAAAGATGGCTGCCTTTGGTGCCTAACCCGACTGCCGACGCTGAACGAGGCTTGGGTGAAGTGCGCCTGCGCCAACGCCAGCTACAGTGGCCTCGTCATGACCCTAACCAGACTGTACCCTTCAAGGTTACCCTGGGACACAAGCCAACTTTTTTGAAAGAACAATAATGTGCTTCTAAAAACCGGAGCAATCAAGACTAATGACCTCCGAGACTTTATTTTGGTGGGAATCCTGTCAGATGATTTCAATTGACCAATCAGAACATTTGAAGACCCGTTTTTGATACAATTTGTCAATGATTTTTACTATAAATTATGGTAGAATAGAGAGGTTGGTGCCGGTTCGTTTCTGGCCTTTCTCGATTTCCTGACGTTAGGCTGACGGAGAGGACGGTGACACTGCAGGACAGCTGTTTGCCTGAATCTTTGACGGACTGAATTAATGCCCAAACTCTTGATGAACTGAATTTACTACATTTGATGGGCATAGATTTGCGAGACTGCCAGATTTGACATAGAGGACGACAATTAGCCAGAATAGGTAATTATGAATGGCAACTTGATTAAATGAACGATTTAATTTGCATTATTTATATAAAGATTGAAATTGAATATCTACAGAAATGAGTTGGGTTGTTTATTCATTGAAAATGTGTTAATGAAAAGGTTAATTAGAGAATAAAAAATTAAGCTAAACCTGCAACTAACTGATCCATCCCAATTTATGAGAGGAATACTAAAGGTGAAGTTCAGGGCCTAATGAGTATCAGAAGGTTGTGTAGAATTGTCACTCATTAGGGTAAAATGGTATTTCCTTTCATGCCAGCGTTTGGAAGATAATCGCCTCCCAAGAAACACGGATTAATGGTGAGTGAATGTTGGTGTTATGGGCCCCACCAGCGAACGTATGGATAATGTGTGTATGTGAGATCTTTGGTCTGTGACGGAGGGAGGGATTTTGCACTCCACGCTGGAGCACTATCACCCTTCGCAAGCAGGTAACAAAAGAAGAGAGAGAGAGAGACCAGTATTGGCGCTAGGCTTTTGCTACTTATTGTCATATGTTTGGAATAGAGATACCTTGAGGCCTTCCGTATTTGAGGACGCAAAGGTAAGAGCCATTTGTACCATTTTCCAAAAGTTAAAGGATATTTAAATCAGAATCCTTTGGTCTTCTACGTTTCAATACCAAAACAAAGAAAAAATGAAAACGCGAGACAGTTTTTATTTAAATAAAGTAGTTGTAAAGCGGATGCTGTCTTTACTAGCTTTGCAGGCCGAATGTGGATCAATATATTCATCTAATTTAAAAAAGCATATATGTACATTTTTTAAGAACAAATAAAATGTGCAGTTGAAAATACTATCACATATTTGTCCAGCAATATAAAACACGGGTAAATACAAACATTACTTGTAGTTTGGATTGGGAGCTATAAAATCATCTATGTGAACTGTTTTTCTGTTTTGCCCTAAATCCTGTGCAGCTGGTGGTTTGAATCGTGGCTTGTGCCAACCGCTATACTTTCATAAAGGGGTTGAATGCTGAGGCCAGAACTCATACCTCAAAGTTCTAAACTGAAACTCAATTAGAGCCCTAGCAGAAGGCAACAGACTGTGGGGCAGATTTACAACTTCTGGCGCATCTCTGCAAATCAGCAGGGATGCGCCAGAACAGATGCGTCATGTAATCCCACCCTTGCACCACCACGGATGCGTCGCTTTTACAATGCGGCGCACCATCGTGCAAGGAGGGGAAGATGCATGACGCTTCTTGTGGCGTACGGGTGGCGCATTGCTAGAGTCGCGTCGCAAGCGCAACACAACTCCTGCAATGCACAGGGGCCGCCCATACTTAACGTGGTGCGTCACTCGTTATGCCTGCTTCAAGCAGGCGTAAGGATTTGACGCAGCAGCGTCGTAAATTTGACTCAGTGAAATCTTGTAGATTTCACTCCGTCAGTTTTACGGGGCTTCCTGCGAGGTAACGCCCACCCTGCGACAGATCACCCACATGAAACCTGACGCAGGTTTCACGTGGCGCAGGGCTTTACAACGTGACGCATCTGCTTAGATGCGTCACGTTGTAAATAAGTTGCAACGTGGCGCATGGTTTACGCCGCCGCTGCGTCACAAAAGTGATGCAACACCGGCGTAAAAGTGTCACAAGGGGCTTGTAAATCTGCCCCTGAGTTGCTAATGCTTAATTTGAGCCAGTTGTTGCAGGAGAAGTCTAGGGTTTAAAACGTACTGGAGTGGTTAGGGTTGTCTTTAATAATAAGAATGTATATCTACCCAAACCAACCCTTTTTACCATCATAAGTACAGTGAAAGTTAAGGAAAAAAACATAACTCTTTAACCTATACCATGCAGTTTGTAAGCAGCTCTTTGACACTTCATACACATTTTTGTAACAGCTATATTAACCCTCTGTACTACTTTATGATGAGTCAAAACTGCAACTAGACAAACAACTCTCTCCAGCAGAAATATTAATCACGGGAAACCTCCTTTACCTCGCAGTCTCAACAACGACCAGCCTTTGCAAAGCATTCACTACCCCGACTGCGACTTTACCACAAGTTACTTTAACCCAGAAGTTGTTACGACGACTTGCTGTAGGGGGCTCGTTTTTGGACTGGTGACAAACTATCTCTGACGGGAAAGCCAGACATTACTCCGTAGCTTGCACATCAAATTTTAAATATATTATGTAATTGTGTATATATGTGATCTGGTATAGGCTCCCAACATTCCCCAAGCCATGAACAATGCTCGAGTTGAGGATCTTTAGTAAAATCGTATTACGGTACCACCATTGGAGTCCTGTGCTTTTCTAAACCCAAAGTGTACTTGCCTGTGTAACCAATTCATGTCATTGCGTGTATTTTTAATTTGAAAACCTGCCTTAAGACACTTCATGTGGCGCTACATGTGTGGAAATGCACTCTCTTATACTGCCGCACACAGAGGAAAAAAATTAGAGGGAACATTGGTCATAGCTAAACAACAATGCTATTGCAGTATTATTTCTTCTGACTGCTTAAGATGTGCGTATTATATCTTGCTTACTGTCTAATTATTGTAACAGCTCATATCTCTTACACGAGAAACAAGACTGTTCAATAAATCCCTTTGATTGAAAAGCCCGTCTATCTATTTATGTGTAACTCTGACGAAACTAAGCATGCACGATTGACTGAGTGAAACTGCTATCTATTGTTTCCACGATTCTGAGACGCGTTCCGATTCTAAGGGAAACAAAGTTGTCATGTTTATGCGGTTGTCAGAAACTAATCCCTTCTTGTTTATTCGAGAAGTTTCTAGTGACCTCTGAGTTAGCTGGCACACACAAGTTAAGTTTAATGTACTCGTTAGGAGCATACTGACCTTAGTCCTATGCAAAAACATAGTGTATATTATTCCAATGCGCAGAGCCTATAAGGGAAATAGGAACTACACTACACTAGGGCTCTCAGTATAGCCCTGAGGAGCCCAAAAGAATCTAAAACTTCTGCCAGCTAGTGTAAAACCAAATAAATGATGGCTATCGGGGTGAATTGGTATACTGAAGAACGCGTTTTTTAAATCAATGACAGAGAAGAATTTGGCAGAGGAAGGGATCATTTTTAGAAGGGCAGTAATGTCAGGGACCACCGGGAATTGAGGGACAACTATTTTGTTAACTTTGCGCCAATCGTTCACAAAATGATAAACATCTGTGTTGTCATCGGGGGAGTCTGGGGATGACTTTTTAGAATAAGAAGAATAGGGCTGTTACACAAATTTGCTGCCATCTCCTCAACTACCCCCAACTCAATCAGATCATGTATAATACGTAACAAAGCTCACTCCCCCGCTTGAGGAATTTTATACTGGAGAATACACATCAAAATGGCATTGTCCTTAATCTTAATGGAAATTGGGGGGATTTGCAAGAGTCCCACATCCATGTCACCTGTTGCCCACAAAGTTGGTGGCACAGCCTTAAACTCAGCGGGAAGGGGCGTATCTTTGGACAGACACTGCTTAGAACTTATCACATTTGGTCCCATCGTCATTTAGACACCATCCGGTGAGCAAAATATTGTTGTATGCAACTTTTTTAACAAGTCTAGGCCCATTAACTTTTCTCCACAAATGGATGTCAATAGAAATTGTGAATCCACAGTAAAAGGACCGATAGTCAAGGCAAGGGGTTTGGAAATGGGGCTTTCAACCAGTACACCTGAAAAGCCTATCAAAAGATTATTTTGGCCAGACAGAGCCGCCCAGGGACCAGCGAATGAGAAACAGAGCTCTTCATTGCACCTGTATCCACTAAGAATGTCTTAACTGAGCCTTGAAAATCTGCGGTGAAATAAAGACCACGTTGATGTACACGTATCTGAACTGGTCCCTCACCTTGTCCTTGACTGACCTAGCTGTGAGACATCCCTGTCATCTTGTCCAGATCATAATCATCGTGATAATACTGTCTTCCTTGAGGGTCATCAAAATAGTTCTGGTCCGAGCGATCATGGGGTGTCCCATCCTCCCAGACCCAAGCCTGTCCACTTGCTCCACAAACCCGTCCATGAGAACCTTGTGTTCTGGGCACTGCAACTTTCTGCAACAACACCAAGCACTCACTACACCAGTGCCCCTCCTCCTTGCAGTATGCACACTGATTGGGCCCTACTGGGTCAGCATTCCTACTAGTACGACGTAGCTGCCGGGCTGGACCTGTACCACGTCCTCTACCGTTACCCCTAGACGCCTGTTGTAACAACACCTTCGTCTTCAGCCCTTTTTGCTTTTTTTCCACCTTCTCATTTTCCTTGTGCTCATAATACTGCGTCATACTCAATATAACAGAAGGGGAGGACGTCGTCCAAGTGCACTCTGAAGCTTGCAACCGGGTTGTGATCTCTGAGAGCAGGTTCATAATGAATCTGTTAACAAACAATCAGACACTCCCTTCCATCGACAAATCCTGTCCGCTAAAATCCCAAAACACACCTTCAAATCGAGTGAAAAAATCAGACACACTCATCTTTCTTCTGATGACATGCCGCTAACTTGTCCCAATCTACACTTCTCAGATGAATAAGGGAGTGCATATAGGTAATAATTCGGCAAGGTAAGGCTAGTATCTCAGACTTCTCTCCAGGCTTCCTTTCCTTATCCCATGCCTTAATCTGGTCCCATGTACCACCCAATTCTACAGCGTGGTCCTGCGTGTGTACCTGACTCCAAATGTCGACAGGCACCAGCAGACCAAAGAACATTTAAATATCCGCAAGGGTCATCACTGTCAATAAAGCGGCTTCCATCTATTCCTTTTAGTATGCAATAGGATTTTTCCTAGGGTCAGGTAGCTGAGTCTTAAGGGATAGTACCTCACTCCTCTTCCAGGGTGTATAAACCCACTGTTCTTGGAAACGGGCCTCTATCTTTGGTCTAATGACTGCATCATGCTGATCTCGAAGCTCCGGTAACTCAGGGGGATATATGGTATGGACTTCCCTCATTGGAAACTGGGACACTGTCTTCGGGCTTTCTCTAACTGCCTACCTCGGTAAGCTACCAATGTCACAACGTTTCAGAAAACCTCCTCAGGTGCCATACCAGCTATTTATACATTATCCCTGATATCATAAATAATCTGCGGCGCTATAGTTTTGAAGCACTGTTCCCACAATCTAATCAGTGTAGCCGACATGTGCTTAAGGGCATGCTGCTGCACAAACGGCTCATAATCCCATCTCATACTCCAGACATCTTCAGTACTATAAATGGGATGGCGGGCCCACTGAGCGGCCTGATTTGCTACTGCCTTTTTATTCCCCCACATCAGATCGTATTAAAATTTGCCCCAACCGCTCCCTAGCAGTTACTCAGTCTCCGTCCCCTGGTCCACGTCCAGGTGTTCCATTGCCCAGTACTGCCGGGCAATGAGGGAAGAGGGACAGAGTAGTAACGGAAAGAGTAGGCACCAATGTCATTAATGGCTGTGTTGTGGGCGTAAGGGCTGGAGAAAAGGACATTGACACAATAGGCATAGCAGAGAGACTAGCAGTCATTGCAGGTGCAGAGGGCAAAGCCACAAAATTGAAAGGAGGTGCAGTGACAAAAGCAGCTGAGTCAACAACAGAAAAAACATGAACAGCAGAGGCAGAAGAGACAAACGACTGGGGCTGTGGCACAGCAGGGTATATTCTCTGTGGGGCGTATGGAGGCGGAGGTCGAGTGTCTAACAATTCCTCCACAACTGCATCATTCTCTTCCCGAACCACATAAGACTTTTCGCATTGTAATTGAAACTTCCTGTCAGCACACTCTATTCCCTTCTCAGTCTTTATCATATGCAACTGCTTTCTGAGTCACTGTCTGCATCCTTCCCTTTCGGGCCTCCTTTTCTACTTTCATTCGCCTCTGATTGGCTTCCTTTTGCCACGTTCTTAGGGAATAAAACATTGACTGCCTACTCCTTCTCGCAAACAATTTATCCTACAGGAAATTATGCTTTTGCTCATCAAAAGTGCCCGTCAACGGCCACTGCAACTCGGCGTTGTCCCTCGTATATTTATGCCATAATGTACTAAACATAATAGGGCCAAGGCCATGCTTAACATACATTTTAAAGTTTGGGGTGCCTTCTGGAGTCTCAGGCTGACTCTCTTCCAATCAAGCATCAGTAGAATAACAACGACAACTCACACAACATAGTTTACCAAAGCAAGGCATCTTAAAACAAATACGTTTCCACTATCTATGCCAAGCAGATATTTGCAAATATCTTACCAAAATTGGTCCCCAGAACTCACCAAATCCTGATCAGAACAATAGCATGTTTACAAAGAACTCAAACAAATCAAGCGCTTGTCCAAAAATGATCCTCAGACCGTACCAAACACAAACTGAAGTGGCGCCATGGCCACAGAACAAAACCAAGGCAAACTCACCTGGTGCACACAGGTCAAACGAAATTATTCTCCACTGCCGACTTCACGGACCAAACGGTCAGAACTAATGATTTTGCCATTCACGACCCCAGCCAGAATGACCACTGGCCGAGGCACTGCCCGGTCAGACCGGCGGGGCAGCTACGAGTACTGGACTCTCTCATGCAGGGATCCCCAGTACGCCCGTCTGACCTGACGTGACCCCGTTCTCTTCAGCCGTCCGCAGGCAAGGAAGGGTCACTCACCCGATGGGGTCCCTGTTTGGGTGCCAAATGAAGGAAGTGACCCAATTAGGGCCACCCAAGTCACTCACGACCACCTCTCAGCCTTCCATATAAATGAAGAGTCGGTCAGACAGTAGAGAATACAAACCAAATTTACTTTATTAGTATGTGCTCAAGCGGAGTCCGGTCTGACAAGCCTCCTTAGATAGATGCCGAGGGACTGACTGTCGGGAACCCACAAGTCTTACCTTCTGCTTGTGAAGTGATCTTGCAGGGAAGACATGAACAACCACCACCATCTCCCACCTTACTCTAGAAATGTTATATGTACTGACCAGGATGAAGATGGGGACCGGGGGAGGAAGTCCTAGAGATATGGGAAGATGTCCTTTATGAAGACCTGAATGGTACACCCACTCGTTGCCTCAGAATCTCTCTAGGAAACACCATCTGTAAGGAGAAATATATGGATAAATACTATCACCACTGATCTCATTTACACAGACTCATACACAGTAGTCAACAGTGCTCAGAGAACCGTATAGTCACCTGAGGCTTGGCACCATAACAGATGGAAAGAAGATTTCTTGACCAGGCATAGAAAAGAAATAATGCGCTCCTGCCAGTACTATTAAACCAATGAATCAAGCATGTGCTCCAGCGCTTATGGCAAAGTACAAGGAAAATGCAATAGCTCCTGCAAGTCTCCCTATTGTTCCATGGATTGCCTACATGCACCTGCGTGAGCCGTGATGAAAAGGGCAATGGAAGCGCTCCAGCGCGTGTTACCCAAGGAAAACACCAAAGGAAGCGCTCCTGCACGTTGTACCCAAAGAAAAAGAACAAAGGAGGAGCTCCTGCGCTTTGTCCCATAACCCCAAGCGATCCTGCGCTTGTCTCTGGGGCATCAAGAAAATGCCTACAGGCACCAGTGCTAGCCGCAAGGTAAAGAATAGGCAGGCGCTCCTGCGCTTGCCCCAAGATGTTGGGAAGGGGCTACGTGCACCTGCATGAGCCGTGAAGTACTTTAACAAGCAAGCGTTCCTACACTTAATTCGAGATGCTTAGATAAGGGGCTGTGTGCACCAGCGCTAGCCACAAAGACAAGGAACAATCAGCCGCTCCTGCGCTTGTTTCAAGATATTAGAGAAGGGGCTATATGCACCAGCGCTAGCCGCAAAGCCAGGAACAAGCAAGTTCTCCTGCGCTTGCTGCCGCCGAATACCTGAACATAGATTCAACGATGAGCCGAACGCACGGACTCCAGGCTAGGCGAAGACGTCAATCTGAAGCACTGCCCGGGCGGACGCCGCAGCTGTTTAGGCGGTCTCCCCCAGAAGTGCAACATCGCTGTTGTGGCGACTGCTTCCGGCACAGGGAAGCTAGACTGCCAACTGGCATGACACGTCCTACGCCTCTAAGTGCCAAAGGATTAGACCGGTGGGCGTGCACCACTCACAACACACCAGGCATGCCTATTAGACAGGGAACCATAACACTGACTCCCGTCCACAAGTTAAAGCCAGATATACATTTCCAACACCCCTAAGACCCACCAAGACTGGAATTTTCCAGCCTGGGCACTGATGAACAAGGGAGGTACAGAAGGACAAGCTACCACCCTGAGATCTTAGTTTCAAGTTTACTCAGCCGGTGCTCGTCTCTTTGAGAGTGGGAGCAGGGCTACCTACGAGGAAAGGCATGCCAAAACAGGATGATCTATTCATTAGTGCAGCGAAACTCAACCTTGAATAATAAAGAGAAACGATCAAGGCTGCTTTCCGCGAAGGCAAACAGTATGGGACAGAAGCTTAATTTCGATCATGATACATAATGGCGGCTGAATACAAAATAGTGCTGCAAATGCTAACTTGACTTGCACAATGCTAGAAGGAGTCAGCTAGATGGATTTTCAGTCCAACAACAACCTTGCAGTATTGTATCACAGGGCAGCCCATGTCAATACAGATGGCATGTTACGAGCCACTGCAACCTGTTTGTATGTACCCTTCTTTCCTTCTATGGTTCAAAATTGTTGCCACTTCTTTGTCAACTGCCAGTTCCATAATGTTGGGTAGGGGATCAAGACCTCCTTCACTGCTAACCCTTCCCCTTCAGGCTCCTTCGTATACCTCCAAATGACCTTTTTAGATGCCTAGTTGTGCTTCATACTCCGATGTGCTAATGATAGTCTGTATGTTTTGGGGTTGGTTGGAAGCCTACCAATGCACAGGACCAGATGCAATTATACCTGCAAAGCACTGAGTTAAAGACTCCATTTCATGCTGTGGAATCCTGAGTAGCTTATCAAATGACTGCGGAACACATTTCATTTATCTGTAGTGCAGGAGATTTGCTAAACCTTAGGAATAGGTCAGAACTTCCACTGCACAGATCAAGCTGAATCAGGGGAATTGTTCTTAGATCCAACTGAAACAACCTAATGCTCTACCATTAGGTTCATGGTCCATTAGATCTGTACAAACACAGAAAACCAAATACACAATAGTCATGGGACACGGACATGTTACCATTCAACCCTCCCATCTCTGCTGCTAAGTCTTTCTTTAAACTAAATGATGATGCAGTCTTACAATATTGCAGAAAGCTTAAAGGTGGCTTTACAGTTTCCATTCTCAGGTTTAAGCTGCCATAACCGAGTACCCGACCGAAGTCTGCCATATGCTAGAGCATGGTGATTAAATATTCATATAAGACCTCTCTGGAACCCCGCTGACATGGTCCCTATCAAGTTCTGCTCATCACCAACACAGCTATTAAATGTTGTGGTCTGATGAGATGGATCCACTCCTCCCAGTGCAAGTATGTTTTGTCTTCTTGAGACGACTGGCCATTGTCGCCTGCTTCTGGACCTGTATCAAGGCCCAACTCGGGTCCTCTGCTGGAGTTGTCCCTGCTATAGCCCTGCTGCCCATGTGTGGAAAGGATCTCCAGGGCACACTGACCTCACCCGCAACTCCACAGCTGTGAAATCCTGCACCCATCAACCCTTGTTGCTACCACCTGTTTCTGAGGTAAGCGGCCATCTCCCAGGTACTGGATTCCTCTGTGGATCTCGCCTGCTGTCTTTTCTGCTGCCCTTCTTCTCTTGCTTGTGGTGGGGTACATCAGGAATAGAGTTTTCAAAATACCCAGTTGTGATGAATTTGAATCTTTCTTCCTCCTGGATCTGCACTCACTTGCCTGTTGATGTTGGCAGAAATGTGCCTTTGATTGAAGTGCCCCTGGGCTAAAACAAACTTGCCTTGATCTGTTCTGTCATGGGCGTAGACTGACTGAGAGTACCACCTTCTCTAACCAGACCTTTCAAGACCTTGACAAATAAAACAATCCGCTTGGCTGTAACACACTCGATGACACTCATCTCGACCTTTCAGAATGGGGGAGGTTTGTGAGCACTGCAAAAAGGGATGAGTGTCTTATGGGGCAGAGTGAGTATGACATTGTTGTAGAGACTATACTCTTCATATCACCCCACTGTATGAATATTGTCTTCCCACTGGTGTAGGGTTCCACAGACATCAACTTCATGAAGAATAACCTTATTTCATCTCCTAAACTAAATTAATTTTCCATCATCGTTGTCCATCGAAATCCCCTCCCCCACCGGGCCCCACCACTCTTACTTGCACGGTCTGGGCTGGGTGGCATGAGATCTTTAAAACAGACAGATTCATCTCCATTATGTTCCCTAACTGTGTTGTAGGACAGGTTGTACAAGAGACTAGACACAATGCTCAGATACTTCAAGAAATTGCAAATTCCACGGCCAATTGAAGAAGTAGCAAATGCCAGCCCTATTTTCCTAGGTTCAGTAGTAGATCAGATGGATGTACAGAAGTGCATGCTTCTACAGGAAACACAATGGCCTCAGATCAGCTCCTGACAACCAGAGTAAAGGGTTTTGGCAATAGTAGGTTCTGATTGTTGTATCCATCTCCCAAACCTCTGACTTAGTGTAAGTGAGCAGATTAGGATAATGTGAAGAAATTACAGGAGATCGCCAAATGGCTTTGTTTTCAACTTGAGTGGCATCTGGTCTTGAATGTTAGGGATATTTCGAAATTGGTGAATGAGGATTTTTGAAATTGGGATTGTAGTTATTCTAATCATAATAACCTTCTATGTGCTGATTAAAATGATTATGTGCATCATACAATGTGCTTGCAGTAATAAAGGAATTGTTCCTGCTTATTTGCTTAGTACATTTGAGGAATAAAGAATGTAGTAATTTGGAATTTTAAATTGAAAGAATCCACGTTTGATAATGAGTTGCTGTAGGGATTTCGCCTGCTGGTAAGAAAAGGGGGGGGGGGTCGAGAAGGAATTAATTTGCACATGTGTGTGTTAATGTTTACATGTATACTATGACAATGCAAATGCCCACATGTGCTGTATCATTTTTACAATGAATTGCTATTACTTGAAGACTACTACAGCCTATATTACGGAACAGTTATAAGTATTTTAAACAAGGCTTTATTATGTTATCCTGTGTAGGACGGACACTGCACACTAATGCTGAACCATTCTAACAAAGAGTGGGCTCATTCTGAAGTTGGCACATCGAAGTAGAATCAGCTCTTGTTGTTCATGTTTGTACCAGTTCGCCAAGGTCTTCTTGCATTCTTCCCATGCGAGGATCCTGGAAGTTTCATTTCCATCACTTACTCTTCCTTTTGATTATTTACACTGAAGAGAAAGTGTATAATTGTAGCACCAAAATATATGGATTTTAGACTTATGTGCACCAGCTGAAGGCGAAGCTTTGCTTTTTTTTTAGTGCTTGCGGGCTATTTTGCATTAAGCGTGTTAGACCTCTATGCCCTATACTGAGTGATTTCTTTCACTAGTGTATTAACAAGGATACTGTATGATGCAGATTTTGAGGCATTGCGCCATAGGCACGTCACTTTTACTGATGTTCCAGTGTCGCAATGTTCTGCTCCATTTTTACAATGCAGTGTTTAGCCACTTTTTGTGGCTTAACACCACTTTGTAAATATGGTACTCTTCCACGCAGGTATCAGCGTGAAAGGGGCGTGCAGTGGGCGTTGCTGTGGGCATTCCACCGAAACACCCATTGTTTTTTTACGCTGCCCCAGATTTACAAGGCTCTGTAAATCTGAGGCAGTGCCAAAGGTTAACGCCCTGCAAGAGCAGGCATTAGAATGGCGATACAAAGAGAAATACTTTTATTTCTCCCCGTTTTTGATTCTGCAGCACACATAGAAAGAGCAAATTGCCTTGAATGATTGTTATGTGCAGGAGGATGTGCCTTCCTGCACATAAATAATAATTTAATAATGACGATTTGCTACTTCTATGTGCTAATGCAGCACAGACAGAAGAAACAAAGCACTATTAAAGATTTTTATGTGCAGGAAGGGACACCTACCTGCTAATAAACATTAATTCCCTGCAACACAGGCAACCTTGCACTATGGTGCAAGGGTGCCTGCATTGACACTAGGCAGCTAATTTTAGCGCCAGCACTAGGGAAAACACAGTGGTGCTTGGTATTTTTGTAAACACGGCACCTCCGTGCGTTTTGGAAATGTCAGAGCGCGGCGCTGCCAAGTTTGGCGTAGCTCCGCACTCTGACATTTCCTTGTACATATGCCCCTTTGTGTACAAGCCCCTTTACGGACACAAATCAGTGTGCTTGCCTTTGGGTGACTGCAGCAGGGGTTGAGTGCAGCACCTGGCCTTTCACCAGGCCCTCGGCCCAGACCCAAGTGGCTATAACACACTGCTAACTATATGCAGCTGGGCTCCAGATCAAGACTTGTAATTGAGACTCTTTCTTGTGAGGAAAAAAAACAAAACAATTGTTTTAAAGAAACCCACTTCTGAGAACATCGAAATCCCCTCAGTATGACAAATTTCCATTATGAAGAAAGTCAGCCTGACAAAATCAGGCTGATAAAACTGCATTATGGAGAAATGCCAAACATAAAGGAATACCTTTTCCACAAAAATAGCATGTTTTCATGGAAAAGGTATGTCTATTTGAAAAGAAGGGTTGCTGCAGTCTTCTAGAGGGGGCAGCACTAGGAGAAAACAGGAGAGTGATGAGTATAAGAAACAGAGGGGGGAAAGGGAGAAGAGAAGAGTGAGGTGGGGGAACCCCTCTTTAAAACACAAGGGATTAAGGGAGGAGGACCGCCCAATTAAAAGAGACAAAGAGGAAAACAAACATGCAAGAACAAATGTTTCTTCAAGAATGGTTTTCTCTAACTGAATTTCACCAACCTGGTGAAAAACAATCTTAAAAAAACGGTTTGTCAATAATGATTTGAAAATACTAATTTGCCGAACCATTTTCTTCCTTTTGCTTTTCGTGTAAAACACATAGGGGCAGATTTACAAGCCCCTTGCGACACTTTTACGCCACCGTTGCTTCACTTCTGTGATGCAGCCGCGGAATAAACAATGCGCCATGTTGCCACACATTACGTTTAGGTGGTTCGTGTGGCGGTATATCTTGATTCTCCGCCTGAATAACGTGACAGCATCATCATTGGGTTTTGTTTATGCTTCCTCCACCCGGAGGGAACCACTGGATATTTGCAGTAGTGATCAGAGATAAAAAAATTTAAGGTAAAGTGCTCGTGTTCAGTGAAGGAATATGTTAAAAAAGGGGGAGATATTTCCTCATGCTACCTAGACTGTATTTTTATTTATGTCTGGTGTGTGGGAAAAGAATAAAATGGGAGGAAGTTGTGCAGAGCGGGCGTGTAATGTGTCCACTGCACAATCAGTCCAAGAAGTAGGTCGACATGTTTCAGCCCCTTATTCGCCCCGTAGGGTCGGGGGGGCTTTTATCAGGACCTTAAGGGTGTTGGGTGGTGATAAGTGGGGGTATTACCCACTATACGAGTGAGGAAGGAGGTCAAATATCAATTCGTTGAGCTCCTAAATAAAGGTTATTACCTTCAGTAGAAAGATATGGACGTGATTAAGCGAATTTTCGCTGTGTGCACGACTTGTGCTGGCGCTGTCTTCCGTTTTTTTAAGGAACAGCTGAAAAACCACATAACCCTGGACAACAGGTATAAGTGATCCATTCTATTTTTGATTACAAACTATTGACCGGAAGGTGAATGGATCACGTTTCCTTCTATCTCCCTCATAATTGATTGTTTACATGCGACACATTTACAACATGATGTATCTAGGGAGATGTGTTACATTGTAAAACCCTGCGCCACATTATACCTGCGTCAGGTATAATGTGTGGAGGGTGGGCGTTCCGACGCAAGAAAACCTTGTAAAAGTGATGCAGTGAAATCTACAAGATTTCACGGTGCCACTTCTACGACGTCACTGTGTCAAAACCTTACGCCTGCTTGAAGCAGGTGTAAGGAGTGACGCAGCACGATAGGAATAGGCATTCCTGAGCATTGCTCGAGTTGTGTCGTGCTTGCGACACAACTCCAGCAATGCTTTACCTTTACGACAACAGATGCGTGAGGCATCTGTCATTCCTTGCGGCATGGTACTCCGCATTGTAAATGTGACACATCTCTGGTGGCGCAAGGGGTCCTTTGAGTGACACAAGTAAACTGACGCATCTCTGCTATAACACAGAGGTGCATCAGTTTCTTGTAAATCTGCCCCATCCAACTGTTAAAAATAGGATCATCACACCTAGGATGAAAAGGAAATACAAAGAAGTATGCCTTGGTTCCATGTACATCAGAGGCAATGTAGAACCAGATCCACTGGTGGTACAAAGATAATTCAAGCCACTGGGAAAGATCCTCTGGCAGACAAGGAAAGGGTCCTTATTAGACCTGACAGCCTATTGTATGGTCTTCCCCCAAACTGTTTGCCTGAGCACCTCCTGTTTGCTGAAATTAATTTTTGTTAGCCTAAGGACGCTTTGCACTTTACCACTTTACCACTGCTAACCAGTGCTAAAATGCTTGTGCTCATTCCTTTAAACATGGAATAATTTGCGTACTCCCTATCGGCACATTTATTTTACTCATAAATGCCTAGTAAAGTGGTACTACATATACTCAGGGTCAAGCAACACAAATGTTACTATTGGGCCTGCACACCTTTTGTGCCATCTACTTAAGTAGCATTTAAAAAAATGTCCCAGGCCTGCGGTTGCAGCCTGTGTACAATTTTTTTTTTTTTTTTTTTTTTGAAACCGTTTATTACAAGACTCAAAAATATACAAATATGGGCCTACAACCTTCCGGCCGGCCGCTAGCAATGAAAGGAGCATACGATATACATTTAGGAAACACGTGGTGCTGCGGAGGAGCATGCGCAGGAGTTGACAGCGTTGAGAGCCACACCATCCAGACCCCACTATACGGTTTCATTTTAAACTTAAAGAACAACAAGAAAAAACAAACCCACAAGGCAATCCACAATCGGAAATAGCAGCACGTGCTCCCCTAGAGGGGGGATCCTAACCATCCATAGGAGTCTCAAGAGGGGGAAGAGATCAGGACTAGGGCTGGGTAAACCCAATGCCCGGTACCTTGGGGGAAGAGTCGGCTAAGGGGACGGGGCCGGCGACGGATTGGGCAGTAACGGCGGGGCACAGATTCCCCCCTGTGTACAATTTTTAACTGCAAATTCGACTTGGCAAAAAAAAAATCTTTTATAGCCTCAACCTTAATTTTTTTAATTAAATGTTTTCATTCATCACAAACGTATAAAACAGACATTGTTAAGCATGCAAAGTATTACAGAGGGATCATACATGGCCCACCAAAGTAATCAATTTGGGCAAACTATAATGCAGTTTGAGAGAAGGAGATTGGGAAGGCTGATTACAGGGAGATGCTGGGCAGGAGGAATATCTACGAATTGTGGAGATATGCAGAACTGGCCACTAGTTGACACATACGAGGATAATCAGTCCATGCCAGTCGATTCTAGGGAGGGAAGATAGACCCGGAGGGGTTGCCAAACATCTTTAGACCTAGATGAAGGGGGCTGTAAGAGTGCATAATCCTCACTGCCTCTATCACAATAGGACATGGATTTGAGCCAGGCGAATTCCGTAGGAGGGTACCTGCTACCCCAATGTACGGCAAGTTCCTGTTTAGCAAGTAATATGGCCACAGATACGAATCTGAGTACAGATTTAGGAATGTCAATAGCCAAGGAGCACCATAGCGAGGGCAGGCTGTATTATGTAGTCAGCCGCGGTGGAAATAAGTGAGAAAACAGAGGCCCAGTAGCAACTAATTAAGGGGCATGTCCAAGTGAGTCGCGTAAAATTGACATTAGATGATTGACACTTTGGGCACTGAGTCAAGTGGGTGGCATAAAATTTGGCAATGTCAGCAGGGAAGACATACGCTCTGTGCAGAAACCTGAAATGGATGAGCTTGTGTCTGTGGTTGATGGATATGAGCTTAGTTTGAGAACAGCAATACACCAAGACCTTGTCAGAGATCAAATATTCTTAGGCAGCACTCCAGGTCTCTCTGACTTACATGGTGGAGTCTAGTTTTAGGGCCAGGCAAGCACGATATAGTCTGGAAACGATATGGTCACTGTCACCATCAGTAACTATGAGCGAAAGCGGTGTGAACTCATCTGGGGCCAACGGGTACATGGGTACACAAGAGTGCAAGGTATCATGTGGTCTGCGTAGTACAAAATGGTCCATGTGAGAAGCACCCTGGAAGTTTCAATTACATGGGAAAGGGCATGGCCATCTGGAAACACATCCCTTAAAGTGTGGAGGCCATGATGGGCCAGAGTTTGTTGGACTCGTTTTTCACTTCTGAGGGGGAGCCATGGATTGTCCACCACAGGGATGCTGAGGAATAATGCATACTCCCTCCCAGAGCACGAAGGAGCCATCGCCAGGCCCTCAAGTGGTGGAGATGACCTGAATGTTGGTGGGGTCCATGGGAATGCCCTTTGGCAAGATGGCTGAAAGTGGTACATGTCCAGCCAGGTCCTTCTTTGGCCTGAGGTAGGGAATGCGGGCGTCAGGGTGATACCAGCGGTAAGAGTACTGGTACTGTGCAGCAAGATAATAAAGAAAGAGTTCTGGAACTCCAACCCGCTGTGCTCGCAGTGAAGGGTTATGGTGTACCACTTAATGCAGGGCCCACGCCCAGCCCATATGAGCTGTAAGAGTAGACTACACAAGGTATTGAAAAAAGGTTGTGGAAGCAGGAATGGAATGTTTCAAACAAATACAAAAAGCGGGGAGCACTACCATTTTAAATATTGCCACTCATCCGGCCATGGAAAGAGGAAGTCTAATCTAACGTTGTACTTGCGCCAACAAATAGTGCACGGCGGGGCCAGAGTTTAGCCAAATAACTTGTCCTTTATCTAAATGTATGTAGATACTCAAGCATTTAGTGGAATCTAAGTATTCAATGTCTATGGGATGTGTAATCGCTGTCAACTGGAAGAGCTCAGATTTGCCCACTTTATGTGAAGGCCTGACAGACTGTCAAAGCAAATAATTTCCTGAATCAATGGTGGGAGATTGTCAGCAGAATGGCGTACAAATAATAAAATATCATCTGCACAGTGTGAAGCTAAGAGGGGACCATGTGCGATTAGCATGCTGCAATGTCTGTGCCCCTCCTGAAGCTGACAGACCAAGGGGTCCATTGCAATTATGAATAAGGGAAGGAAAAGGGGTCAACCCTGCCTGGTGCCCCTGGAAACAGTGTATAACTCAGTAAGCTGGGTGTTCACTCGCAGACAGGCTCTGAGTATGGAGAAGCATGACAGAGGATATGAAGGAGCTAGGAAATCCAAGTTTTGTCAGTGTTGCTCTCTGGAAAGGCCATTCCAGAGAGTCAAATACTTTTTTTGCATCCAATAATGTCAGCGCAGCGGGAAGCATGGGGAAGATCCTATTTGACACAGCGAAGATTATTCTCAGATTGAAAGAGGTAGATCTGCGTGGGATAAATCCGGATTGGTCTGGTGAAACAATGTGATACATACGTAGGGAGAGATGTGTGGCCAACATATTGTCAACGATTTTAGGAGGGAGAGGGGTCTGTATGACGAGCAAAGAAGGGGATCTTTGCCAGGTTTCAAAAGCAATGTAAGGACCACATTGCGAAGTGTAGGATGGACGGAGCCCATGCTCAGAGCCTCCATATATAGAGCGAGCAAATGAGGGGCAAATAGATGTTTGTAGGCTTTGTAAAATGCTCCAGTAATGCCATCCAGGCCTGGGGCTTTGGAGCCATCTATAGCATCTATGGCCTGGACATAAGATATTTGCTATATCCAGCACAACCCGCCCACAAGAACACAACCAAACCGAAGACCCTGCATTGCATCCTCCTCAACGTCCGATCCCTCCACAAACACGCCACTGAAATCTGGGACCTCCTCAACAGCACCACTCCGGACGTAGCGTTCTTCACCAAAACCTGGACCAACACCACCTCAGGACCGGACATCGCCATCACCATCGCCATCCCCAAGGAAACAAGATCTCCAGGAAGGACTGCCCCACCCGCCCAGGAGGAGGAATTGCCATCGTCCACAAATCCAGCCTCCACCTGAGCACACTCCCCGACGAGCCCACAGAACTGATGGAACACCTTCACTTCAAGATACTGGCCAGCCCCACCACCACCCACCGAGGAACCCTCATTGACCAACCCCCTGGACCCCGTGGACCATTCGCCAACTCCATCACGGACATCATGTCCCCTCAGGCCATCGCATCCACCAACTACACCCTGCTGGGAGACCTCAAATTCCACCTCGACAACCAACTGGACCCCAACACCACATCCCTCCTGGACAACCTCCACAATATTGGACTCCGCCAGATCGTGACCGAGCCCATACACTCAGCAGGACACACCCTCGACCCCCTCTTCACTACAGGAAACTCCATCACCTTCAGCCACATCACCAAACTCTCATGGACTACCATCGTTGCGTCCACTTCACCTTCAGAAAACCCACCATCCACAGACACCAGCACCTGCTACCATGAAGAAACTGGACCAAAATCACTGACAACCAGCTCACCTCCACACTGAAGAATTCCACCCCAACCATTGCAGAAAAAGACGACCCCAACACCGCAGCCTGAACCCTGCATAGATGGATCTCGGACAGTGCCAACACCATAGCCCCCCTCAAGAAAAACAACAATACCCACGCCAAGAAAGCCAGATGGTTTACCACCGAACTTCAAGAGTGTAGACACACTTGCCGCCCGCTCGAAAAGGCCTGGAGGAACACCAAATCCATAGAAGCCCTCAACAACTTCAGAGCCGCCACCAATGCTCACCATCAACTCATCAGAGAAACGAGGAAAAAAGCGATTGAAGACAGAATCCCCACCCACGCGCACAACAGCAAGGAACTCTTCAGCCTCATCAAGGAGTACGCCCAACCCTCCAGCGAGTTTACAGACATCCCTCCCTCACAAGACCTCTGCGACAAACTCAGCACCTTTTTCCACCACAAAATCAAGAGCATCTATGACAACTTCGACGAAGACAACCAACACATTGAACCCTCACCTACCACCCCCGACACCCGGAAACCAGCGATTGACAAATGGACAGCCCTCACCACCGAAGACACACTGAAGACAATGCAGTCAATCCACTCAGGAGCCACTGACACCATCACACCCATGCTCCGCCACACCATCAACCGCTCCCTGGTGACCGCCTCATTCCCCGATGACTAGAAACACTCCAAGGTCAACCCCCTCCTAAAGAAACCCTCAGCGGACCCCACCTACCTCGAAAACTACAGCTCCATCTCACTGCTCCCATTCCCAGCGAAAGTCATCAAGAGAGCCATCAACAGCCAACTCACCACATTCATTGAAGAACACAACATTCTCGACTCCTCCAAATCCGGCTTCAGAAAAAACCACAGTACGGAAACCGCACTCTTTGCCGCAACAGACGACATCCGCACCCTACTGGACAAAGGAGAAACAGTACCCCCATCCTCCTCGACCTCTCACCGGTGTTCGACACAGTCTCTCACCGCACCCTAATACACAGACTGTACAATGCAGGAATCCAGGACAAGGCCCTCGACTGGATCCGCTCCTTCCTCTGTGGCAGAACGCAGCGGGTCAGACTCCCCCCTTTCATCTAGGACCCCACACCTACCACCTGCGGAGTCCCCCAGGGCTCCTCCCTCAGCCCGTCGCTCTTCAACGTTTACATGGCTCCACTCGCCCCCATTGTCAGAACCTACGGACTCAACATTGTGTCATACGCAGACAAAACCCAACTCATCCTCTGCCTATCCAACGAGCCCAACACCCCCAGACACAACTTTCGAGAAGGCATGGAAGCCGTCACCAAATGGATGAAAAACAGCTGCCTACAACTAAACACCAACAAAACAGAAGTACTCATCATGGGCCCAAACCCCGACACCTGGAGTGACACCTGGTGGCCCCCGTCCTTGGAAACCCGTCAACCCCCACGGACCACACATGCAACCTGGGAATCATCCTGGACTCCAAGTTCAAAATAAACCGAAAGATCAACTCCGTCTCGTCTTCCTGCTTCCACACCCTCCGCCTCCTTCCTAAGACCTTCAAATGGATACCCCTCGAACACCGAAAGACCATCACTCACACCCTGGTCACCAGCAGATTCGACTACAGCAACGCACTCTACGCCAGAATAAACAAAAACCTCACCTGTAAGCTACAGAACATCCAGAATGCCGCCGCAAGACTGGTCCTCAACCTGCCAAAACACTGTCACATCTACCAGCACCGGCGCACACTCCACTGGCTCCCCGTCGAGACGAGAATCACCTTCAAGATACTCACACATGCACACAAGGCCCTCCACGGCACTGGACCAGCATACCTGAACAGCCGACTCAAATTCCATGCACCCCAAATGACCCTATGATCAGCCCAGCTCTCCTACGCCATGGTCCCCTGCACCAGAAAGACCAGATCCGGAGGCCGCTCCTTCTCCTTCCTCGCGGCCAAAGCATGGAACTCCCTTTTCGCTCCACCTCAGACAGACAACATCGCTCCCCATCTTCGCAAGAAACCTCGAAACCTGGCTCTTCGACAGACCCCCTCCTTGATGGAATGGATCCTGAACCCCCCACCCCTAGCGCCTTGAGACCCTTACGGGTGAGTAGTGGCACTTTAACAAACCCCTGATTGATTGAATGAGAGTGGCCTCTGGGTCTAGAATCGCAGAGTAGTCTGTGAAGGGGACACTTTTGTGTGTATGTATACAGACCACCCTGGAGAAGGTACTATAATTGGAGAAATATCAGTCTGTGCCCCAAGTTTAGGCAAATGTGTGGGAAACCTGAAGTGGAAGATGAGTTTCTTGCAGGAAGGATATTTTGATACTGTGGCTGGACAGATAAGAGAAGATCTGTTTACCCTTACTGGGGTTGTTTAATCCCTGTTTGTTCCAGGAAATGAAGGCGATAGTCCCCCCCGATGGCTGTCAGGAAGGGGCATCTAAGATGAATTGGTAAAACCGGGTGGGCCATGAAGCTGTGCATCGTCGTTGTTGCTCACAATGCAACATAGAACAAATTTGACCAAAAAGTTCCAAAACAAACTGTTTCCAACCTCCCACCCACACCAGCCCAAAAGAAAATCCAGTGAATCCCCATCTGACAAAACACAAAATGAATTTACGCCAGGAAGAACAGATCGGTGTACACCGTTGAGGGATGGCAACAACACGGGGGTCACAGTCAGAGATTCTAATATGTCGAGCAAAGGTGAGTAAGGGTTACAGGGTACTGGATGGTGAGGGCATTCGCACAGGTTGCAAGGGAGAGTACATTCCAGTACATATCAAGGACCGAACAGGAAAATCATGGACCGTGAGATCCTGTAGCAGCGGGAGGCATCAGACAGATGCCACACGTTCCAAGGAGGGTGGAGAGGCCCTGTGATCCGAGATGGCATGCTTAGAACTTGGAGAGATCGCCACTTGCCATTTGGGAAAGTCCATTGCTTTCATTGGATTGTTGAAGTACTGAGATTTTCTATCAACTTCAACGTGAAGGTGAGCTTGATAAAGCATGGCATATTGGAGTCCCAGTTTGTGCAATGCCTGCTTGGAATTAGCAAACTTTCTCCGCACCTCCTGAACAGTGGGGGCAAGATCCAGGAAGAAAATTAGTGTGGAGCCTTTGTATTGCACTGTGCCTTTCTCACGGGCTAGCTGTAGTACCGTGTCCCAGTCCTTGTAGTTCAGCAAGCACACCAGGAGTGGTTGTGGTGATGCATCAATCGGTGGGCAAGGGTGCAGAGGGCACACTCCACTGCAACGGAAAGTTGGTGCGATCAAAGAGATCAAGAAGCATGTTTTCCTCAAAAACATCGGGGTGTCCCATGTTGAACATGTCCAACACACCAAGTATGCGGACATTATTCCACTGAGAGCGTTCCTCGAGGTCTTCATTTTTAATAGCCACTGTTTTAAGGATGCACTCCACCTTGTCTAGTCAGTTAGTCGTAGAGACAGCGCCATCCTCCTTACCCGAGTTCAAATCTTCAGCACACACCAGCCTAGTGTTCTGTCGTTCCAGGCTTTCACCCATGCTATCAATGCGACTCGTAAGGGCATCAAGACGGGCATCGATGGAGCGGAATCCGGCCCTTATCTCTTTCCTGATAGCTGCTGAGCTCGCTGTGTCCTCAGAGTACCCCGCTACATCTGGGGTTTTTGTTGTTGTCGGAATGTGACCCACCTCAGCGCATGTGTTTAGTATGCTCAAACAGGAGCTTGCCTTGTTTTGCGTCACCCTTGCCCATCATTAGCAACAATTTGAAGGGGATATCTGATGTGGAGGTCAAGCATATGGGTGGTTGGCACAACAGAGCTAGAATATTTTCAATAGCACATCGGGGTGGGCCGAGCATGAAGAGTTGTGCAGTCCACCCGTCCACCAGAGGGCCAGCGCGAGTAGCCCTAAAATGTTGTGTAGGCCCCACTGGAAGAGAGGAGGGGCACAGCAGACCACCAGGGTGGAATGAGGCATCACAGAGAGAACACAGGCACCCCGGCAGCCGCCTGCTCTGGAAGCTTCAGTCCAAGGCCACCCCAAGCTTGGGCCCAGCAATCCTCACCCCCAAAACTGATGATGTCACCTAGTCAGAGAGACACCTGCGGAGAAACAAGAGGAGGGGAGGTAGACGGCACAACGTGGCCCCTCAGCAGGTAATGCAGTTTGGAGGGACAAGCACACCCTCCAGGTGGCAGCACAACAGCACCACCGAATCCGCTCACGCACCAGTGCCCCAGGAGACTGCACCTCCAGAGCCGCAGCAGGTCGGACCACACCACTCAAGACAAGGCGAGTAGAAACAGAGTCAGCATGGGTGCGAAGGCTTCTCAATGGCACCAGAGTCATCAGATGCCAGCCGAGTCACTCAGGGCCTCCCGCAAAGCATGGGCCACCATCAGTGAAGATGAAGCGGGCCACGGGGACCCAGGAGGTAGGCAGCAGGTAGAGCCGGTAGCCAGAAACTGGATCATACCCATCCTCTTGTCTCCTGTAGTGTAAAAGAGAGGGAGGAAGGTCAAGCCCGCAACTCTAACGAGATCGGCAGTCTTGGCCTCAGGCTCGGCCATGGCTCCAGTCACCACAGGGCCTTGGAGGTGGTGTCGGGATGCGTTGGCCCAGTTCCTGCGTTAGGAGTGTTTCAGCGCAGTTCAAGCTCGGAGCAGCAGTCCAAGGCAGCATATCCTAGTCGCAGTGCTCCCCGGCTGGATTGCTTAAATTCCGAATGGTTCTCGGTGTGATCAATGCAGTTTAGGAGACTGTGATCCCCGGAGCTGGTGTTAAAAACTCTGAAATTCGTTGTGTGCAACCTCAAGGCCGACCTCTCCCTTCAAATAGCGTTGGGTTACTATATGATATTTAATAAGCGCTACCTTTTGTTTGAGAAAAGGTAGAAAACTCATGTTTGGTCTCAAAAGAATTGCAATTTTGAATGCCTTTTTAATTTTAACATTGAATTTTAAGTCACAATTCTAAAATATGCCACTTTTAGAATGTTGTGTCTGTCACAATAGGGAGTGATCCAGATGAGGTATTAGGGGGGACAGGGATCAAAGTAATATACTGAAAACATATGTACACCTACACCATACATTCTATTTTCTCTCTTGTAATAGACTACGCCACTAATCCGTGTCAGTATGAGCCAATAACAGCTACCTGTACTTACATTACTGTGCCTGGAGTGGTAAATGGCTTTTGTCATTTACCAGCTCAGCATGAATAGCACTGTGCTATTCCTATGCTTAAAGACTTTGCTGTAGAAATGGCAAAAGACTTTGTCCCTTTCTATCTCGGTGTGGATAGCACTGTGCTAATCCTATGCCTAAAAACTTTGATAGAAAAGCAGACATTTGAGGTGAGCAAATCTAGACTGTCGCTGATGTTGAGGGATGCTCTATACAGAAGCTGCCTTCCACCTAAACTGGTGAACTTGGGAACTACCCAGAATTCTCTTCTTCTTTTTTGCCTAATTTATGCGTCACTCTATGCTTGCAAGGGTATTCTTTTGAGATATTCCCTACTGGCAGTCGCCAGTAGGTAGTTAGGACCTATTTTCCATAGGAAATCCACAACATTCTATTTGGAATAACGTTGGCGCCGATTGACGAATCTTCACGAAATTTTCCAAACTTTTGTCCAGATCCGGTCCACTCCTATCCTGAAAATTTCACGGTGATTCGTTAAGCGGGGGCCGAGAAAAAAGGGAGATCCCAAAACAAGTTTTCTCCATGCATTTTCCCATAGGACCTGTTGACGCAGCTACAGCACGAACTGCTGAATGGAATTACAGCAAATTTGGCAAAGAGGTAGTCCTCAGTTCAGACTCGTGCCTTTTGCTTAAATAGAGTAAATCCATTCAGTAGTTCCTGAGAAAATTAGAGTTAAAAAGATAGATATATCTGGGCGGAGCCTAACCACACATCTCATCGTGAGATCTGATTGGCTGTCAGTACTTCAGCCAAGAAGTGTTGGCAGCCATCTTGGGACCAATATACATGATAGCACCTCATTAAAAAGCATTGCAGTTAATAGAAGGTTTTAAGACTTTAGTTACATTATAAATCCTTTGTTGATGGTACCATACTCATTTTAGGAATTGTGGTGTGTTCTAAGGTGATTTTACCATGTGAAAAAGCCTTCTGCTGTGATATCATGAATCATGTTTGAGAGAAAACTATATTCTCATGCTTTTCCCACAGAGGTTTGGAAGGTGATCTATAAGCTAAACTGAGAGCATATTTTCTGTAAATTCAAAATATCTTTCTCAGTCATGTGAGAATGAAGCCTGACATTCTCAGTAAAACATGCACATCCAACAAGGGCAGAGACTGTCAGTTGATTCCTTTGTGTTCTACTGCAGCTTCCCAGAGTGTTCTAAAGAACAACTAGAGCGCTAACAGTCCTACTTATGACAAACGTATTGCACACCTGAAGCCATCTTGATTGGAATAAACTGGTAACACTTAAAACATTTAATTTAAAAAGGAGCACAATGAGGGGGTTCATTTTGCCATGGAAATTATGATTAGTGCTGAAGAAAGAAAAATTAGGGCACATTTTGAGTGACTTATCAAATCCTCTTCTATTTCATTAACAAATTCTGATATGCAGACTGAAACATGCACTTTTAATACCAGCAGCAGACTTCCATGGTGAGCAGTAGCTTTACTACAGTGATCTAATGAGCAACTAGAGTGCTAACATTCAGAATTAATGGCAAATGTGTGACATATCTGAATACCTTCTTGATGGAATCAAAGTAAAAAACCTGAAAGCATTTCCTACTGAGGAGACTGCAGTAAATGAGGAAATTAGGAAACTTCATAACAAATAAATCTCCCAAGATGGCCACCAGAGACAAAAGAGCCCAAATGCAGCACAAATATCACCCAGATGTAGCCCACATGTAGTCCAATGACAGAAGTATGCAAAACACTTATTTTTTGTGTATTTGCAGTTTTATATAGTGCAGACTTGTCAGGTATTGGAGTGCTTTACATGAGTATTGGTTACATCACAGAAGATCAAATTCATTTTGGTTGTAGACATGGGGAGATTGAGTGATTTGACCAGAATCACAGAATGTTGAGCTGAAGCAGAAACTTTAACCTGGTTCCCCAGTTGCAAAGTCTGCAGCTCTGGAAGTAACACCACATCCTCTCCCCAAGGTGCAACATTTAATCAAGTGGTCAACTGGATAAAAAAACATAAAGATTACAAATAATTTAAAAGTTCTTTGTCGCTATTTGAAGACTCAGAAAATATGTCCTCATTTTAGTTTTTTAGAGCACTAACCATAATTTTGATGCAAATAAAACCCTCTCATATATGTAATTTCTAAAGGAAATGCTCTAGGTATTACAGTTTTGATTACATCAAGATGACGTCAGGCGTTCCACACTTTTGTAATAAATATAGAATGTTAGCAATCTAGTTGTTCATTGGGATACTGTTGAGAGGCAGAGGCCAGGGGCACGGACTCTGAAAATTGAAGGCATGTAGGAGAGTGCAGAGGCAATCATTTGACCACACTGGGCAGGCAGGAAGGGCAGTGGCAGCACAACAGACTATGGAGGGCAGTGGAAAGGGGGGCAGGGGCAGCAAACCAACAATACAGGACTGGCAAGAGAGGCTGTGGCAATATAATAGACCATTGTGGGCAGAAGGAAGAGGCAGTGGTAGTACAACCATACATGCCAACAGACCCGTTTCAGCCAGGAAACGTCCAATGCTTTTAAGCTCAAATGGGCTTTATTTTATCTGTCTCCTGTCTACAATCACCTCTTTTTTAATGTAACTCAAAAGTTCAAAATGTTCACAAGTATGGTACATTGGATCATGGTAGGCAGGAGAAATTGGGGTAGGGACATGGATAACAGAGGACAGGAGGGACATGGAGAGGTGCACCAAACTGACCCTACAGGTCAGACATCAGGGTTTGCAACAGCACAATACACCACACAGGGCATGCGGGACGGGAGTGCAGCACAACAATCCATAGAAAGCAATAGGGAGGGGACAGGACCATACACATGGACAACAGAGCACAGAGGGTAAAGAGGCAATGGTAGTTAGGTGACCATAATGGACAGACAGGAGAGAAAGCTGCAGCATAACATACCATAAAGGGCAGGAGGGACGCATCAGGGGCATTACAATGGAACAGACAAGCCAGGAGGGAGGGACTAGGGGTCTGCACATGGACACAGAGGGCTGGGGGCAAGGGGGCAGGGCAGGAGCAGGAAGATGACCATGGAGGTCAGGCAGGATGGGCACAAGAAATAAGACACACCATGGAGAGCAACAGTGAGACTATGATGGCATACACACAGACCATGGAGGGAAGGTGGGAGGGGGTCAGGGGCAGCTAGCTGACCACACAGGGAAGGTGGGAGGGGCCATGGCAGCACAGAAGACCATGCATGGCAAGCGGGAGAGTTAGTGGCAGCACAATGGCTATGATGGGCAAGAAGGAGGGTGCAGGGGCATGCACAAAGGACCATGGAGGATAGAAGGGAGGGTCAGGACCTGGGCACAGACAAGAGAGTTCAGGGGAAGGGGCCTCACAAAAGACTGCGCGGGGCAGGCAGGAGGAGCTGTTGCAGCACAACAGACCAGGGAGGGCAGAAGGGTGTGGAAGTAAAATGGACCATGGAGGACAGGAGGAAGGGGATAGGGGCATGGCATGTGGACAGGCAGGGTGGAGGTGGCAGGGACAGGTTACAGTCATCTGACAATGCTAGGCAGGTGGGAGGGGAGTGGCAGCTCAACAGAACACTCAGAGTAGATAGGAGTGGCAGGTCCATGGAACATGGTGGGCAAAAAGGATGGAGCAGGGGCATGCACAAAGACATCGGAGGGCAGGGGGAAGGAGAATAGGGGCAGCAGGCTAAGCACAGAGGCTAAGCAGGAGGTCAATGATGGGCCATAGAATTGGGCAATGGAGGGCAGGAGGAGTGGACTGATACATCATGCTAAATGGAGGACAGTGGCAGCACATCAGACCATGCATGGCAGGAGGGAGGAGGCTAGTCCATGGATTCAGACAACAGAGGATAGGGAGAAGGTGGATGGGGCAGCAAGCTAACTGTTCAGAGAAGGTGGGTATTAGGAACTTTATTGTTTTTAAAATGTGTGTCTGTGCGAACTACTTAAAATATGAACAAGTATGCAGCATAATCTCACTTTTATTCAGGCAGAAGAGGACGTTTGTGACTGTGACTCCGGGCTCACTTGGCAGAAACACCCCCTGACCCTCCACCCCCCATCGCAAAATGTAATGCCCGTGAAAAGGGTAGGTGGACACAGTGTTATATAGAACATAGTCCTGAGAGCACGATTGAAAATGAAAACTAGATATAGTATATGGTATGAACTATGCACCAAAAAGTGTGATATAAGATGAACCGGAGCGTGAAATATAATATGCAATACATTGTGCGCAATGACAGATTCATTGGAGAGTGCGAGATAACACAGGCACTAGCGCGTGCTATGCGACATGCGCCTTGGAGTGTAATATGCACAGGGCAGTGTTGTGTAACCTAACTAGTCTCTAAAGTTGTAATATAAAATATGTGCTGGGGAGTGTAACGTTGCATATGCACTGTGACAAAGATATGGATCCCAGATTGTAATATGTATGGCATAGCGCTGTGCGTTATAACATAGGCATCGAGGAAGGCACGTTAGATGGGGCAATATAACCCGTGCGAAGGCAAGTGTGGCATGACATATTCACGGGGTGACGCATATGGGCTAGAGAATGTCATAGCATACGCACTAGCTGGTGGAATACAACACAGAGGTGTGAGGCAATCTGCAGGCACTGGTGGATGTAACACAGCATTGGGCTTAGCCAGGAGCACGCTGTGACTCTCAAGTGAGGTTCGTCTCCTTTCCAGAGAGTAAAATAAAAAGTATTACACATCCGGCGGTGGATGTGTGTTTTATTAACTGTGAGGGGGGTTTCTTGCATAGTTTGGTCGAATTTTTGTCGAATCCCCTTTGAATGGCTTGGTGTGCGTGTGTATTAAATGTGCCTGTGAAAAGCTACCCATGTTTGTATAAATAAACGACAAGGGTGTCTACTTGGAGAGTACCCACCGGCGTTGGCGCCGGGATTAGGCACGGTAGGGCATCAGACATGCCAGTGCTTCACTAGCGGTGTAAATACATTCCACGTGGATTCATTGTATGCATAGTCGCCTTTTAATGAATATCACGCAAATCGTCATGGTGATAGGTACATACGGTTTGTCCAGCATGTCCTAGGTGTTTCTATAAATATATATATTTTTTTAAATAAAAAAAAACGAAGGCCGGCCCCGGACGATGTGGTCCCCGGGGCCATAAGTGGCCTGAGGAGGAGGGCAACGCAGCCCCCCTCCTAAAGAATAAAAAAAAAAAAAAGAAGGCCATTACCCGGGGGTTGGGGTCCCCGGGGCTGATTAAGGTCTTGTGAGGGCCACATTTACTTTTTTCAAAAAAAAAAGTTAGGGTGCAGGCCCTGGGGGATGGGATCCCCAGGGCCAATAAATTAGAAAAAAGAAGGGGGGCCACACAGCCCTCCTTCTTAAAAAAATAAAATAAATAAAAGACCGGCATCGCGCCGGAGGCCACGCCCCCTCCTTGCAGCACTCTGCAAATGCGCCCCGTGGCCAGTTGTAAGTTGGGGAATTAATTCCCCTTCAATACTGATGGTCCCTGAGGGCCAACTAGCCCAACAGGTATCTCCAGTATGCGCCAGGGAGCTGTGTTGCATACAGGTGTTCTGAGGCCACACCCCTTTTTACACCTCTATGCAACGCAGCTCTGTGGCGCTTACTGGAGGTACCTAGTGGGCTAGTTTGACCCTAGGGACCCTTAGGATTCAAGGGGACTTAATCTCTCAACGTAGAACGGCCACAGGGCGCGTTTACACAGTGGTGAAGGGAGGGGACGGGGCCTGAGGTGACGTGTGCAAACACGCCCTGTGGCGCGTTTTAAGTTGGGGAAATAATTCCCTTTCAATCCTGAGGGACCCTGGGGGCCAACTAGCCCACCAGGGGCTTCCAGTAAGCGCCACTGCTCTGCGTTGCAGAGAGGTGGTGCAGGCCATGCCCCTTTTTACACCTCTCTGCAATGGCGCTTACTGGACGTACCTAGTGGGCTATTTTGCCCCTAGGGACCTCAGGATTCAAGGGGACATAATCTCCCAACTTAAAAAACGGCCACAGGGCGTGTTTACACAGTGGGGAAGGGAGGGGACGGGGCCTGAGGTGACGTGTGCAAACACGCCCTATGGCGCGTTTTAAGTTGGGGAAATAATTCCCCTTCAATCCTGAGGGCCCCTGGGGGCTAACTAGCCCACCAGGTGCTTCCAGTAAGCGCCACTGAGCTGCGTTGCAGAGAGGTGGCCCAGGCCGTGCCACTTTTGACACCTCTCTACAGCGCAGCTCTGTGGCGCTTACTGGAGGTACCTAGTGGGCTAGTTGGACCCTAGGGACCCTCAGGATTCAAATGAACTTAATCTCCCAAATTAAAATGGCCACAGGGCGTGTTTACACAGTGGGGAAGGGAGGGGACGGGGCCTGCGGTGACGTGTGCAAACACGCCCTGTGGCACATTTTAAGAGGTAGTTTTAATCCCCTGTCCTATTATATACTAGGGGCTTACAGAGGAGGTCATGCTAATCACAGGGGGACCCCAACGCATAGTGTTCCCTAGTGTATGTAGGTGTTTTCACTGTATTCTGAGTGTCTTTTAACATAGCACTGGCTCTAGGACTGGTTAGTCAGACTCAGTTACCACCAGTATCCGTCTGAAAAAGTTGAGGGTACAGGATGATTTTGCAACAAGACTTCTTTCTGCTCTTCTGTTTGTTCTTTGTGCACGTTATCCTTCTTCCTGCACTTTTCTTCGTCTTTGAGGACTTCTGTTGCTTCTTTCTGCATTTTATTTTTTTTCTTTCTGTTCATTTTTTCTTCTTTATTTACATGTCCTATCTCTGTAGGCATAGTTAGAAATTAGCATTTAAAAAACCTTAGAAATTCACTGAAAAAAACATAGGTTTCAGGGGCGTTATAGTTAGCTGGACTTTTCACTCGTACAAAACCATTGAAAATCCCCCGTTATAGTTAGTTCAGCTAACTATAACTCGCGCGCCCGCAATGCACTGCTGATGACGTCACATATTACATCACTCATGACATGGTCAGTGACATCACTCATGACATCACTGATGACATCTCAAATCACATCACTGATGACATCATCCTTGTGATAGAGTGGCAGACCTCCTCTACCCCTAATATAACCTTTGATACACACATTCAAAAATAGAAACTAAAATAAACAACCTATTCAGTAATTCTAAGATCCACATAACCATCCACTCATTCACCAACAGTCCTATACAGTCACTCATACATGTACTCACTCATCATATGTACTCATACACCTATACATCCTGTTACACAACGCCACTCATCCATAGTTACTCAAACACATAGTCACTCATGCTAATAAAGAATCGAATATCCATTTACTTGCATATACAGTTAGACACACACACCCACACTTACTTCTACAGAAACTTACACATACTTAGTCTTGTAAACAATCACTTCTAGAAACACATACTTATTCATACAGGAACTCTTTCAATCTCTCACTCTCGCATACACTCACTTATATACACCAACAGTCACATATACTAGTTTAAAACATATGTAGTTACTCATAAAGACACTATTGAGACAGTCATTCACTCACTAACACACCCATGTACACACTAATCCCCCATACAGGCCTGCACACATGCTGTCTTCAACACATACAAACAGTGAGTCACTCATTCATGCTCCTATGCACTACGTAATACCCCCCACCGAACCATACAGACACTCAGACACTCATACCGATACTCAAAAAACCAACTAATAACCTATATAGACACTCATGTAGCTACTCACCAACCCAAGCAGCCACTTATAAACAAAGTGAGAGACTGATACAGATATTTACATATTTAAACATTACTCACTAAGCCATGTATTCACTAAGATAAACTTAATCAGTCAGTTATACAATCAATTTTTCAAGAACAAATCATCCATTTAGACACTTATATACCCATTTATTCTTCCAACGACCTTGAGATATACATATATAAAACATATGTAATTTTCAGAAAAACATACATTCACTAGATGATGTCATCAGTGATGTCATTTGAGATGTCATCAGTGATGTCATGAGTGATGTCACTGACCATGTCATGAGTGATGTAATATGTGACGTCATCAGCAGTGCATTGCGGGCGCGTGAGTTATAGTTAGCTGAACTAACTATAACGGGGGAATTTCAATCCAGCTAACTATAACGCCCCTGAAACCTATGTTATTTTCAGCGAATATATATATATATATATGTACAGCTCAAACCCGTACACCAAGTGAAGAGGCCGCACTACGTGTCGTAGGAAGGCTCATTGTGGGCGAGACACTGAATTAAAATTTCAACAGGTGACTCCAACTTTTGTTGTTTGAGTCTTGCAAGGTCTGTGAACAAGGGGGGGAGGGGATAGACCTAAATGCGTAAGGCCGCTTTGCAATCGATTTCCTGCTCATGATGTTGTCGCTGCAATCTTCATTAAAGAAATTACAACCTACCTGGGAGAGTGAATCCGTTTGAAGGCAACCTGTATGTTTTATATCCATATACATCTATATATACACATACCACAAACTGGAGCACTCAACAGAAAATTCTCCCTTTCTCATTGCTGGTAAAAAATAGAGGATGTCCCATTTAGGTCATTAAATACATCTTGAATGGCCTTAATTGGATAAACATATGTGGCAAGTAAAAGAGGACTGCAACACATCTTGTCAAATACTAAATTTCAAACTGCCATATTTGCATGTTTTGTCAAATATTTGTAATCCCAGTGGAAATGTCACTTATTACGTTATAGCCATACTTTCTGCATTTCTCTTTCTTAATCATACCCCGAATGGGTTGCCACTTAGCTCCATGGAAGCAATGTCTCTTCAAATCGTAAATTACTCCATGTGCCCTTCGTCAGTCCTCAATGTCAATAAGCACAGCACATACATGCAAGCGTTGATCAAATATCATTTACACTTAGACTGTCTGGTTTTAGGTTTAAACCTATAATGATTGATAAAATTCCAACGAAAGGAAAATAGCCATCACCAGTGTAAACATATAGACACTGAAAAAAGACCTTCACAACCACAAAGTAAGTGCCATTCAACAAAAGGAAAAGATGAGTGAAAGATTAATTTTTATTTCTTCCTGAAGGGGCCAATACAATGTAACTTTTTTATACAAGGCAGCAGCGAGAAAGACTGGGCTAACATTATTCTGCTTGAGTTTTATTGTTTAGGGATGTCACTAAAATTTTGTTTCTTCTTCCATTTGCTTTTTTCAGTTGTGTGGTCTTTGGTCCAAAGATAGAGGGGCATATTTATAATAACTGACGCATCCCTGCATATCAGCAGGGATGCGCCAGTTATTTTGCGCCCCAGCTCCGCCATCATGGATGCGCCGCATTTATAATGCGGCGCACCATGGGGCAAAAACAGCACAGATGCGTCACGCATCTGTGCCGAAAAAGTGGCACATTGCTGGAGTTGCGTCGCAAGCGCGACGCAGCTCCAGCAAGGCTCGGGGGTGCCCTATCTGCACAATGCTGCGTCAATCCTTACGCCTGCTTCAAGCAGGCACAGGGTTGTGACGCAGCATGGGCTCAAAAGTGACTGAGTGACATCTTGTAGATTTCACTCAGCCACTTTTAGGAGGCGTTCCTGCGCCGGAACGCCCCCACCTGCCCTGGAACGCCTACATGTGGCGCAGGGCTTTACAACGTGACGCATCTCCCAGATGCGTCACGTTATAAATACCCCGCACCATGGCGCAGGATTTGCGCCGCTGCTGCGTCACAAAAGTGACGCAACGGCGGCGTAAATGAGGCGAAAGGGCTTCATAAATCTGCCCGAAGTGTTTAGAAGCATGTTTAGGTCTTATTTAGTTATTTTATAAACTGTCGAGAATCAGTAAATATCAAAATTATATTTGATATTTTGGCTACATTTGATTTCACTTATAGGTAAAATGGCTGGTTTCATAAGAATCTTTCCCAATGTATACCATCACATTTACCCACAGACAGAGAATGGGTAAATTCCTTTGATACATCTGCTGCAGATCGGCGCATATAAATTCTCCCTGCTTCCACGGACAGAGTAAATCTACAGTCACACACGCAGTCACACATCATACGCTAGGGCCCATATCACTAAATTCACGCTATTACTCTATCCACACTGAATATAGAAGAGGAAACCTGGACCAATCTGCATCTACAATGAGGTCAATGCGACCTTAATGACATTGCCTTGAGTCATGATTTTGAACATAAGAAATACATTTGAAACTCAATAAATGACAAAGAATAAACACCCGACACTGTAATTCAAACAAAAGCTTGTTTATCTAAAATTAATTCAAAAGTAAAGTCAATCATTAGCAAAATCGTTATTCTCATAGTTACCTATTCTAGCTAAATGGGACAGGACAGGTCTCTCGGTAAAGTCTCCCGAGCCGTCGTCCTCAGCATAGGAAACGTCCAAACGCGATGAAAGAATGAACCAACGAACGAACATGGACCCTCTCTAGTCTAACATACTTATAGTATATGTTGCAAACAAAAGTAACAAACAAATGTTAGATATCCGTTGAGCCACTGAGCAGAGCGAGCAGGAAAGGAAGTCTTTAGATACATTTAGAAAATCTCTGCTCAGGAAAAATCACAAAAATAAAAAGACGGAAGAAGGAAACTCGAGTTTACAAATGTTTCTTTCGAAAATGCTCTTCCTTGATAACTTAGCAGAGCCACCGCAGCATTGTCATTGTTCATTGTGACTTTATCCTTGTCCAAGGGCAATTGGACCCGTTCCCGGAGCTGCTGTCCTCACGGAAAACTTTTAAACCAGGCAAAGGCTGTGGTCAGGTGACTCTCGACCATGTTCAGCAAGGCCTCTCATCAAAATTCGATCACTCGAGCGCAGGCTGTAAAAGGCAGCCATCTTTATTTAGGCCAAAACGGACCATCTTAATTAAAAGAGACAAAAACAACGTTACCACATCATAATGATTGTACAGTGTTAAACCCCTCTAATGCCCTTATGTGTATGTACTTATCTAGCCTTCTGCAACACAATAAAGCATTAGTACACGTTATTTTAAACGCACAAAACACAAAACAAATAGCATTTGTGAATAAACCGCACACTATTATTAAGCAACATATATGCATCCCACGTGTAGTTTCTCTCATTAGTAATGTTGATTAGTCCAGACAAAACAAACTATTAATTAATCGTTACCAATTAGTGTTTTAAAATCAAAACATATAGACGAAACTGGAGCTAAAAACTCGATAAATTTTCAACAGAAAACTCTGCTCCAGCACATCAGCCTCCTTTTCTAGCGGGCATTATTGATTGTAGATAAATTGCCAAATACTCCAGGCTTTAAACATTCAATGCAAGGTGTAGTGAGAGGTATGTGTGAAAAGAGTGTTACCACCAAGCATCTGAGATAGTAGTGAAAACATGACACCAGACGTTTGGCAAACATGGAACGCAGTGTCACTTGAAATGCTGCTGCAAAAAAGTTCCTACCAAGTTCAACAAAGATTGGAGTGATATTGTTTATATTTGCACTAATTCAGCTACGTATATGAAAAAGTTGTATGTTGACCTGCCAAAATAGATTCCCGAGCTGAAGTTCTTCTCTGTAAGAGATCCTTGTCACTTTCTAGATGGTTTGCTGAAAGCATCTTTACAATCTTCAGAGTTAATGAAGAATGCCATTGACTTGGTAGTCCATTCTGGTGCACTGTTTCGGTATGCCCATGAACTAAAATGCAAATATTTCTCATTTTGTGCCTTGTGTGGCATCAAAGGAAGAGTCGTCCTAACTGTCATTTAGCCGGCGGTTCTCAATCCTAGAGGCTGTGAATGTTATATTATCGATGTGGTGAGAGTTTTCTGAATTTTTGCTTAGTAATGATGCCAAAGGCAAGAACTGTGATGATCTTTGGTCACATATTGATGGGGATGTGAAAAAAGTACAGTCTACTGCATGCTTAGGTTTTTACAGGAATACATGACTGATGCAGTGGTCATAATCAAAATACTAGAGTCTGAAAACACCCTTGGCTACCAAGTGTTCAGCATAATTGGTGTAGATCTGAAACATCTCCTTCATAGTAGGCTGGGCAACACTTTCAGTGACTTAGGCACTGCAACATGCTGTATTTCAGAATTCTTGCCACTTGGTAAGCAAAGAAATGTTGAGGAGCAATTCAGGAAATGTTATTTTACAGTCTATGGGAAATGGCTCGCAATGATGCATTAAAATGTCACTTCCCCAACCATTGCATTTGAAGTTAATGAAGCCTCACTGAGGTACTCTGCACAAATTCCAGATGCCTTCTGATTTTTATCCAGACTTTGAAAAGTACTGCTTCATTTTTGACTGCTTCAATAACTGAGGGCATATGCGCCCAGTTAAACGCATATGTTGCATAACATGTCCTAGCGAATGTCAATCTTCAGGTGCACCAGTACTGGCATTGAAAGCAATGTCATTGGCCAGAGTTAGCAAATTGTGTACTGCTGTTTTGGCGTTGCCCGTCCCAAGTGCCAATGTTGAGAGGGCGTTTTCACAGATAAACGTTTACATAGGAAGGAAAGAGCGAGCGCGCAGGACCAGAGACTCACTAAAGAAGTATTGTATGGTATACTACAATAAGTTTTATTTGTAAAAATGTATTTGGAATTCATATACCCTGTACACACTCTGTCCATACACATGCACTATCAGTGCAGAAAGCAAGCAATATTTAAAAGCAAACTATTCCATAAACACAGGAAAAACACTGTTTCTATTATTTTTAATGGCGTGAAAATGTGTAACCGCTGATAACCACTGTTTTTTAAGGTATCGAAAATACTGAAAAAACCCCACCAGAATTTACCAAAAATAGAAACTGAAAACAGGAAAGCCTATTTACGCTCAAACAGAGTATAGTGTCCTGACTTTCATCAGCAGACGTGCTGTATCTTCCAGACAGAGGCGGTTCAAACAGTTTTTATATTAATTCTACCTCACTATTGCCACACAGAAACCGTTGAACTCTTAATGACGAGTGCATCTAACGTGAGCGTGGCCTCATGGAATGATTCAAACCACAATTTCCATCGGAACAAACTGGAGCACTCAACAGATTCTGCACAGGTAATTTATTCGACATCCAGCAGACGTGTTTCGGGAATTCTCCCTTTCTCAATGCTGGTAAAAAATAGAGGATGTCACATTCAAGTAACTTTTTTTTTTCTTAAATTAGTGTCTTCACTTCAAACACCACCACACATGCATTATGCAACGTGTGAAAAACAATAGGAGTCAGCTGGTCTCTTTCAGGAGACGTCAATGAGGTGAAAGAATCTTTGGATTCGGGACGAGGATTACTATACCTAAAGTGTATTTATTTTCAAGAAATAATGCCGGGGCGTGGCTTGAGCCCGACTGAGTTGGCCGCTATGTGATTGAGCTCTGTTAACCAACTACTAGATCCCCGTCAAATCTGGCATTATCCAACTTAACATTGGGCACCGGTACGCAGGACTGAATACAGACACAGAGCAGATCTGAAAGCGGGCCATCCTGACCGAACTTCGGGCGCTACTGAAGGGAGGAGGAGAGAGCAGCAGCCGTGACCACGACTCAACATGGTGCCGGTCATCTTTCTGCACCCGAGGCACTCTTGAGCATCTGGATTCCCTGAGCGACAGTGCAGTGGAGCCCTGTGGGGAGTGAAGAGTAGTGTCGGAGCTATGCTTCTGACCCAGGCAAGTGCACGCTGAACTTGCTGTGGCGGCTAGAAGACGAAAACGGGCATAGCGGCCCTGAGCGAGTGAAGAGCTGACCGGGCCAAGATTCCAGCACAATGGGCAGAGGGGGCTGGAGCCGCGGCCTTGAAAGGAGCTGGCCACTAACCTGCACTGGAGCTCCCTTGAGACCAGGAGCCCCTCAGAAGCAGGACAAGAGAGCTGCGGCAGGCCCAGACAACTACAAACTCGGCGCTGTTGGCCCAGGTGGGAGCGTGCAGACGTCTGTGGGGTTGGATTGCGGCGACAGCCGCAGCAGCCAGAGCAGGCCCTCCAAGACATGTGCGGCGCCGACAGTAGCGAGTGGAGAGGCACCCAAATATAGGCCAGCATTGGGCCAGGTGGGGACCCTCACAGAGAACACGCCCACCCATTCCTGCAAGGCACGTCTATCCTCACGCAGTGGGGACACCAAGACTTGAGGCCCACGCGGCAGGGAGTACACCTGCAAGGCTTGTAATCTGTGTCATGTCAGGGAGGCATGGAGGACTGCACCCACGAGGGTGCTGCAAAAGGACAACAACATACCCAAAGCAACTGGTGGCCTAAAATACAGGCCACAGCTCGCATTTCGGCGGGTGAGACCGCCCTGGTTCAAACAGTAAGACTCCCTGGATCTGCTGGTATAACCTGAGGCGTGACACACGGAATAACCGTGAGGCAAACAGTGAACACTACCGTGCAGGGCTAGGACCGCAGTGTGACAATCTGTCTAGTTGCAATAACCCCTGGGCTCGGGGCGGTCCTTCACCACTATGGGAGGCAATAACGGTCCGGGCAGAACAATCAAATGAATAAATATATCGTTGCAATGAGCCACGACAGTGCGACGGAGGAGATGACTCCTCCACAGGAGCAGGGGGAGCAGGAGCCCGACCCATCCCTCAAAGATATTATGTGGGCGATACCTGGCCTGAAGGGCACCCTCGAGCCAAAATTAGACTAAGTTACTCAGGAGGTCAACTTACTCAGGGCTGACCTACGAAAATTGGGGGACAAAACATACGCAGCTGAAACAAACATTGGAACTCTGCAAAGCAAATCTAAACGCCTTGAAGAACTGGTCGCCGCCCTTACTAAACAAAATGTGGACATCATGGCCCGCCAGCAGGATCAGGAGGGTAGGGCACAGCGCAATAACACCCGCATCGCGGGAGTGCCAGAACGGGCAGAGGGACCGTCAGTGGACCTCTTCGTTGAGCACTTCATCACCGACGCCCTCAAGCCAACGAGACTCTCCAACTTTTTTAGAGTGGAACGAGCCCATCGTGCGCTGGGCCCACACCCCGGGGCACCTCCACGTACCATAGTGGCCCGTATCTTCAACTATCGAGATTGGGACACTATCCTGCACGCGTCTCGAACTCGGGGAGATGTTCAGTTCGACAACACCACAATCTGGTTCTTTCCAGACTTTACGCTACAGGTACAGCACCAGAGGAGGGCATTTGACTCAGTTAAAAGGACCCTCCGAGAATGAAACATGAAGTATATTATGATGTACCCTGCAAAGCTCAAGGTGTTGGCCGACGGGAAGTCATACTTCTTCACCTCTCCTGAGACGGCGTGGGACTGGCTGGAGGGATGGCAGGTGGCTGGGCGGAAAAAGAATCAACTGAAATCACTGACCCAGAAAGAAGAGCAACACGACAATCAGGGGCTGACTTCCGAACCAGACAAAACCACTCAGCTTGGTCCAGATAAGTGACACTTGGGGGACAGGGGTCATTATAGAGGGGTCTGAAGTAAGGGATCCCCATGCTCCGAGTTGCCATGTGAACGGAATGGGAGCATATCCAGGGCCAACCTGATAACACACCTATGTGCGTGGCTGAGGGAACGATCTGTTTTGACACGATTTGTCTTTAACCTTAATCCCTAGTAGGTGCTTGAGCATGTTAATTGGGGATCATTAATGGATCCAAACAATGCCCCGGCATTTCCAAGCAGTTGGTGCTCGCTAACCCCCTGATTGTTACTTTGCCATGAAGTATTTGTTTGGGCGACAGACACTCTGCATGTTCGGGTGGTGGGGGGTTACAACTCACCTAGCAGAGATGCTGGGAGGGTGGAGTTTAGGGGTTTATGTTGTCAGTTTGTTGGTTGTTGTTTTATGGCTCACAGCTCTAATAGTCAACAATGCACACATGAAGGGCTCAGGACCAGCACAAGATGCAACAGAGGTCCGATATATAACTAGACATGTCTGATACGAAAAGGGTGGCGAATGTGGCTCGAATCTGGTTTTGGAAAGTGAACAGTTTTAGTAACAAGATCAAACAGACTCTGGTGCTTCAATACATTAAACGCCACGTTCCAAAGGTAGTCCTGCTCCAGGAGACACATATAAAGGGAAATCACTACGTTATGTTAATTAGTTTATGAAGTGATCCATGTGAGAAGCACCCTGGAAGCAAGTTTCAATCACATGGAAAAGGGCATGGCCATCTGGAAACACATCCGTTAAATTGTGGAGGCCATGATGGGCCAGGGTTTGTTGGACTAGTTTTGCACTTCTGAGGGGGAGCCATGGAATGTCCACCACAGGGAACCTGGGGAATAACGCATACTCCCTCCCAGAGCACGAAGGAGCCATCGCCAGGCCCACAAGTGGTGGAGATGACCTGAATGTTGGTGGGGTCCATGGGAATGCCCTTTGGCAAGATGGCTGAAAGTGGTACATGTCCAGCCAGGTCCTTCTTGGGCCTGAGGTAGGGGATGCAGGCGTCAGGGTGATACCAGCGGTAAGAGTACTGGCACTGTGTAGCATGATAATAAAGAAAGAGTTCTAGAACTCCAACCCGCTGCGCTCGCAGTGAAGGGTTATGGTGTCCCACATAATGCGGGGCCCACACCCAGCCCATATGAGCTGTACGAGTAGACTACACATGGTTTTGAAAAAAGGTTGTGAAAGCAAGAATGGAATGTTTCAAACAAATACAAAAAGCGGGGAGCACTACCATAATAAATATTGCCACTCATTCGGCCATGGAAAGAGGAAGGCTAATCCAACGTTGTACTTGCGCCGACAAATGGTGCATGGCAGGGCCAGAGTTTAGCCAAATAACTTGTTCTTTATCTAAATGCATGTGGATACTCAAGTATTTAGTGGAATCTATGACCCATGTCAGGGAGTATTCATTGTCTATGGGATGTGTAATCGCTGTCAACTGGAATAGCTCAGGTTTGGCCCACTTTATGTGAAGGCCTGACAGACTGTCAAAGCAAATAATTTTCTGAATCAATGGTGGGAGATTGTCAGCAGAATGGCGTACAAATAATAAAATATCATCTGCACAGTGTGAAGCTAAGAGGGGACCATGTGCGAGTAGCATGCTGCAATGTCTGTGCCCCTCCTGAAGATGACAGACCAAGGGGTCCATTGCAATTATGAATAAGGGAAGGAAAAGGGGTCAACCCTGCCTGGTGCCCCTGGAAACTGGGAATCACTCAGTAAGCTGGGTGTTCACTGGCAGACAGGCTCTGAGTATGGAGAAGAATGACAGAGGATCTGAAGGAGCTAGGAAATCCAAGTTTCGTCAGAGTTGCTCTCAGGAAAGGCCATTCCAGAGAGTCAAATACTTTTTTTTGCATCCAATAATGCCAGCGCAGCGGGAAGCATGGGGAAGATCTTACTTGACACAGCGAAGATTATTCTCAGATTGAAAGAGGTAGATCTGCGTGGGATAAATCCGGATTGTACTGGTGAAACAATGTGGTACATACGTAGGGAGAGACGTGTGGCCAACAGATCGGCAACAATTTTAGGAGGGAGAGGGGTCTGTATGACAAGCAAAGAAGGGAATCTTTGCCAGGTTTCGAAAGCAATGTAAGCACCACATTGCGAAGTGTAGGGGGGAGGGAGCACATGCTCAGATCCTCCATATATAGAGCGAGCAAATGAAGGGGCAAGTAGATGTCTGTAGGCTTTGTAAAATTCTCCAGTAATGCCATCCAGGCATGAGGGGCTTTTGAGCAATCTATAGCATCTATGGCCTGGACATAAGCTATATGCTATATCCAGCACATCCCGCCCACAAGAACACAACCAAATCGAAGACCCTGCAATGCATCCTCCTCAACGTCCGATCCCTCCACAAACACACCACTGAAATCTGGGACCTCCTCAACAGCACCACTCCGGACGTAGAGTTCTTCACCAAAACCTGGACCAACACCACCTCAGGACCGGACATCGCCATCACCATCGCCATCCCCAAGGAAACAAGATCTCCAGGAAGGACCGCCCCTCCCGCCTAGGAGGAGGAATTGCCATCGCCCACAAATCCAGCCTCCGCCTGAGCACGCTCCTCGACGAGCCCACAGAACTGATGGAACACCTTCACTTCAAGATACAGGCCACCCCACCGCCACCCTCCGAGGAACCCTCATCTGCCAACCCCCTGGGACCCCGCGGACCATTTGCCAACTCCATCACGGACATCATGTCCCCGCAGGCCATCGCATCCACCAACTACACCCTGCTGGGAGACTTCAATTCCACCTCAACAACCAACTGGACCCCAACACCGCATCCCTCCTGGACAACCTCCACAATATTGGACTCCGCCAGATCGTGACTGAGCCCACGCACTCAGCAGGACACAACTTCGACCCCCTCTTCACTGCAGGAAACTCCATCACCTTCAGCCACATCACCGAACTCCCATGGACTGACCATGGTTGCGTCCACTTCACCTTCAGAACATCCACCATCCACAGACACCAGCACCTGCAACCATGAAGAAACTGGACCAAAATCAGTGACAACCATCTCACCTCCTCACTGAACAATTCCACTCCAACCATTGCAGAAAAAGACGACCCCAACACCGCAGCCTACATAGATGGATCTCGGACAGCGCCAACACCATAGCCCCCCTCAAGAAAAACAACAATACCCACGCCGAGAGAGCCAGATGGTTTACCACCGAACTTTGAGAGTCTAGACACACTTGCCGCCCCCTCGAAAAGGCCTGGATGAACACCAAATCCACAGAAGCCCTCAACAACTTCAGATGCCCACCATCAACTCATCAGAGAAACGAGGAAAAAAGCAATTGAAGACAGAATCTCCACCCACACGCACAACAGCAAGGAACTCTTCACCATGATCAAGGAGTTCACCCAACCCTCCAGCGAGTTTACCGACATCCCTCCCTCACAAGACCTCTGCGACAAACTCAGCACCTTTTTCCACCACAAAATCAAGAGCATCTACGACAACTTCGGCGAAGACAACCAACACATTGAACCCTCAACAACCACCCCTGACACCCGGAAACCAGCGATTGACAACTGGACAGACCTCACCACCGAAGACACACTGAAGACAATGAAGTCAATCCACTCAGGAGCCACCGACACCATCACACCCATGCTCCGCCACACCATCAACCGCTCCCTGGTGACCGCCTCGTTCCCCGATGACTGGAAACACTCCGAGGTCAACCCCCTCCTAAAGAAACCCTCAGCGGACCCCACCTACCTCAAAAACTACAGCCCCATCTCCCTGCTCCCATTCCTAGTGAAAGTCATCGAGAGAGCCATCAAGAGCCAACTCACCACATTCATTGAGGAACACAACATTCTCGACTCCTCCCAATCCGGCTCCAGAAAAAAACACAGTACGGAAACTGCATTCCTCGCTGCAAAAGACAACATCCGTACCCTACTGGACAAAGGAGAAACAGTAGCCCTCATCCTACACGACCTCTCACTGGCGTTCGACACAGTCTCTCACCGCACCCTAATACACAGACTCTACAATGCAGGAATCCAGGAAAAGGCCCTCGACTGGATCCGCTCCATCCTCTGTGGCAGAATGCAGCGGGTCAGACTCCCCCCTTTCCTCTGGGACCCCACACCTACCACCTGCTGAGTCCCCCAGGGCTCCTCCCTCAGCCCGACGCTTTTCAACGTTTACATGGCTCAACTCACCCCATCGTCAGAACCTACGGACTCAACATTGTGTCATACGCACACAAAATCCAACTCATCCTCTGCCTATCCAACTATCCCAACACCCCCAGACACAACTTTCGAGAAGGAATGGAAGCCGTCGTCAAATGGATGAAAAACAGCTGCCTACAACTAAACACCAACAAAACAGAAGTACACATCATGGGCCCAAACCCCGACACCTGAAGGGACACTTGGTGGCCCCCGCCCTCGGAAACCCACCAACCCCCCCAGACAACACATGCAACCTGGGAATCATCCTGGACTCCGAGTTCAAAATAAACCGCCAGATCAACTCCATCTCGTCTTCCTGCTTCCACACCCTCCGCCTCCTTTGTAAGACCTTCAAATGGATCCCCCCGAAAGACCGTCACTCACACCCTGGTCACCAGCAGACTCGACTACGGCAACGCACTCTACGCCGGAATAAATAAAAACCTCACCTGCAAGCTACAGAATATCCAGAATGCCGCCGCAAGACTGGTCCTCAACCTGACAAAACACTGTCACATCTACCAGCACCTGCGCACACTCCACTGGCTCCCTGTCGAGGCGAGAATCACCTTCAAGAAACCCACCCACACACACAAGGCCCTCCACAGCACCGGACCAGCATACCTGAACAGACGACTCAAATTCCACGCACCCCAAATGACCCTACGGTCAACTGAGCTCTCCTACGCCGTGGTCCCCTGCACCAGAAAGACCAGATCGGGAGGCCGCTCCTTCTCCTTCTTCGCGACAAAAGCATGGAACTCCCTTTCGCTCCACCTCAGACAGACAACATTGCTCCCCATCTTCGCAAGAAACCTCAAAACCTGGCTCTTTGACAGACTGCCTCCTTGATGGAATGGAACCCGAACCCCCCACCCCAGTGCCTTGAGACCCTTACGGGTGAGTAGTCGCACTTTAACAAACCCCTGATTGATTGATTGAGAGTGGCCTCTGGGTCTAGAATCGCAGAGTAGTCTGTGAAGGGGACACTTTTGTGTATATGTATACAGACCACCCTGGAGAAGGTACTATAATTGGAGAAATATCGGTCTGCACCCCAAGTTTAGGCAAACGTGTGGGAAACCCAAAGTGGAAGAGGAGTTTCTTGCAGGAAGGATATTTTGATACTGTGGCTGGACAGATAAGAGAGGATCTGTTTACCCTTACAGGGGTTGTTTAATCCCTGTTTGTTCCAGGAAATGAAGGAGATAGTCTCCCCCCGATGGCTGTCAGGAAGAGGCATCTAAGATGAATTGGTAAAACCGGGTGGGCCATGAAGCTGTGTATCGTTGTTGTTGCTCACAATGCACAAAGAACAAATTTGACCAAAGAGTTCCAAAACAAACTGTTCCCAACCCCCCACCCACACCAGCCCAAAAAACAAATCCAGTGAATCCCCATCTGACAAAACACAAAATGAATTTACACCAGGAAGAACAGATCGGTGTACACCGTTAAGGGATGGCAACAACACGGGGTCACAGTCAGAGATTCTAATATGTCGAGCAAAGGTTTGTATGGGTTACAGAGTACTGGATGGTGAGGGCATTGGCACAGGTTGCCAGGGAGAGTACATGCCAGTACATATCAAGGACCGAACAGGAAAATCAAGGACCGTGAGATCCTGGAGCAGCGGGAGGCATCAGGCAGATGCCACATGTTCCAAGGAGGGCAGAGAGGCCCTGTGATCCGAGATGGCATGCTTAGAACTTGGTGAGATTGCCACTTGCCATTTGGGAAGTCCATTGCTTTCATTGGATTGTTGAAGTACTGAGATTGGTTGTGGTTGTGGTGATGCATCAATCGGTGGGCAAGGGTGCTGTGGGCACACTCCACTGCAACGTAAAGTTGGTGCGATCAAAGAGATCAAGAAGCATGTTTTCTACAAAAACATCGGGGTGTTCCATGTTGGTCATATCCAACACACCAAGTATGCGGACATTATTCCACTGAGACCGTTCCTCGAGGTCTTTATTTTTAATAGCCACAGTTTTAAGGATGCACTCCACCTTGTCTAGTCAGTTAGTCGTAGAGACAGTGCCATCCTCCTTACCCGAGTTCAAATCTTCAGCACACACCAGCCTAGTGTTCTGTCATTCCAGGCTCTCACCCATGCTATCAATGTGACTCGTATGGGCATCAAGACGGGCATCGATGGAGCGGAATCCGGCCCTTATCTCTTTCATGATAGCTGCTTAGCTCGCTGTGTCCTCAGAGTCCCCGCTACATCTGGGGTTGCATTGTTTTGCGTCACCCTTGCCCATCATTAGCAACAATTAGAAGGGGATATCTGATGTGGAGGTCAAGCGTATGGGTGGTTGGCACAACAGAGCTAGAATATTTTCAATTGAACAGCGGGGGGGCCCGAGCATGAAGAGTTGTGCAGTCCACCCATCCACCAGAGGGCCAGCGCGAGCAGACCCAAGATGTTGTGTAGGCCCCACTGGAAGAGAAGAGGGGCACAGCAGACCACCAGGGTGGAATGAGGCATCACAGAGAGAACACAGGCACCCCGGCAGCCGCCTGCTCTGGAAGCTTCAGTCCAAGGCCACCCCAAGCTTGGGCCCAGCAATCCTCACCCCCTAAACCGATGATGTCACCTAGTCAGAGAGACGCCTGCGGAGAAACAAGAGGAGGGGAGGCAGACGGCACGACGTGGCCCCTCAGCAGGTAATGCAGTTGAGAGGGACAAGCATACCCTCCAGGTGGCAGCACAACAGCACCACAGAATCCGCTCACGCACGAGTGCGTCAGGAGACTGCACCACCAGAGTCGCAGCAGGTCGGACCACACCACTCAAGACAAGGCAAGTAGAAACAGAGTCAACATGGGTGCGAAGGCCTCTCAATGGCACCACAGTCATCAGAGGACAGCCAAGTCCCTCAGGGCCTCCCGCAACGCATGGGCCACCATCAGTGAAGATGAAGCGGGCCACGGGGACCCAGGAGGTAGGCAGCAGGTAGAGCCGGTAGCCAGAAACTGGATCATAACCATACTCTTGTCCCCTGCAGTGTAAAAGAGAGGGAGGAAGGTCAAGCCCGCAACACTAATGAGATCGGCTGTCTTGGCCTCAGGCTCGGCCGTGGCTCCAGTCACCACAGGGCCTTGGAGGTGGTGTCGGGATGCGTAGGCCCAGTTCCTGCGTTAGGAGTGTTTCAGGGCAGTTCAAGCTCGGAGCAGCAGTCCAAGGCAGCACATCCTTGTCGCAGTGCTCTCCGGCTGGATTGCTTAAATTCAGGATGGTTCTCGTTGTGCTCAATGCAGTTTAGGAGACTGTGATCCCCGGAGCTGGTGTTAAAAACTCTTAAATTCTTTATTTACAACCTCAAGGCGTACCTCTCCCTTCATATAGCATTGGGTTACCATATGATATTTAATAAGCGCTACCTTTTGTTTGAGAAAAGGTAGAAAACTCATGGTGGGTCTCAAAAGAATTGCAATTTTAAATGCCTTTTTAATTTTAACGTTGGATTTTAAGTCACAATTCTAAAATTTGCCACTTTTAGAATGGTGTGTCTGTCACAATAGGGAGTGATCCAGTTGAGGTATTAGGGGGACAGGGATCGAACTAATATACAGAAAACCTATGTGCACCTACACCATACATTCTCTCTTGTAATAGACTACACCACTAATCCATGTCAGTAAGAGCCAATAACAGCTACCTGTACTTACATTACTGTGCCTGGAGTGGTAAATGGCTTTTGTCATTTAACAGCTCAGCATGAATAGCACTGTGCTATTCCTATGCTTAAAGACTTTGCTGTAGAAATGGCAAAAGACTTTGTCCCTTTCTATCTTGGTGTGGATAGCACTGTGCTAATCCTATGCCTAAAAACTTTGATAGAAAAGCAGACATTTGAGGTGAGCAAATCTAGACTGTTGCTGGTGTTGAGGGTGCTCTATACAGAAGTTGCCTTCCACCTAAACTGGATAACTTGGGAACTACCCAGAATTCTCTTCTTCTTTTTTGCATAATTTATGCTTCACTTTATGCCTGCAAGGGTATTCTTTTATATATATGTGTATATATATATATATATATATATATATATATATATATATATATATATATATATATATATATATATATATATATATATATATATATATATATATATTGTCTACTGGCGGTCGCCAGTAGATAGTTATAGTTAGGACCGAGTTCCCATAGGAATTCTGAAAATTCTATTTTGAATAACTTTGGCGCCGGTTGATGAATTCTCGCGAAATTTTCAAAACTAATGGGGCGCTCCGCTCAGCTCTTACCCTGAAAGTCTCGGGGTGATTCGTCAAGCGGGGGCTAAGAAAAAAGGGGGGTCCCAAAACGCGTTTCCTCCATGCATTTTCCCCTAGGACCTTTAGTCGAAGGTACAGCCCGAACGGCTGAACAGAATTACAGGTCAGGCATGTGGCTTTTGCATATATGGTGTCAATCTGTTCAGTAGTTCCTGAGAAAATTGCAGTTAAAAGTACATAAATATCTATAGGCACGCACTGTGCGCACACGGTGCCGTGTGCGAGCGTAATTCTGATTGGTGGTTATATGTCAGTCAACATTCGAATCGGTCGAAATCAGGAAGTGTCGGACGCCATTTTGTGTGTGGCAGTGAAAAACAAAGGTGGAGAACGTGAAAAGGGGGCAGGGTAGAGAGTTCCTGACCCCCTAGCCTTTGTCAGGGGGTCCCTGATTGACCTCGAAGGGTGAAAAAAACTTTTTTTTTTCAAAAAAACTGCGGGGTGCGCGCACGGCGGCAAAAATTCATAAAAAAAATAGAATTAAAAATCAAGTTAAGTGTTTAGATGTTGGTTGGCTCTAAAAAGAGCTGTTGTGTTCATTGAGTGTTTTTTGGTACCTATAAGTAAGTACCGATGCAGAGTCTTTAGTTCAAGGGGAAGACTCTGTTCCCTTCATCTGTGAAATGTACACCGTCTCCTCTATAAATGCCTTGCCACTCCCCTCACTATTTCTTCTTATTTCCTGGGAAAAGGAGCTGAATAGGTATGAATTTTACTTGAAAATGACAGAACAGCAGTCTACTTCAGAGAGTGATGAGAAGATCTGGATGCACTCAGAAGCATTGGTTCATAGTAGTTTCTGTTCCAGAATCTTCAAACACCACACCCACTCCCCTCACTATTTCTTCTTATTTCCTGGAACAAAGAGCTGAACAGCTATCAATTTTACTTGAAAATGGCAGAACAGCAGTCTACTTCAGGGAGTGAGGAGTAGACCTGGATGCACTTAGAAGGTGTCTTTCAGTAGAATGGCAATATGAAAAGAAAGATAGTTGTAAAATGGAGGCTTACATACTTTTTTAAAAATAAAAATAACTCATTGGCTGTTTCACACAATTCTACACTAAAAACTAGGCTGTATGTTTACATTTTTACAAGCATGTTTTGTATTGGTTCAGAAAAATGTGTTCCCACAGAACATTACTTTGGATTTGCTGTTAGGTTTGAAAAGACAAGCACTCTTGCTCTTTGGATTAGAAACATTGTGTGCTGAACTTCTGACCTCTCTGCTCACACCAGTGTTCCATGGCCTTTTGCTATGCTAGCAGGCAGAAGTCATGTTGGGGGTAGGAATCATTTGGAAAGGGTTGAAATTTGCAAGCAATAGAAATGTGTGTTTCCATTTAAAAGAAAGGTGGAGAACGTGAAAAGGGGGCAGGGTAGAGAGTTCCTGACCCTCTAGCCTTTGTCAGAGGGTCTCTGAAGGATCCCGAAGGGTGAAAAAAACATTTATTTTTTTTTCAAAATTCGCGGGGTGCGCGCACGGTGTACGCACGGAGGCAAAAAGTTCATTAAAAAAATAGAATTAAAAATCAAGTGTAAGAGTTTAGATGTTGGTTGGCTCTATAAAGAGCCGTTGTGTTCATTGAGTGTTTTTGGTACCTACAAGTACCGATGCACAGTCCAAAGTTCAAGAGGAAGACTCTGTTCCCTTCATCTGTGAAATGTACACCGTCTCCTCTATAAATGCCTTGCATGTTGTAACGCAAGTTGTTGTGGTATATAGAACCCATACCATAGTCTCTGAGGAAAGCAGAAACAGACTTATTGACGTGCTTTCTTGCTTTCTCAATCTGCGGACAATATTGGTTGGACCAGTTCCACTTTTGCCTTTGGCATATATTGGAATATACAAAGGTAGTTTGTGGAAAAAGTGACATCAATTGCACAAAGGTGTTCTTAACAAGCATTTCCAGACCTACCCCAGTTAAAGGGCCTAGGTCATTTCCACCACAGTGCACAATTATAAGGTTAGTCTGTGGGAGATGTAGAAAGGATTTCACCAAAGGCATTAATTGGTGCCACTTTAACCCTCTCTGACCAATCCATTTAATGTCTACATTTGGCAAAGCAAGGTCTTTCACAATACCTCTTTTTTCTGCATATTTTTCACTCCAGAAGACATAGCTATGACCTACAATCCACACTGTGAACATCTTTCAAGGAGATCTGGATGCACTCAGAAGGTGTCTTTCAGTAGAATGGCAATATGAAAAGAAAGATAGTTGTAAAATGGAGGCTTACATACTTTTTTTTAAATAAAAATAACTCATTGGCTGTTTCACACCATTCTACACTAAAAACTAGGCTGTATGTTTACATTTTTACAAGCATGTTTTGTATTGGTTCAGAAAAATGTGTTCCCACAGAACATTACTTTGGATTTGCTGTTAGGTTTGAAAAGTCAAGCACTCTTGCTCTTTGGATTAGAAACATTGTGTGCTGAACTTCTGACCTCTCTGCTCACACCAGTGTTCCATGGCCTGTTGCTATGCTAGCAGGCAGAAGTCATGTTGGGGGTAGGAATCATTTGGAAAGGGTTGAAATTTGCAACCAATAGAAATGTGTGTTTCCATTTGAAACAAGCATTTGCAATGCAATAGGTCTCGCGTTTGCGAGAATGTGAGCTATTTGCATTGTAAATAACAATGCCTTTTATTTGTTTTGAAAACCTGCAAGCTGTGCGTAAACACGCACTTTGTACTTATAGTCCTTGCTTACGAGAAGCAAGGCTGGCAGTAAAACAGGCGCAGTTTCTGCTAGCCTTGCTTCTCGTAAGCAACCTCTAGAAGTACAAAGTGCGTGTTTACGCACCCCTTGCAGGTTTTCAGAACACATAAATAAAAAGCATTGTGATGTACAATTCTGATAGCTCAAACTCCCGCAAATGCGAGACCAATTACATTGCCAAAAAAACCCATCCCTTTGCGCTCCTTTAGTATTCATGGAACGTTTGGAAGGGTGAAGAAGCAGAAGAGCCTGACAGTTTACAAATGAATGTCCTAGAAAATAATACATAAACTACTGACAGAAGGTATGTTTACAAATTGCTAAACTATTTGGAAAATGGTAGTTCTTGCCAAACAGGAATTGGAAACTGTCACATATGAACACCATTAGCAGTGAGAAACACTGCACCGTGCCCCTCAATGTCCACCCGCATCTTTCATTTCAGAATCAAAGCACCACCCAGTAACTAAAATGACCATGATGCATTGGAACTGCTATGCACACATTTCTACGGGAAAGCAGCAAAAAAGGAAAGAATACTAAAGCCAGGAAACACAGGTGTGGCTTTAGTGTAAAGAGCTGTGTTGAAGTAACATGAGGAAATGTATTACCAGGTGCATAGTAGGCTACAGGTAGGAATAGGCAAGTGAAGTTTATAGGTAGGGTATAAGTTGGGAAAAGGGGTAAATAAAAAAACTTCTGAAGGAGAAGGGTAAAGGAATAAACTCAACGGTATAAAGAGGGCTCCAGTGAGAAGAGAGAAGAGGGGGGCTTGTGGGAGGTCACGCTCATAAATAAAACAAAGAGGGTTAAAGGTGGAGGGGCTTTTAGCAGACCAAAGCTTTCAACGATTTTCGAAAACAAGTACTGAAAAGCCCTCGTCATAAGCATGTTGGGAACGGAGAGTCAGCTCCACCTTGAAGGGGAAACAAACAGCCCCATCATGTTGTTATAGATAGACACCGCTTCCGACATGGAACGCTCTGCCGCACACAGGATTAGGAAGAAACAGATGAAAAGGTAACTATGAAAGCTGTTCTGACAGGCGTTTCAGTTCTGACATAACGTAGCGTATATAATTGCTGTTAGGGGATTTTTTTGGTAGCACTGAAAATACTAGCATCCGGATTGCATAAACTACCCATGGGATGATAGTTTACTGCGAGGCGCTAGATAACATATTACATATAATATCTACGCGTGCACAACTGTTAAACAATCAAGAGCCGATGTTTGTCGTCCGCTACACTCAACAAGCATGGCAATTGATTCTATTCAGACTGCACAGCTTTACACTGTGCATTACATAACTCTCCTTGGGCCCAGATTATAAATGCCCCGGAGTGCAGCGCAATATTTATAACAACTGATAAAATCCAACATCACTGGATCTGAATTTGTTGTGCTTGAAAACTAGCACGAATTATGATTTTGCCCAAAAATGTGGCATACCGTGTCATTTGGCGCTTTCCTCACTAAAGCCATATATATATCTTGGTATTTAGGAGGCCTTTTTTCCCCTAGAAAATTTTGTGAGGTTTGACATGCTGAGATTTACCTTTGGAAATCTGTGGAGATCCTTTTCTAGGTGCAAAACGTATAATTCCAATATGTTCTGTACAAGAACTAGGCCACTTGTAATCAGGGCCATTGTCACTGAAACTCACTGTAAAGTTTTCAACGGGAGTCAAGAGTACAGTAGACTAGAGTACAACTTTTAAACAATTTATAGTACATATTTTGAATTGCACCTAATTCTGAATGGCTAGCATTACTCCAAACACACAACCCAGTTCTGTGCATCTTTGGAGGAAGATTTACAGTACTTTGATGGGTTTGAGTATTTTAGGACTTTTTATAGGTGTTGCTGTATACAACAAGATGTAACTTTACCTTTTCTTGAAACCTGTTTTTTTGATCTAAGAAATATACAATTGATAATCCAAAAAGTTATGCCAGACTACAAATGTTGTGTGCGTTATTGTATCAACACCAGAATGATGAAAGGCTAAGATAAGCGTGGTGGGAACCAAACTCATGTCATGGGGCCTTTGGAGCCCTGCAGAAGGCGCATATACCTATCTATACACAGATGCATATTTTCTGCATGTTTTCCAATATCATTTATACAACGTTTCTTACTCCTAATGTCCGGATGCTATATTGCATTTCCAGCTATGTAGTGGGATTGTACATGGAAAGTGGTTTCACTACTACTAAGAAAATAAAACAAACTGTTTGAAATATTAACGGTTTCACATCCTAAGTGGCTGTACTTTTGTAACAGCCAGAGGAGCCGACTTTGGTACTGGGAACCACGTTTGAGCCTCGGCGTCAGCTCAACATCCTGTGACTCTGAGTAAATTACTTAATCTCCTTGTGCCTACCAAAAAATGAATTTTATTGGTGATCATGTAAAGCGCCCCAATACCTTCCGGTCGAGTTCCCGCTAAATAAAAAAAATAAAGGAATTTTTTTACAGGGCACAATCCTTACGGCATGTCACTCACACTGCCGTAAATGGCTCATTTATTGGGTCTCGGTGCTTGGCTTTTATTCCCGTGAGCACATTGTAGAGTACGTACCCCTTCTGTGTATTTGTAGGAAGGGTGGACTCTGATAACAGCAGCTGTTTCTCCGCTCTGCTGTCTTGGCACCTCTCAATCTACTTTGATTGGGTTGCGCGGAGCTGGTGTAGGGGCACCTGAGTTGCGGCAAAAAAACCTTACGGAGGCTGTTCATGCAAAATCTGTTTATATATGCGAGGGGAGCCAAGAGGAATACTTCATGACGTCCGAACTGCAAGCCAGGCTGACAGCCCAACAGCCACAGCCTAGTCAGCCCTGCTCACAGTAACTGCAGCGCTTAATTTGAGTCGGTGGTTTCCGGCGCTTGGCGCCGGCACTTATTTGTCAACACTGGCGCTTGTGACAGTCTGCCACGAGGTGGCACTGTCTAATTTAGAGAGCACAACAGTTAATTACTAATTCAATATATATTAAAAACTCAATTAGCTGCTGCCCAAGCCATTCTTATAGCTGTGGGGCCCCAGAATAGTTGGCTAGTAATTGTATTTTTACCATCATTGGCAGCAGAAGCATCCTGTAGTGCAAGCTGCAGTGTCCTTCCGACGAGAGCCCAGGCACTTATTCTTTTACAAATTAAGCACTAACGGGCCAGGGGATGGGGGCTTTGTTGGTGTGGACTATGGTGTGGACTTTTGGTGTTGCACGCCTGCTGTGCTGCAACGAATGGTTAAAAGACGGCAATTACAGCCAGACCAATCATGTCTGTCTCTAATTTCAAAAGAGCTCTTCTTATCCTGATCTGAGGTAAAAGCGCTCCCGCTTGCTTCGCCGATGGAGGCGGGTGAGTCTTAGCATCGGATAACGAGGTGCTGTGCGCAGCCATTCTGCTATCAAGCACCCCTCCTTCGGTTTTTGTCGCTATCTCGTCGTTAACAAAGGCAGTGGCCTCCAGAACATTCTTGTGTTGCACCCCACGTCAACAGAAATGTTAAACTGGGTTCGCATTACAAAGTCAACAAGTTTGCGCTACATAAAACTGCTAACAAAAAAACAAACAAGCCATAGTTGCTGCTTATTTATCTAATGCAACTAACAACCATTGACAAAGCCAATAGTCCTGACTTCCTGTAGGTATGATGTGACTTGTTGTATCACATATCCGGATGCAATGACAAACAGAAAAATACAAGTCGGGCGGCACACTAAGCTCAGCACAGATTTTTCAGTTTAAGTGGTTTTAAGCCACGCCCTTAATTACATTGGCCACGTCCCCTTGAGAAACCCTCCAGTTATTTCATCCCACTTAAAGCCCCGACTATTATTAATACTGCTTTCATTTAAAAGTCATATTTAGTATCGTGTTCAGGCCTTTGCAGCCTCTTCAAACAACAAAAAATGGCCGGAATTATTCTCTTGGAAAAGTGACAATCTACATGCAAAGTATGATTAGTTATAAAGCTGGCATCTTCACTCTGAACCCATTCGACAGCTATGTACATCTAGCGGAGGGATAAAAATGCATGCATCGAGGACAAACACATTTGCCGCTGCACTTTCTTACACGGCAATTACATATCCGCTACTTACACTGACCGTCAGTAAAATCAGCATCATTCTCGTAGCCCGTATCTGATCTTTACACAAATCGTAATCCGCAATTTTAGCATTTCCGGGTCACATAAACCCAATTCCAGGACTGAACCTATTCTGGAGGTCGTCTTGAAATGGACGGTATTATTAATATGTAAGATAGCCTACCATTGGTTTTGGCCCAGCCACACCTAAACGTCATACAGCATTTCGAAGTACTGATTGGCAGTCTGGTTCGGACTTGTCGTTGTCCGATCCGTCTTCGTTAAAGCTGGGGAATGCTTCTCTTTCGCGGAGAAGCCGAGTTAGGCATGCCACAGTGTTGACGGTTTATCTCTCGTTGAGCGCCACAGCCTGCCGCTTTGAATAGGAAGCACTCAGCAGTGTCTTGGGGCGAGGTATGATATTCACAGTGAGAGCGGAGTCTAGGGTCTTGCTTGGCTCGTGTAAGAGTAGCGTGCAGAGGACCAGCCCCCCAGGGAACTTTTTCGGCATCTAAATCGTGCGACGAACAATGTAAAGCTGTGATAAAGGCGCGACTCGCACTTAAAGTTTATATAAAAACAAGCCCTGCAGGTGTGTATAGAGGGAAGAGAGTTGAGACACGTCTCGCAGCGTCGACGAGAGACTCACCTTGAGACACGCCATGATGGTTTCTGGTCAGAGGGAGGCCGCACGTGCGCCTCGCGCTTTAAGTTTAATAAAAAAAAAAAAGACAAGCCCGGCGGAGCGTGGCGCGCGCGCGCTTGGGGGCGGGGGAGCGGACCCTTTGAAGTGCTCCCAAAAGGCGGATTGCATGGCGGCACGATGCGCGTCATTGCGATCCACGTTTTGGGAGCAATTTGAAACCCGTATTCAATAGTCTCGCTTTGCAATCGCTTACGCGATAGCAAGGCGAGACCTAAAAATGTGGGAAGTAATGTGATTTGAAGTTAACACGTCTATGTGTGAAAAAAGAGAGGGAAAGTTTGCCATTTACTAGTTCTGGTGAGAGGTGTCCAGCTCAGAGATTCTGGCTCTGATAATCTGCTGTGTGAGTGCCACATTTCTTTCTCAACTAACTACTTTTAAAGGTGAGTTATGAATTTGAGAGGGGATGTATGTGGTGCATTTTGATATAAATAATAGAAATGTGTTTCTTCTTTTAAAGTTGTGTTTTACATTTTATGTTTTGGAAGATATTTAACTGCCTTGAACTTGTAAGATATTATGGAGTATGTCTTCACCATGAGTTAAGGTGTACTGGTATCACTCAGGAATACTGTTTTGTGCCTAGAATCACATCATGAGTCTGTGTGCACACAGGAATTGTTGTCAGAGATTTAATTCGTGTTGCTCTTGTTCTGTAAGACTTGCACTCGCAGGAAAGGGGCAGCTTGTTTTCTTGAACTGTGATGGTTAGCATTCAGCACAAATCAATATCTCACAAATGAGAGGCAAATGCTAACACATTTGAAATCAACATGGTAGATTTTCCTTCCACTCCTGCAATGGGTGAGGTAGTTCCTACATGTTAAAAACTCCAATTAACCCTTACCACACATGTACTCTTACATACATCTCTGCAGTCTTCATGCAGTTGTGCAAGCGTCCATGCAGATCTCTCTTGCACCTGACAACACACAGTCTCCAGAAGCACACTCTTAGCACACAGGCAGCTGATTTTCCTGCACTCCCATGCTTACTATTCAGCACTGTGTGGTATTTCAGATAGCAGTGTGTAACACTAACACATTCAACGTCACCAAGGCTCATTTCCTTTGCTCTAGTCTAATCACTCACCCAGGTTCCACATGCTCATGGTCTCAAGTAGCTGTTAGGACTTGTGCTCTTTTCTGCCTCTCTAAACTATAAGGAAAATGTGTCAGGCTGTTACAGTAATTATCAATTGCTCTACCACCGTAGTAAATGTGCTTTGAAATTGCCAATCAAATATCTTTTTCTGCCTAGAATCACACCATGAGTCTGTCTGCACACAGGAATTGTTGTCAGAGATTTAATTTGTGTTGCTCTTGTTCTGTAAGACTTGCACTCGCAGGAAAGGGGCAGCTTGTTTTCTTGAACTGTGATGGTTAGCATTCAGCACAAATCAATATCTCACAAATGAGAGGCAAATGCTAACACATTTGAAATCAACATGGTAGATTTTCCTTCCACTCCTGCAATGTGTGAGGTAGTTCCTACATGTTCAAAACTCCAATTAACCCTTACCATACATGTACTCTTACATACATCTCTGTAGTCTTCATGCAGTTGTGCAAGCGTCCATGCAGATGTCTCTTGCACCTGACAATACACAGTCTTCAGAAGCACACTCTTAGTACACAGGCAGCTGATTTTCCTGCACTCCCATGCTTACTATTCAGCACTGTGTGGTATTTCAGATAGCAGTGTGTAACGCTAACACATTCAACGTCACCAAGGCTGATTTCCTTTGCTCTAGTCTAATCACTCACCCAGGTTGCACATGCTCATGGTCTCAAGTAGCTGTTAGGACATGTGCTCTTTTCTGCCTCTCTAAACTATAAGGAAAATGTGTCAGGCTGTTACAGTAATTATCACTTGCTCTACCACAGTAGTAAATGTGCTTTGAATTTGCCAATCAAATTTCGTTTTCTGCCTAGAATCACACCATGAGTCTGTCTGCACACAGGAATTGTTGTCAGAGATTTAATTTGTGTTGCTCTTGTTCTGTAAGACTTGCACTCGCAGGAAAGAGGCAGCTTGTTTTCTTGAACTGTGATGGTTAGCATTCAGCACAAATCAATATCTCACAAATGAGAGGCAAATGCTAACACATTTGAAATCAACATGGTAGATTTTCCTTCCACTCCTGCAATGGGAGAGGTAGTTCCTACATGTTCAAAACTCCAAATAACCCTTACCACACATGTACTCTTACATACATCTCTGCAGTCTTCATGCAGTTGTGCAAGCGTCCATGCAGATCTCTCTTGCACCTGACAATACACAGTCTCCAAAAGCACACTCTTAGCACACAGGCAGCTGATTTTCCTGCACTCCCATGCTTACTATTCAGCACTGTGTGGTATTTCAGATAGCAGTGTGTAACGCTAACACATTCAACGTCACCAAGGCTCATTTCCTTTGCTCTAGTCCAATCACTCACCCAGGTTCCACATGCTCATGGTCTCAAGTAGCTGTTAGGACATGTGCTCTTTTCTGCCTCTCTAAACTATAAGGAAACTGTGTCAGGCTGTTACAGTAATTACCACTTGCTCTACCACAGTAGTAAATGTGCTTTGAAATTGCCAATCAAATATCGTTTTCTGCCTAGAATCACACCATGAGTCTGTCTGCACACAGGAATTGTTGTCAGAGATTTAATTTGTGTTGCTCTGGTTCTGTAAGACTTGCACTCGCAGGAAAGGGGCAGCTTGTTTTCTTGAACTGTGATGGTTAGCATTCAGCACAAATCAATATCTCACAGATGAGAGGCAAATGCTAACACATTTGAAATCAACAGGGTAGATTTTCCTTCCACTCCTGCAATGGGTGAGGTAGTTCCTACATGTTCAAAACTCCAACTAACCCTTACCACACATGTACTCTTACATACATCTCTGCAGTCTTCATGCAGTTGTGCAAGCGTCGATGCAGATCTCTCTTGCACCTGACAATACACAGTCTCCAGAAACACACTTTTAGCACACAGCCAGCTGCTTCTCCTGCACTCCCATGCTTACTATTCAGCACTGTGTGGTATTTCAGATAGCAGTGTGGTAACGCTAACACATTCAACGTCACCAAGGCTCATTTCCTTTGCTCTAGTCTAATCACTCACCCAGGTTCCACATGCTCATGGTCTCAAGAAGCTGTTAGGACATGTGCTCTTTTCTGCCTCTCTAAACTATAAGGAAAATGTGTCAGGCTGTTACAGTAATTATCACTTGCTCTACCACAGTAGTAAATGTGCTTTGAAATTGCCAATCAAATATCGTTTTCTGCCTAGAATCACACCATGAGTCTGTGTGCACACAGGAATTGTTGTCAGAGATTTAATTTGTGTTGCTCTTATTGTGTAAGACTTGCACTCGCAGGAAAGGGGCAGCTCATATGATAGGATTTGTAAAGCTAAAAAAATATAGTAATATATTTAAATTACATAAAGGTATTTTTTTTTTAGTTTCTTTTAGGTATTGCTGAACAACACTGAAATAAATTAAACATGCCTATTAAATCAAGAACGAGAAAAGAACAGCAAAAACATCTATATTTGAAGACAACTGGACAACACAAATTAGTTGAAGAACCTCACGTTGGAAAATTGAAAAAGTCTTCTGGTAAGCAGACTAAGGATTTTTTTTAAAATATCCTCAAACATAGAAACAATGTAAAAAATATATCCACTGCAAATAGTGTTTCAAGTAGAAAACAACAAGACAATAGAAAGAAAATAATAAATGCTAATGTACAATCAGAAGCAAGAAAGAATGACTTAAAAAGAAAAACAGAATTTGAAAACATTCGTAGAAAAATGTTTCAGAGAAGAGTGATGTTCAATTTGCTAAAGGATGTGAAAAAATATAGGAAGAAAGCAAAATTTTATAAGAAAAAGAAACATATTGAATCAATTGGTGCAAAGGCTTTGGAATTAAAAAGAAAACTATTCATTTTAATTTCGAACAGGATCCATACATTAGATAAAATAGTCAATGTAATGAAGTCAAAAACGAAAAGAGTAGTGAAAAAAAATAACTTTTGTAAAGTGTTCTTAGGAGAATGGAAGCATAGTTCAAGTATTGAACCATTTTTTAATGAAGAGAGTTATCTTCAAAGTAATAGTTTGCTGCATGCAGTTGACACCAGTGGTCGAGCTTATGAAGTTAAAGATGGTTGTGTAATGGAAAAGGAGAAAATGGTTCCAAGAAATGAGGAAGAAGTGTAAGCTGATGAGGTTATGGGGAAACGTCCTAAAGCCCCAGTGTGCACTTGGAATTGTAGTAGTATTTGTACTGTACGACAAGAATCTATTGATAAATTACGTGACTTTCTAAGAGAATATAGTAAAAAAAGTGTTAAACAGAAGATTAAGGTGCTTCAAAGACAAGATCCATGCAGAGTGAGAAAGAATACTGGTTTGCAAGGACATTCTCTGGCTTGTCTTTCTAGGAAAGTTTGTCAAAGTGTTTTTCACCATTTTAGGATGCTGGCAGTACATCATACTGAAATGAGAACGTTTGTGCGAAGATTGTATTTTGCTAAAAGTCCAGCACTAAAGTTAAATGAGTTGAATAGTGCTCTGTTCCGTGGATCTGTATCAGATGTAGAGAAGGTTACTGATGATATTCAGTTTTGTTACTTTGGTCCAGAGCAAGAAAGTACAGGAATTGACACAGTTATTGAGGAAAATGTGGAAGAGAATGTAGAACTCACTGTTAGTAAAAATTTTGAAGATCAAAAGACAACATTTACTATCATCTCTAATGAAAGACCAAATATTACTTGTATTTGTTGCCGGAGAAGCCATTATAAAACTCAAAGAAGGAATGTTGATCTCTATAAAAAAAGTGAAAAAGAAAATAATTATGAGTGGAAGGATTTTGCTACATATTTATTTCTGGAAAATTGTTTTGATTTGGGTGAAGATCAGCGCATTTGTAAATACTGTTATAACAAGTTAGAAGAAAATAAAATGCCAGCTAGAGCTGTTCAAAATAATTTAGAATTGGTTGATATTCCTCCAGAACATTGTAATTTAAATACGTATGAGTCTATACTCATTCAATGTGTCCATCCGTTTCAGACTATAGTTCGTATGGAGCTCAAAACAGGTAAATTACCTCCTTCAGATTTACAAAGAGGTTTAAAAGGAAGAGTTGTCTATTTGCCATTAGATTTGAAAAAAAATATTGAAACAATTGATGCAGATTGTTTGGAAACTGAACCATTAGTTATTCTAGTTAATGGTGTACCTACAAAGAATAAGAACATTTGGCAGGAGCTAGTAGATGTACGAAAAGTACAAAGAGCAAATTTATATTTGAAAAGAAATAATAAATGGTATGAATCAATTTATATGGATGAAGATGAGGAAGTTTTACGAGCAGACACAGGAATACCAACTGGGCAAATTGAAAAAGTGGATAAGTCAAAAGAAGAAGAAATTTATGAACATTTCAGCATACATCCTCTTCATTCTAAAGAAGTTATGGGAAACACTATTGATCTGTTTCAGATGAAAAAAGCAAAAGGAACTCCCGTGAGTGTATGGGATGAGAGCTTAGAAGCTCGTTGTTTTCCCCAGCTGTTTCCTACAGGAAAAGGTGGACGATATGATGAACGTCCAGTACAGATTCCTGCTTCTGAGTAACGGACTACAATATTATATACAGAAGATCCAAGATTTCGTCAAAGTTTTCTTTATTTGTTCCATCTTTTATTTGAAAGTGACTTGTCTGCACTATCTTATGCAGTAAAACACATTTTAAAAACTGGAGTACATCTACATAATGTGTCTGCAAAGGATTTTATGAACAAAGTGCAACAGCGGGAAGATCATTTGGAATCTCAATTGATTATTCTGATGGCTTGTCAGCGTGGGACTAATGAATATTAGTACCGACGCCATGGAGAATTGAAATGTATGTTACGGAATTTAGGAACTCCTACATGGTTCCTTACCCTAAGCTGTGCTGAGTACGCTTGGGATGATTTACTGGATTTTCTTCGAGAGGCAAATTCAAATATTGAAAACATCCAATACAAGACAGCAGGAGTATTATGCTCATTGGATCCGGTTAATGTTTGCAGATATTTCAATCATAGATTTGAGGCTATGATGTCCTTCATCTGAAATAAAAAAAAATCCACCTCTTGGAGAAGTTGTGGATTTCTTTTGGAGAAAAGAGTACCAAGCAAGAGGTGCTCCCCATATTCATATGCTGTTGTGGATCAAGGATACCCCAAAATTTGGAACAGATTCTGATGATGCAGTTTTATCTTTCATTGAAGAATATGCAACATGTGCTATACCTAAAAGCACAGAAGAAAAAATTTAAAAGAGCAAGTTTTACGTTTCCAAAGTCATCGGTGTGTAAAATACTGTCGACGAAAGTACAAGAGTAAAGATAAATTCTACACAAAATGTCGATTTGGATTTCCACGACCTGTTCTTTCAAAAGGAAGAGTAAACAGTTTTATGTCAGCTGTGCGACATACCATTACAAGAAAATCTCCGAAAAATATCTACAACCTAAGAAGAAAAGAAGAGTCAAAATATATAAATGACTACAACCCAGTCATTTTATCCATGTGGAATGCTAACATGGATATTCAGTATGTAGCTGACAATTCTATTGCTGTTGCTCGGTATGTCACATCTTACATCACTAAATCTGAGAAAACGGAATTGAAAGAAATGTGGGAAGAGATTTCTCACGAGAAGACTGTCAGTAAAAAGCTATACAGTTTCAGTTTAAAGATGTTATCGCATCGAGAAATTGGGTCATACGAATGCTCAGATAGGTTATCATCTGCAAGTCTGTACTCCAAATCCAGAAGAATAATTTGGGTAAGTTTAGGCCTTGCAGGAATGCGAAATCGGGTACTGAAATCGATTCGAGAAATTGAATGTTTAGCAGAGAACGAACCAGAAAGTACAGACATTTTGAAAACAAACATATTGGACACATATTACCCAAACAGAAGTCATCATCTTGAGAACATGTGTCTCTATGAAGTGCTGCAGAACTACATTTTTAAACGGAATGCCACAGAAGACATCAACAATGGAAAATATAAAGTCATTGGTGAGGAAGGATGTTTGGTGAAACAAACAAAAGGAAGTTTGATTAATCAGAGGAAGCTGAGTTGCGACACTACTGACAAAAAGGAATTTTACTACTTAGCACTTTTACAGCTGTTTAAACCATGGCATTCAGAGGATGAATAACTTGGAGATTTTCAGAGCAATGAAGATTCCTTTAATGCATGCAAAGATAACATAGAATGCAGCACTTTCTCAAAGTATGTACAAATGTTAAATGAAGAAATTGAAGAAGAAGCTACAATTGCAGCTGAAGTAGCTAGAGACAGTTCTCAAGACAGTCAAAGTTCTGGTACGCTCAGTCAAGATCCCCTAGGACAACCAATCGTAGAAAATGAAGCTGCAATAGCCATGACTGAAGTGGAAACAGCTATGAATCAAGCTCAGGAAGATTTAATAGACTTACCAAATTTGGAACAACAACTGAATGATGAACAACAACACATTTATGAAGAAGTCACAAAACAAATTGATCATGGATTACTACATGAAAATAAAGAGTGCTCATGCACATCTTTTGAACCAATCAGAATGTATATGAGTGGACAAGCTGGAACTGGAAAAAGTTTCTTAATTAAAGTAATTAGAAGCTACCTACAGAAAAAAAACTGATTCAACTTTGTCTTGTGTTGTTACTGCTCCAACTGGGTTAGCAGCATATAACATAAAAGGAATTACCTTACATCGTTTGCTAATGTTACCAGTAGAGCATGAGAACAAAATAGAATACCACAAGCTAACAGGAGAAGCATGTTTTGAAGTTTCAAGAGTGTTGAAGAAAATGAAAGTTCTCATTATTGATGAGGTAAGCATGGTATCAAACTTAATGCTTGCCTTTGTGCATTTAAGAATACAGCAAATTCTAAAGACAGACTATGACGTGTTATTTGGAGGAAAACATGTTATAGTTTTTGGGGATCTACTGCAGCTCACTCCAGTTAAAGGACAACCAGTATTTAATACTCTTACACATGAAGACACGAAAAAGTCATTAGGAAGTATAGGTAATGTGAATATTTGGTCATACTTTGAGTACAAAGAACTCATTACCAATATGCGGCAAGCAAATGATGATGATTATGCAAGTATTCTCAAAGATATCAGAATTGGACTACTCATAGAAAATGGCAGAAAAGCTTTACAGAGTCGTTTGCTATGTAGTTTGTTTCCAACAGAAAAAATAGTTCGAGAGAAAATATACAAGGAAATTGCAGAAAAAAATACTGTAATCTGCTTAATGCCAACACTACATGAATGCTCTGTATTCAATGAAGAACTTTTGAAATTGGAAAATGAAGAGATTATGAAAATGGAAGCCGTGGATAAAATACAGCATGAAGGAATAACTATTACATTGACAGGCAAATTGAAAACTAAATTGGATTCTCTAGAGAAAAACATATCGAAAACAGCTGGTTTAGAAAAGAATCTTTATGTATGTATGAACTGTCGAGTAATTTTAAGACGTAGTTTGAATGTAGAAAAAGGTTTAGTGAATGGAGCTATGGGTAAAGTTGTGGGTTTTGTTAACTACCAGAAAAAAGATGGAATTGAATTTTTAAAAATAAAATTTGATCAGATTGAAGAGGTTAAAGACATTAGTCGTTGTTCTGTTCATTTTTTGCTTGTGAAAGACTTATATGTACGTAGGAAGCAGTTTCCGTTTTCTCTAGCATATGCTGTAACTATTCACAAATCTCAAAGATTAACTGTAGATAGTGCTTTTGTAAACATTGGATCTAGTGTGTTTAAAGAAGGTATGGCATATGTTGCTTTGTCACGAGTGAAAAAATTATCTGGTTTATTCATGATAGACTTTGATGACTCAAAAGTTAGTGCTGATGCAAATTGTGTAAAGGAGTATAATAGATTAAGAAGAAGCTATGCTCCTCAATTAGGTCAGTATCCTGTGTTTGAAAAACGTGTTGTTTGTCGGAAAAGGAGAATTGAGAATTTCTGTAATGAGGATGTACAGAAGAGAAAACAAAAGGAGAGTGATGTGATTGCAAGCAAAAAGAAAAAGGACAATGTTGAAGAGGTCGTTGGTTGTCATTTTGAAAAAAGCTCTGGTGTCAACTGCTACGCTAATGTAGTGCTGAATGTTGTATTTTATCTTGAAAGTTTGCAAGAGCAGATAATACTAAATCATGAAAAAAGATTTTGTTCTGTGCTGAGTGTCCTTTATGAGAAGCTGAGTAATCATAAAACTAAAATAGAAAGTGCTTCTGATGTTAGAAATCTTTTAGATGTATGTTCTGGATGTACACAGTTTACTGAAAATGTCCAGCAAGATGCACAGGAATTCTTAATGTATATGCTTATGGTACTGGAAGATGAAGGGGTAGAAATAGAAAATATGTTTGGTCCCTCTTATAAATGGGAACTTTGTTGTGAAAACTGTATGAACACATGCAGCACTGATGTTGAATCTGAAAGGTTCATACATTTAACATTACCAGAGAGTAAATCAGTGACTTTTAGTAAATTAGTTAAAGATGCAAATCACAACATGGAATGTTCTCAATGTAAATCAGAAATGTTATCAACGTTATTTTTAAAGAAATATGGACAGTATATAATTTTAATGATGCAACGTTGTAGAGCAGATGGAACAAAATTGGTCACTTTTATAAAGAAGTTTGTAGGAAATCAATTATCAATATCAGGAAAGACTTTTGTTGCAGTTGCAATAATTTTCCATGATGGACCTTCTATAACTTCTGGTCATTACACAGTTTATCTAAAATGTGAAAAAGGCTGGACACTGTGAAATGATTCTCAATTGATTTTCAAGCAACATTTGCCTGCAAAATTACCAAATTCCTACTTAATTTTTCTAAAACCAAAATTTTAGATACAAATTGCAGCATCTGAAGAAACCATTATTTCGATTTTATAGGATTACCATTGGATATTTCACCTAAAAAGGGTTTAAAAATTACCATTTGGCCTCATGGAAAGGTAAATGTTTCTATTGTGGACTTCTTTGACAGATATTATTTTGGTGTATGTGCTTAAGCAACAAGATTTACAGACGTTATTTATTGCAAATAGTTATTGTTCTTAGAAGATATTTGTAATATATATGTTACATTTCTATGAAGGTATGTTTTACTGAGGATAGATTCAGGGCTTTTTTAAACAATCTTTCAGATTGTTTATTTTTTTGCCCGCTGTTAAGTGATGAATGCAATTGATATCACTATTTTCAGTGAAATTCAATATATTCTGAAAACAGCAAAAAAATGGAAAAAAATGACTTTGTTAAATATGAAAATATGTGTACTGTATTCTAAAATGTATTGTTAAATATTACTACTTTTTTTCTTTTTTTTCAGATCGAGAAAGAAAAGTTAGGAAATGTAATCAATTTTTCTTGTAATTAAAAAAACCCATTTATTTCGAATTAAGTTATTTTGTTGGTCAGGTAAGTTTAAAATATCTGTATTTCTCACCCCTTCACTTTCATGCTCCCTTTTCTTCACTTCTCCTCACTCTGCTTTTCTCATTCCCCTTCCCTCTCTCTTCTTCCTTTACTGCTCTTTCGTAACTCCCTCACTCCTTCTCTACTACTCCCCTAGGTTTACTGCCTCCATCACTATTTTTTCAACCATATTTCTCTCCCTGTCTCCATATGTCTCAGTCATTCTAACTGCCTTACTCCTTCTCAGTTCCTTGCTCTCTGTCTGTCTCTCTGTTTCTGTCTCTCTCCCTTTGTCTGTTTTACCCTTAATTTCCTTAACATCTCTGGGGCAGATTTACAAGCCCCCTGCGCCACCACTACGTCACTTTTCATGACGTACTGATGGCGCAGGGAGCTCCTCCATATTTACAAGGAGAGGAAAAGCCACCCTGCGTGACTTTTCCTCTCCTCGTAAATACAGCCACTTCACACGCAGCACTGTGCGTTGAAGGGGCGTTCCTTGGGTGTTGTTGTGGGTGTTCCCACGCAACACCCATAGAACTAGACACATCTCCAGATTTACGAGAAATCGTAACTCTGTAGATGCGTGTGAATGCTACGCCACCCTAGAGGTGGCGTAGCGAGGCACAACGAGGAGAAATGTTTTAATTTCTCCTCGTTTTTTCGTCTTTCAGTGCGTGCTGCATGCTACAGCACGCATTGAAAGAGGAAAAAGCCTCTTGTGATTGTTTTTGTGCAGGAAGGTGTCCCTTCCTGCAGAAGAACAATCTCCCCACCACGCAGGCATCCTTGCAGCATGGTGCAAGGGAGCCTGCGCCGGCGCATGGCTGCAGTTTGTGCGCCAGCGCAGGGGAAGCATAGAGATGCAACATATTCTTGTAAATATGTCGCATCTCTTTGCTTCGAAACTAACGCAGCACGGCGCAGCAAAATTACTTTCTGCACCGTGCTGCGTTAGTTTGTTATAAATCTGCCCCTCTGTTTCTACCACTCCTCCTCTCTCCATCACTCATTTTCCATCTATATTAATTTTTTAACCTTCTCCGTCATTCTCCTTCCCTCACCTTCCCTAACTGTCACTATCGTTTACTCATAGTCACTCCTTTTCTCCTAATTCACTTCCTCCTGTCTGTATCTCACACCCATTCACCTTTTCCCATTCTTTCCTTCACTCTCCCTCACTCTGCTTTGCTCATTGAAATCCTGACTCCCTTTCTCTCACTCCAGTTTCCTAAATCCCTCCATCCCCTCACTCCCCATCTCTCACTTTCTCTTACCCCCTTTTTTAATCCTCATACCTGTTATCTCACCATCACTCCACTTCTCTTACTTTCAATCCCTTTACCCTGCTGTACTTCATCCGCTTCGTCTGTTACTTCCTTTACCTATCTCCGTCCCTTGCTCCTCTTTTCTCACTCCCCCCTCCCTCTCTCTCCATTACTCACTGCCATTCCCTTACTCATTCACTCTTCTTACCTGTATCCTCTACCCTTAGTCCTTTTGTTGCAGTCAGTCTTTCACTTCCCTTTCATGACTGATTATACATTCCTTTTCTCACTCATTCTGTCAGTCCTTTCCTCCTCTTCAGTCAGTCATTTCAATCATTTCAATCATTCATGTATACACTACACATTCATTCAATAAAATTACAACACAGTATATTAGGAATATAGCTCTTCTTGGAGAAGTGAAGTGAGTTCTGAAAAGAACTGTTTTTATTGTCTTTTTTGTTTTGTATTTTTTTTTAGTTTTTTAACAATTTTGTATTTTTGTTTATTTTTTTAGAGCAGCAAAAAAAACAGGGAATGAAAAACTGTTCAACAGGAACAAAAAGAAAAAATGAAAAAAAGCATGTGTGCTTCTGTATTTTGTTCTCTATTAAGTTAATGCTGCTCTCACCATAACAGAGAACAACATTGCACACATTGCACCATATATGAACCTTCTGGAACAGAGGGTGGATATCCAGAGGTCTTGAAGCAGGTGAATCTGCGGCCGCAGATGATGTGCTCGGCTGCGCAGCTGGAGGGTTGTCTCTTGTGGCTCTTCTAGACTCACGAGCATAAGCCACAGGATGCACTGTTTGGAAGTGCCTCAACATAGAATGAATACTAAAGGAGTATTTTTTTGTTGGGATCTCCTCTAGATAAGACAACTCCACAAACAGTGCATGTGACTTTTGGTGCATTCACCTTCTTCTGGCCCTCTGGAAAAGTAAAGAACTTCTATATGAATGAGTCCTTTTGTTTTCTCTGCATTGCTGGCACAAATGTATCCTCTTCACTCCCTGATGAAGATCGCTGTTCTGCCATTTTCACATACTGGAAAAGCTGTTCAGCTCCTTCTACCACAAAATAAGAAGAAATAATGAGGGGAGTAGGTGTGGTGTTTGAAGATTCTTGAACTGAAACTACTATGAACCAATGAAAAGTGGTGTTTCGTAATCACATGACTTGACGCGCGTGCACGCAGCATGCACCCATGCGCACACGGAGCACGCATGCATGCGCACACGGAGCACGCACGGAGCACGCACGCATGCACACACGGAGCACGCATGGAGCATGCATGCATGCACACACGGAGCACGCACGCATGCGCACACGGAGACGGTGCACGCACCGCGAAAAGCCCTAAAAAAATACATTAAAAAAATCTGTTTATAAGTTTATGGAAGATATTAACTATGCTGTTCAACTTTATCCAAATAAAAAAAAAAGAGCTGAGCCATTCCATATTACAGGATACAGTCAACCTATAACTTTATATATAGGTAGTTTATTGTAAAATCAATATATATAAAATAAAATAATACATACATAAATTAGCATTTAAAAAAACTTGCAAATTCAGTAAAAAAAACATAGGTTTCACACACATTATAGTTAGGAATTAGCATTTAAAAAACCTTTGAAATTCCCTGAAACAACCATAGGTTTCACACACATTATAGTTAGGAATTAGCATTTAAAAAACCTTGCAAATTCACTGAAAAAACATAGGTTTCACACACGTTATAGTTAGGAATTAGCATTTAAAAATCCTTGGAAATTCACTGAAAAAACCACAGGTTTCACACATGTTATAGTTAGCTGGACATTTCACTCGTACAAAACCATTGAAATTCCCCCGTTATAGTTAGTTCAGCTAACTATAACTCGCGCGCCCACAATCCACTGCTGATGACATCACATATTACATCACTCATGACATGGTCAGTGACATCACTCATGACATCACTGATGACATCTCAAATGACATCACTGATGACATCACTGATGACGTCATCCATGTGATAAATTACCGCATCTTCTCACACCCTAATATAACCTTTGATACACCGACTCAAAATTTCAGAGTTCCATTCTCAAAACCATAGATACCCCAATACCAATAACTACATACCCACTTATTAACTCTTAGGTCTACATACACCTCCACTCATTCACCTGTACAGTCACTCATACTTACAGTCACTCCATACAAGACTATCATATGCATTTATACACCTATATAGACACTCACACACCACCAATCATCCATAGAGGTACTCTCACACCTAGTCAGTCATGCAAATAATCACACTCCCATTTACTCACCTATGCGGTTATACACACTCAAGTTAACTTACTCATAAAAATAGTACCACATTCTTACGCTCTTATAGAATCATTGATACAAGCACACACTCATCCATACAGTCACTCTCACAATCACACACTCTCACATCTACCCACTTATATACTCTTACACGCATATATACTGCCTTTCACATATGTAGTTAGTCACAAATGTACCACTGAGATATACATTCAATCCCTAACACACCCATACATACACTCACTCAACCATACAGTTCATCACAGATGCACTCTTAAAACCATGCACCCACTGAATCACCCACTCACACATCTATGCATAGAGTCACACACACCCTACCCACACAAACACTCAGGCACCCATACAGATACTCAGACAACCAGTCAATAACCCATATAGACACTCATATAGCTATTCACTAAACTATGCAGCCACTTATACACCTACACACAGACACATACAGACATTCACACAGTTTAGTCACTAGTCTGCAGTAAGATACATTTAATGACTCACTTATAGAGTCAGTTACGCACCACAGAAAATCATCCATTTACACACTTGTACACCCACTTATTCTTCAACAGGCCTTTCCCTATATATATTAAACATATTAAAACTGTTCAGAAACACATACTCAATGGATGACGTCATCAGTGTTGTCATCAGTGATGTCATTTGAGATGTCATCAGTGATGTCATGAGTGATGTCACTGACCATGTCATGAGTGATATAATATGTGACGTCATCAGCAGTGGATTGCAGGCGCGCGAGTTATAGTTAGCTGAACTAACTATAACGAGGGAATTTCAATGGTTTTGTATGCTATAACATGTGTGAAACCTATGGTTTTTTCAGTGAATTTCCAAGGTTTTTTAAATGCTAATTCCTAACTATAACGTGTGTGAAACCTATAGTTTTTTCAGTGAATTTGCAAGGTTTTTTAAATGCTAATTCCTAACTATAACGGGTGTGAAACCTATGGTTTTTTCAGTGAAAAAATAAATAAATAAATATATATATATATATTCACTGAAAAAACCATAGGTTTCACACATGTTATAGTTAGCGGAAATTTTACTGATAAAAAACCAATGAAATTCCCCCGTTATAGTTAGTGCAGGCAACTATAACTCACGCGACCGCAATCCTCTGCTGATGCTAATACTGTATTTAGACACTTATTTGCCCATGTCTTCTTCCATACATTTTTAGCTATACATATATTACAAATATTTTTTTTTCATAAAGACACATATGTCATCAGCAGAAGATTGCGGTCGCGTGAGTTATAGTTGCCTGCACTAACTATAACGGGGGAATTTCATTGGTTTTTTATCAGTAAAATTTCCGCTAACTATAACATGTGTGAAACCTATGGTTTTTTCAGTGAATTTGCAAGGTTTTTTAAATGCTAATTCCTAACTATAACGTGTGTGAAACCTATGGTTTTTTCAGTGAATTTGTACTGTTTTTTAAATGCTAAGTTACTTTACGCCATTCGTGGCGTGCGCGCCCACTTAACGCAGTTCGTTCCGTGCGCGCACGGTGCGCTTCGCGCACCGTGCGCGCACAGTGAGCACGCGGTGCGCGAAGCGCACCGCGCGCCCACTTTACGCAGTTAGTGCCGTGCACGCACGGTGGGCACGCGGTGCGATGACAAAGCAAGAAAGCACGTCAACAAATCTGTTTCTGCTTTCCTCCGTGACTATGGTATGGGTGCCATTTACGTTATGACATGCAAGACATTTATAGAGGAGATGGTGTGCACTTCAATGATGAAGGGAACAGAGTCTTCCTCTTGAACCTTAGACTCTGCATCGGTACTTACTTGTAGGTACCACTAAAAAATCATTTCATAAACACAACGGCTCTTTTTAGAGCCCCCTAATATCTAAACACTTAAATCTGATTTTCATTTTTTTTTTGTTTTTTTTTTTCTACCATACGCTAACCGTAAGCTTACCGTACGCGTACCCCGTGATTTTTTTTAAAATCAATAAATGTTTTCTTTGTACTTTACAGTCCTTCTTTGACCCCCTCACAAATGTAAGGGGGTCTGTAACTCTCCTCATTGCCCCCTTTTCTTGTTTTCACTCTTTTTTTCAGAGTGAAATACACAAAATGGCTGCCGCCGCTTCCTGGTTTCGGCCGATTCGAATGTTTACTAAGATCTAAGAGCCAATCAGAATCGCGCTCGCGCACGCCACCGTACGCTTACCGTAAGCGTACGGTAAGCGTACCGTAAGCGGGCTCAGATATATATATTGATTTAAAGGCTATTTTCTCAGAATCTACTGAACAGATTTACACCAAACCTACAAAAGGCACTTCCTTGACCTAGGGACTACCTCTCTGCCAAATTTCGAGTAATTCTGTTCAGCCGTTCGGGCTGTAGCTCGTTCTAAAGGTCCTATGGAAAAATGCATGGGAAAAACGCGTTTTGGGACCCCCCTTTTATCTCAGCCCCCGCTTGACGGATCCCCCCGAGACTTTCAGGGTAGGAGCGGAGCGTAGCGCCCCACCTATTTTGAGAAATTCGCGAGGATTCATCGACCGGCGCCAAAGTTATTCAAAATAGAATGTTGAGGTTTTCCTATGGAAACGTGGTCCTAACTATAACTACCTACTGGCGACCGCCAGTAGGTAATATATATATATATATATATATATATATATATATGTACAGCTCAAACCCGTACACCAAGTGAAGAGACCGCACCACGTTGAGGGTGATATATATGTGCACTTCGTAGGAAGGCTCATTGTGGGCGGGACACTGAATAAAAAATTCAACAGGTGACTCCAACTTTTGTTGTTTGAGTCTTGCCAGGTCTGTGAACAAGGGGGGGAGGGGATAGCCCGAAATGCGAAAGGCTGCTTTACAATCGATTTCCTGCTCATGATGTTGTCGCTGCAATCTTCATTAAAGAAATTACAACCTACCTGGGAGAGCGAATCCGTTTGAGGGCAACCTGTATGTTATATATCTATATATATCTATATATACACATACCACAAACTGGAGCACTCAACAGGAAATTCTCCCTTTCTCAATGCTGGTAAAAAATAGAGGATGTCCCATTTAAGTCATTAAATACATCTTGAATGGCCTTAATTGGATAAACATATGTGGCAAGCAAAAGAGGACTGCAACTCTTCTTGTCAAATACTTATTTTCAAACTGCCATATTTGCATGTGTTGTCAAATATTTGTAATCCCAGTGGAAATGTCACTTATTACGTTATAGACATAATTTCTGCATTTCTCTTTCTCAATCATACTCCGAATGGGTTACCACTTAGCTCCATGGAAGCAATGTCTCTTCAAATCGTAAATTACTCCATGTGCCCTTCGTCAGCCCTCAATGTCAAACAGCACATACATGCAAGCGTTGATCAAATATCATTTACGCTTAGACTGTCTGGTTTTAGGTTTAAACCTATAATGATTGATAAAACCCCACTGAAAGGAAAACAGCCATCACCAGTGTAAACATATAGACACTGAAAAAACACCTTTGCAACCACAAACTAAGTGCCATTCTTCCTGAAGGGGCCAATACAATGTAACTTTTTTTTATAAAAGGCAGCAGCGTGAAAGACTGGGCTAACATTATTCTGCTTGAGTTTTATTGTTTAGGGATGTCACTAAAATATAGTTTCTTCTACCATTTGCTTTTTTCAGTTGTGTGGTCTTTGGTCCAAAGATGAAGTGTTTAGAAGCATGTTTTAGGTCTTATTTAGTTATTTTATAAACTGTAGAGAATCAGTAAGTATCAAAATCATATTTGATATTTTGGCTACATTTGATTTCACTGATAGGTAAAATGGCAGGTTTCATAAGAATCTTTCCCAATGTATACCATCACATTTACCCACAGACAGAGAATGGGTGAAATCCTTTGATACATCAACCCCCTTTTCTAGCGGGCATTATTGATTGTAGATGAATTGCCAAATACTCCAGGCTTTAAACATTCAATGCAAGGTGTAGTGAGAGGTATATGTGAAAAGAGTGTTGTCACCAAGCATCTGAGATAGTAGTGAAAACATGACACCAGACGTTTGGCAAACATGGAATGCAGTGTCACTTGAAATGCTGCTGCAAAAAAAGTTCCTACCAAGTTCAACAAAGATTGGAGTGATAATGTCTGTATTTGCACAAATTCAGCTACGTATATGAAAAAGTTGTATGTTGACCTGTCAAAATAGATTTCCGAGCTGAATTTCTTCTCTGTCACTTGCTAGATGGTTTGCTGAAAGCATCTTTCCAATCTTCAGAGTTAATGAAGAATGCCATTGATTTGGTAGTCCATTCTGGTGCACTGTTTAGGTATGCCCATGAACTAAAATGCAAATATTTCTCATGTTGTGCCTTGTGTGTCATCCTAACTGTCATTTAGCCGGTGGTTCTCGATCCTAGAGGCTGTGAATGTTATATTATCGATGTGGTGAGAGTTTACAGAATATTTGCTTTGTAATGATGCCAAAGGCAAGAACTGTGATGATCTTTGGTCACATATTGATGGTGATGTGAAAAAAGTACAGTCTACTGCATGCTTAGGTTTTTACAAGAATATATGACTGATACAGTGGACATAATCAAAATACTAGAGTCTGAAAACACCCTTGGCTACCAAGTGTTCAGCATAATTGGTGTAGATCTGAAACATCTCTTTCAAAGTAGATGGGCAACACTTTCAGTGGCTTAGGCACTGCACCATGTTGTATTTCAGAATTCTTGCCACTTGGTAAGCAAAGAAATGTTGAGGAGCAATACAGGAAATGTTATTTTACAGTCTATGGGAAATGGCTCGCAATGATGCATTAAAATGTCCCTTCCCCAACCATTGCATTTGAAGTTAATGAAGCCTCACTGAGGTACTCTGCACAAATTCCAGATGCCTTCTGATTTTTCTCCAGACTTTGAAAAGTACTGCTTCATTTTTGACTGCTTCAATAACTGAAGGCATATGCGCCCAGTTCGTCGCATATGTTGCATAACATGTCCTAGCGAATCACAATCTTCAGGTGCACCAGTACTGGCATTGAAAGCAATGTCACTGGCCAGAGTTACCAAATTGTGTACTGGCTGTTTTGGCATTGCCCATCTCAAGTGCCAATGTTGAGAGGGCGTTTTCACAGATAAACGTTTACATAAGAAGGAAAGAGCGAGCGCGCAGGACCACAGACTCACTAAAGAAGTATTGTATGGTGTACTACAATAAGTTTGATTTGTAAAAATGTATTTGGAATTCATATACCCTGTACACACTCTGTCCATACACATGCACTATCAGTGCAGAAAGCAAGCAATATTTAAAAGCAAACTATTCCATAAACACAGGAAAAACACTGTTTCTATTATTTTTAATGACGTGAAAATGTGTAACCACTGATAACCACTGGTTTTTAAAGTATCAAAAATACTGAAAATCCCCACCCAGAATTTACCCAAAATAGAAACTGAAAACAGGAAAGCCTATTTACGCTCAAACAGAGTATAGTGTCCTGACTTTCATCAACAGACGTGCTGTATCATCCAGACAGAGGCGGTTCAAACAGTTTTTATATTAATTCTACCTCATTATTGCCACACAGAAACCATTGAACTCTTAATTACGGGTGCATCTAACGTGAGCGTGGCCTCACGGAATAATTCAAACCACAAGTTCCATCGGAACAAACTGGAGCACTCAACAGATTCTGCACAGGTAATTTATTCGACATCCAGGAGACGTGTTTCGGGAATTCTCCCTATCTCAATGCTGGTAAAAAATAGAGGATGTCACATTCAAGTAACTTTTTTTTTTCCTTAAATTAGTGTCTTCACTTTAAACACCACCACACATGCATTATGCAACGTGTGAAAAACAATAGGAGTCAGCTGGTCTCGTTCAGGAGACATCAATGAGGTGAAAGAATCTTTGGATTCGGGACGAGGATTACCATACCTGAAGTGCATTTATTTTCAAGAAATAATGCCGGGGCGTGGCTTGAGCCCGACTGAGATGGCCGCTATGTGATTGAGCTCTGTTAACCAACTGCTAGATCCCCGTCAAATCTGGCATTATCCGACTTAAAATTGGGCACCGGTACGCAGGACTGAATACAGACACAGAGCAGATCTGAAAGCGGGCCATCCTGACCGAACTTCGGGCGCTACTGAAGGGAGGAGGAGAGAGCAGCAGCCGTGACCACGACTCAACATGGCGCCGGCCATCTTTCTGCACCCGAGGCACTCTTGAGCATCTGGATTCCCTGAGCGACAGTGCAGTGGAGCCCTGTGGGGAGTGAAGAGTAGTGTCGGAGCTATGCTGCTGACCCAGGCAAGTGCACGCTGATCTTGCTGTGGCGGCTAGAAGACGAAAACGGGCATAACGGCCCTGAGCGAGTGAAGAGCTGACCGGGCCAAGATTCCAGCACAATGGGCAGAGGGGGCTGGAGCCGCGGCCTTGAAAGGAGCTGGCCACTAACCTGCACTGGAGCTCCCTTGAGACCAGGAGCCCCTCAGAAGCAGGACAAGAGAGCTGCGGCAGGCCCAGACAACTACAAACTCGGCGCTGTTGGCCCAGGTGGGAGTGTGCAGACGTCTGTGGTTTTGGATTGAGACGGCATCCGCTGCAGCCCGAGCAGTCCCTCCAAAACATGTGTGGCGCCGACAGTAGCGAGTGGAGAGGCACCCAACTAGAGGCCAGCATCGGGCCAGGTGGGGACCCTCACAGAGAACACGCCCACCCATTCCTGCAAGGCACGTCTATCCTCATGCAGTGGGGACACCAAGACTTAAGGCCCATGCGGCAGGGAGTACACCTGCAAGGCTTGTAATCTGTGTCATGTCAGGAAGGCATGGAGGACTGCACCCACGAGGGTGCTGCAAGAGGACAATAACATAACCAAAGAAACTGGTGGCCTAAAATACAGGCCACAGATCGCATTTCGGCAGGTGAGACCGCCCTGGTTCAAACAATAAGACTCCCTGGATCTGCTGGTATAACTTGAGGCGTGACGCATGGAATAACCGCGAGGCAAACAGTGAACACTACCGTGCAGGGCTGGGACCGCAGTGTGACAATCTGTCTAGTTGCGATACCCCCTGGGCTCGGGGCGGTCCTTCACCACTATGGGAGGCAATAACGGTCTGGGGCAGAACAATCAAATGAATAAATATATCGTTGCAATGAGCCACGACAGTGCGAAGGAGGAGATGACTCCTCCACAGTAGCAGGGGGAGCAGGAGCCCGAGCCATCCCTCAAAGATAGTATGTGGGCGATACCTGGCCTGAAGGGCACTCTCGAGCCAAAATTAGACTAAGTTACTCAGGAGGTTAACTTACTCAGGGCTGACCTACGAAAATTGAGACTCTCCAACTTTTTTAGACTGGATCAAGCCCATTGTGCGCTGGGCCCACACCCTGGGGCACCTCCATGTACTATAGTGGCCCGTATCTTCGACTATCAAGATAGGGACACTATCCTGCACGCAGCTCGAACTCGGGGAGATGTTCAGTTTGACAACACCACAATCTGGTTCTTTCCAGACTTTACGCTACAGGTACAGTGCCAGAGGAGGGCATTTGACTCAGTTAAAAGGACCCTCCGAGAATGAAACGTGAAGTATATTACGATGTACCCGGCAAAGCTCAAGGTGTTGGCCGACAAGAAGTCATACTTCTTCACCTCTCCTGAGACGGCGTGGGACTGGCTGGAGGGATGGCAGGTGGCTGGGCGGAAAAAGAATCAACTGAAATCGCCGACCCGGAAAGAAGAGCAACACGAGAATCAGGGGCTGCCTTCCGAACCAGACAAAACCACTCAGCGTGGTCCAGATAAGTGACACTTGGGGTACAGGGGTCATTATAGAGGGGTCTGAAGTAAGGGATCCCCATGCTCCGAGTTGCCATGTGAATGGAACGGGGGCATAGCCAGGCCAACCTGATAACACACCTATGTGCGTGGCTGAGGGAACGATCTGTTTTGACACGATTTGTCTTTAACCTTAATCCCTAGTAGGTGCTTGAGCATGTTAATTGGGGATCAATTAATGGATCCAAACAATGCCCCGGCATTTCCAAGCAGTTGGTGCTCGCTAACCCCGTGATTGTTACTTTGTCATGAAGTATTCGTTTGGGCGACAGGCACTCTGCATGTTCGGGTGGTGGGGGGTTACAACTCACCTCGCAGAGATGCAGGGAGGGTGGAGTTTAGGGGTTTATGTTGTCAGTTTGTTGGTTGTTGTTTTATGGCTCACAGCTCTAATAGTCAACTATGCACACATGAAGGGCTCAGGGCCAGCACAAGATTCAACAGAGGTCCGATATATAACTAGACATGTCTGATACGAAAAGGGTGGCGAATGTGGCTCGAATCTGGTCTTGGAAAGTCAACGGTCGTAGTAACAAGATCAAGCAGACTCTGGTGCTTCAATACATTAAACACCCCATTCCAGAGGTAGTCCTTCTCCAGGAGACACATATAAAGGGAAGTCACTACGTAATGTATATTAGTTTATCAAAGTCAAAGTCAAAGTATGCTTTATTCGAAGGATATTCATAAAAGCAAGATACAATATACAATAACAATTCATTATATACTTTAAAATACTATTAAATACAATACATTTCGATACTACATACTTTAACAAAATCTGATTAAATTACATCCATAAGGGAGACATTATTTCATTTGGCAGCAGTGCTGTTCAAATCACATGCGGGTTGACATAATTGAGCCCTGGTTTAGACATTCCGCGATAATAACAGTGGATACTTGTTGTTAAAACAATGATATTTAAATAATTAAAAGTTTTAAAACAGATTACATACGATAAAATGCTAAGAATTAGCAGGGGGGGGAATAGTAAAAGGACTAGCAGTCTCCCCCGGTTCAAGAGAATAGTCAATTGACTAGCAGTCTCAATCTAATCATCCACGCCCATCCTAGATACTTTGCAGTGGCAATTGAAATCCAAGGCAATGTGCTGGTGCATATAATGCGTAGAGCAACAGTGCCACTAGTAGTTCCTAGATTTTTGCACATTGGAGTAAGCCATATACGCCGTGGAGCTGCATAGATTTCACAAGAAAACAAAAAATGACCAATAGTTTCATTTTTTGTACCACAGGCAGGGCAAACAGCACTATTTCCCGCTTCCCATTTTACTGTTAAAGATCTAAGGGGAAGTGCTCCAGCTCTTAGTTGGAAGAGGAGCTTCCTATCTCTTGGCTTGGTTATGATATCCCAATAAGGCTCAAGATGGGGGTACATCTTGGCCTCTAGGTACTCTCTAGTCATGTTACCAACACTTGGGCTACACCAGTTCCGCTGGGCAACCTTCTCCCAATAAATGGTCTTGATCGTACTTTTAGAAGGGAAGGTTGCTCCTGCAGGATCTTCCCAAAGTGTACTCAAACCAAGCTCGAGCAAGGATGCCCTAAGCGCTTTTAGCCAGCCTATTTTATGGTGAAGGTCAGTTCTTATGATGTCTAGAAAGCCCCCGGCATAGTGAGAAAGCGCAGGCGTGGTCCATAACCTGCGCCAGTACAATATTGGGCGGAGCCGTGCCATATCTACAATGGCTCTTCTACCCAAGTCATACTTAAGGGGCAGCAGCGGGGTGCTTTTGGGAACGCCTGTAATGGCCCTAAAAAATATATTCTCTGCAAGTTGAAGAGCCGGCATTTTTTCAAACCCCCACAACTCGGCACCATAAAGTACAGAACCCAGAGCTTTAGCTTCATAAACCTGTAAAACAGGTTTCACAGGTTTAGTGAATGATTTTCTGTGTTCTGAGCTGATTGCGCCTGCCAATTGCCTATGTTTGATTGTTGCAATTTCAATATGGTGCCGCCAGGCCTGCGCATTGGATATATGCATACCCAAATAAGTAAAATTGTTAACTACCTCCAACGGACGATTGTTTAAAGTAATTTTTGTCTTAAAACTACGATGGGGATTAAAAGTCATCAGCTTCGTTTTTGTAATGTTTACTTCGAGGCCATACTCTTTACAAAATTGGTCAAAGATTGACAAAGCACACTGCAATCCACTTGGTGTTTTAGCTAAGATGAGTGTGTCATCCGCGAACATTAAAATAGGAATTTTAATACCATCTAAAAAAGGAGCATCCACTTGGGCGGAAGTCATACGTGCTACAACATCATTGATATAAAGTGTAAAAAGGACTGGGGCCATCGAACATCCCTGTCTAACGCCCCTCTCTACTGGAAAATCTGAGGTAACTGAGCCTAAGCCACCCCACTGTATTCTTGCATAATTTGATTCATGGAGTCTCATTATCATAGATAACAAATCGTTTGGGATGCCCTGCTTCTGTAAAACCGACCATAGCTTTAGTCGAGGGACCAGATCAAAAGCGGCCCTTAGATCGACAAAGGCCGCATACAAGCTTCCTTTGCCGAGCACCACCGTCCTCCATTGAATCATAGTAAAACGAAAGACCTGGTCCACCGTACTTGTGGATCGTCGAAAACCAGCCTGGAAGGTTGAAAGGGCCTTGGTCTCCTCCGCCCAATCCAGGAGCCTATTGACAATCACACGCCCCACTACCTTTTGGATGGTATCTATAAGGCTTATAGGGCGGTAATTACCTGGCAATGATCGATCTCCTTTCTTGAAAATGGGGATAATCACTGCTCCCTTCCAGGATTTTGGTACTGATGCACCCAAGGCAATGGCATTAATAAGATGGTGGATATATGAGCACCAGCGCTCTTTATCGTTAACAAATAGATCCGCTGGCACACCATCAAGGCCCGGGGCTCGTCCGCAGGCAACTGTACTGCAAAGGTAGTCCTGCTCCAGGAGACACATATAAAGGGAAATCACTACGTTATGTTAATTAGTTTATGAAGTGATCCATGTGAGAAGCACCCTGGGAACAAGTTTCAATCACATGGGAAAGGGCATGGCCATCTGGAAACACATCTCTTAAATTGTGGAGGCCATGATGGGCCAGGGTTTGTTGGACTAGTATTGCACTTCTGAGGGGGAGCCATGGAATGTCCACCACAGGCAACCTGGGGAATAACGCATACTTCCTCCCAGAGCACAAAGGAGCCATCGCCAGGCCCACAAGTGGTGGAGGTGACCTGAATGTTGGTGAGGTCCATGGAAATGTCCTTTGGCAAGATGGCTGAAAGTGGTACATGTTCAGCCAGGTCCTTCTTGGGCCTGAGGTAGGGGATGCAGGCGTCAGGGTGATACCAGCGGCACTGTGCAGCAAGATAATAAAGAAAGAGTTCTGGAACTCCAACCCGCTCGCAGTGAAGGGTTATGGTGTCCCATTTAATGCGGGCCCACGCCCAGCCCATATGAGCTGTACGAGTAGACTACACAAGGTTTTGAAAAAAAGGTTGTGGAAGCAGGAATGGAATGTTTCAAACAAATACAAAAAGCGGGGAGCACTACCATTTTAAATATTGGCACTCATCCGGCCATGGAAAGAGGAAGGCTAATCCAACGTTGTATTTGCGCCGACAAATGGTGCATGACAGGGCCAGAGTTTAGCCAAATAACTTGTTCTTTATCTAAATGCACATGGATACTCAAGTATTTAGTGGAATCTATGACCCATGTCAGGGAGTATTCATTGTCTATGGGATGTGTAATCGCTGTCAACTGAAATAGCTCAGATTTGGCCCACTTTATGTGAAGGCCTGACAGACTGTCAAAGCAAATAATTTCCTGAATCAATGGTGGGAGATTGTCAGCAGAATGGCGTACAAATAATAAAATATCATCTGCACAGTGTGAAGCTAAGAGGGGACCAGTGCGAGTAGCATGCTGCAATGTCTGTGCCCCTCCTGAAGATGACAGACCAAGGGGTCCATTGCAATTATGAAAAAGGGAAGGAAAAGGGATCAACCCTGCCTGGTGCCCCTGGAAACAGAGAATCACTCAGTAAGCTGGGTGTTCACTCGCAGACAGGCTCTGAGTATGGAGAAGCATGACAGAGGATCTGAAGGTGTTAGGAAATCCAAGTTTCGTCAGAGTTGCTCTCTGGAAAGGCCATTCCAGAGAGTCAAATACTTTTTTTTGCATCCAATAATGCCAGCGCAGCGGGAAGCATGGGGAAGATCTTATTTGACACAGCGAAGATTATTCTCAGATTGAAAGAGGTAGATCTGCGTGGGATAAATCCGGATTGCACTGGTAAAACAATGTGGTCTGTATGACAAGCAAAGAAGGGGATCTTTGCCAGGTTTCAAAAGCAATGTAAGGACCACATTGTGAAGTGTAGGGGGGAGCGAGCACATGCTCAGAGCCTCCATATATAGAGCGAGCAAATGAGGGGCAAGTCGATGTTTGTAGGCTTTGTAAAATTCTCCAGTAATGCCATCCAGGCATGGGTCTTTTGAGCCAGCTATAGCATCTATGGCCTGGACATAAGCTATATGCTATATCCAGCACATCCCGCCCACAAGAACACAACCAAACCGAAGACCCTGCAATGCATCCTCCTCAACGTCCGATCCCTCCACAAACACGCCACTGAAATCTGGGACCTCCTCAACAAAACCACTCCGGACGTAGCGTTCTTCACCAAAACCTGGACCAACACCACCATTGCCATCACCATCGCCATCCCCAAGTAAACAAGATCTCCAGGAAGGACCGCCCCACCCGCCCAGAAGGAGGAATTGCCATCGTCCACAAATCCAGCCACCGCCTGAGCACACTCCCCGATGAGCCCACAGAACTGATGGAACACCTTCACTTCAAGATACAGGCCAGCCCCACTGCCACCCTCTGAGGAACCCTCATCTGCCAACCCCCTGGGACCCCGCGGACCCTTCGCCACCTCCATCACGGACATCATGTCCCCGCAGGCCATTGCATCCACCAACTACACCCTGCTGGGAGACTTCAATTCCACCTCAAAAACCAACTGGACCCCAACACCACATCCCTCCTGGACAACCTCCACAATATTGGACTCCGCCAGATCGTGACCGAGCCCACGCACACAGCAGGACACACCCTCGACCCCCTCTTCACTACAGGAAACTCCATCACCTTCAGCCACACCACCGAACTCCCATGGACCGACAATCGTTGCGTCCACTTCACCTTCAGAACACCCACCATCCACAGACACTAGCATCTGCTACCATGAAGAAACTGGACCAAAATCACTGACAACCAGCTCACCTCCTCACTGAACAATTCCACCCCAACCATTGCAGAAAAAGACAACCCCAACACCACAGCCTGAACCCTGCATAGATGGATCTCAGACAGCTCCAACACCATAGCCCCCCATCAAGAAAAACAACAATACCCGCGCAAAGAAAGCCAGATGGTTTACCACCGAACTTTGAGAGTCTCGACACACTTGCCGCCCCCTCGAAAAGGCCTGGAGGAACACCAAATCCAAAGAAGCGCTCAACAACTTCAGAGCCGCCACCAATGCCCACTATGAACTCATCAGAGAAACGAGGAAAAAAGCTCCACCCACACGCACAACAGCAAGGAACTCTTCAGCATCATCAAGGAGTTCACCCAACCCTCCAGCGAGTTTACCGAAATCCCTCCCTCACAAGACCTCTGCGACAAACTCAGCACCTTTTTCCACCTCAAAATCATAAGCATCTACGACAACTTCGACGAAGACAACCAACACATTGAACCCTCACCAACCACCCCCGACATCCGGAAACCTGCGATTGACAACTGGACAGCCCTCACCACCGAAGACACACTGAAGACAATGAAGTCAATCCACTCAGGAGCCACCAACACCATCACACCCATGCTCCGCCACACCATCAACCGCTCCCTGGTGACCGCCTCGTTCCCCGACGACTGGAAACACTCTGAGGTCAACCCCCTCCTAAAGAAACCCTCAGCGGACCCCACCTACCACAAAAACTACAGCCCCATCTCCCTGCTCCCATTCCCAGCGAAAGTCATCGAGAGAGCCATCAACAGCCAACTCACCACATTCATTGAGGAACACAACATTCTCGACTCCTCCCAATCCGGCTTCAGAAAAAATCACAGTACGGAAACTGCACTCCTCTCCGCAAAGACGACATCCGCACCCTACTGGACAAAGGAGAAACAGTAGCCCTCATCCTCCTCGACCTCTCACCGGCCTTCAACACAGTCTCTCACCTCATCCTAATACACAGACTTTGCAATGCAGGAATCCAGGACAAGACCCTCGACTGGATCTGCTCCTTCCTCTGTGGCAGAATGCAGTGGGTCAGACTCCCCCCTTTCCTCTGGGACCACACCTACCACCTGCTGAGTCCCCCAGGGCTCCTCCCTCAGCCCGACGCTCTTCAACGTTTACATGGCTCAACTCAACCCCATCGTCAGAACCTACGGACTCAACATTGTGTCATACGTAGACAAAACCCAACTCATCCTCTGCCTATCCAACGATCCCAACACCCCCAGACACAACTTTCGAGAAGGCATGGAAGCCGTCGCCAAATGGATGAAAAACAGCTGCCTACAACTAAACACCAACAAAACAGAAGTACTCATCATGGGCCCAAACCCCGACACCTGAAGCGACACTTGGTGGCCCCCGCCCTCGGAAACCCGCCAACCCCCACGGACAACACATGCAACCTGGGAATCATCCTGAACTCCGAGTTCAAAATAAACCGCCAGAACAACTCTGTCTCGTCTTCCTGCTTCCACACCCTTCGCCTCCTTCGTAAGACCTTCAAATGGATCCCCCTCGAACACCGAAAGACCGTCACTCACACTCTGGTCACCAGCAGACTCGACTACGGCAACACACTCTACGTCGGAATAAACAAAACCTCACCTGCAAGCTACAGAACATCCAGAATCTCGCCACAAGACTGGTCCTCAACCTGCCAAAACACTGTCACATCTACCAGCACCTGTGCACACTCCACTGGCTCCCTGTCAAGGCGAGAATCACCTTCATGATACTCACCCACGCACACAAGGCCCTCCACGGCACCGGACCAGCATACCTGAACAAATTCCACGCACCCCAAATGACCCTACGATCAACTCAGCTCTCCTATGCCGTGGTCCCCTGCACCAGAAAGACCAGATCGGGAGGCCGCTCCTTCTCCTTCCTCGCGACCAAAGCATGGAACTCCCTTTCGCTCCACCTCAGACAGAACACATCGCTCCCCATCTTCACAAGAAACCTCAAAACCTGGCTCTTCGACAGACCGCCTCCTTGATGGAATGGAACCTGAACCCCCACCCCTAGTGCCTTGAGGCCCTTACAGGTGAGTAGTCGCACTTTAACAAACCCCTGATTGATTGATTGAGAGTGGCCTCTGGGTCTAGAATCGCAGAGTAGTCTGTGAAGGGGAAACTTTTGTGTATATGTATACAGACCACCCTGGAGAAGGTACTATAATTGGAGAAATATCGGTCTGCGCCCCAAGTTTAGGCAAACGTGTGGGAAACCCATAGTGGAAGATGAGTTTCTTGCAGGAAGGATATTTTGATACTGTGGCTGGACAGATAAGAGAGGATCTGTTTACCCTTACTGGGGTTGTTTAATCCCTGTTTGTTCCAGGAAATGAAGGAGACAGTCTCCCCCAATGGCTGTCAGGAAGAGGCATCTAATATGAATTGGTAAAACCGGGTGGGCCATGAAGCTGTGTATCGTCGTTGTTGCTCACAATGCACATAGAACAAATTTGACCAAAAAGTTCCAAAACAAACTGTTCCCAACCTCCCACCCACACCAGCCCAAAAAAGAAATCCAGTGAATCCCCATCTGACAAAACACAAAATGAATTTACACCAGGAAGAACAGATCGGTGTACACCTATGAGGGATGGCAACAACAAGGGGGTCACAGTCAGAGATTCTAATATGTCGAGCAAATGTGAGTATGGGTTACAGATTACTGGATGGTGAGGGCATTGGCACAGGTTGCCAGGGAGAGTACATGCCAGTACATATCAAGGACCGAACAGGAAAATCATGGACCGTGAGATCCTGGAGCAGCGGGAGGCATCAGACAGATGCCACATGCACCAAGGAGGGCAGAGAGGCCCTGTTATCCGAGATGGCATGCTTAGAACTTGGTGAGATTGCCACTTGCCATTTGCGAAAGTCCATTGCTTTCATTGGATTGTTGAAGTACTGAGATTTTCTATCAACTTCAACGTGAAGGTGAGCTTGATAAAGCATGGCATATTGGAGTCCCAGTTTGTGCAATGTCTGCTTGGCATTAGCAAACTTTCTCCGCACCTCCTGAACATTGGGGGTAAGATCCGGGAAGAACATGAGTGTGGAGTCTTTGTATTGCACTGTACCTTTCTCGCGGGCTAGCTGGAGTGCCGTGTCCCAGTCCTTGTAGTTCAGCAAGCGCACCAGGAGTGGTTGTGGTGATGCATCAATCGGTGGACAAGGGTGCGGTGGGCACACTCCACTGCAACATAAAGTTGGTGCGATCAAAGAGATCAAGAAGCATGTTTTCTACAAAAACATCGGGGTGTCCCATGTTAGTCATATCCAACACACCAAGTATGCGGACATTATTCCACTGAGAGCGTTCCTCGAGGTCTTCATTTTTCCAATCACACACTCTCACATATACCCACTTATATACTCTTACACACATATATACTGCCTTTCACATATGTAGTTACTCACACATGTACCACTGAGATATACATTCAAACACTAACACACCTATACATACACTCACCCAACCATACAGTCCATCACAGATACACTCTTAAAAACATGCACCCACTGAATCACCCACTCACACATCTAGTCACAGAGTCACACACACCCTACCCACACAAACACTCAGGCACCCATACAGATACTCAGACAACCAATCAATAACCCATATAGACACTCATATAGCTATTCACAAAACCATGCAGCCACGTATACACCAACACACAGACACATACAGACATTCACACAGTTTAGTCACTAGTCTGCAGTAAGATACATTTAATGACTCACTTATAGACTCAGTTACGCACCTAGAAAATCATCCATTCACACACTTGTACACCCACTTATTTTACAACAGGCCTTTCCCTATATATATTAAACATAATAAAACTGTTCAGAAACACATACTCAATGGATGACGTCATCAGTGATGTCATCAGTGATGTCATCAGTGATGTCATTTGAGATGTCATCAGTGATGTCACTGACCGTGTCATGAGTGATGTAATATGTGACATCATCAGCAATGCATTGCGGGGACGCGAGTTATAGTTAGCTGAACTAACTATAACAGGGGAATTTCTAGGGTTTTGAACGAGGGAAATGTCCAGCTAACTATAACGCCCCTGAAACCTATGGTTTTTTCAGTGAATATATATATAGATATAAATATATCCACAACAAGTTCCACAGCGCGACCATCAAATGCGGCGCAACAACAGGATACAGACTCTGTCAGCAAGGATGCAGGTGAGTGTCTTTTATTCAAACATCATAAGTCCAAATGGCACGGTTCAGCCGCCATACATGCGGCCTTGAATCACATAGCGCACTGTAACATGGTGGTGCAATATATACAGGTGAAAGTGGCAGTCTTTTTTCCATTTTCGTAGCAGTGATAAGGCATTTTACTACATGTGGCTGCCTTTTGCTGTAGTACCGCTTTACTGCCAATGGTAGAAATTACATCAACAGTAGTGAGTCAGGCACTGCTATGGTGGACAGACTTAGTGGGTTCAAAGGAGAAAATTACACATGAGGAAAACAAACTAAGTGTAGAAAGATGGCTTTGCTATATTGGTGTCATATGGCGAAACCAATGTAACACTAATGCACTTGCATAGCGCGTGTGTTGCTGTTCGTATCCTCAGTGCTCTCCAGCTAAGCCTCACGTTGCCCTCTAATGCAGAACACTGTATGCTAAATGATTAGGACGTGACAGCCCGATAATATCATGTTATGCATAAATAGTCGGTACTAGAGGACTAAAATTAAACGGGTGCCACGTGATATGTGGTTGTGTCCGTTGAGTCAAAAGCAAAGAAAAATAACTAGCAATGTCCACAGCATATCCTTACTACACTATTTTCTGCATGAATGCCAGAACTTACGCCACTAAAGTAAACTGTAAAAATTAGTGAGTGTGAGGGATGTGTGTCAATGGTATGTACAAGTGTGAAGAGGCATGCGTGCTTAGTGCTCAAAGTGCGGATGTGTTATCGTGGTGATACGTCTTCATGGTGGTGCTCATTAAAAAGGAAATATAAGGTAACAAGCAGATGCGGAGCGCCCTAAATATGGGCCTAGATATGTGTGAGCAAGTGCCCAATGTAGTCACAATATATCTAACTCATTAGAGGCTGAGATCATAGTTACGCTCTGTCATAGCCCAACTCATGTGATGTGACTTAAAAAGACCCAAGAGAAACATAGACGCGCCGCGATATGTACAGTGCATGAATTGAAAGCAAAACATAATCATCAATATATTTACAAAAATCAGAAGCAAAAAACAAAATGTGTTAAAAAGTCGTTGTATGGTTCAACTCAATAAACATGGCGTAAATGTGTTCAGTGTATATATAATGCCAGAAGGCGACACAACATGACACAAGATACTCTCAAGGATAGACAGTTACATGCCCTAATGCATAGGTAGATCACTCGACGTCATGTGTGAATGTTAAAGTATGGCCCATAGTTAGTATATCACTATGGTACTCATAATATATACAATGTGAATGAATTGCAACAGACAAACGGGGATGCATAAATGTTAACATAGGGAATGCCTATAGTTAGGATCTGTTAGGATATGTTTCTCACATTGCATCTATATTGTCACACTTCTTCGCCAGTACGATATGTCTGACGCAGAGTATGAAATAATGAATTTAGTGACTGCACAGAGATAACAATGACAAGTGCTGATATACGGGGATATGACCGTTGTAGTAAAATATTTATCTACATGCAATGAATGAATAGCATTTAAATGTAAAAATGCTTAAAGGATTTGAATGCATAACTTCAAGATGGCGCCGATAATCGGCAATAACATTGTAGCCCATTTTCCATTACAATGCTCTATAAGAAATAACATTTAAATATGGCGCCTCCCAGTGTGATGTGCAAACACTGAAGAAGGAGTCTTCCGAAACGTGTCTATTGCGCTGCAATTAATCTTGGTAAACCGCCCCATGAGTACTGTTTCTCTCTTTCGAAATCGGAGAAGAGTCTGGAGCAATGAGATACACATATATATATATCAGAAACAGCTGCTTCTCCACTCCCACAGAATTTTCTTCAGCAAAGCAGACACGGACCCATAGTTGCGTGCTCAGATTTGCGTTTTAATGTCGGCCATTACACGTCCCTCAGGTGACCTCCACTCCATGGTCACTAATCGAGGCGCACACTGGGGAAGTAAGTTTCAAAATGTATTTGCCACACGATTACTATTTGGACAGACGCGTTCAGGCTGCACGCCATCCTCAATGTCAATGGGTTCAAAGAAACAAGCCATATTTAAAATACAATTCTTTGGAAACATAAAGAGAGGAAAGTTCAATTCATTCAAGTCATAGAAAGAGAAAACGGCAATATTTGTTGTGGACGTAGTATCTCAGTGTGAATGCGGCGGCCATCTAGGATGGTTCGAATTAATTCATTCTCCTCCACAATATCCATCCATTATTTCATAGATATCACAGATACTTATTCAGTCTCCATGATTTTTACATTGTTCTTAAAATATATACAATTCCCTATCATTGTTATTTGTTGTTTAAAAAATGAATTGCATGCCATATTGTGCATTTCATAGCTCCATTCACAATTGAGCCCTGAATGGGCTTTTCTATTCACCTGACTATAATGGCTATAATGAATGCAAAACATTATTCTTCAATCAGGCAACACTAACTCATTATCAGGTTTTAGATCATTACAATACTCTCTTTTTATTTAGCCCTGAATGGGCATTGCCCGTAATCCATATCATAATTGATTCATCACTAACAAGGGATTGAACTAATTTTGTTTAATCTTTTGTACCACATTTTAATATCACCTGCCCCTTCTCTGTCTATGATCTTCTATTGTGAATCAAACCACAAAAACTCTGTCCTCTATTGAGCAAACCTTGTTACCATCTCTAGTGTTGTTTCCTATCTATTTGTTAGATACTAGCCCATAGCTCCTCTTCATTATTCAGGCCTCATGGGATCTTTGTCTGCAACTCAACAATATATCGAGATTCCAACTTCCTTAATTTCATGGTTCTGTCCCCTCCTCTTTCTGCTTTTGGGACTTGATCCAAGCAGAAAGACGTTAAAGATTCTGATTTGAATTGTGCTTCTCTTCGAAATGGCGTGCCACTGGATATGTTAAATCATGATTTTTTATGGCGCGCATGTGTTCAAGAATCCTTTTCTTTGTTGGGTGGATCGTAATCCCAACATAATTCATGTCACAGGGACAGGTTAAACAGTACTCAGTGTAATCAGAATTGCAATTCATTAATTTTCCGATTCTACGTTTGGTTCGTCTATCTGGTACCTGAAACTCTTTTACTTTATGACTATTTCTACAGGCTTTACAGCTCATGCAGGGATTGAATCCTGTAATCAAGTCCCTCTTTTTCGGTCCCTTAGTGAAATAACTTCTCACTAACTGATCTTTTAACCCTAGATATTTCCTGTATGTAATGAGTGGACTTTGTGGAATCGTTGACTGAGGTGATCTACTGCCCCCCAGCGGCAGTAAGAGATTTGCCTTTTGATTTCAGAATGGCCCCAGATGTGGAACCCATTGTCCCAGTGACAACGGTGCGGAATCTGGGGGTCATGTTTGACAATGATCTACAGATGGCCTCTCAAGCTAAAAAAACAGTGGGAGTGTGCTGTGCTCTCATGAAAGCCCTACGGAAGATTCTACCTCTCCTGCCTGTGGAGAAAAGACCTCTGGTGGTTCGTAGTATCATCCTAAGTAGGCTGGACTACTGCAATTCTCTGTATCTAGGAGCTCCTCTTTACATCTACCAGAGTCTGCAGAGGGTCCAGTCTATGGCAGCCAAACTGGCGCTGAATAGGAAACGTGGCTCCTCCACCACGCTGGCGCTTCAAGAGCTTCATTGGCTTCCCATGATGGAAAGGGTTAAATTTAAATCCCTGTGCATTGTCTACAGAGTGGCACACGGTCTTGGCCCTATCACTCTACAGGAGAAAATATCCTGGTACAAACCTCAAAGGACTCTCCGTTCATTGAATGCCTTCTTGCTAAACACTGGTAGGATCAAGAAGGCCAGGATGGGAGGTAGGGCCTTTAGTATAGTGGCCCCGCGACATTGGAATTAACTCCCTCTGAATATTAGACAGGCTAACTCCTTGATGGATTTCAGGCGAAGTTTGAAGACTTGACTCTTTCCCAGGGTGGGGCATATGGCCTCCTAATTTTCCATTCTTTGATCGGTATCCGTTTTCTATCTTCCCTCGTTTTTTCTGTCACTGCTGCGACACACTTTGTTGGTTCAGAAGTTTCTCTCCATCACAGTCCGAGCGCCAAGATACCCGTTGGCTGATAGTTGCGCGATATAAGAACAAAATACAAATACAAATACAAATGATGTTGTCGGCTTTTAACACCCTCCAATTTTTTCGAAAAATCTGAAACACTTCAGAGGAACCGGTCGTGTTTTAAGTTATCATTATGACTTTTCCCTTTTCTTCTATTGTGGAACTTGGCTTTTTCCTAGTTGTTATCAGGAGGTCCTTTCTCTGTATCTTTTCTACTTTTCTCACTGCATTTCTTAGGGTTGCATGTCTGTATCCTCGATCTCTAAATCTGTCTACTGCACCCTAACTTTTCTTTTGAAAGTCCCCATCTGTCGACAAATTTCGTCTTAATCTTATTAGCTCTCCATAAGGGACTCAGCTAATAACACTTCTTGGGTGGAAACTATCAGCATGTAAAGTAAATGTGTGCTGCTCATGCATTCTGTGAACTTTAAGTTCAAGTTATTGTCATTCAGGGCTGCCACATATTCCATTGCCTCTTCCAATGACCCCCTCCATATAATGAAGAGGTCATCTATATAGCGAGCCCATAATACAACCTTGACTAGCCAGAGTTCATTTTCTCCTGCTATACATATATATATTTTATTTTATACAAATTGATATGCCATCACATTACTCAGAAAAAGATTTGACAAATATGAAAAAATCTTTTTACCAAAATTGATGCCTTCACTGCAAACAACCCCACATATGCATTATTTAATGTGTAACGAACACACAATACTCAATATTTAAAATATACATAAACATCAGATCAAAAACTTTTTTTACATACATACAATGCAACATTGCTGCATAATAAGAGAAAAAGACTTTACATTTATAAATGTCCAATATATTTATTCACATATTCATTTGTATGTTTTTATGAAAAAGTGTCTAACAATAATAACCTCTAAAGGTTACGCATTTACCTTGACAGGGGACAGCATCTGGCCCTCATTGTATCGGTCCCAAAGGTCCCATATAGACCATAGTGGTCGGAGTTCATTCTTAGGGGCATCGAGGTGTCAATTCTTTCCTTGCCACTCTTTTGTGTTACTTGTTTCTTTTTACTAGTGGGATGAACATTTCCTGGCCACATATCTGTATTCGCCAACATGTTTCGACCTTGTTGGGGGCCTTGATAAAATTAGCAAAGGTCTTTGTCTGGGCAGGATCTATACATTTACGGGACACATTAAAAAAAATATCCAAAATGACTCCAACTTCAGGGAGTGTTGACAGGGTCCAAGATGCGGGGTGGTACCCTTTGCGCATCACATGTTAAATAAGTGCTGTAACTGCTAGTCTAGTGCTTACAGCCGGATGGATACAAGGCAGTCCTCTTCATATTTATGGCATTATTTCTTTTTATTTTTTAATCTTTTTTATTAAACAAGCTCACAATATGTCTTACAATGCATTACAAGCATACATAATTAACCTTTTCAATACATTGGTGTCTAAAGAATTTTCCAAAGCCAGCATCACATTAAAAATACACCCCAGGTTTGTCAGGATATCACCTCTTCAACCATAGTTAGGACAAACAGTCAAGACTTGGAATTGCCTCTATACAGAAGGTTCACCTATTTCCCTTGGCTCCTCCCCGGGCATTATCCCTTCTAGGTTTCTATACGTCTCCCAGGAGGACCATATTTTATCAATATTTTTCCTGCATTCCCAGCTATCATATATCACTTTTTCCGCTTGGTTGCACCAGTCACAGTCAGCCTCCCATTCGGTTACAGTGGGGGAGACGCAGGACCCCCATTTGCGTGCTATGTTACGCTTGGCAACTCCGGCCGTGGGGGTAAGCCAGATTCTCGTGTGCCTAGGCCAGTCTTCCTCATCCTTGATCATCAGTAGGAGATCCTTGGCCTCCATAGGTATCTCTACTCCCGCTACCCTGGACATTCTTGCCGCCACTCCTTGCCTATAGCGCGCGATCACCGGGCAGTCCCAAAGTATATGAAAGAATGACCCTTCAGCTTGGCATCCCCTTATGCAGTCTGCTGACTGTACTTTGCTCCATTTGTGCAATAGTGCGCAAAGATAGTACGAGTGATGTAGAATTCTAAGTTGTTTCACCCTAAATCTAGACCTAATAGCTATTTCTCTAGGCCCCTGTAATGCATCGGTCCACTCCTCGTCCTCAAGAGTACCCACATCAGACTCCCAAGCTGCACACAGGAGTATCAGGGGGTCCAGCGCATTGTGCACTAATTTTATATTGTCAAAGTCGCCTTGTCCAGTATGGGATCTGCCAGTAGGCTATCCTCTATGGGGGGAGTAGTCTGGGTTGGTCTCGCCTTTCCTAATGTGTCTGTGCAGCGCATGTGTCAGTTGCATATGGCGAAATGCCTGGGCAGGCGTAAGCCGAAATTTGGTTCAAAAGCCCTCAAATGGTAGTGGCGCTATACCCCTCATTATGTCACCCAGATGATCGATACCCAAGGTTCTCCATCCTGCAAAACCCTCCAATACGCCGCCTCCCCCAGCAGGTCACTCACCCACAGTGATGTCAGTCCGCAATGCCACCCTAAGTACTTATTAGCTGCAAACCATCATTGTAGGACAATTGCTGTGTGGGCATGCAAAGCTTGCATGCCCCCCGCATGGTTCCCATTGGGCATAGCCTCTCTGTCCATTCTATAGGCTGGTTCCTCCCCGTCACTATATATCCATTCATTGATAAGCATCAACTGTGAGGCCCAGTAATATAGCCTGGCGTCCGGTACCGCAACACCACCATCGTAGATTCCTGTCTGTAGCTTGTTCAGTGCTAACCTAGGTGTTCCCCCCTGCCAGATTAAGTTGCGGAGTTCCTGGGCTATCTGCTTAAAGAAGACGGCCGGTACCGGGTAAGATGTATTTTGGAGGATGTAAAAAACGGCACAGGAGGGTCAATTATTTTATACAGTGCCGCCCTACCCATCAGCATTAGGGGGAGCGTGCGCCAGTGCCCCGCTTCCGCTCAAAATCTCTGCAATATTGGATAGAAATTTGCATGTAGGAATGACTTGGGATCTCAAAATATGTTCAGACCAAGGTTTTTAAATCCTTCCTCAACCACTAGGGCCCCACACCCGGCCGGAAGCCTCGGAGGGAGTACAGACTGGGGCACTACCACCGATTTGGTCCAGCTTATAGCAAAACCCGACTAACTGCCTAACAGATCAAAAATGTGAAGGATCCGGGCAATGGAAAAATAAGGTCTAGATAAATATAAAAGTATATCATCCGCATAAAGCGATATGCGTTCTTTCCACCCTCCCAGCCCCTGAATACCCCATATCATTGGGTCTTTTCTGATCAAGTGTGCAAGAGGCTCTAGCGCCATTGCAAACAACAATGGTGACAGAGGGCAACCCTGTCTAGTTCCCCTCCCCAGTGCAAACCAATGGGATAACGTCCCATTCACCCTCACTTGTGCAAGTGAATCTTGATATAACAGTCAAACCCATTTGCAAAACTGCAGGCCAAAGCCCAGCCTGGCTAGGACCGCGAATAGATAGTTCCACTCTATACTATTAAAAGCCAAGGAGGCATCTAGTGCCATCAGTGACGATTGTGAGGATATAGGGTCGGCCGTCATGTGCAGGATGCTGTAGAGACGCTGTAGGATGTGATGGGTGCTCCTACGTGGCATAAAGCCTGATTGATCTACATTGATAAGGGTCTTTAGGACTGCCGTCAGTCTGTTAACTAGATCCTTGGCTAGTACCTTCGCTTCGATGTTCAAGAGGGAGATTGGACAGTACGAAGTACAACTTTCCGGGGGTTTCCCCGCTTTCTTTATCCCCACTATCATGGCTAGGCGTTGGTTACTGGACAATGTACCTAACTCTCTGGACTCGACAAGCATGTCCAATAAGGGATGAGTAATTCTAGAAGCTATGCCCTTAAACAACTCGACTGGGAGGCCGTTAGGACCCACAACTTTCCTGGAGCAGAGGGAACTCAACGCCAAGGCCAATTCCTCTTCGGGAGGTCAGCCTTTAGTGTGTCACTCATTTCTTTGGTGAGCGTCAGGAGTGTAAAGTCGGCCAGAAATTCAGTACATTCCAGGGCCGACCTCACACTCACAGGTGCATACAGCTTCTCATAATAGGATGCGAAAGCTTCCGCTATTTGGGCATTGGTAGTATGTTCGGTGCCATCCGCCTTCCTGATTACCGCCACCCAAGACTGTTCTTTATCATGTTCATATAGCCACGCTGGGAGCTTTGAGGCTTTATCCGCTACATCATAGATCCTCCTCTACATAGTCAATGCATGTGCCCGCGCCTCGTTCTCAGCCAGTGCTCGCAGCTCAGGCTGGCGTAGGAGCAATCTTTGCCCTAGGCCTGGGACACCACCCTCAATCATTTCTCGTTCTATTTCCATTATTTCTTGTTCTAACCTATGGAGCTTGGCAGCCCCCTCTTTCTTTTCCCCCCAATTAGTGCCTGTGCCCTCCCCCACAGCACTGTCTTAAATGTCTCTCAAAGCGTTACTTGGGAGTCCACAGTTCCTTCATTTTCTATGAAGTACAGTATCATGTCTTCCTCAAGTTTCTCCCTCAGTTCAGGGTCATAGAGGTACCAAATATCTATCTTAGGGAATCCTGTCCTATTTATCTCTGGACCCCTGAGGGTAACGGAGATAGGGGAATGATCAGAGATCCCCCACGCCAGAAGGAGCGACTGATCAAAGCTCCCACTTGATCTTGTCTTGTAAGTATGTAATCTATTCTAGAGAAAGACATATGATGAGCTGAGTAATATGTGAATTGTTTGACATGTGGGTTGTGTTCCCTCCATATGTCCATTAGCCCCATAGCAAGGAGGAAGTCCGGCAGTACCCGTCCCCCGGGTGTTCCCCAGTGCAACTCAGTCAATCCATTTCTTGATCGACTACTGCATTCGCATCTATTCCCATCAGGAGAACTCCTAGTGGGAGCTCCAGCTACAGCGCAACAATTTCGGGAAGCATGATTGAGTGTAACCTGGGCAATACATATGTAAAACAGTGTCAAGTGGCACCCTCCCAACTACCCGCAAGGGCTACCCCGCCACCCGCATCATCCCTTAATATTTTATGAATCGTGAGGGGGATGGAATTGCGCACTAGGATCCCTACCCCTCTAGAGCCACGCGTATACCCTGAATGGGCCACCAGTTTGTAACCAAAGCGATCAAGGGCCTTGTAGTGGATAAAATCCTAAGGATCAAGAAAGCTTTATACTGTGTCCACCTAATTCTTTGTCGTCTTCCTCTGATCCTACCTGTCTAGGCACTCTCTGGGTAATTTTTCCCCGATCGATTTGTCTAGTACTTTGAAAATTTTGAAGGGCCTAAAATCTGGTTCACCTGTTGACCCCTGTCCCGCCAGATTAATGGCGGCAGTAGCGGAGGTTGTTGATCCTGAGGTGAACAGCATTATAAACTATTCTCTATTAATAGCGAGAGTTCCTAGTGACTGGAAGCAGGCTACAATTCTTCCTTTATTAAAAAAGCCTGCCCTCAATCCCTTGATTCCTGAGAATTATAGGCCCATTTATCTTCTTCCCAGTCTCGCCAAGGTCTATGAGAAGGTAGTGAATAGACAGCTGACTGGGTTTGTGGAGAGAGCGGACATCTTGCACCCAGCTCAGTCGGGCTTTCGGTCCTCTTACAGCACCAAATTGGTGTTGGTGGAAGTGTCTGAGGCTATTCGAGAGTGCCTTGATGCCGGCGGGAGAGAAGCCTTAGTGCTGCTCGAACTCCCGGCTGCATTCGATACGGTTCCTCATTCTTTGTTGCTTGACCGACTCGCGGAGATTGGTGTTTCAGGGTCTGCTTGGGGCTGGATTAAGTCTTTTTTGAAGGGTCGGGTACAACAAGTCTGGCTTCCACCGGCAGCGTCTGCCTCTCGGCCGGTTACTACTGGGGTCCCACAGGGGTCGTCCCTTAGCCACCTCTTGTTTAACATCTATCTCACTCCTCTAGTCATATTGGTTGAAGATTTGGGGGCTAAGGTGATCGCCTATGCTGACGATACCCAGCTACTTTTCGCCTGGACTAAAGATGAGGAATCCGTGGCATCTGTTCAATTCTGCCTGTCTTCGGTATTTAAGTGGCTTGCGGGCGCCCAATTAAAATGCAATGAAGATAAGTCGGAGATACTCTAGTATGGTAACTTTTCCACTGGTTTTAGAGATCTGATCTGGCCGTCTGAGTTCTTGCCACCATCTACTAGCAGCAGCACTGCTAAGAATTTGGGAATTTGTTTTGAGGATAATTTATCTTTTGCCACCCAAGTAAAGAGACTCTCAGGGTGCTGCTCTGGCCCTCAAAATCTTGAGAAGATTTCTCCCACTTCTCCCACAGGCGGTGAAAGAGACAGTAGTCCATGCGCTCATTCTCTCCCGCCTGGATTACGATAATGCGCTGTATGTGGGGATTCCGGCATACTCCCTTAACAAACTTCAAGTGGTGCAAAATGCTGCGGCTCGGCTTTTGGGAGAGATTCCCTTAAGAAGTAGCGTGCGGGGTTATCTCCGCTCTCTTCATTGGCTTCCGATGGCGGCCCGGGTGAAATTTAAATCTATCACCATTGCCCATCGTTCTCTGCATGGCCTTGGGTCAACTTACTTGCACAAACGGTTTTCTTTTTATGTTCCAGGGAGACTTCTCCGCTCCTCCGCTCTTCGCCTGGCAAAGGTTCCCCGTTTTCATCGGCATAGGTTGGGTGGCTGTTCTCTCGCCGTTTTGGCGGCCCAGGCCTGGAACACTTTGCCGCTTGCACTTCGTAGTATTGAAAATCCTGTGCCTTTTAAAAAATTGCTAAAAACTCATCTCTTTGTTTAGTATGGATATGCTCTCAGTTCCTCTGTGCTCGCGCCGGGACACTCCTCGGAGTAGCAGCGCGAGTTAGAAAACTAATTAACATAACGTAGTGACCAGTGTTCCCTCGAACCTGCTCATGTGCGTGCGTGCCCACCTCTTTTACCCCGAGCGCGCACTGTCCTATATGAAGCGCGCACACAGCCGATCCCTGGAGCAGCTTGCAGCAGGGGGCTAACTCACTCAGCTCGATCTGGGCTGTCAACAAACGTAACACTCACTCTGCGACATTCCGGCATGGCACATTCAAATTCACTAGCACCGATGTGACAATCAATTAAGCAGCCTATTATGATGGCCTAACCTCGTTCATCAGTCATCCACGCATAGACCACCCACTCAGCTGTCCATCTCCTAAACGTAGCACATCCACCATTGCGACCTTTCAGAACGGAGACTGCCCCGCAGAAATGTCTGAATTCCCACTGACCATACAATAAAAGTAACAAGTCAATGGTCTTTTAAAGATCTGTGAAGTACTCTGGTGCGGCTGGCAGCTGAAAAACTGTCTGTGTCTGTGCCCAGGAAGCTGTCTCAGCCCGGGCTGACACACACGGCGGGGGAGGTGGTGGTGGTGGGGGGGGGACCAGATGGCACCCTTCCGTGGGATAAATGATAAATATTTACATAGCAACTGGTGTATGTGTTTGGGTAAACTACTAAAGAAAAAAGGTTAAAGTTACAGGGGGAGAAGGACTGAAGTGAGAAAAGCATTTCGTAAATAAAGGAAAGTGAAATGGAGGGAAGCAAGAGTATTGATGAAAATTCGAATGTGAATTAACCAATGAGAAACTATAAAATCAAAGAAAAACGGAGAGGTGATTTGTAGTTAATTACACCCAGTGTAGCTTTTTACTAGCGGATTTGATAGGGGTGGGAAATAGATGGGATAAACAACTTTTATTGTGTCTATGGACCACTATGCAAACCCAAAGGCTGTTCGTAGTGCTCATTTGGTGGCACAGAGACTGGGGTGACCAACCGTCCGTAAATTTCACGGACCGTCCATAAATTGGACCTCACATCCGTTGTCCGTGGGGATCCCTTTTACGGACGCCTTGTGTCCGTAATTTTGGGCCTTTTAGGGAACAGAGCTGTTCCCTTGTGAAAGGCCTCTGCCCCTGATGTGGCCGCTTCGCACTCCTCTGAGCACAAGAGCAGCCCCACCCGCCCATTATCATTCTGTGTGCGGTTGATTGCCACATACAGAATGACAATGGGTCAGTCTGGGCTGGCACAGCATGTGATGGCCTCCTCCAGCCTCAGTCCAGGGCACGGCATTCTGTCCCATAGAAGTGCAAAAACGCCCATGCTGCTGCTAGGTGAGAATCCAGTTAACCAAAGGAAGGCGGTGAAAAGTTCAAAGGAAAGGATTATAGTTCTCTCAAAGTCTCATCGTTTTAGAACTGACGCTTTTTCAAAATTATATTCAAGGAAGCCATGGTTGCTGCTGTATTATTTTATGCAACTAACAACCACTGACACAGCCAATAGTTCTGGCTTGCTGTAGGTGTAACGTTACTTGTTCTAGGTGTAACGTTACTTGTTGTATTATATATCTGGATGCAATGACAGAAGCAACAAAAAATACCAGTCGGGCGGCACATTATACTAAGCACAGATTTTTAGCTTATGTGTTTTAAGCCACGCCCTTAATTACATCGAACACCCTTTTGGCGAGACGCCCCTCGTTTTTTCATCCCACTTAAAGCTCTGGAAATAACACCATGTCATAGTCGCCCCACGTCCAGGCACTGTGCATCATGCATGACTCATGCCTTCCACTTTTTCAGATTACCGATGTGCAGGGGCATATTGAACCCTGCCCCACCCCACCCCTTGCTTTAGGAACTACAGTGAGGGTGGAGTTCTTGATGGGACTCTTCTGTCTGCAACTCTGCAGACAAAGGATCAGCTCATAATTAATGTGAAAAGGTGAGTGAGTGAGTGAGTAAGTGAAGGGATGGGTGGATGGATGGCTGGATGGATGAGTGAAATGATGGATGGATGGATGGATGGATGGATGAGTGAAAGGGTGGATGATGGACGAGAGAATGGGTGAATTGATGAGTGAAATGATGGATTGATCGATGAATTGATAAGTGAAAGGGTGGATTGATGAATTGATAAGGGAAAGGGTGAATGGATGGACGGATGAGTGAAAGGGTGGATGTAAGGGCTTGTAGATGGGCAAAAGGATGGATAGATGAGTGAAAGGGTGGATGGATGAGAGAAAGGATGGATGAGTGAAAGGATGGATGAGTGAGGTTCAATGGACGGATTCATGAGTAGATGACTAGATGAATGGGTGGGTGGATGGAAGGATGGATGGCTAAGTGAAAGGGGAATTGAGAGAGAAAGGAAGGGTGGGTAAATGGATGACTGAACGGGTGAATGGGTGGAAGGATGAGTGACTGGGTGGATGAATGAGTAAGTGAAAGGATGGCTGGATAGGTGAATGGATGGGTGGAAGAGTGGATGGATGAGTGTACGGATGAATAGGGTGAAAGGGTGGACGGATGGATGGATGGATAATGGATGGATGAGTAAAAGGGTGGATGGAGGGATGGATGAGTGAAATGATGGATGGAAGGATACGTGATGGATAGGTTTGTAAATGGTTGAATATGGACATGGATGGGCACACAGATGGAAGGACAGAATGAATGGTGAAAGACTGAATGATGGATGAAAGTATGATTACACATTGTAAGCCTCATTATCTTAAGCAACATTTCCTATACATTGACTTTAACATTTATATGAGTGATTATCTCTATATAATATGTGTGTGTTGTAACGCACTCCAACACTCTGCCCCACATACTTGGGATGAGTAGCACTATAGAAGAAATTAAATACACATGAGAGAGGCTCTATGTGAAGATGAGGGGCGCCATTGGAGGGTGGTAGCAAGACCGGACCGGCAGGACCGGGCATCAGGCGTTTTCTCTAGGAGCTGGAAAGGTGGGGATGGTTTTGTTATCACAAAAAGACCTGCACATTTGCTCAATCAATCAATCAATCAATCAAGATATTTGTAGAGTGCGCTACTTACCCGTGAGGGTCTCAAGGCGCTGAGGGGGGGTAGCGCTACTTTTTGAAGAGCCAGGTCTTGAGGAGTCTTCTGAAGGCGAGTAAGTCTTCGGTCTGCCGTAGCTGGGTAGGTAGGGTGTTCCAGGTCTTTTGACGCCGAGGTAGGAGAAGGATCTGCCGCCGGAGGTTGTTCGTTGGATGAGGGGGACGGCGGCGAGTGCTAGGCTGGCGGAGCGGAGTTGGCGGGTGGGGGTGTGGAAGCTGAGTCTGCTGTTCAGGTTGGCGGGTCCGGTGTTGTGGAGTGCTTTGTGTGCGTGGGTGAGGAGTTTGAAGGTGATCCTCTTGTTCACGGGGAGCCAGTGTAGGTTTGTCAGGTGGGGGTGATGTTGCTGCGGCGGGGGACATTGACGATCAGTCGGGCGGAGGCATTTTGGATGCGCTGTAGTCGTCGAAGGTGTTTGGCTGGGATTCTGGCGTAGAGTGCGTTGCCGTAATCCAGCCTGCTGCTGACGAGGGCCTGTGTCACCGTTCTTCTTGTTTCGGTCGGGATCCACTTGTAGATCCTGCGAAGCATGCGGAGGGTGTTGAAGCAGGAGGAGGAGACGGCGTTGACCTGTTTGGACATGGAGAGGGAGGAGTTGAGGATGAATCCTAGATTGCGTGCGTGGTCAGTGGGTGTCGGTGCTGTCCCGAGAGTGGTCGGCCACCAGGAGTCGTCCCAGGCTGAGGGGTTGGGTCCAAGGATGAGGACCTCCATCTTGTCCGAGTTCAGTTTCAGCCGGCTGCTCCTCATCCAGTCTGCGCATACTGAAAAACCATGAATTGTCTCAACCTAATATAAACTTACTTTCACTTGTACTTAAGTGGTTGTCTATTTACTTACTTATATACTATTGTGCAACCTCCTCTGATGTGTCTGTAAAACTTACCTTTTACCTGAATTTTGACCTCATGTGCTGCTCTGCGAGGCATGGTTGAGGTATGGCATAGAAGCTCTGCCCATTTCCCACCCATCTTTTTAATTGGCTCTTGTTACTGTCCTTTCAAAATCGTTGCTTTTCATTTGTGAATAGGCTTAGTAGTCCCTCCTTGGTATTGCCTTGTCTGCATTTGTATCCTCTCATAACGACTGGACTTTTTACTTGTGTTGTTACACGGTCTGATTTATCTAGAGGGTGAGCACTGTTTTCTTTAATGATCTTCCCTATTCCACCCAGGATGTTGCAGCACGCCGCCACCTTTTATATTATGTCATTTACTCATGTATTTTTTCATTTCTAGCGCAGTCCACGGCCGTGCTTATTTATTTAATTTACGGTGCGGTCCGCTTTCACTTGAGCAGCTGAGCTTATTTATTTATTTAATTTACAGCGCAACCGCTTTCACTTTAGTGGCTGCGCTACAAAAGCTTTCTTTCTTTCTTTTTATTACACTTTGTGTAAAAGTGCCCCATAGGCACTTTCACTTTAATGTTGGCCGCGCCCCTTTCTTTAGACGCGGCACCCACACACGCGGTCTGGTTCCTGGCGCACATAACCTTGGCTGCAGCGCAAAGAGACCTTATACTGCCGCACACCGAGGAAAAAAATTAGAGGGAACATTGGTAGTGACTTCCCTTTATATCTATCTCCTGGAGCAGGACTACATCTGGAGTGTGACGTTTAATGTATTGAAGCACCAGAGTTTGTTTGATCTTGTTACCAAGACCGTTTACTTTCCAAGACCAGATTCGAGCCACATTCGCCACCCTTTTCGTATCAGACATGTCTAGTTATATATCGAACCTCTGCTGCATCTTGTGCTGGCCCTGAGCCCTTCATGTGTGCATTGTTGACTATTAGAGCTGTGAGCCATAAAACAACAACCAACAAACTGACAACATAAACCCCTAAACTCCCCCCCTTCCTGCATCTCTGCTAGGTGAGTTGTAACCCCCCCCACCACCCGAACATGCCTGTCGCCCAAACAAATACTTCATGACAAAGTAGCAATCAGGGAGTTAGCGAGCACCAACTGCTTGGAAATGCCGGGGCATTGTTTGGATCCATTAATGATCCCCAAGTAACATGCTCAAGCACCTATTATGGATTAAGGTTAAAGACAAATCGTGTCAAAACAGATCGTTCCCTCAGCCACGCACATAGGTGAGTTATCAGGTTGTCTCTGGCCATGCCCCCGTCCCGTTCACATGGCAACTTGGAGCATGGGAATCCCTTACTTCAGACCCCTCTATAATGACCCTTGTACCCCAAGTGTAATTTATCTGGACCACGTTGAGTGGTTTTGTCTGGTTCGGAAGGCAGTCCCTGATTCTCGTGTTGCTCTTCTTTCCGGGTCGGTGATTTTAGTTGATTCTTTTTGCACCCAGCCACCTGCCATCCCTCCAGCCAGTCCCACGCCATCTCAGGAGAGGAGAAGAAGTATGACTTCCAGTCGGCCAACACCTTGAGCTTTGCGGGGTACATCATAATATACTTCACGTTTCATTCTCGGAGGGTCCTTTTAACTGAGTCAAATGCCCTCCTCTGGCACTGTACCTGTAGCGTAAAGTCTGGAAAGAACCAGATTGTGGTGTCGAACTGAACATCTCCCCGAGTTCGAGCCGCGTGCAGGATAGTGTCCCCATCTGGATAGTTGAAGATACTGGCCACTATAGTACGTGGAGGTGCCCCGGGGCGTGGGCCCAGCGCATGATGGGCTCGTTCCACTCTAAAAACATTGGAGAGTCTCGTTGGCTTGAGGGCGTCGGTGATGAAGTGCTCCACGAAGAGGTCCACTGACGGTCCCTCTGCCCGTTCTGGCACTCCCGCGATGCGGATGTTATTGCGCCGTACCCTACCCCCCTGATCCTCCAGGTGGGCCATGATGTCCACATTTTGTTTAGTAAGGGCGGCGACCAGTTCTTCAAGGCGTTTAGACTTGCTTTGCAGAGTTCCAATGTTTGTTTCAGCTGTGGATGTTTTGTCCCCCAATTTTCGTAGGTCACCCCTGAGTAAGTTAACCTCCTGAGTAACTGAGTCTAATTTTGGCTCGAGGCTGCCCTTCAGGCCAGGTATTTCCCGCATAATATCTTTGAGGGATGGGTCCGGCTCCTGCTCCCCCTGCTCCTGTGGAGGAGTCATCTCCTCCATCGCACTGTCGTGGCTCATTGCAACAATATATTTATTCATTTGATTGTTCTGCCCCGGACCTTTTTTCCCTCCCATAGTGGTGAAGGACCGCCCCGAGCCCAGGGGGTATTGCAACTAGACAGATTGTCAAACCACGGTCCCAGCACTGTCCAGTAGTGTTCACTGCTTGCCACGCGGTTATTCCGTGCATCACACCTCAGGTTATACCAGCAGATCCAGGGAGTCTTATTGTTTGAACCAGGGTGGTCTCACCCGCCGAAATGCGAGCTGTGGCCTGTATTTTAGGCCACCAGTTTCTTTGGTTATGTTATTGTCCTCTTGCAGCACCCTCGTGGGTGCAGTCCTCCATGCCTCCCTTACATGACACAGGTTACAAGCTTTGCGGGTGTACTCCCTGCCTCGTGGGTCTCAAGTCTTGGTGTCTCCACTGCATGAGGATAGACATGCCTTGCAGGAATGGGTGGGCATGTTCTCTGTGAGGGTCCCCACCTGGCCAGATGCTGGCCTCTAGTTGGGTGCCTCTCCACTCGCTACTGTCGGCGCCACACATGTCTTGGAGGGTCTGCTCGGGCTGCCGCGGCTGCCGCCTCAATCCAATCGCACAGACGTCTGCACGCTCCCACCTGGGCCAACAGCGCAGAGTGTGTAGTTGTCTGGGCCTGCCGCAGCTCTCTTGTCCCGCTTCTGAGGGGCTCCTGGTCTCAAGGGAGCTCCAGTGCAGGTTAGCGGCCAGCTTCTTTCAAGGCCGTGGCTCCAGCCCCCGCCGCCCATTGTGCTGGAATCTTGGCCTGGTCAGCTCTTCACTCGCTCAGGGCCATTATGACTGTTTTCGTCTTCCAGCTGCCACAGCAAGATCAGCGTGCACTTGCCTGGGTCAGCAGCATAGCTCCGACACTACTCTTCACTCCCCGCAGGGCTCCACTGCACTGTCGCTCAGGGAATCCGGATGCTCAAGAGTGCCTCGGGTGCAGAAAGATGGCCGGCACCATGTTGAGTCGTGGTCACGGCCGCTGCTCTCTCCTCCTCCCTTCAGTAGCGCCCGAAGTTCGGTCAGGATGGCCCGCTTTCAGATCTGCTCTGTGTCTGTATTGCGTCCTGCATACCGGTGCCCAATTTTAAGTCGGATAATGCCAGATATGACGGGGATCTAGCAGTTGGTTAACAGAGCTCAATCACATAGCGGCCATCTCAGTCGGGCTCAAGCCACGCCCCGGCATTATTTCTTGAAAATAAATGCACTTCAGGTATGGTAATCCTCGTCCCGAATCCAAAGATTCTTTCACCTCATTGACGTCTCTTGAACGAGACCAGCTGACTCCTATTGTTTTTCACACATTGCATAATGTGCTTTGTTCGCCATAAGTTGGCAGGGTATGCTCAGACGTGAGTCCCTTGCTCACTTTGCCACTGGATTCAAGCAAGCCTGGCTGAAGATGGCTGAAATGCCAGAAACCGGTCCTAGGAAGCTTGTTTCCGGTCCAGGGAAGACATGGCTTGGCAGTTCGGGCTGAACTGTTCCCATGAGGCACAGGGTCAGACTGATTTGCATATGGCCATGTCTGAACTGGGGTGGCAGAGTGGGCTAAAGAACGGTGGTGGATTAAACCCAGATCAGTTGACTGGGGGTGAGTGTTTGCAATGTTCAACACTCCGTCCATCATTTCCTTTGGTTTTTGGTTTGAAGTGAAGACACTAATTTAAGAAAACAAAAAGTTACTTGAATGTGACATCCTCTATTTTTTACCAGCATTGAGAAAGGGAGAATTCCCGAAACACGTCTCCTGGATGTCGAATAAATTTCCTGTGCAGAATCTGTTAAGAGCTCCAGGTTGTTCCGATGGAACTAGTGGTTTGAATTATTCCGTGTGGCCACGCTCACGTTAGATGCACCCGTCATTAAGAGTTCAATGGTTTCTGTGTGCCAATAGTGAGGTAGAATTAATATAAAAACTGTTTGAACCGCCTCTGTCTGGACGATACAGCACGTCGGCTGATGAAAGTCAGGATACTATACTCTGAGTGTAAATAGGCTTTCCTGTTTTCAGTTTCTATTTTTGGTAAATTCTGGTGGTGTTTTTTCAGTATTTTCGATACCTTAAAAAACAGTGGTTATCAGTGGTTACACATTTTCACGCCATTAAAAACAATAGAAACAGTGTTTTTCCTGTGTTTATGGAATAGTTTGCTTTTAAATATTGCTTGCTTTCTGCACTGATAGTGCATATGTATGGATAGCGTGTGTACAGGGTATATGAATTTCAAATACATTTTTACAAATCAGTAGTACACCATACAAATCAGTAGTACACCATACAATACTTCTGTAGTGAGTCTGTGGTCCTGCGCGCTCGCTCTTTCCTTCCTATGTAAACGTTTATTTGTGAAAAGGCCCTCTCAACATTGGCACTTGGGACGGGCAACGCCAAAACAGCCAGTACACAATTTGCTAACTCTGGCCAATGACATTGCTTTTAATGCCAGTTCTGGTGCACCTGAAGATTGTGATTCGCTAGGACATGTTCTGCAACATATGTGTTGAACTGGGCGCATATGCCCTCGGTTATTGAAGTAGTCACAAATGAAGCAGTACTTTTCAAAGTCTGGAGAAAAACCAGAAGGCATTTGGAATTTGTGCAGAGTACCTCAGTGAGGCTTCATTAACTTCAATTGCCATGGTTGGGGAAGGGACATTTTAGTGCATCATTGCGAGCCATTTCCCATAGACTGTAAAATAACATATCCTGAATTGCTCCTCAACATCTCTTTGCTCACCAAGTGGCAAGAATTCTGAAATACAGCATGTTACAGTGCCTAAGTCACTGAAAGTGTTGCCCAGCCTACTCTGAAGGAGATGTTTCAGATCTACACCAATTATGCTGAACACTTGGGTGCCGATTCAGATCCTGGAGAAACTGGGTACGAACCGTTGGTTGGAGCGTTTTCTCCGTCCGACTCGTACCCGGGAAATAAACATTACAAACATGGAAGTACGATTCCCACGGAAACACCATTTCCGTACGAATCGTAAAAAACACCGACCGACGAAAATATACATACGTATGTGATCCGGGAATGCTCCGACGTGACGTCGGGACGCATTCAGGCTGCGGTTCACGAACCAGGAAGTACGATCCGCACCGACGTCACCCCGCACGGATTATATTTTCCAGCTGCCAAAAACTGATGGGAAATCAGGACGACGCGCACAAGGAGCACCTGTACGCGACGGACAGCCATGGACCCGAACCTACGTGTCATCCCAGCCCTCATAGCAGTCCACCTGCTCTACAGGCACTGACGCAGTCGCCGCAGAAGGTCAGAATAACACCCAGGGGCAAAGGGGGGGGGGCAGGGGCAGGACACATAACCCCCACACAAGTCACAAATTACACATGCCCTGGACATACCTGACCTGCAGGACCTGGTCACCTCGAGGGGGTGGGGGCGTGTCCAGCAACGCAAGCGTCCACCACAACGGAAGTGGATGTTGACGCGAACCGGCAACACAACAATACCGGTACGTACCGTACCCAGGCCTTAAGAGCGTGGGTAGGGGCCGTACCGCGCCCACCACTATGTCACCCCAACAATGGCAGTACGGCCCGTACCCATATACTAAAGGCCTGGGGACGGGCCGTACCAGCATTGTTGGGGTGATGTAGGGGTACGCGTGGTACGACCCGTACCCACGCTCTGAAGGGCTGGGTACAGTGCGTACCCCTACAGCACCCCATTGGGGGTCTGCACCGTACCCAGGCCCTCAGAGCGTTGGTACGGGTCGTACCACGCGTACCCCCACATCACCCCAACAATGCTGGTACGGCCCGTACCCAGGCCATTACAACGTGGGTACGAGCCATACCGCCATTGTTGGGGTGACGTAGTGGTGGGCATGGTACGACTCGTACCCATGATCTTAAGGCCTGGGTACGGTACGTACCTAGGCCTGCAAATCGTGGGTACGGGAATGTACGGAGCTTACCCCCACCCGTGTATGAATGGAGCGTACCCACACCCCACCAGTGTATGTACGGAGCGTACCCACACCCGTGTATGAATGGAGCGCACCCACACCCATGTATGAATGGAGCGTACCCACACCCCACCAGTGTATGTACGGAGCGTACCCACACCAGTGTATGAATGGGGCGCACCCACACCCATGTATGAATGGATCGTACCCCCACCCGTGTATGAATGGAGCTTACCCACACCCCACCAGTGTATGTACGGAGCGTACCCACACCCATGTATGAATGGAGCTCACCCACACCCATGTATGAATGGAGCGTACCCACACCCCACCAGTGTATGTACGGAGCGTACCCACACCCGTGTATGAATGGAGCGTACCCACACCCCACCAGTGTATGTACGGAGCGTACCTACACCCGTGTATGAATGGAGCGCACCCACACCCGTGTATGAATGGAGCGTACCCACACCCATGTATGTCCCGACCATACATGCCCAGACATAGGAGGGGTGTGTGCAGAGTCCTCCCAGCAGTGCCCGGACACAGGAGGGGTGTGTGCAGAGTCCTCCCAGCAGTGCCCAGAAATAGGAGGGGTGTGTGCCTATCACTCCCAGCAGTGCCCAGACATAGGAGGGTTGTGTGCCCATCACTCCCAGCAGTGCCCAGACACAGGAGGGGTGTGTGCAGAGTCCTCCCAGCAGTGCCCAGACACAGGAGGGGTGTGTGCCTATCACTCCCAGCAGTGCCCAGACATAGGAGGGTTGTGTGCCCATCACTCCCAGCAGTGCCCAGACACAGGAGGGGTGTGTGCAGAGTCCTCCCAGCAGTGCCCAGACACAGGAGGGGTGTGTGCAGAGTCCTCCCAGCAGTGCCCAGACATAGGAGGGGTGTGTGCAGAGTCCTCCCAGCAGTGCCCAGACACAGGAGGGGTGTGTGCAGAGTCCTCCCAGCAGTGCCCAGACACAGGAGGGGTGTGTGCAGAGTCCTCCCAGCAGTGCCCAGACATAGGAGGGGTGTGTGCAGAGTCCTCCCAGCAGTGCCCAGAAACAGGAGGGGTGTGTGCCCATCTCTCCCAGCAGTGCCCAGACATAGGAGGCGTGTGTACAGAGTCCTCCCAGCAGTGCCCAGACACAGGAGGGGTGTGTGCAGAGTCCTCCCAGCAGTGCCCATACACAGGAGGGGTGTGTGCCTATCACTCCCAGCAGTGCCCAGACATAGGAGGGTTGTGTGCCCATCACTCCCAGCAGTGCCCAGACACAGGAAGGGTGTGTGCAGAGTCCTCACAGCAGTGCCCAGACACAGGAGGGGTGTGTGCAGAGTCCTCCCATCAGTGCCCGGACACAGGAGGGGTGTGTGCAGAGTCCTCCCATCAGTGTCCAGACACAGGAGGGGTGTGTGCCTATCACTCCCAGCAGTGCCCAGACATAGGAGGGTTGTGTGCCCATCACTCCCAGCAGTGCCCAGACACAGGAGGGGTGTGTGCAGAGTCCTCCCAGCAGTGCCCAGACACAGGAGGGGTGGGTGCAGAGTCCTCCCAGCAGTGCCCAGACACAGGAGGGGTGTGTGCAGAGTCCTCCCAGCAGTGCCCAGACACAGGAGGGGTGTGTGCAGAGTCCTCCCAGCAGTGCCCAGACACAGGAGGGGTGTGTGCCTATCACTCCCAGCAGTGCCCAGACACAGGAGGGGTGTGTGCCTATCACTCCCAGCAGTGCCCAGACACAGGAGGGGTGTGTGCCTATCAATCAATCAATCAAAGCATTTATATAGCGCACTACTCACCCAGAGGGTCTCAAGGCGCTAGGGGAGGGGGGTCCGCTACTGCTCGAACAGCCAGGTCTTGAGTTGCTTCCTGAAGGCGAGGTGGTCCTGGGTCAGGCGGAGGTGGGTCGGGAGGGAGTTCCACGTCCTGGCGGCGAGGAAGGAGAAGGACCGTCCCCCTGTGGTGGCTCTTCGGATGCGGGGGATGGTGGCGAGGGCGTGGCCGGTCGATCGAAGCTGGCGTTTGGGAGCGTAGAAGTTGAGGCGGCTGTTGAGGTATCCTGGGCCTTGGTTGTGTAGGGCTTTGTGTGCGTGGGTGAGGAGACGGAAGGTGATTCTCTTGGTGACCGGGAGCCAGTGCAGGTCTCTCAGGTGTCCGGAGATGTGGCTGCGACGGGGGATGTCCAGGATGAGTCGTGCTGAGGCGTTCTGGATCCGCTGAAGTCTTTTCTGGAGTTTGGCGGTGGTTCCGGAGTAGAGGGAGTTGCCGTAGTCCAGACGGCTGGTGACGAGGGCCTGGGTGACCGTCTTCCTGGTCCCGGTGGGGATCCACCGGAAGATCTTTCGTAGCATGCGCAGGATGTTGAAGCACGACGAGGCGACGGCGTTGACTTGTCTGGTCATGGAGAGGGTGGAGTCCAGGATGAAGCCCAGGTTGCGTGCGTGGTCTGTTGGTTTGGGTGCGCTGCCTAGGGCGGGGGGCCACCAGGAGTCGTCCCAGGCGGAGGGTGAGGATCCCAGGATGAGGACTTCCGTCTTGTCCGAGTTCAGTTTCAGGCGGCTGTTCTTCATCCATTCGGCTACCTCTTTCATCCCTTCGTGGAAGTTGGCTCTGGCGGTGGCGGGGTCGTTGGTGAGGGAGAGAATCAGCTGGGTGTCGTCGGCATAGGAGATGATGTTGAGGTTGTGCTGGCGTGCGATGTCTGCGAGGGGGCTCATGTACACGTGGAAGAGGGTTGGACTGAGCGAGGAGCCTTGAGGAACGCCGCAGATGACTTCGGTGGCTTCAGATCTGAACGGGGGGAGGCGGACTCTCTGTGTCCTTCCGGTGAGGAAGGAGATGATCCACTCCAGTGCCTTCTCCTGGATTCCGACGTTGCTGAGTCGCTGCACTAGTGTACGGTGGCAGACAGTGTCGAAGGCCGCGGAGAGGTCTAGGAGGATGAGGGCCGCTGTTTCTCCATTGTCAAGCAGAGCTCGGATGTCATCGGTGGCTGCGATCAGGGCGGTCTCGGTGCTGTGGTTGGCCCGGAAGCCAGACTGCGAGAGGTCGAGGGATCCGTTCGTCTCGAGGAAGGCGGCCAGCTGCTTGTTGACGGTCTTCTCGATGACTTTTGCAGGAAACGGGAGCAGCGAGATGGGGCGGTAGTTCTTGAGGTCGGTGGGGTCGGCTGATGGCTTCTTTAGTAGAGTGCTGAGTTCGGCGTGCTTCCAGCTCTCCGGGAAGGTAGCGGTGTCGAAGGAGGTGTTGATGATGTCCCGCAGGGGGGGTGCGATGACAGCGTCGGCCTTGTTGAAGACGTGGTGAGGGCAGGGGTCGGTAGGAGATCCGGAGTGGATGGAGTTCATCGTGTGGACCGTGTCTTCGGTGCTGATCGGGGTCCAGGCGCGGAGGGTGGTGGTGGGGGGCGGTGGTCGTTCGGTCGTGGCGTGCGTCGGTTGAGTGCTGAAGCTGTTGTGTATGTCCGCGATCTTGTTCTGGAAGTAGGAGGCGAGGGAGTTGCAGAGGTCTTGTGAAGGGGTGATGTCGTTGTTACCGGCGTTGGGGTTGGAGAGCTCTTTGACGATGTTGAAGAGTTCCTTGCTGTTGTGTGCGTTGTTGTCCAGTCGTTCCTTGAATGAGGTTTTCTTGGTGGCGTGGATGAGTTGGTGGTGTTTTCGGGTGTCGAGCTTGAGGGCAGTCATGTTGTCCAGTGTTGGGTCTCTGCACCAGGTTCTCTCGAGGGCTCGGCAGTTCTTCTTGGAGCTCTTGAGTTCGTCGGTGAACCATGGGGCTTTCTTGCTACCGGGTCTGCTAGTCGGGGTCTTCAGAGGGGCGAGGTCGTCTGCGCAGTCGCTGATCCACTTCGTGAGGTTGGTGGCCGCTTGGCTGGGGTTCGTTGCGCTGGTGGGTGGGTTCTTGCTCAGGGCGGTCGCGAGCTGGTCGGCTGTGATCTTGTTCCAGCTTCTGCGTGCAACCTGTTGCTGGTGGTGGTGGATCGTGGTCCTTCTGAAGCTGAAGTGGACGCAGCTGTGGTCCGTCCAGTGGAGTCCGGTGGCGTGGCTGAAGGCGATGTCCTTGCTGGATGAGAAGACGGGGTCGAGTGTGTGTCCGGCGTAGTGGGTGGGGGTGGTGACCAGCTGCTTGAGTCCGAGGTTGGCGAGGTTGTCCAGCAGGGTGGTGGTGTTGCGGTCGTTGTTGTTCTCCAGGTGGAAGTTGAGGTCCCCGAGGAGGATGTAGTCAGCGGAGGGGAGGGCGTGCGGGCTGATGAAGTCGGCGATGTCTTCGCTGAATTGTGTGCGTGGTCCCGGGGGTCTGTAGATGAGGGTGCCTCTGAGGGTGGTCTTGGGGTTGATGTGGACCTGGAAGTGCAGGTGCTCGGCGGGTGCGAGGGTGTCGTCGGTGTTGGTCGTGATGCGGATGGTGTTCCTGTGGATGATGGCGATGCCTCCTCCGGTGTGGTTGATGCGGTCCCTTCGGATGATCTTGTAGCCGTCTGGGATGGCGATGGCAATGTCGGGCGTTGAGGAGGCGTTCATCCAGGTTTCCGTGAGGAAGGCGACGTCTGGGGCTGTGGTGTCGAGCAGGTTCCAGAGCTCGACGGCGTGTCTGTGGACGGAGGGGGTGTTGAGCAGGATGCATTTCAGGTGGCTGCTGCTGTTGCTCGTCTTGGTCTTGGTTGGTGCTGGAGTAGTGCAGATCCGGATGCAGGTGAACTTGCAGGAGTTGCAGCAGAAGGGTCCGTGGGTGCGTCTCGGGGTGGCTCGGTAGCATCCTGGGCTTCGGCCGGCGTTGAGTGCGTTGAGGGTGGCGGCGTCGTACGTCCGGCGGGTGGGCTGGGGTCTGCGGGGGCCAGGAGTCCTGGCGCTGGGCGCGGTCCAGGCACGGACGGGCATAGACGGGCTTACCTTTGGCTCACCTTCGACGGTCAATCGGTGCTCCCGCTGCGCGCGTCCGCTGCGCGGTCGCTCTGGGGACGTCATGAGAAGGGAGCCGGTCGGGAGGGTCTGCGGGGAGGCGGGAGCGCGAGCCAATCGGCTGGCGGGGGGGCGGGGCCACGGGCTGGGGCGGCGGGAAAGCTGGAGCGGGCTTGGCGGCCCTCCCAGCAGTGTCCAGACATAGGAGGGGTGTGTGCAGAGTCCTCCCAGCAGTGCCCAGACACAGGAGGGGTGTGTGCAGAGTCCTCCCAGCAGTGCCCAGACACAGGAGGGGTGTGTGCAGAGTCCTCCCAGCAGTGCCCAGACATAGGAGGGGTGTGTGCCTATCACTCCCAGCAGTGCCCAGACACAGGAGGGGTGTGTGCCTATCACTCCCAGCAGTGCCCAGACACAGGACGGGTGTGTGCCTATCACTCCCAGCAGTGCCCAGACATAGGAGGGGTGGCTGCAGAGTCCTCCCAGCAGTGCCCAGACACAGGAGGGGTGTGTGCAGAGTCCTCCCAGCAGTGCCCAGACACAGCAGGGGTGTGTGCCTATCACTCCCAGCAGTGCCCAGACATAGGAGGGGTGTGTGCAGAGTCCTCCCAGCAGTGCCCAGACACAGGAGGGGTGTGTGCAGAGTCCTCCCAGCAGTGCCCAGACACAGGAGGGGTGTGTGCCTATCACTCCCAGCAGTGCCCAGACATAGGAGGATTGTGTGCCCATCACTCCGAGCAGTGACCAGACACAGGAGGGGTGTGTGCAGAGTCCTCCCAGCAGTGCCCAGACTCAGGAGGGGTGTGTTCCTATCACTCCCAGCAGTGCCCAGACATAGGAGGATTGTGTGCCCATCACTCCCAGCAGTGCCCAGACACAGGAGGGATGTGTGCAGAGTCCTCCCAGCAGTGCCCAGACACGGGAGGGGTGGGTTCAGAGTCCTCCCAGCAGTGCCCAGACACAGGAGGGGTGTGTGCCTATCACTCCCAGCAGTGCCCAGACACAGGAGGGGTGTATGCCTATCACTCCCAGCAGTGCCCAGACATAGGAGGGGTGTGTGCAGAGTCCTCCCAGCAGTGCCCAGACACAGGAGGGGTGTGTGCAGAGTCCTCCCAGCAGTGCCCAGACACAGGAGGGGTGTGTGCCTATCACTCCCAGCAGTGCCCAGACATAGGAGGGGTGGGTGCAGAGTCCTCCCAGCAGTGCCCAGACACAGGAGGGGTGGGTGCGGAGTCCTCCCAGCAGTGCCCAGACACAGGAGGGGTGGGTGCAGAGTCCCCCCAGCTGTGCCCATGGAAAGAAAGGGGTTGAGTACACACAGATACAATGCCCACAATTGTCAGTCAGGTGCTCAAAGACCCAGTAGAACACGAAACACATGTGTGCGAGGCTGGGAGTACACACATGCATAGTGCGGAAAAGAGAACATGTCCACATGAAGTCCTGTCAATATACTCCAGTCACAAGTACAGTGACCCCCAAGGATGACACAAATGATGCAGGTGGAGACCTTGGCCAGCATGCATGGCCAAAGTTGAAGGGGTCTGTCACACACCCAGCAAATGTAGACACAGCACTGCACAAATGTCTTCACAACACCCTGCAGGGAAGATGTCAGGGTCCACAGAGGAAGGTACACACCTTGGGACAATGTCACCATGCAGTAACAGCTTACATGAGCAAAGTTTCATAGCAAATACCGTGTGATGGCACACAGATAACAGGGTCCACCCCACGAACAGCACACTACAACATATCGCAGACACCTAACACATTATCTCCACCCCAAATCATGGAGCAGCACCACCAACAGCAATGCCAGAAAAGCAGTAGTGTGCCAAGGAAAATAAAATCGCTTTATTCAGCAATGTTCTAAAATGAATTGTATGAAGAGTTCCATATGCACAAGGCCCATAGGGCAGTCCATAGTTCCAATCCAGGTGGGGGACACATTGGGATGCGTGTCCCCTAGCTTGCCTGCACAGTTCAGACTACCTTGTCATCCACGGGGGGGGGCATCATGTGGGGGGGAAGGACCAGGCACCGCAGGGACAGGAGGGGCAATGGTAGGTGTTGTGGGTGCAGGGACGGACAACTCCAACACAGGGGGTGGGGCAGCGCCAAAGGTGGATTCGAGCACGGCACTGCACACTACTGCCAGGACGCCCAGCGTCTCCCCTGTACCCGAAGGAACCACAGGGCCCAAGGAGGGGGGGTTCGCAAGGATGGGTCGCAGCGCTACCGGGGGAGGGTGTGGACAGGGGGGGGACTCAACTACCCTGACCGGGGACTCCTTTGACCGCTTGCGGGGTGGTGTCACTTTGGGGCTCAGGGACAGAGCGGCTATGAAGGAGTCTTTGGTGGAATCCTGGCCAGGAGAGCTGAGGGGAGTGGATTTGGAGGGTGGTGGTCGTGAGGAATGTGGACTCCCACTCTGGCTGCATGTCTTCCGTTTCCCCCCGACCCAGTGGGTGAGCCTACTTCACCCTGTGTGTGCGTGCCTGGAGGTGTGCGCATTGCCTTCCCTGGTGGTGTGGTGCCTGTGTCTGGTGGTGTGCGTGCATGGGGACGTCTGGGTGTGCTTTGGACAGGCATGGGAGTGGGAAGTGTGGATGGTTCAGGGGTAGGGGGGGTACGTAGCGCTGCAGGAGACCCACTGCTGCAGTCAGTGTCGAGTCTATGGACCTCAGCAAGTTGCGTTGGTCAGACTGCGCAGCTGAAATGCCCTCCATGTATGCCTCCATCTGGTTGAGCACTAGGCTGTGGCCATGGAGGACATTAAGCATCGCAGTCTGACCAACCTGCAACTGCCGCAGGATGTCCACAGACTCGGCATTGGTGGCAGCAGTGGAGACAGGGGCAGGGGGTGCGGTGCCTGGCAAGAAGGAGACACGTGGTGACCTAGCACGGCGGGAAGGGACAGGCCGGTGATCGGAATGGAGGGGGCGGGTAGTGATGGAGTGCTGGTGTCAGCTGTGGGAGCAGCCTCCGCCCCCTCGGAGTGCTCAGCCTCGGACCCGTCTGCGTCATAGTCGGTGGTGGTTTGACTGGACAGGTCCTCTGCTGCACTCCCGTCGGCCTCCGTGCCACTCGATGTGCCAGCCAACTCAGCACTGCTGGCACTGGTGCTCGCTCCCTCCTCACGGTCCGTGCCAGTGTCTCCCTCGTAGTCCCCCGACGATGCTGTGGGCAAGGTGAAGAGACAGGAGAAATCAGAGACCTGTATACATATGTCACATGAGTCAACTCTACATAGGTCACAGTGCATAGCCTGAAAAGCAATAAGAGTAACATCTACAATACAAGGTACATATGTAGTCCCTGCAACACACAGTTTGTTGACCCACCATGCCACTGTTAAAATATGGAGAGCATGACACAATAGCAAATAACTTGATATCAAATTGTACAGAGGAGCCAGGCTCTGGGGACAATCTAGCACAGCATCAGCGACACACAGCGTAGCCAAGAAAGGGATGAGCAGGAACCATGTCTATCAACTCTTGGGACATGCTGCAAAGGTAATACTGAAAACCATGGCCAACATGACTGGGTCACTGCACCTTGAGTGTTTGGCCACACAAACATCACACACTGGCCAGACCGAGCAAGGAGACTTCAGGTTTGTCCATGTAGGCCTTGCCCGCACCAACCCCCCCCCCCCCACCTGAGACAATGTGATTGAGACAGAGGAAGTACTTACACCTCTTAGTCTGGGATGAAAACACATGGCCTGCAATTAATCCTGATCGCACACAAACTACCCCTGGTGCGCCTGTCCACATATATCACTGACAAACAACCATCATCAGATAGTTGTAGCAAGACACACAGGCACTGGCCCCTGTGAGTATGCACCAGCTAAATTAGGTCACCCTGTACAGTGGACACATGTAGCACAGTACACATGAATACAAATGAGGCCAGGGTACTATGCCACAGGGCCCAAACTATGCTGAAGACACAGAGAATGTCCACATTGTCTAATGACACACATGATACCTAGGAAAAGGTGCCCCAGGGGACTGTAGTGGCCACACTACTCCATGGCCCTGGATGGATATGACTGGAACACAAGCTACCATCCCTGCACTATGCATATCTCACACTCAAGCACATCATGTCAGAGGGCACAACATTCGACATGCAGGCAGTAAGGCAGTACACATGAAACACACACTCCCATGTCGGAACTCAGCATCAGTGCCAACTAACATGGACCCCACAATGACAGAACTGGCGAGGGCACAGGCAACGTGCAAAAACCTGTTACACACCACCCCCACACATGATGCTGCAAGCATTGGGCACTTGGAGTAACTGCCAGCCTAGATGACCTTGTGCAAGAGTGACTACACACAGACCAGGGAACACATGGCAATGAGGGGAAGGGAGGAAGAACAGCACCGCTTTACTTTGGGGAACAGGATATGCACTGCACATTTAAACCCTGGCAGTGTATCCATGCAACTGCGCACTTCCAAAAGCTGGTCACACACAACAAACACACATGTACCTACCCCCTTTCTGCTGCTGCTTCTCCGCTAGGTGCCTATCCAAGTCAGGGAAGACCACCGCCAGCACACGCTTCTGGATGTGGGTCAGACGCCGGCGCCCACATTTTTTGTGGCTCACAGGTGAGTCCCCCAGCAGGACCCGTGCGATCCTCCGCGTCCAGCACCGGATGTCCTGCCAGCGTATCCTCACCTGGGCTAGGCGCCGCTTCCGACCCTCCGTCCTCCTCACGGCACTGACGGCTTGCTTCCAGATCTCCCCCTTGGCACAGACGCCTACCTGTGAGGATGCAAAAGTGACAATACATCAATCCACCTTATCAATGATACAGAGACACACATATTACAAATTATGCATGTTTGAACTGGCCATAGTATGCAGCCAACTCATTGCACCTTTGTCATAGTGACATCATCCTCCTGGGAATGGGCAAATGCAGTAGGTGCCATTGAAAGTACACAGGTGGCATGAGGGGTGCAACACAATCAATGATGCAGGCTCACACTGTGCATCCCAAGCTACAACAGGAATCTGAACAGTACCCCTGAGCAGTCACATGCCCCAGCCCACTTACGCTACCTCAGCAGAGTACACAGACACACACAGGCACTGAACAATCACCTGGCATTGGCAACTGCCGCTACAAACCTCACTCTGCACATGTGCCACTAGACTGGGGGTGTCACAGATGTGGGGCTGTCTCAGCATGGCAGACATCCAGCACAGCTCCCTGCTCACATCAGATGGGCAGGGTGTATCCATCCCACATGCAGCTGGGGTGCAACACTCCACATATGCACACACCCACATGACAGGGGACTCACACACACACACCAATGTCCAGGGGACGACCACATCATTTGGACACTCTCACCACAGGTACACTGAACAGACACACATCTGTGGGTCCTGGCACCTGTCACCCTGGGGGGAGCACAGACTCACATTAGGACTGTAGAAACAACATTTCCAGGAGGATTAGGCATGCACCATGCAGTGATCGTCACAGTAAGCACCATGCTAGTGCGTTGTGCACACAGGAACTACAGCATGCTCTGCATGGGAGACATGAGCCATTCCCCCCCCCCCTGGGAACCACTATGAAGAACCCTGCATGTCTGTAACACCTGGACACAATGCCAGAAGTCACAGTCACAAAAAGGGGCACAGTTTAAGCTAGTGGAGTCTGCACTCACCTGCTCCCCTGGTCGACCATACAGCATGGTGTACTGTGGGAGGATCACACTCCACCAACGCCATATTCTCCTCCATGGTGAATGGCTGGGCCCTCTCCACAGACCTGGACATGGTGCCAGAGGAATGAAAAGCAGCAGCAGTGTTGTGGAATGAAAGGATGTGCAGGCAAGTGCTCTCTCAAGGGACCTGGCTGCCTTATATCTTCCTTGCTGGCCTGTTTCATTTACAGGAGTACAGAGTGATTGGCTCAGTCACATTTGCATCCTACATGTCCTCCAATCATTTTAAAACTACCCCAGTGACAGGCTTTGCATGGTTTTAAAATTGAGCATGATGTAATGTCAACAACCACATTGCAACAAAGTATATTGTCTCCAACCGACTTCTGCTGGCCACATGATGCAAAATTCAAAGCTGAAACTCGGTCTCCATGACAACCAGCATGCATTTAAGCCCCTATACTTGTCCCTCATGTGTCCCCTATGTCAATCCTATGTCACAACACAGGTACGGTGCGTTCCACAGCCCTAGGGCACCCAAAATGCATTGCAACGGACCGTACACACGCGTGTGTAGGGTCGGTCCCTATCACTATGGCGTACGCATACACCAGCACCACCATAGTGATAGGGACCGTACACACGCAGGTACGGTCCGTATCACTATGGCGTATGCATATGCCAGCACCACCATAGTGATAGGGACCCTACACAAGCGTGTACGGTCCCTATCACTATGGCGTACGCATACGCCAGCACCACCATAGTGATAGGGACCCTACACACGTGTGTACGGTCCCTATCACTATGGCGTACGCATACGCCAGCACCACCATAGTGATAGGGACCCTACACACGCGTGTACGGTCCCTATCACTATGGCGTACGCATACGCCAGCACCACAATAGTGATAGGCACCCCACACACGCCCTCAGAGCGTATGTACAGTGGGATTCACACCTGACAGTGGTGACAGGAGGCACACAGGAATGAATTGAGCTGTCATACATGGCCAAGGCTGGACATCAAGGCATTGTCTGTGCAGTACTACATGTGTCGGGCACAGGTGGGTCAGGCTGTGATGTGGCACCATACTCCTTGAGGTGTGAAGCTAATTACAGTATGATGAGCTGTGTACACATGTCACGTGTGATGGTGCCCTATGTGCCACACATCCCCTTCACTACTTTGACATGTGTGCATGTAGTACTGACTTGGTGGGCCATGCGTCACTGGCATGGCACAGTCATTGACACCCGCAAATGTCCCCTGATGCCAGGTACACGGAATGTTACCCCTGACAAGCGAATGCCCGCGTTGCACGCTGTAGCTATGTAATGTGTGTGTCATGTGTTCCCATAGGTTTGCTGTAGGTGTTTGGTCAAATGCATCTGCAGTTGCTGCAACCAACATGTGTCTGTGTGTAGATGGGCATGGCACACTGTTACGCACACCAGCACACATGTGTAATCCGACGTTAGGTGTGTATGTATGCATCGACACGGAGTTCCAAAACAAGGACATATCTGCATACTCCCAATGTATGTGTGATCAGTCTTGACATGTAATCCTTCATGGCAAGGTGTGTGGTCTGTCCTTATTCTATGACAATTGACCTGTGCCTCTAGTGTTCCGCAACCTGTCTGTACAATAAACGTCCTTCTTCTGCACATATTTGGATGTCTGTAACTCCCGTAATGCGTCTGCCTGCTCACTTACACTGGCCCACAGCTAGTTTCATGGCATGGCATATTGAGGTTGAGAATCAACGTTTGTAGCTGGCTCTTGGTAGGAGTGTCACATGCCTGGCATACGTGTCCAGGGCATATTGCACAGACCTGACTCTGTATGTAGCATATGTGTATTGCCTGTTGAGCATGTGCTCTGTACATTGACATTGGTGGTGTACTGTACTCACTCTTCGTTGTCCCATCTAATTCACTGAAGGGCTCCGCCTCTCCTTCGACCAATTCCGGACTTGGCTGACATGCGGGAAAATGACTGTATATGCCGCTACCGCTTCCCCCAACGCTTGATTGAGGACCTGACGACAAGGCTGGCACCACACCTCCAACCGCTACACAGGTATCCTACTGCACTGACACCCAAGATGAAGGTGATGGCAGCCCTACATTTCTTGGCCACGGTTACCTTTCAACATACCATTGCCCATGTCGGTGGCATGTCCCAAACCATGTTCAGCCGTGTTCTGCATGATTTTTTAGAGGCCATGTTGGAGCACCTGGATGAGTTCATTAAATTCCCAACTCCTGAGCAGTTGACAGCTGTCAAGCGTGACTTCTATGCCCTGGGACGGATGCCCATGTCATTGGGTCCATAGATGGAACACATGTGGCTTTGGTACCACCACAGGCACAGGAGGTAGCCTTCCGTAACCGCAAGCATTACCACTCCATTAATGCCCTTGCGGTGTGTCTTGCCAACATGGTGATTTCACATGTCTGTGCTCGTTTTCCAGGATCAGCACACGATGCGTACATCATGAGGCGTAGCAGGGTGCCTGAAATGATGCTGCAGCTGCGCAACGAACGAGCATGTATTGTTGGTGGGTATACTCTGGCAGTCCTGTATTTAACGTCATCTTCCTGTCTTACTGCTTCTCCTGACCCACTCTTGTCCATGATGTTTCCATGTAGGGGACGCTGGCTATCCCAACATGCCATGGCTGATCACGCCTCTCCGCAACCCCAGCACGGCTGCCGATCACCGCTACAACAACGCCCATGCGCGGACCAGGCGAGTGATAGAGAGGACGTTTGGCCTCCTGAAGAGCCGATTCCGTTGCCTCCACAAGACCGGTGGCGCACTCCCATATGCACCGGTGAAGGTCTGCAAGATATTCCTCGTGTGCTGCATGCTGCACAACATGGCAGTGGAGAAAGCTGTGCCACTCATCCTGGATCCAGATGAGAAGGACCATCCACCCGTGGAGGATGAAGGGCTTGGTCACGAGGCAAGTGATGTGGAGGAGGAGGAGGCGGTAGAGGACATGCGGAGTCGGCTCATACGCGACTTCTTTGCTTAGTGGTGAGTTCCAGTGTCTGAGTGTGCACGCATTGGGCTGTATGTGGCAAGTGTTGCAATGTGTGTGTCCATCTGCATGTCTTCCAAGTGAGTCAGAGGTGTGTTTGGATGTGTCACTCGAGTGATGGTGCAATAGAAGAATGTTTTTCCAGAGTCATCATTGTCACCTAGCATGTTGACAACCTAATACGTGTCGAGTACATGCACATGCATGCGGATGTGCTTCTTTTGGCTGACTTCTGGTGTGTCTCCCATCCACAGGTACTTGTGCATGCTGTCTGCTGGTGGCATTGTTGTGCTCCTGCTATTCCTCATGAACACAGCAACATGTGCTGAATCATCGTTACATGTACGGACAAGTTCGAAAATCTCCTTCGGGTAAGGGATGCAGCACGGCTTTTTGGGAGTGGTATTTGTTTTGAATGTGTGTGCACTGCTCCTGTTCATGTTTGGATACTTTACATACATGTAGAATCACCATGGGGCACATGACATGGAGCAGAATTCACCTGAATTGATGGTCAGACTTGGTGACAGTCATCTGTAATGGGATTGTGGATTGTGATGGAGCCATCAATGTGTGCAACACTGCCCTTGGAAACATACGGGTTGCACCGGGTTGACATGGTGTGTGAATTCCCCATTAGCGGCTCAATGGTGTATAGCAGCCTCTCCGTGAGCAGCAGGGGGTGTTTAGCTGTAACCCGTCACTTGTGTGCCAGTGCCATGGATTTCCAGCATCTGTGGTGGTAAGGGGGGGGCCAGTGTTGGTCCCACGTGTTCATCCACATGACCTGTGTATGTGTTGACAGAGTTGCATTAGCATTCCGACACACATGAGTAATAAAGGTGTCCCTCTGCCTCCAAGGTGCCTCATCTCTGTCAATGGTGGTCTAATGCCACTGTGCATGTGGCATGTCTGGTATTGTTCTCAGAGATGGTGCATATGAGTCTATGTGTAGAGTAGCAAGATGCAAGCTGTTTGTCAGGGATTAGATTCTGTATTGTGTATGATGTGCATGGCTGTGTAGGTATTGTGGCATGTCAATCTCCACGACGGCCACTGTGCTGCATGTGAATCCATTGTGTGTGTGTGTGCCACGTTGAACCAGACATTCCTTCCTTGACATACACCTTTTGCATAGTTCCTTCCTGAGATCCTTGTCTTTGTGTGCTACTTGTGGCATTGTTTCCTTGACATGGCGCATGCTGCTGCAGGCCCTGCAGCAAAGGCACCCAGTGTCCACGCAAACGAGCTGGTGTTCATCATGGATTGCTTGCTGACATGTGCTATGCTGATCAGCAGCATCTGTGCCTCATGTGGCAGCACACTCTGCATTATGCACAAGATCCCCAGTTCCATCCACCTCAAGGCAAGAGGGAGACCATCCCCCAGGTCAAATACGACATCCGTGTCTAATCCTACCCTGCACTCTACAGACATGTGCGTTAGAAATCCCATGATACTTGTCCACATCCAGGGTGCATCTGCACAGCTCTGCAACTACAACCAGCGACCAGGCCACATCAACGTCAAACAGAGATGGGGGGAGTGGATCACTTCCAGCTGCAGGATGATCTTCTCAATCCACGCACACGTTCAGGATGCAGCCCACAACCACAACACAACCTTGTGGCACTGTGATCCAACACCCAATTGTGCCATCTCCATGCATCCAACCTTGGCTGGCCCACCATTCTCCACATCCACCTGACTCAAGCATGCAGGACATGGTTCTGCCACGTGTCTACACATACCTGGGACTCCCACCCCAGGACACTCCACATGATCCCTGGCCTCTGCGCATGACTGTTGCTCTTCTAAATAGGTCTGTAGGCACAGTTGTGCGGGCACCCCCTCAGCTGGTTGGGCCCATCACGGGTGAGTATGGTGCTCCATGTCTGTCTTGGATGGTACATTGTGACCCATGTGTGTCCTGTGCCAGACTCAGACCCCAGGGTATGGATGTTTGGAGTTACTTCAGAAATCAGGCATGGTTTGACTTTAGAACACACACATGTAGTGGAATAATGCAAAATGATGGCATCATCTTGTGATTGTGATGAATTTTATTAGTGCTGGGGTACGTGTTTGGGGGGGTGATAAGAGGTGCTTGGCGGGAGTGTAGAATCCAAAGTTCACAGAGGGAGTTGGTGTCCTTGCCATTGAAAGTCATCAGAGTCTGTGCCACAGTCTTTGTCAACATTGGTCAGACAGTGACCAGCAAGGCCATGTGGCAGAGAATGTCCTTTGCTGCTGTGCTGCTGTTGGGCCAGAGGGCCAGGTCCCAGGCCAGGTGACCTGGGAGATGGTGATGTTCTGCTGACTCTCACGGTCTTTTTCGTGGACGACTCACCTTTCTGCGGGGACCCTCAGAAGCAGGCCTTGACGATGCTAGGGACGCTCCGTCAGATGAATCCTCCTCCTCCTCCCTCCCTGTTTCTGGTGCTGCTCTATGCTTGGTGGCACAGGGAGGGTTTGCCAGGCTTTGGGCGATCTGACGGAGTGATTGGCTCATGTCCCTGTGCACCGTCAGGAGCTCTGCCAGTCTTGCTTCCATCCGTCCATGGTGTTGTAGATGACTGGCATGATGCTCGACCTGCAGGGTCTTCATCTCATTGAGGGTCTCCACTACCTGGTCGATGCCTCTGGAGTCACGCCGGTATGCGTCCAGGATGTTTCTGACGTGTGACATAGCCGGGTCCTGTGAGTCTTCCCCCCCAGTGTTGGGGGGAGATCGACGACTTTGACCTGTGTGTGAGAGAGACAGTGTTAATTGTGTTACATGCGACATCCATGTTTCATTCATTTTTGATTTGGCACAGTTCTTCTGGGTGGTTGGATTTGGCTAGCATTCCTCTCACAGTGCACTTGTGCATGGGTATGTCCCTTGGCCACAGCTTTCGACCCTTTACCTATGTGTGACACATCTTTTGGGAACGCAGTCAGCAGTGTAGTGAGTGGGCGTAGCAAGCCATGCAGAGCCGCCTTACGTGTTGCACTGTACGTGGCCAAATGTTGTCTTTTCCATGCTATTTGAGAATGCAGGTAGGTAACTTAACAATTTGTGACAGGGTTCTGACAAACACAGTGGGTGGGTATACTGGGTGTAAGGTTCTGTTTGTGCCTGCAGCACGGATGTACTCGTGCACAGATTGACACATGGCCTAGTGTTTATCAAAGGTTGAAGGGGGGGCACTGCAAAACCTTGTCTACATGCACACAGTCCACCTGCTGACGAGCGGACATGGCCACACCACCCAAGGGTGATTTGGTCTCCCTCTGTCTCCCTTTCTCCCTCCCTCTGTCAGCCTCCTCCCTCTGTCCGTCTCCCTTTCTCCGTCCCTCTGTCAGCCTCCTCCCTCTGTCCGTCTCCCTTTCTCCCTCCCTCTGTCAGCCTCCTCCCTCTGTCCGTCTCCCTTTCTCCCTCCCTCTGTCAGCCTCCTCCCTCTGTCCGTCTCCCTCTATCTCCCTTTCTCCCTCCCTCTATCAGCCTCCTCCCTCTGTCCGTCTCCCTCTATCTCCCTTTCTCCCTCCCTCTGTCAGCCTCCTCCCTCTGTGCGTCTCCCTCTGTCTCCCTTTATCCCTCCCTCTGTCAGCCTCCTCCCTCTGTCCGTCTCCCTTTCTCCCTCCCTCTGTCAGCCTCCTCCCTCTGTCCGTCTCCCTCTATCTCCCTTTCTCCCTCCCTCTGTCAGCCTCCTCCCTCTGTCCGTCTCCCCTTCTCCCTCCCTTTGTCAGCCTCCTCCCTCCCTCTGTCTGTCTCCCTGTGTCCACCTCTGTCTCTATCCCTCTCTCTGCCCCTCTCCCTCCCTCTGTGTGTCACCCTCTGTCACCTCAGCCCAGCTTTCTGGGCACACACAGTTTGCAGGTCTTGCAAAGGCCATTGGCTTGTTCATGTGGGTTTGTTTCTTCTCTGCCTGCACCCATTGGGCGGAGTGTCTGAGTCTGCGCTGCTGCTGTGGCGGTGTGTGCTGACACTCTTTCAGTGTGCTGCGTCTTCATTAGCTGCTGTTATGTGCAAATTGTGCCTTCATACCCATGTCGTCCTGCAACGCGGCCACCATTAGCAGGCAAAACAGTACTGTGTGGGGACACACTGTTTGTATGGCTGTGCCCTAAGCCATATGGGCTGAGGGCATTGTTGTGTGCTTCAGAGTTGCTCTATGTTAGTTTTGAGGCCCACCCTCCCGGCATCAGGGACATCCTGTCTTGTGTTGGTGTTTTGTGTGGCCTGTGACTTGGCATGGCCTTGCTTGGGGCATGGGGCATGGAGGCGCTAGTGGCATGTGTGTGTTTTTGGAGTGTGGTTGTGTCCGGTGCTGGCTGAGGTGTTCAAGTTGATATGGTATGATTAGCGCAGTATATCTAATGATAGTATGATTAGTTATAGTGTATTCAAGGGTCCGAAATTCCCGTTATGCTTAATACGACAGAAAGGGCCGAGAACAGAACAGCCTCCATTTTGGATTGTGACTCTCTCGTTTAGGAATCACATGGTCTCTTCCGCCCACCATCTGCTTCCCCTTTCATACATTTGTTAGGAGACAGGCTGAATTGCTGAGAAGCAAGGTCACATCTGCTAAAAGGGAGTATCAAGCAAATTCCTCTAGACCTGGGACGAGAAGGGAGTCACCCCGTCGACCTTCTCTGTAAAGATAGTAACCCCTTTGTATGTGTAACCGAAACTGGATATAGGCATGAGCTCATTAGGAGCGCCAGGACTAACTGGTACTTTTCCACGTATAAGGTTTTGTATGCTGAACTGATAATGTATAAAAGTGTGTTACTGTCAAGGAGCCAGCAGTCTTCCTCGGCGCACCTGATGGGTGAGGATCGACGAGGCTCCTCTATGTAGAGTTCTGTGGTGGCCAATAAACGCTTGAACCTTCCACATTGCCAACTGCTCCTTATTTGACTTAAGATTGCGGGCCAGTGGTAAGTGTGGCCCTTGGAATAATTATTTGGATACATCAGTTGGCGACCACGAAGGGACCCCGTGACAGGGTCATCCCCCCGCCGTACTTGGGTGGTGGGATTGGGGGCGTCCTGACCGGTTGGCGGGAGAGGAGCTTGAGGATTTTTTCCACTCTGCGCGGCTTTTTGGGACGTCCCCTGCTGCTAGTCACCCTTCGCCGGGGTCCTACGGGCTTAACCCAGGAATGGACTGATTTGGTCGGGAGAAGTTGGCAGCGGAGAATGAACATTCGTATCTGGGTGCACCCGGTGAGTATAGATTGATTTGATTTGAAGCACGCATTGTAAACGGTGCATTATTTTGTTGAAGCACGCGTTGGAGACGGTGCGCTATTTGATTGATTTGAGAGCATTAGTTGAGAACGATGCAGTTTTGATTTGAACACTGGCTGCATTTGTTTTTAAGCTCGCGCTGGACAGCGGTGCATTGATTTGAAGGCGCGTACCAGAGAGTGGTGCCTTGCTCGATCGGTTTAGCATTACAGTGTTTTGATTCGAAGTACGTACCTTTTGATTGATTTTGACTAAAACGGCGCGCCGAAGGAATATAGACGGATTGCACGTGGAAAGACCTGCGACCTAGACTGGGTAGCCACAAGGCATACTCCTGACGGGGCTAGTCCTCGTTGGGGGGGCTGGTCTTAGCGGTGAGCCAGAAGGGTGGCGGGAATCCCGCGTGCAGTTTGGTGTCTGAACTGTGAACCAGAGTCGACGGGCTTGGTTCTTCGATACCGATTATATGTTGTGTATGATTCATGTTGATTGTTGTTTGTGTGTACGTGCCTGAAAACTAACCAAAATGTCTTGTTTTAGCAAACTGAATTGTTTTGGCTGCTGCTGCCGAACAAGTGACTCCAGATTAGCTGAGAGCCAACCCGCCTCGCCGGAGGGCAGTCCTAGCCATTTTATGTATGTCAAACATTGGATCTCTCCCTTATTGTTCTGCACTCTGTGGCATAAGTACACTAAGGGTAATGAGGAGTTACGATGGCCCAAGACGGGTTTATTTGATGAGAAGAAAATTGCGTTCCTACAGGAACAACTGTTTTCCAGGCGAAGTAGGCAGGCCATGTTCGACGCTCTGATTGCATGGCAGAAGGAGGCCAAACAACGGCGAATGAGGGAAGCGAAAGTAGCTAGAGCCAAGGCAGGGCAGAATATAACTCAGAAGGCTATGGCCTATGATCGAGACAGAGTAGAAAAAGGATTGGACTGCATGAATCGTGAATTTAGATTAAAAGTTGATAAGAGCTATGTGACCCGCCCGAATGCGGAAGATGAAATAGAGGACTTGTTAGACACCAGGCCACCGCCCCCTTATGTACCGCAGAGAGTGTATCCGGAGGTGACAGGGGCCTCGGCCCCGGTCCCGAATATGTCTCTGGGGGCCTCGGCTTCGGCTCCTCCGGCCACTCCTATTTCCCCATCCCTGTCGGACCTCTCCCGATTGTCGACATCTGTGTCTGAAGTTATGGCCATTCTACCTAATTTATTGACGGCAGCTGCAGCTGGGACCCCTCAGCTGTCGCCGGGGTCAATGTCTTCCCCTTCTGTTCTGCCCTCCTCCTCCGCCAGTACGACGCCGGTAACAGCTGTAACTACTCCAATACATCCGGCCAGTCTAACGGAGGGCAGGAGGTTGTTCACTCGTTCTGCCTTGGGGATGGAAGAAAGGGAAACTATTGCCACACAAGCGTCCCAATGGATGCGGCATTCTATATATACTCTTTCCGATATTTGGAATACTATGAGAGACTATGAACCGGTAATGCAGCAGCATGCCCTGGAACATATGGCCAACCGTCTTATTTCTTTATGGGAACAGGTACACCGAGGAGGGAGAGCTCCGGCTATATTGTATGATATCCATGATCAGATTCACAAATCTCAATTGACGCCGGAAGAAGTGTATGGGAAGGTGCAGACTTTGGTTTCTTATAGAACTCGTTTGCAGCCTGCCATTCCCGCCGGACTCTCCCAGTTCCCTATGCGAGAAGTACACCCTATCTACCATCCTGAGGTTACCGAAGTGGTGGATGCCCTTGGTGTCGTCACCCGTCCGAGAGTGGACGCCCGGTTCCAGGAACAATGGGTCTATACCCCCTGGAAACGTAGTGAGGTATTGTCCCTAAAAAGCCAGTTGCCAGATCCTAGAAAGAACCCCACTGCATATTACAAAGAACTGACCGAGGCCGCCTCATCAGCAGTGATGACGCTGGCAGATATTGAATTATTCTTTGCTTTATTGGTACCGGTGGATATTTGGCGCCAGGTACATGACCAGGACCATGTTACGGAATTTGGTGGGACATGGGACCAACTGAGAGACTGGGATAGAGATCGTAAACCGGGGAACAAGCCCCGATCTGAGATACTGACCTTACCTGAGAAAATAATAACCTATATGCATTCATTGATCCCACCCCGGAAAGTAGATTGGGATAAACTGATGGCTTGTAAGCAAAAGAAGGATGGAAGTGTATCCGATTTTTTCACGAGGTTTGAGGGAGTATTCATTGATTTCAGCGGACAGGACCTGGCCACGGAAGGGGGTGTGCGTTTATTTGTTAATAGATTCGTAACAAATCTGCTACCTGAGGTATCGGCCCGGTTACAGGCCGCTGAGAGCACCTGGACGACCACCACGCCTTCCACAATATTAAGCATGGCCCAGTATTATGAGCATCGGGAAAATGAGAGCAAGGATAAGACAGAAAAGAAGTCGAAAGACTTGAAAACACAAGTGTTACTGCAGCAAGTAGAGAGGGGTAGAGGAAGAGGAAGAGGGTTGCAGAATTTCGTTCCAAGAGGGGCGGGACCCACGCAAACGGTTGGACGAACAGATTTAGGCATAAATCAATGTGCCTTCTGTAAGGAGGAGGGGCATTGGCGAGCCCAGTGCCCGTTGTTGTATGAGCAGAATAGTGCTTCCAGGGGTCGTGGATGGGGTAGGATGAGTGGGCACCGAGGTGGATACACGAGACAGGAACAGTCAGCCCGAGGTGAGAATAGTCAGAATTATTTTGATCAAAACCAAGGTAAACAATACTATAATGAAGGATGTGTGACGGACGAAGGCTCCGGATATTCTCAAGCATAGGACAGCCAAAGACAGAGTAAGGGGCATGTGTCAATCCCGATAGATCAAGCTGGACCTTATGTCCATGCACAATTACTGGATGCATCAGGTAAGTTTTTAGTTGACACAGGGGCTATGAACAGTTCTGTTTCACGCGCCCTGGTCCCGGGGGACGCTCTGTCTGGCCAGAATAATGTGTCCGTAGGGTTCTCTGGAACTCCGGTGGTAAGCCCCATTTCTAAGCCACTTTCCCTTACTCTGGGACCAGTAACGATAGATTCGCCTTTCCTCCTCACCTCCCAGTGTGGGGAAAATCTTCTAGGTATGGATATATTAAAAAGACTGCATGCTCGTATCTATTGCTCCCCCGATGGAGTTTACCTGACCATTAGGAATACCTCTATCCCCTCCATTCAATGTTTTTCAAAAACGGACTCCCTACCCCCTGAGCTTGCAAAACTCCAGAGGGATCTTTGGGCCCTGGGAGACACTGATGTAGGGTTCTTACAAATTCCCCCGGTGTCTATCACTCTGAAACAGAATGCCAAATTGCCGAGGATCCCACAGTACAAATAGCCCCCGAGGGAGAACGCGCTTTACTGGCCATTATTTCTGATTTGATTAAGACGGGGGTGGTGGAGGAAACGGCCTCCAATATCTGTAACAGCCCTATTCTTCCGATTCTTAAACGAGCTTCCGCACCCCAGTCCCCTGATTATGCTGATACCTATCGATTTGTGATTGATTTGCGAGAGATTAACAAAATCGTGGTGCCCCAATATCCTGTGGTACCAGATATTAATTCCATTTTAACCATGATTCCTCCCACAGCGACTTTTTTCTCGGTGATTGATTTGAAGAATGCTTTCTTTAGTATTCCCATTCATCCAGATAGTAGACATTTTCTTGGTTTCTCATTGGGAGGCCGCAGCTTCAGGTTTTGTCGCGCCCCCCAGGGGTATACCGAAAGTCCTAGTATCTACAGTCAAGCACTAAAAAGAGTATTGGATACTTTACAATTGCCGTCAGGTAATGTACTATTGCAGTATGTCGATGACCTCCTTGTGGCCTCTGATACAGAACATGGCTGCCGCGATGCCACGGTTGACCTGCTACAGCATTTGGCTACTCATGGTAACAAGGTGTCGCTTTCTAAATTTCAATATTGTCGACCGGAGGTGACCTATCTCGGTCATCTCCTGTCGAAGGAGGGAAGACGGTTGACTTCTGAACGCATTGCAACCATAACCAACATGCCTGTCCCTCGCACGCAACGTGATGTCCGCGCTTTGCTTGGTATAACTTCCTACTGTCGCCAATGGATTGCTAACTATTCCCTCTTGACTAAACCTTTCCTGTATTTAACAATGAAGGATGTGCATGAACCTTTACCTTGGACTGTTGAATGCCAGGCCGCTTTTGCCGCTCTGAAAACTGCTCTTTGCTCTGCTCCTGTGCTTGGCACCCCCGATTACCGGAATCCTTTTGTGCTCTACGTGCATGAGGTGGACGGTTGTTCTCTTTCAGTGTTGACACAGGACTTTGGTGGTAAGCAAAGGCCTTGTGCATATTTCTCGGCGGTTTTTGATAATGTCGCCAGAGCACTTCCCAGTTGTCTGAGGGCTACAGCGGCAGTGGCAATAGCAATCAGACAATCGGAAGGGCTAGTCCTGAATACGGATCTGACAGTGATGGTGCCTCATGCTGTGGACGTATTATTGAACAGGACACAGACGCAGCACTTAACTAGTGCGCGTCTCACAGGGTACGAATTGATGTGTTAATTTGAACCCTGCCACGTTGTTACCCCTCCCTTTGGGAGACGGTGAACAAGACATACATGACTGTATCTTTCGAACTGAAGAAGAAACAAAGGGCCGGATAGATCTAACTGACACCCCATTATCTGATGCCCAAGGAGAATTGTACGTTGATCGGTCATGTTTCAAATTACCTGATGGTACGACAGCTGCGGCTTATGCGATCACTACCCTGCAAACGGTAGTTGAGGCAGCAAAGATACCATACCGGTCGGCCCAGGCGGCCGAATTGGTTGCATTATTCAGGGCCTGTGAGTTGGGGAAAGGCTTGAGGCTAAATGTCTACACCGACAGCCAGTACGCGTTCGGTGTAGCACATAGCTTCGGGAGGTTATAGGCGGAAAGAGGATTCTTGACATCTCATGGCGAGAAAATAAAGAATGGACCATTAGTTGAACGATTACTAGCCGCATTAACATTGCCTAAGACCTTGGCCATAGTTAAATGCAGTGCACAAAAGGCTATAGTTGATGATGTGGGGAGGGGAAATTTCTTTGCGGATAGAATCGCCAAGGAAACAGCCCAGTCTGACACCACTTCCATGTTTGTAGTAACAGGAATGATAGAAGCAGGGGTTTTTAACAACACCATAGATAGTGTGAAAGAGCTACAAAAGGAAGTGACCCCGGAAGAGCTGAAATATTGGCAAAAACAGGTGGGGAGGCATGATGAGAATGGGTGTTGGACTGACTTATCAGAAAAGTGTAGATGGTTGCTGCCAAACGCATTTGTAAATGCGGTAGTATCCATGGCACACGGACCTTCGCATGTAGGAGTTCAGGGCATCTGTGCAACATTGGATCCTGTCTGGTATAATGTTAATATTCACAAGACAGCTAGGAGCTTGGTCCAGCATTGCATAATTTGTCTCCAACATAATCCCGGGGGTAGTATTCCCGTCCTAAAGGGTAATTTTGCGCCACCCACTCTGCCTTTTGAAGTACTCCAAATGGATTACATACAGCTGGAGCGAGTTAATAATCTGAAATACGTGCTAGTGGTGATTTGTACTTTCAGTAAATGGGTGGAGGCGTATCCCACAAAAGAAATACCGCCCTGGCAACTGCGAAAGCTCTGGTAAAAGAGCTTTTCCCTCGATATGGGTTGCCACGGGTGATTTGGAGTGACAATGGGACACACTTTAATGCTAATTTAGTTAAGTATGTATGCAAAGGTCTGTCTATCCAACAGAAGTTTCACGCAGCCCGACATCCTCAGTCAGCGGGCCTGGTTGAGAAATATAATGGGATTCTGAAGTTGAAACTGGCTAAACTTCAGGACACGACAGGATTAAAATGGCCTGATCTCCTGCCCCTGGCCCTGTTATCTGTGAGAACTACTCCTCATTCACGGAGCGGTATCTCCCCTTATGAAGTAATCTTTGGCAGACCTGCCAACGTGTGGGGAGTGCCCCGGCCCAAATCTTTCAGGGACATTGACTATCCTATGTTGACTGACTATTTGTATGCTTTGACTAAAGATCTTCGTTTCATTCATCAACAGATATCTGCCGTACTGCAGCCCCTGCCGGAGGGTCCTGGACACAGCGTAGAACCTGGACAGTGGGTCTTGGTCCGGAACTACCAACGGAAGTCGAGTTTGGATCCGCGCTGGTCCCAGCCGTACCAGGTGCTCCTGGCTACGCGAACGGCGGTGAAAGTCGAAGGGAAGCAGCATTGGATCCATATCTCCCATCTTAAGCGAGTTCCCCTCCCATTGCCAAGGGAGCAGCTCGACCAGGAGGAAGGCCTGCCATCTCAAGGCGAGCCCCGTACTGAAGAGTCACTTTCCCTGGACACCCGCAAAGAGGTTGACGGGCGAGGGGAGAGTGCTGTGAGTTTGGAATCACCTCTTTGTGGCCACTCAATTGCCCAAAGCAAAGTATCTGGTCGGGAGCCCAGCTCCTTGTCTGACCCCACTGTGCCTACTTTGTTTGTTAATCCTGAAACCCCTGGTCGGGACCGATATCACCTGCGACCCCGGAAATAAAGAATCCCAGGTCTAGCCTCGGTGAGTGAAGTTGGAGGCTCCAGCAAAAGACCTGAGGGTTGTTGGAACACTGGACTGAACTCGTTGAGAGCATGGAACTTTAAGTGAAGCTCTGTTCAGAACGAAGATAGAGACATAGATCAGTTGGTGGGGCCCAGGTGGAGTTTCCTTTCGGCACGGGTCGCGTCAAGTGTGACCCCCACGCGAGAAGTTTTTATCTTTTTACTTTTTGTTTTTCTGAACAATAGGAGTCTGCCTGTGAGGCTCTATACGGACACAGGAAAGAAGCACCCTCCGGCAGGTCGGACTGCTTATAGACCCCTTTTTCCCGAGATTATATTGGACTTTTAGTGAGAAATGTACCCTTTTGCTCGTTTTGTCAATGAAGAAGGGCGTCCCATAGTACCCCGTACCATTCCCCCGCATCTGCCAATGTTCTCCTCATGGAGTTTGCGTGTTAAAATTGTTTTCATTTCTATATTGATTGTATCATTTGTATTGTGCTTGGGACTGTTTATATATCTAGAGTTCCGCCATACTGTACTCACCTTGATAGTGTCTACTCCTGCTCCTAAGGAGCATCATTTCCAGACCTTTGCCCCTCATAAGGAAAGGCACCGACAGACGTATGTACATAATGCCTTCATTGAGATGCTGCACCAGACTCATAGTTCCACAAATGTTACTGATTGTTGGGTCTGTGGTCTCCTCCCGTCAGTGATGCATAAGCAAGATTTGTTTATATCAATGCCCTTATCTTATTTAGGTAGTTGCGAAGCCTGGTTCAAAATGTTATCACACTACACTAGATGAACGTCGGTTCTCAGAGAAGGATTATGCCTTAATTCTAGCCTATATAGAGAAACACCAGGGTTTTACTCCTAATGCTGAGGGAACTGATGGTACCCTTGATCCTACTGCCTGCATGAACGTGTACACTGATCATGACAATGACACCTGGTTGAGGGATGAAGTATTGGATTTCGTGACTTTTAACTTTACTGAGTATTTCAAATATTTTCAGGAGCGAAATGTTTCAGATGACAAAATCATTCCGGTCCCGGTGCTGAATACATCCTCCTCCTTCTGCGTGCAGGGTACTGGACATTTATTTGTAGGTTATAGCAGATGAAATTACACTTATAGACTACAGACGTTCAGCAGTCCCCCAACACTCACCCCTCCCAATGTTTATTTTGTGTGCGGTGAAAACGCATACACTTGGCTACCCAGAGGATGGCAGGTAGATGTTACTTATCCTTCCTTTACCCACCGGTTTACATAGCCCCTTCTGATTATCATAGGTCCCATTCCTTAAGTCGGCGGAGTCTGGGAGCTAGAGCCACTAGTAATGATGCCACTGACCAGACTGACACTCCGGCTCAACACTTTGTTGATATTATGAAAGGGGTATTGCCCATATGGGGGCCCATCCTCACTAGTAAAGAAATTCGGAGGCTATCCAGAGTAGTGGAAGGGGTGGTTAATACTACTGCAGGGATATTGACTAATATCACGGTGGAGCTCCAGGCGACCCGGCTTGTGACCCTTCAAAATCGTCTTGTTTTAGATGTCATCCTGGCCGATCGTGAAGGAGCTTGTAGAGTCATCGGCAGTTCCTGTTGCCTATATATACCTGACTCCGCCCCTTCCATCCATTTAGCCATTCAGAAACTGCATCGGCTAGCTTCTGAAATTCACACCGAGACTGGTACTTGGTCCCTGTCCGGGTGGTTTTGGGATCTGGTGACTACCTGGGGATGGAAATTATTCATGATTCTTTTGGGAGTAGTAGGGTTCATTTTCACTTGCTGCCTTTGTCTCCAGTGCGGGCCCACTTGCTGTGCATATTGTGCTACTCAGGTTCGCCGATCTATCCCTAGGCCCAAGCCCAACCAAACAGGATAGATACCTAGCGGGCTCAGAAGGAGATGCATGAATTAATGCAGATCGATGAGGGTATTTTTGAAGATTGACTCCGTCATTAGCTATGCTGCGCTAAAAGGGCCGTTCTGAGGTGTTCAAGTTGATATGGTATGATTAGCGCAGTATATCTAATGATAGTATGATTAGTTATAGTGTATTCAAGGGTCCGAAATTCCCGTTATGCTTAATACGACAGAAAGGGCAGAGAACAGAACAGCCTCCATTTTGGATTGTGACTCTCTCGTTTAGGAATGACATGGTCTCTTCCGCCCACCATCTGCTTCCCCTTTCATACATTTGTTAGGAGACAGGCTGAATTGCTGAGAAGCAAGGTCACATCTGCTAAAAGGAAGTATCAAGCAAATTCCTCTAGACCTGGGACGAGAAGGGAGTCACCCCGTCGACCTTCTCTGTAAAGATAGTAACCCCTTTGTATGTATAACCGAAACTGGATATAGGCATGAGCTCATTAGGAGCGCCAGGACTAACTGGTACTTTTCCACGTATAAGGTTTTGTATGCTGAACTGATAATGTATAAAAGTGTGTTACTGTCAAGGAGCCAGCAGTCTTCCTCGGCGCACCTGATGGGTGAGGATCGACGAGGCTCCTCTATATAGACTTCTGTGGTGGCCAATAAACGCTTGAACCTTCCACGTTGCCAACTGCTCCTTATTTGACTTAAGATTGCGGGCCAGTGGTAAGTGTGGCCCTTGGAATAATTATTTGGATACATCACTGGCTTTGGGGGGGTTGCGTGCATGATTGGTATTTGGGTTGTATATGGCGTTCCCCCCATGTGAGGTGAGTTGTTTGTGTACTCACCAGGCTCTTGGACTCCTTCTAGTCTGTCTACTCCCAATGGCGGCAGCGTGGCCATCACCTTCTCCTCCCAGGGATGGTAGTGTACCAGTCTGCGGGACGGACCTCCTCCAGTGATGTTGGCCTGGTTGTGGTCATCCGTCATTTTGCGGTGGACCGTCCTCCGCAGATCGTCCCACCTGGCTTGGAACTCATGCCTGGTCCTTCTGGTGGCCCCAACAGCATTCACGGAATTGACTATCCTCTCCCACATGGCAGATTTTTCGGATATGCTGGTCCGTCTGACCAATGTTCCAAAGAGCTGTGGCTCGACTCTGATGATTTCGTCGACAAGGAGTTCCAGCTCGTACTTTGTGAACTTTGGATTCTTGTTGGTGGGCATGGTGTGGGGTGTGGGTGTGGATGGTTGTGGGGGTGTGGGTGTGGATGGTTGTGGGTGTGTGGGTGTGTGTGTGTGAATGTGATGAGGGTGTGTTCGTGATGGTGGTTGTGTGAAGGAGTGCAAGTGTAAGGTGTATTGATGGTTGAAGTATGGTGCAGTGCGTTGTCTCTGGGGTCTGGCAGCAGTGGATCTGTTGCAAAGGATCATGGTTTGTGTGTGTTGGGCCTTTTTATTGGTCCATTTGTGGGTGTGGCTGTGTTTGAACTTTGGGTGGGTGTGTTATAAGAAGTGGTAGTGGTTTGGGCCTCTGTTTAGCTGTTTGTCAGTTGCAGGTCAGTGTATAGGATGTATTTGGCCTTGTTGGATATGTTTTGTGGTGTTGTGTGCCTCGAATTGACTCTCCTTGTGTTTTTTTGGTTTGTCCTGGTTCAGTAGGAGTGTTCTTTGCGTCTGTACGGTGCGTACATGGGCCATGTTGTTGTACAGTGCTGTCCTTTGCTATGGCTTAGTATGACTCGTACATGCCCGATGTTGGGTGAGGGTGCTGGTGCGTGGGCCTGGGGTAGGGTGCGTACGAACACGGGCAGGGTGTTGGTCCGCACCGTCCATCGGTGGTGGTGTTTCGCACCGTACATACAGGGGGGGCTGGGTTTAGGGTCCGTACATACACGGGTGGGGAGTTGGTACGCTCCATGCATACATGGGTGGGTGTACGGTCTGTACATACAGGGGGAGCTGGTACGCTCCATGCATACACGGGTGGGGGTACGGTCCGTACATACACGGGTGGGGAGTTGGTACGCTCCATGCATACACGGGTGGGGGTACGGTCCGTACATACACGGGTGGAGTGGGGGTACGGTTCGTACATACACGGGTGGGGTGGTGGTATGGTCTGTACATACACAGGTGGGGGTACAGTCCGTACATACACGGGTGGGGTGGGGGTACGGTCCGTACATACACGGGTGGGGTGGGGGTACGGTCCGTAAATACACGGGTGGGGGTACGGTCCGTACATACACGGGTGGGGAGTTGGTACGCTCCATGCATACATGGGTGGGGGTACGCTCCATGCATACACTGGTGGGGGTTCGGCGCGTACATCCGCGGCCGGGGGGCGTTTTGCGCGTACATGCGGGGTCTGTGGTGGGGTGTTCGGTGCCTATGCGTGCACGTGTCTCCATGGTTGCTATGGGAGTTCGGTCCGTACGGTGTTTTTTCCATACAGTTGTGAAATCGAAAGGACGGGAGTGATCGTACTTGCGCGGTCGGACTTCATTTTTCCGATTTGTACGGTAAATCGTCCGGGGATGTGTCGGACACAATTTCCGACCCGAGGACGTGTGGGGAAATTTTCCCGATGTGATTCGTATGGAGTTTTTCCCATGCGAATCGTACTTGGCAGTTTGTACGCTACTTGTACGATTCGGACGGAAAAAATTCTAGCTCTGTTGTGCCAACCACCCATACGCTTGACCTCCACATCAGATATCCCCTTCTAATTGTTGCTAATGATGGGCAAGGGTGACGCAAAACAATGCAACCCCAGATGTAGCGGGGACTCTGAGGACACAGCGAGCTAAGCAGCTATCATGAAAGAGATAAGGGCCAGATTCCACTCCATCGATGCCCGTCTTGATGCTCACACGAGTCACATTGATAGCATGGGTGAGAGCCTGGAATGACAGAACACTAGGCTGGTGTGTGCTGAAGATTTGAACTCGGGTAAGGAGGAGGGCGCTGTCTCTACGACTAACTGACTAGACAAGGTGGAGTGCATCCTTAAAACAGTGGCTATTAAAAAACGAATGTGCGGAGGAGGAGCCTAGCGAGTGACCAAGATGGCCGCGTAGGTGCGAGGCTCCCGAGGACCTCCGCGACCTCCTACATCTATCCTGTCCTCATCCTGATTCGGTTGAGGGGACTGTGTTGGTGAACCTGAGCCGAGGTGGTGCCCGTTTTCCGTTCTTGAATCGGACCCCGTGTGCCGTTATGGGCATCGATTGAAGTTTGCGGCCTGCTCCTCTCCTGACCCCGGACTTGAGTTGGGGGGTGATCCAGTGGAGAAGTGAATAACAACGGCGGGACGAGCCTGGCGAGACGCGTACCCCACACTTTCACTTTCGCTTTTGAGCCCTATTGCCATCATCGCGAGTGGGATCACGGCGCTCCTTTGTGTGGTGGCTGCCTCGCTGGGAGACCCTGCCTGCCCTGCGGAGACCTGCTCCACCTTCCGCAGGAGACCTCTGGGGTCCTTCGCCTCGATTGTTCGCCCTCCGCTGCAGGACTCGTGGGTGTACGGGATACAGGAGGATGGCGACGAAGCAGGATGGAGAGAGGCCGAAGGCCAAATCGACCCGGCGTGGCGCCGCAACTCAGGCCAACATTATGGATCGCTACACCCTACCGAAAGGTTCTCCCGGCGGGTCGCATAAGTCTCCTGAGTGCCCCGCGGATGCCTCGGATTTGCCGACGGATTTGACTTTGCAGGACGTCATGGGCGCCATAGCGGAGATGAAGACCTCGGTGGGTCAACAGTTTGATACCCTGGCGCACAAACTCGACGCGGTTCTCATCGATGTTAACCTGGTTAGGGCAGACCTTTCCAAGACAAATGATAGGGTTGACTCTTTGGCCCACACCGCGTCGGGCCTCACGACTGAGGTGGCGGCCCTCGAGACGGAGGTGCGTCGGCTCCGGCAGGCCAGTGCGCTCACGGATCGGCGACTGGAGGATTTCGAGAGTAGGGCCCGGAGGAACAACGTTCGCATTATCGGGGTGCCTGAGGGACTGGAGGATTCCGCAGCAGATCTCTTTGTGGAGGATCTGATCTCTAATCGTCTGCAGCCTCGAGGTTTGAGTAAATTCTTCGCAGTGGAGAGGGCCCATAGAGTTCCGGGTGGCAAGCCGAAGGTCGGAGCTCCCCTGCGGCCTCTTATTGCTTGTATCTTCAACTTTCGGGACAGGGATGCGATTTTACAGGCTTCTAGAGTGCAGGGGCCGCTTAAGCTGGAGAACGTGGAGGTGAACTTCTATCCTGACTTCACGCAAGCGGTCCAGAAGCAGAGGCTGGGTTTCATGGGCGTCAAGCGTCGGCTCCGGGATATGAACTTGAAATATGCCATGCTTTTCCCGGCCAGGCTGCGTGTGGAGTCCGAGGGTCGCTCTCATTTCTTTGATCGTTCGGAGACGGCTGGGGACTGGTTGGACAATTTGCCTAGGGGACATGATCGAGAGGGGATGGGGGCCGCGGGAGGAGAGTGCCCACTGGATCGGGCCTGAGGTATTGACACTGGGGCTAATTCCTGATGATGCCACTTTTCGGCTGTGCTCAGGGTTTCTTTGACTGTCGTGCCTTGCTTCCCCTCCCTGGGAGGTTGTGGTGTGTCTCGAGGGGGTTCTCTTTCCTCCTCTTGGGGGTCTTTGTAGTTTAGTTCATGCAAGGGCGACAGGCACACTGCAAGTTGGTGGGGCTTTTCGGGCTCATGCAGGGGTGCAGGGAGGGGGGAGTTTTGTTTGGAATGTTGGGTTGGGTTTGGGTATTGTTTGTTTGTACCACAAGGCAGAAATATTGTTGTGTTATATTAATGGTGCTCTCTGGGAGGGGACTGATTGGTTTTGGCTGTGTTGGGGGGTAGGGGACTGAGACTTCTTTCCTGGAATGTTAACGGACTGGGGGACAGGATAAAACGGGGGATGGTCCTGCAATTCTTAAAACGGATTTCACCTGATATTGTGTTCTTGCAGGAAACACACCTTATTGGTAATTCCTTCTGTGCTATGAATAGGCGGGGCTATCGCCTTGTGGCTCACTCGGGCTTCACCTCTGGTTCGAGGGGTGTGGGCATCATGGTTAAAACCTCGCTCCCGTTGGAGGTTGACGAGGTGCTCCATGATGACAGGGGGCGCTATGCGGCTCTGGTGGGTAGATGGGAGGGTAAAGTGGTTGTTTTGGTTTCGGTTTATGTCCCGCCGGGGTTGCAGACGACTACTTTGCTCATTTGGGGCGCCTTCTTCTTGGGCTGCCGGAGGGGATTCTAGTGGTTGGAGGGGATTTTAACGCTGTGGTCTCCGGATCTGCGGATCGTCACCCACCCAGGGATCTCCCCCGGGCCCAAACTTGGTTGTCTGGCCTCTTGGATACCCTGGGACTGGTGGATTGTTGGCGGCTAAAACACCCTGCGCAGGTACAATACACCTTTCATTCCGGGGCTCATGGTAGTCTCTCTAGACTTGATTATGTACTGATGCCAGCGGCACAGGCGGGGAGGGTCGGGGAGGTGCGACATCTTGCTCGGGGTATTTCAGACCACTCCCCACTCTTATTACACTTTGATATTGTCTCGGGGATGAAGGGGAGGGTGGTCCCGATCAACCCCTGGTACCTGCGTAATCCCGCAATTCGCGCAGATTTGATTAAATCCCTTGAGCAATATTTTGGGGACAATGTGGGATCGGTCTCGTCTGCTGTTTCTCTGTGGGAGGCGTTCAAGACGGTACTCCGGGGGGAGGCCCTGTCCCTCATTTACCATTCCAAGAGGTGTGAGCGGGAGGAGGTGACCCGTATCGAGTCTGAGATAACTGAGTTGGAGGGCGACCTGGATTGTGGTGTCACGGACGATAAGCTGCATGCTCTCCGACTCAAACAAGCGGACTAAAAGGGCCTAGTCACCGAAGCGGCCAGGGGCCTGAGTAGGGAGCAACAGGGGCGTCTGTATGACATGGGTGATAAGGCTGGAAAACTGATTGCGTGGCTGGATAAAAAGGAGAGAGCGAGTCGAGTTGTTCCGCTGGTTGAGAGAGTAGATGGGGTGTGTGTTACTGATCCGGTGGAAATTGTTGATTGCTTCGCGGAGTATTTCCGCGGGGTGTATTCCCTGGTATCTTCTCGCTCGGAAGAGGATTCTCGTGACCTGCTTAAAGATATTGCGTTGCCTTCCCTCTCGGAGGAGGATAAATCGTTGATGGACGCGACTCCGACATCTGAGGAGATTGCCCTGGCCATACGTTCAGTCGCCTCTGGTAAGGCCATGGGTCCTAATGGCCTTCCCATTAAGTTGTACAAATTGCGGCCGGATACATTGGCACCGCATCTTCGTGATATGTTCCTCGAGGCCCGGGCGGCGGGTTCCCTCCCGCTGGACCAGCGTCTAGCCACTATTGTGGTTATTCACAAGGAGGGGAGGCCGCGTGATCGGGTCACGTCTTACAGGCCCATTTCGCTTTTGAATGCGGAGCCGAAAATTCTGGCCAAGGTGCTGGCTAATCGGCTGGTCAGCGTGGTGTGCGATCTGATCCATCAGGACCAATCCGGTTTTATCACTCATCGCAACTCCGCGCTTAATCTGCAGCGTCTGCATGGGGTGCTCTCGAGGGTTCTGTTCATACGCGAGCCGGCCATTTTGGCGTCCCTGGACGCCACTATGGCGTTCGACACGCTTGAGTGGCCATATATCTGGGCGACGCTGGAGAAGTTCGGGTTTGGCCCGGGATTCATTGGCTGGGTGAAATTGTTGTATTCCGGACCGCTGGCGCAGGTGGTGGTGAATGGTAGAGTGTCGGCTCCTTTTGAATTGGGCAGGGGCACGCGACAGGGTTACCCGCTGTCGCCTCTCCTCTTTGCGCTCGCCTTGGAGCCCCTGGCGGAGTGGCTGCAGTGGCACCCTTCGATTCGTGGTCTCCGATGGACTCCTGAGTATGAGGATCGAGTCTCTCTCTACGTGGACGATATTCTTTTGTATCTCGCTTCCCCGCGTGAATCGTTGATTGTGTTAGTGGATGTACTGTATTCCTTTGGCCGTAACTCAGGCCTAGTCATCAACTGGGCTAAGTCCTGCGTATATGTCCTCTCAGGGGAGGCTCCTATCCTCCCGCGGGGTTGTCCTATCCAGGTCGCTCAACAGGGATTTAAGTATCTGGGTATTTTGATTTCCCTGGACTCTGCGGCCCGATACACACAGAGCCTACTCCCCCCCCTCCAACGTTTGAAGGCGGATGTGGCGCGTTGGAGGCGCTTGCCGCTCTCGCCGCTCGGCCGGGCAGCGCTGTTTAAGATGATGTCGTTGCCACGGTTTTTATATGCCTTACAAAACACGATGGATGTCGTTCCGGCTAGTTACTTTCGAGAGGTGGAGGGTCTGCAACGCCAACTGTTTTGGGATGGGAGGCCGCGGATCGCCCTCGCGAAGCTGACGCTCCTGTGGTACGATGGGGGGGTCGCCCTCCCTGACATCAAACGTTATTACTGGGCCTCCCAGCTGGCTGCGATAAACCATGGGCTTTATGGGCCCGCCCTTAATACGGCCTTTGAAATGGACAAATTGTTGTTGCCGGGTGGCGACTACAATCGTGCGCTCTACTCTAGATCGCTCGACGCACACTTGACGGGTCCGACGCGGGTCGCGGTACGGGTGTGGCATGCGGCAAACGCGGCGATGGGGTGGAAGGATCGGTTGACCCGGGCGACGCCATTGTATGCCTCTGAGCGACTGGGTTGTTTGTGGACGACGAAAGGCTTTGAGAAGTGGGACACGATTGGCATCAGTAGGGTTGGCGATCTTTGGACGAAGAGGGGATTTAAAACGCTTGATGTGCTGAAAGAGGAATACCAGTTGCATGATAGGGAGTACTTCTGGTATGTACAGGTTAGTCACGCGTTGGGTTCCGTATTCTCGGAGGTCGCGTCCATCCCGGAGTGCTCCCCTTTGGAAGATAGAGTGCTAGACGGGCATGTACCGGATGGCACTATCTCATTGATCTATAAAAAGCTCATCAACGACCGATCGGGACTTCTGACCGCCCTTCGTGAGGCATGGGTCGCTGATGGACTGGAGCTGGACGACGAGGATTGGGTATCTGTGGTGGCCTCCCCGAAAGAGGTGGCCATACCGGCCCGCCTTCGTTTCGTCCAGCTCAAAATACTCCACAGAGTCTACGTTACGGGACCGGGCCTGATGCGTATGGGATATGCGGTTGATGGGATGTGTAAGCGTGGGTGTGGCTTGTTAGGGACCTTCTTCCACATTTTGTGGGAATGTCCGGAGGTGGCTCGATTCTGGCGCGGTGTGCATGCGGTGTTGCAAGCGGTCACGCATGTTGCGCTGTTTCCCGAGGCCAGGAGGTGTTTATTGAATGTGTGGGAGCCGACTGATTACACGGTGACGCAAACGTGGTGGGTGACATTGGGATATATGGTGGCCAAGCGTGACATAGCACAATTGTGGGGCTCCCAGAGGTCACCCACGATTTCGGTATGGAAGGAAAATATGGATTGGTGTATGTTTCGAGAAAAGGTGGTGTATGTGGCGAGAGGCAAGCCTGGGAAATGGGTAAAGGTGTGGGGCCCCTGGAACTCCTATTGCGGCGGGATTTGTACCCTGCCACTGATACCCGACTTGGCGGCGGCCCTGACTCCCTAGTCTGCACGTTCCCTTGATTCTGTGTTATCGTGACCACTTAGTCTCTGCCCCTGCCCTTCCCTCCCTCCTATTCTTGTAGGTTGGTAGGGCCCTCCCGAGGGGAGCACATAATGTTGCCTAGACTTTTGCCGCCTTGTGGGTTTGTTTTTCGTTTTTCATTTTAATGAAACCGCCAATTGCGATGATTGGGCAATGTAGCCGCAAGTGATATCTTTGATCTGTGGGACTCTTACTGTTTGCCGCTTGTGTTTATAATTGTGTTTTATGGTCTCACTGTTTACTAGCGGCCGGCCTTAAGGTTGTAGGCCCATACTTGTATACCTGTTGAACTTTGTAATAATGGTTTAAAAAAAAAAAAAAAAAAAAAAAAAACTAATGTGCACCTTACTTTTAAAAAAGAATGCTTTTCATGATATCTTCAGAGATAAGTTATAGATAGGAATTAGCATTTAAAAAACCTTTGAAATTCACTGAAAAAACCATAGGTTTCAGGGGCGTTATAGTTAGGAATTGGCATTTAAAAAACCTTAGAAATTCACTGAAAAAACCAAAGGTTTCAGGGGCGTTATAGTTAGCTGGACATTTCCCTCGTACAAAACCCTAGAAATTCCCCTGTTATAGTTAGTTCAGCTAACTATAACTCGCGCCCCCGCAATGCACTGCTGATGACGTCACTTATTACATCACTCATGACATGGTCAGTGACATCACTGATAACATCACTGATGACATCTCAAATGACATCACTCATTACATCACTGATGACATCATCCATGTGATAAATTAGTGCATCTTCTCACACCCTAATATCACCTTTGATACACCGACTCAAAATTTCAGACGGCCATTTTGAAAATCATAGATACTCCAATACCAATGACTACATACCCACTCATTAACTCTTAGGTCTACATACACCTCCACTCACTCACCTGTACAGTCACTCATACTTACAGTCACTCCGTACAAGACTATCATATGCATTTATACACCTAGATAGACACTCACACACCGCCAATCATCCATTGCGGTACTGACACACCTAGTCAGTCGTGCAAGTAATTAAACACAGTCCAATTTACTCACCTATGCAGTTAAACACACTCAAGTTCACTTACTCATAAAAATAGTATCACATTCTTACGCTCTAATAGAATAATTGATACAATCACACACTCATCCATACAGCCACTCTCACAATCACACACTCTCACATATACCCACTTATATACTCTTACACACATATATACTGCCTTTCACATATGTAGTTAGTCACACATGTACCACTGAGATATACATTCAATCCCTAACACACCCATACATACACTCACCCAACCATACAGTCCATCACAGATGCACTCTTAAAACCATGCACCCATAGAATCACCCACTCACACATCTATGCATAGAGTCACACACACCCTACCCACACAAACACTCAGGCACCCATACAGATACTCAGAAAACCAATCAATAACCCATATAGACACTCATATAGCTATTCACAAAACCATGCAGCCACTTATACACCTACACATAGACACATACAGACATTCACACAGTTTAGTCACTAGTCTGCAGTAAGATACATTTAATGACTAACTTAAAGAGTCAGTTACGCACCTACAAAATCATCCATTCACACACTTGTACACCCACTCATTCTTCAACAGACCTTTCCCTATATTTATTAAACATATTAAAACTGTACAGAAACATACCTACTGGATGATGTCATCAGTGATGTCATTTGAGATGTCATCAGTGATGTCATCAGTGATGTCACTCACCATGTTATGAGTGATGTAATATGTGACGTCATCAGCAGTTCTCGAGGAGGCAAGATGGCCGCTGACTGATCTCAGTGGAAGTCGCTGCTACCACCACCTCCCCCCCTGGGGTTTATACTGGATACTGGATTTTATCGAAATGCTGCGATTAAGCTGGAATAAGAAAGGATGGTGATTATTGCACACTCACGTACCTGGCTGATTTTTAAAGGGTGTCTGAGGAGAGCTGTTGTAGTGAGTATCGCTGCAAGGAGGTTGCTGCTCGCTTGGCTGTCTCCAAGCTCCGCTGATAGGGATCCAATGGTTGGCGGGAAGAGAACTGATCCGAAAACGGCGAGGATGGCGGGGGATAGATCCGGCGCACCATCGAGATCTGTGGAACCTCCTGCTCTAAAAGGGGGCAAATGCCACAATTACTCACTGGACCTTCTGGCCGGGGTCGAGCCGTGTCAGCCAAGGGGAAATCGACAAAGAAAGCTGGCTTCAACGTTCTGGGACTGGCTCCGATTTCTATGAGTGCCCCGGATGTTTCTGCCGCTTTTGGTAAACAAGGGGATGTAAAAGAACTCTCACTGCGGCAATCTACAGTGTTAGAAGCGTTCAGGACAACAACATGCTCCCCTGTGCAGTCTGCGTTTGCAGGTGAAAATTTGGCAACGAGTCTGGAGACCTGAGGGCAGACAGTAGTTGGAGACGATCAAGGAAACCGAACACCGAGTATAGCTGAGCCTGGGGCTCCCCCTGCAGGGGCTAAGCGGGCATTGTGCATTACAGATGCTTCACCTGAGGGTTTAATCTATGATAGCGAAAGCCATGGTGAAAATCCACAAAATGAAGATAACGGAGAAGGCCGACTAAATAAAATCCAACAGGGAGTTGCTACAAAGAGGGAGCTAACCATGGTGTGCCAGGAAAAAAAAACACAGGCTGCTCTAAACTCTCCCATAAATAATTCCAAAAACAACAGTGGTGCAGATTTTAATGCAGACTTTAATGCCCTGGACAAGGAAAGTGTGAAGAATATACAAGAGCGAAGTAGTAACGCAACTATTAAGGGCAGGTTACCACTCAGCCCACCGGACGTCAATAAGTTCTATTAGGTAAGTGAGGACTCAGACAATTTTTCCAGCAGTGAAGAAAAATCATCAGGAGAATTAGATTCAGCGGCATCTTCTGCCACCCAGGGGGCAGCAGCGCGTAGATGTATGACCCTGAAGCGGAGGTCAAAACAACTGCTGAATGCAAGATTGGAAGCAACTGCAGTCAAGGAGCTAAACTGGGACTACTCAGCTACTAGTCAAGTGTATGGGGACACACCAGTTGCACCAGAAGCTCTTGGAGAAGCTGCCCCTCCAACCTCGCTTGATCTGCTATACTCCACTCTCAAGCAGATGCAAGGGGAGGCCAGACAGGAGAGCCGTAGAGCAGGCCAGGCGACCAAAAAACTTCAAATATCACTACAAAAAGTAAACAAGCTGTACACGGATATGGTTGAAAGGGTGGACCAGGTCGAGCTAAGAACTGAGAGACTGAAGGAAGAAGTAGGGAAGATTCAGGTATCCAAGAAGGAACAGGAGAAGCAGACGGAAGATTTTATGTGGAAAATTGAAGATTTTGCGAACCGACAGAGACGGAATAATGTTAGACTCCTGGGCCTTGAGGAAAATATTGAGGGTGGTGATATCCTGGCCTTTGTGGTGTCCTTGTTGAAGGGCGCCTTTCCGGATCTCTCTCATTGGGACTGGTCCACCAAGGTGCAGAGGGCACATCGGTATCCTCTCACAGCTAGAAAGGGCCAGAATCCAGGTCAGACGATGCACCCTAGAGCAATCCTTGTCTATATTGGGAATTTTCTCCTAAGGCAAGCTATATTAAATAAGGCAAAACCTCATACTAAACGCTCTTTTAACAGACATACCTTTTTCGCTAAGCCCGATTTCTGTCATAGTACAGTAGAGAGAAGGTGGAGAATGCGGCAGATGATTGCCCCTTTTCAGGAGAGGGGTAGCGAGGCATATTTGCTATACCCAGCTAGGCTTAAGGTGGTGCTGAATGGTCGGGTCCGAATGTTTACTTCAGAGATCAAAGCACAAGAATATCTGGAAGAAATGAAATACACTAAGTTAGGTGGAATAAGGCCAAGGAGTGGAGTTTAAAAAAAAAAAAGACGGGGGTAAATAACAAAGGGGCATATCAACAAGGGATTTATCTCTGCTTTTTTGGCTTTAAAAGCCAAAAAAGCAGAGATAAAACTAGCGCCCTATCAACAACAGGGTGCTAACACGCAAATTTGCATGTTAGCACCCTTTTACTCTACGCTTCCCCTTGCATCTCTAATGAGATGCAAAGGGGGCGTTCCAGAGTAAAATAATAGGAGAAATGTCGCAAAGCGACATTTCTCCTATTATCAAGAATGCCGCTAACCCTGTTAGAGACAAAAAAAGCAGCGCTAACCGCGGTTAACGCTGCTTTTTTACATCTGCTAATTTTCAGACTTAGCCATGATATCCTATGGAAGGAGGATATCATGGCTAAGTTTGCCTGTCCCTATCAACAAGGTAACGTGTGATTATCGCTGGGTTTCCAGCGATAATCTCACGTTAGCCTGTTAGCGTGTGGATTTTTATCGCTATTGAGATAAGCGTTGCTAATAGCACGCTATCTCAGCGATAAAAATTCACGCTAGCCGGCGATAATTATCCTCACGCTAAGAGCGCTGAGCGATAATTATCGCCGGTTGTTGTTGATATGCCCCAAAGGATTTAAGAGTTTAAGCTTAGTCTCGAGGCAGTAGTTGGCGGGGGGAAACCCAGGGGGGAGACGTAGCAGCGCTGACTAGGGATGATCAGTTAGGCTGCCACACATAGGTCATGCTTGACCTATTTGCCTGTTATGGGATTGGAGGGGTGGGGGTGGGAGTGTGGGTGGGGTGGGTGATGGTATGAGTGAGGCCTGGAGAGTAGGTCTGGGTGGGGTAAGACGGAGGGGGGAAGGGAGTGGGAGGGGGAGGGGACGAAAGAGCACAGCACAGAACACTTTGGGTGGTACTAGGGAGATGTCAGATCGTTGGACTAACAAGCCCACAGTATAGTACTAAGCTTTATCAAAATCACAAAAATGAGTATCAGAGTGGCAACTATTAATGTTTGTGGTCTCAATGATCAACAAAAGAGGTTTAGAGTAGCTGCATACTTTAAGACATTGCGTATAGATATTCTGTGCTTGCAAGAGACTCACATTGAAGAAACAAGAGGGTACCTTTTGGAGCAGCTGGGATTTAAGTTGCTTACAGCCACTAAACAAGGGGTAAGGACAAGGGGGGTAGCCGTTCTAGCTCGCCGCCAGAACTTAACTATTAAAAGAAAGGCTGCTGATAAATGGGGACGCTGGGACTTGGTAGAAGTATGTTTGTACTGTATACGGATCAACGGCTGATGACCCAGAACTTTTGGAATTTTTAGAAGTAGAATTAGCCTCATGGTCTACCCCAGTGATAATGGGTGGGGATTTTAATATTGATGGTATTGGTAGACCTTGGGGGAGCACTGAAGGGGCTTACTGTGGCCGGAAAAAAAAAGTTTATTTCGCCCTTACCAATCTTTTGCAGAACAATGCTCTGGTAGATGTATGGGGGCGACTCAGACCTAATGATATGGGTAGCACTTTTTTTTCTGCACCTCACAAATCAATTTTTACATTAGATTACTTTTTTGTTTCAAGTACAATGTTAGCTAGGTGTAGTATAGAAAAACACCCCCGGGTCATTTCCGACCACAACCCTTTAATACTTACTGTTATTCTAACAGGGTGTTCTCAGTCGAAACGAGAATAGACATTTGAAAGAGGGCTCTTGGTGGAGCCGGAATATCTAACTCATATGAATCAATGGATACCGCTTTTTTGGAGGGTTAACCGTGGTAGCACAGGGGCAGGAAATGTCTGAGACGCCTTTAAGGCCGGAGTGAGAGGCGAAACTCTAAGCTATAGTCTGCTACACCAAGAAAAGGAAGCGGCACTTATGGATAAACTCTGTAAGGTATTAGCATTGGCAGAAGAGGAATTGCTGACTGCAATTGCTACTGGCAACTCACTGGAGAACATTATGCTTAGAATTGCAGCCATACGATCAGAGATAGGGGATATCTCAATAACAAAGATAGCTGCATGATATTTAGCAAAAAGAGAAATATGCCATGAATACAGTGAAAAGGTGGGGCAAACATTAGTTGTTAGAATAAGGCAAATGAGTGCTGTTGGAGAAATTTCTGAGATTAACGATAGCAATGGCTCCCTTGTAACAAATATACCTGAGATCCGTAATGTGGTCCGTAACTATTACCTAAATTTATACAGTGAGGAGCAGCTGATGGAGGAGAACGGGATCCAAGAATATTTGGGAAAAATCTCTAGGGAAACTATTCCAGAAGTAGAAAGGGATAGCCTGGAAGGAGAAATTACACAGGACGAAATCTACACAGCACTTAGTGACTTACCCTTGGGTAAAGCTGCTGGGCCTGAAAAAATTCCTCTCAAATTTTATTAAACATTTAAGGAGGCTATTGGCCCAGACCTGATAAATATTATCAAGATGGCTCAGTTAGGCCATGCTGTGCCCGATTCTTGGTCAAAGGCCGAGATAATAGTTTTTCTCAATAAAGGTAAGCCACCGAGAGATCCTGGCTCCTATAGGCCTATCACATTAATGAATAGCGATGCAAAGATCTATTCAAAGGTTTTAGCAATGCAGCTTAATTTAATTATTGGCAAAATGATATAGCCCTGCCAACATGGATTTATATCAGGGAGAGGGACTACTCAACATATACGTAGGATTATAACATTATTCGATTCCACAATAGTCACGGGAGACCCTATGGCTTTAATTTTAATGGATGCTGAAAAAGCCTTTGACCGGGGCTCATGGGGTTACCTATGGACTGTTTTAAGGTGGTTTGGGATCGGAGATGGATATATAAATGCGATACAGGCTCTATATGGAGATTCAATGGCTCACTTAAAAATAAATGGCGGATATACGGTACCCTTGGCGATCAAGCGTGGTACACGGCAAGGCTGCCCATCTTCACCCTTGCTTTTCGCTTTATACATCGATTCACTTATCCGAAGATTAGAGGCTAATGAAGGAATACATCCAATTATATTACATGGGCTAGAGACCAAGATACTGGCCTACGCAGATGATATCGCGGTAATAACTTCTAAACCTAGGGAAGCATTAGCGGTAATTGAAAGTGAGGCTTTAGTTTTTGGGTCGGTTTCTGGATATGCACTTAATTAAACTAAAACGCAAATTGTGAAAAATAAACTGACTATTATCAATGATCCTGGGGTGGTAGATTTGGCAACATATCTTGGTATAGTTATAACTGCAGATTTGGATAGTTTAGTAGATAGAAATACTAAACCAATTATACAACAAGCTTCAAAAGATTTAGACAGAATGAACAATCTCCATTTATCAATAGTTGGATGTACTAATGTTGTCAAGATGATAATTTTGCCCAAAATATTATATCTTTTTAGGACAATCCCTCTGGAATTTGAGAAAAGATGGTTTGTAACTTTAGAACATCTGGTTAACAGATTTATCTGGGCCCATGGTAAAACAAGAAGAGCTATGCGATTTATGTCACTCCCGAGGGAAAGAGGAGGCTGGTCAGTAAAATGAAATATATGATTAATTGCTGTGCTTTTTACGAAAAATAAAAAACATATTTGAAAAAAAAAAAGTGATGTCACTGACCATGTCATGAGTGATGTAATATGTGACGTCATCAGCAGTGCATTGCGGGGGCGCGAGTTATAGTTAGCTGAACTAACTATAACGCCCCCGAAAGCTTTGGTTTTTTCAGTGAATTTCTAAGGTTTTTTAAATGCCAATTCCTAACTATAACGCCCCTGAAACCTATGGTTTTTTCAGTGAATATATATATATATATATATATATATATATATATATATATATATATTCAGCTCCAGAAAACTCCACTCAGTGAATGAAGGGGACCGCACACAGCAAGGTTTCTCGATGTGTATAATTTATTCCATAATTCGAGAAAAGCAGCAGTAACAACAGGACGCGTTTCGGCGTTCGCGCCTTTTTTGACTGAGTTACGAAGTGCAGTTTGTTTGAGCAATATTATATCCGGTTCATGAATTCTAGTTCCGGTTCACTAAATCATAAACAGAGTAAAAAGACTTCGCATTAATTTTCAATCTATGTTTACATTAAAACATTCGTTTTTTTACTCTTTGTGATTAAAGTTCATCAATAAAAATAATTATAAACATGAGAACCTGAAAAGAAATAATAATAAATGAATTCATCGACAGGCCGGCATAATCGAGATTTTTGCTCTATATGAGCTAAGTCATTCAGCAGTGATTTCTAATTAAATTAGAACAGAATTAAGCCCTGTATGGGCAGGCAACATTCACTTGGTTAAAAATCATTTCAAATAAGTATAAGAAACTGCATTCAATTGAAGCCCTATATGAGCAATTTCAGACATTAACATCATAATAGAAACAGTTTTTGATGACGATTCTAGCAGCAATTGAAGTTAGCCTATACATCACAAAACCCCGGATATCTAGAGTGTCTCAACGCTGTCCTAGGTGGCATGACATTTCTTCCTCTGTGTTTAGACCAAAGGGTGTAGTGGTTTGGAGATCAATAATAAACCGAGATTCTAATCTTCTCAGTTTAAGTTCCCGGTTTCCCATGCGGTCACTAGCTGGGACATGGTCCAGACAGAAGAATGACAATACATTTCTGTCACTATTGTGATATTCGGCGAAATGTCTCGCCACCGGGTATGAAGGATCTTGTTTTTCGATAGCTCTTGCATGCTCTAGGATACGTTTTTTTGTGGGGTGGATCGTGCTACCAATATATTGCTTGGGGCAAGGACATGTCAGGCAATAAACGCAAAATGGCGTATTGCAGGTTAACAGTTTGGTAATCAGTCTGGGTTTCTTTGTTCCAGGAACATTCTACGATGATACCTTTTTGCTATGCCTGCACGCCTTGCATTTCAGACAGGGAAAGAAGCCAGTAACTTTACCGATACGTTGAACATAGGGAATGGGTTCATAGTGGCTTTGTACCAGTTTATCTTTTAAGGATCTACACCTCCTGAAGGTTATTTGTGGGTAAGATGGTAACAAGTCACCAATTATTGGGTCTGTTTTCAAAATATTCCAATTTCGACATAAAATCTTTCTCAAGTTGTTCGTCTCATTAGAAAAGGTTGTAATAAATCTACAGGTGTCGTGTTCTGTTTTAGTCTTTGCACGATTAGTAGCCAATAGAGATTGCCTAGAAATTTCATTAACCTTACTTAAAGTTTTAATAAGTAGGTTGGGGCAATACCCACGTACTCTGAATCTTTCAATAGCAATAGATGCTTCATGTTGAAAATCAATCTCACGGGAACAATTTCTTTTTAAACGTAGTAGTTCACCGTAGGGAATGCTATTTTTTAAAGATTTTTGATGGCTACTATGCGCTTCCAGTACTGAATTTCCTGCAGTCTCTTTTCTAAAGAGGGTTGTGCAGATTCTCCCATCTTGGACAAACACTTTAAGATCCAAGAAAGGGACTTGTTGTGTGCTGAATTGTCCAGTTAGGTGAAGGTTCAAAGTGTTAGTGTTTAGTGCTGCAATGTATTTTTTAGCTTCAGTTTCTGGTCCCTTCCACAAGATAAACAGGTCGTCTATGTACCTATACTATAAGATGACATTTTTGGTCCAGTGTTCATATGAATCTGCCCAGGCCACCTGCCTCTCCCACCAGCCCACGAATAAATTCGCGTAGCTGGGGGCGAAGCAGGTGCCCATGGCTGTTCCTTGTATCTGTCGGTAATGTTGTTTATCAAATAGGAAGATATTGTTGTTGAGACAAAACATGATGAATTCAATCAGCATGGCATTGTGCTCAGCAAACTGTAGGGACCTTTCCTTCAAAAAGTAATCTACTGCCTGGACACCATGCTCATGTTTGATGATCGTGTAGAGACTAGTAATATCAAGGATAATCATGAGTATGTCAGATTCCCAAAGTGTATCGGTAATATTGCTTATGAAGTGTGTCGTATCTTTGATATACGAGGATAATGTTAGTACGAATTCTCTCATGAAAAAATCTATGTATTGAGACATGTGTTCTGTCAATGACCCAATGGATGAAACACTAGGGCGGCCTGGTGGTCTCTCAGCGTTTTTATGTATTTTAGGCAAGTGGTAGAAAGAAGCTGTAGTAGGGTATGGGCATGTCAGGTATTTAAATTCTTCAAAGTTGAGCATATGACAATCAAACCACTTTTGAATCAATGTGTGATATTCCTCAATACTTGAAATATACTCAGACTTGGAAATTGGAGAATAGCATGACCTGTCTGAGAGTAGTCTCATGGCTTCCTCTACATAAAACTTTCTTGTCATTAGCACAATATTCCCTCCTTTATCAGAAGGTTTACAAATTAAGTCTAAGTCGGCCATTAATTCTGAGAGGGCAGTCCTTTGTCTCAAAGTAAGATTGTTTTGAAAATTCACAGTTTCTGATAGTCTCAGTTTCATGAGGTCTTTCTTCACTGATTCCTCAAAGATGTCAATAGAGTCATAAGTGGACATTGGTACGAAAGTTGATATCTGTTTGTAAGGAGTTCTTGGAGCAATTTGTTCAATTCCAAAACTTTGAATACAGGAAACATCATGAGCGACATCAGATCCCATTGTCTCTTGACTAGATAAGATACGTAGTGTTTCAAGATCTTCTCCTGTAAGAGATGTTGTTTGGTCTGATGCTGAGATCTGTTTGGGAGCTTGACTTTCACTGTCCTGTATTCCTTTTAATTTGAAAAATTTCTTCAATTTTAATTTTCTGGAAAGAGATATAAATCAATCTGGGTTTGAGTGTATTCGCATCTTTTCGCTGGGCAGAAAGTTAGACCCTTTTTAAGAACGGATTGTTGATCTTCCGTTAGTTTTTTTGGAGTCAGATTGACGATGGTAAGGTCATCAGAGCTTCCTATTTTTGGGATCCTCTCTTGCTGCGTGTTTGCCAAGCGAACCCTTGGTTTGAGCTTTGTGCGGCCACCCCGTCTTGGTTTCCGGCCACATTTCTTCTCCTTGACGATTGAAATCTGCCCCGTCCCCCTCTTTGTCGTGAGTTGCGCATTAGGTGAAACTCCTCTAAAAAACGACTTTGTGTTGAGGAAGGCAAGGGGGTTTCGCTGGCATCATCCCCAGATTGTTCGGCATCTGTACTCACATTCGATTCAGAGGTGTCTCAAATTTCTTGTTCTTGAGAAATGGAACTCTTGAGGGCTTTCCTTGGCCCATCAAATCTCCGTGCGAAGGTGAGTATTCTTCCTTGTTCGTAATCTCTTGCATCTCTGTTGAATTTTGTGTGTTTTCGTGTCTTGATTTTTTCTTGGTAGTTTATTAGCCGTTCCTTCATTGCTTGTCTGAGTTCCTCTTTAGTTTTTGTATCCGGATTCGTTGCAATGATGGCCTCCAGTTCCTCGATTTCCTTGAGACATTTGTCACGGTCGCTCCACGCGAATTTTATCAGGATTTTCAGCATGCCAACTGACGATTCGGTTGTATGTGCTGCCCATTCCTCCAAAAGCGCGGGATCCGGGTTTTCATACGAGGGGATCGTGTAAATACATAGACCTCGAGGTATACGTTGCACATCGAGATAATGTTGGAGTGAGGTGGCTTCCCACCATTTCCGTGTTTCACGTTCCAATAGTCGTTCAAGTTTAACAAATTGATTTGCGAGTGAACTGGGTACAGTGGTTGCACGATCCTTTTCGAGATTCTGTATCGGGGCACATTTAAAGACTTGTGCTGCCTCTGCCTGTCTAGATTCATTAGAGAACATGAATATCTTCGGACTCTGTGAGCTGCACTAATCAATAGTGTGAGCTGTGTGAACAAAAATGTCATGTACCGGTAGCTGTTATTGGCTCATACAGACACATATTAGTGGCATAGTCTGGTACAAGAGAGAAAATAGAATTTATGGTGGAGGGGGTACATATGCTTTCGGTATACTTACAGAAAGTTGGCATTTTCTTATCCTAACCATGAGGTGCCTGCAGCCTGTGTCCTGGGTCACATTACTGTGAATAGTTGCCAATTGGGCTTTTTTGTATCCCTTACAGACAGTGAGGCACAGGGGGACTAGATGTTGGCAGGATGGGCCATTCTGCAAGGCTGGGAAGGGTGGAGTTGCTCTCTGCCCCACTTGCATGTTAAAGGGGCTGCCTCCTGCAAACTCACAAAGAACTTGATACCAGTCCTTTGTCACCTTAGACCTCTTGGAGCCTGCGCAGAGGAAGAAGGAAATTTCCCGAACTAGATGTGGGGGAAAGTTTAGAAGTTTCTCCCAATTCAAAGGCTGGCCTAAATATCAATATTGGACCCTCATACCAACTCTTCAGTTCACTACTGGGCCTGCGCAGGACCCCCATAGGGACTGCCTTGCTCTTTAAAGGACTGCCCTGCTGCTTGAGGCCTGCTTTGTACTTCAGAGGACTGCCCTCCTGCTACCAGAGGATTACTCTGCTTCGTGCAGCCTGCCTTGTATCCACAGAGGACTGCCCTTCTGCTTGAGGCCTGCCTTGGTGCTTTATCCCATTACAACCAGAGTGACTCCAAGGGTTAGTTGGCTGGCCTGTCGTTCTGTGCTACTGGGACAAAAAAGCTCCAACATCCTTGAACCTGCACCTGGACCCTGCCTGAAGCGAGCATTAACCTTCAAGTGGGTCCCCACCAGTCCTGGGCCCTTTGAAGTGGTTCTAAAGGCGCCTAAACAGCCCAAAACTGAAAACTTGGGACTTAGAAAATGCTCCACCAAAAAGTGGCCAGAGAACATACAGTTTACTTTGATCTACTTGGTCGCTGAACCACAAAAGGTGCGTTGCTGTTGGCTTGACTTCGTGTAAGCTCCCACTATATCCTTCTCCCAGGCAGCAAAACCTGTTTTGCAGCTCCTTTCAGGAACTGTATCTGGCCTCGTTAAGCCCTTGTCAGCTACAGCCTGGATCTGTGTTACTCTGGAGATATTTGACTTTCAAAACATAGATATCTTTATAGCAACTTCATCCAGCGGCTCCCAGGCGACAATGCCTCCTCCTCAGACACTGCTGGCTGCCTTGCCCGCCTGATGTTTACCTTTTCAGACATTTTACTTCATGATTTCTTCTAGTCCGAAAGTAAGCTGAGTCTGTGCCTTATGCACTTCATGTATCCTCACCATGCTCCATCACAGTTGGGGATCTCTGACTAGATGTCTGCAGGTGGTTCTAAGATTTTTTAGGTGCTATGTTTCACCCAAAAAATTTAAATTCATAACTATGGTTCCACTGATTGAATTTAATTTGTTTTGGTGTCAAAATATTTATAAAAATGTTAACTGTTTTTCTAAATTGATGTGGGATTTTTCTTGCGCTGTGTTTTCATTTCACGCACAAATAACTTGCACATTGCCTCGAAGTTCAGCCTGACTGCTTTTGTGCCAAGCTACCAGAGGGTTACGCACTGGTTAATTTAGTGACTCTTGTTCGGCCTGACAGGATTTGTGATCATCAACCACCTCAATCAAAAAACAAGTTTCCTACAGGCGTCCTTCAGATAGAGAAATTAAGCAAATGGAGAGTGTAAGGGCAAATAGGAGCAGGTGCAGCTTTGACATGGCGAGGTCCTAAAATTCAGGCCCTGCCTCTCAGGTAGAGTCATCATTTATGGAAGCATGTGGAGTTGCTTTCACAGTACATTTGGAATCCCATCAAAAAACACAAGATGAAAGAAATCTACTCAGTGGGAGGCATACGATGTGCCCTAAATAGCATGCATACATTGTGCTGAAAAATTAGAATCAGATTGCTCGTGTGCTGACATGCATAGCTGAGAATCTTAGGGTTTCAACCTGTGTAGTGAAGATCATTATCTACATATGTACAATGCTAAGTTAGCATACCCGCGTTAGATGTTAGAAAGCCATCTTGCCGCTTTTGCTGCTTTTGCACACGATACTGTAGTCACATGTTATTAAATTGAGAAATGCTTACTCGACTTTGCTTCACATGAGAACTGTCTGTTGTTAACATCCCAAACAGTGAGCAGCGACCTTGGTCTGTACACCGTGTAAAGAAACAGTCCGGGTCGCTAGACGGTGCATGTTGTTGATTTCAGGTTGATCGGCCCACTAGTTTAGCCATAACACGCACGCAGCTGCAAATACCTGAAAGTCGAAGTGCTTTTAATATTGCAGTGTTACATGTTTTCATTACATTCGGAAGAAGAGCGTTCCTAGGAGCAGAGCATAGCTGATCCTGCATTGTGAACTCTCTGAGCTGATCTTTACGGTATGGGGTTCCCCATTCAAGCCTAGAGACCTTCTATTAGTCTAATAACACTATTAGTGTGTTAGAGAAAGGAAGGTGGCTTAGATCCACTGTCATTTTAGTATGATTACTCATTTCATTTTCTATGGTATTGTAACTATGCTGATGGTTTTGATTTTAATCGTCTGTCTGCTAATGTTAGCCAAACTGCTGCATCTTAGGACACGAGGTTTATAAAATAAACTCTTGAAACTTTTAACCGTGTCTCTGTTTATTCTGTTGTGGACTGGTACGAGAATAATAACAAAAAGGTATTTCTGATTCCCACCATTCCTGAGAAATATACTAAGTCGCTTGTTCCGGGTGGTCTATACATTGGGACCGCCGAGCTAAACCTCGGATAACGAATGGGACACTGATGCTGGCCGGATAAGGGGTTCTGGGTTCTGAGGTGGGTTTTTGGTACACCGCAATTCACTGAGGGCCTGGGTTCCTGCGCATAGTTCTGCGCATAAGCAGAATCCCTGCAACATGGCGCACCTAACGTTTGGTCTATTGATTTGAGACGCCTTAGTAGTGCTTGTATTAATCCACAACACCCTCACTCTGGTTTCCGGATAACGGGAGTGACGGTTTAACCTACCTGTGTTTCGACTAAATAGGTTCCTTCAAGCTTGATCATTAAAAAGGTTATTTAATCTGGACCCTAGTGCTACTAATATACTGTAGATTTACTGTTTGTGTCCTAATGGCGGTCGATATTCCGGCTCATAGCCGGGCACCCCTGAAACGTCATCTGGCGCAGTATGGGGTGCCAGGCGATGGTATAGCTGTGATTTTTGTGGTAAGTGCCGATGCGTTGTTCCCGTTTGAGTTGTTCTACTCTTGGGTTACTTTGCCGGCAGTGAGTGAGGACGATGATACGTTCCACACCTATACTGCCACGCAGCTACCAGCCAACTATACGCCTTATAGGACTCAGGAAATTCCTATTTCTGCCTGGCAGCATAGCCTTTGGTTTAATGGCGCCCTTTCCCATGCGGTTGTGCCGGCGAGAATGGGCCCTTTGTCGATTGCAGGGGCCACATGGCCGGTACTAGCCGGATTTACGCCTCATCCCCGCTATCTAAAGGTGTCGGTGGCTGAGTTGCGCGTGCTTCACACAGCCCTTATTACAGTACATAGGGCTTTAGTGCAGTACGTGTCACGCAACGTGCAGGTGGTCGCTACTGCTGTTGCGGGGCATCAGACGGACCACAACGCGGTGGTGATTAGTCCTGTTATGGTTAATTCGGTTGTCGGCAAGTGACCCCAAAATAGGGATGATTTCCCTTATTGGCTTGCTGAGAAATTTGACCAGTTAGAAGCGTATTATCCGCATACGACTCCTGTGGAGAAACACAGGATCCTTACCATTACTTTGCCGAAAGACTTAGTCCCAGATATGGCCGATTGCGAGAACTGGGGTAAGGTCTTTGCAGCGACATACTCGAAGTGCTTTGGCACTCCGTCTCTGTCGGTACTGCCCTCCGTTATAAAACGTGTTCAGGAGAATCATGGTGCGGAGGTTGCTGTTGAATTGGGTATGCGGCTTCTCGGAGTCATTGATGTGGTTGCTACCATGATACTGGGAACCTCAAAGGAGATGCTATGCAGTTCCAGGTGCTTAATAAATTAGAAGCAGTGGACGAAGACGACAAGCCGAGGGAATTCACGAAAATTATCGCGAACGCCTATAAACAAGTTGGTCGTAGTGCTTTAGGTGTTAAGCCGACTTTGAAGAATCCTGATTTAGTACAGCAGACAAAGGCAAACTCGTCTGGTAAGGACAAACGCCCTAATTTTCCAAAACAAAGTTGGCGGGTGAAAAAACAGGAGAAACAGCAACAGAAACAGGGGTCTCGTCCTACCTCTCCAGTACAGTCAGGTAGTGAACGCACTTATGATCTGCGCGATCGTGCTACTATTAAGTCACCTGATCGATTTCAGGTTTCTGAACAATGCCCTCCTCGTTCTTCACAGGAAACATCGGCTTCACAGTCCGGTGGCGGAGGCGCTGGCAAAAGTCGGGGTGCACCGCAAGCACGTGAGCAATCCCGACAGACTGACAGCAAAGGCAAGCAAGAAGACTCTGCTCGTCAGAGACCCCCGTTTCAGAAGCAGAAAGTTGCTGCACTGACAGCGAGGTATGCCTCAGATGGTACGGACGCAGCTTCAAAACCTGACATGGGCGCTAACGCTGCTAGACAGCGTGGCGGAAGTTACAGTAGTGCGACAAGCACTGCGTCCATATCTGGTGGCGACAGCAACTAATATATTTGTGAATATTGAAACTGCTGACACTCGGGTGTCTCCCCCTGATAGACTATATAATATAGTCCTTCAAATAGAAGGTGACATACAACATACAATTTAAGGGGTGTTTTGGGATAATCTGACCACTACCTATGATATTCTATTGGCGGAGGCAGATTGGCCCCCGGCTTTCGTTTTAGATGCTCCTAGAGGGGAGGAGGTGATCCTCCCATCCTTTGCGCACACTGTGCCTAAGGTCCTAGCTAAAAAGTACGCCGGGGAATGGGCTCCTAGTTTTGGATTACCGGCACTTAAACTCTCATTGCCGGACCTGTGCAGTACAAAACACCCATAGTTCGGCTCTCGTCGATAGTCTTGTGAGAAAAAGGTTTAAAACCACACTTGACATTTCCAATGGCTTTTACAGCCATAACCTGTCCTCTCTTAGTAGTGAGTGGACGGCGTTCACCTCTGGTGGCAAACAAAAACAATTCAAAAGATTGCCAATGGGCTATAAAAACAGCCCAGGTGTCTTTGCCGCTCGCGTGGTCTCCCTCTTAGAGGGCATAGACCCAGATGCGTACTCGTATGTAGATGACATTTATCTCACAGATGACGAGTTGGAGGACCCGCATCTCTGTCGCGTTGATCGCATTATTGTTTTGTTTGCAGACTTCGGTCATAAATTCAACTTTGCAAAGTCACACATTGCGGAATATACAATGTTGTTCTTGGGGTACGAACTCAACAATGAAGGTCGAGGATTGGCTCCGCACTTTCTAGAGAAGTGGGCATGCCTCTGTGCTCCTACTTCACTGAAGAAATTACAATCCCTGCTGGGTTTTCTGAATTGCGGTCGAACTTACATCCCGGATTATGCCCAGCGTATCAAGCCGCTTTATGCCTTGGTACAACCAACTTTTTCCAAATCTTGTTGGCTGCCAGAGCATTCAGCTATATTGCAGTTATTGCAAGCTGATCTTCTTGCTTCTAAGTACTTACTGACACGTGATAACCACACTAACCTGGTCATAAGAATAGTGCCCGGCGCAGTTGGTTTCACATACTTAACGTTCAATGAGGGCAACACCGTCCCCATTGCTTACAAATCTCACTTGTACACTTCAGCTGAACTGCGTTTTTCCGCTGTCGAGAAGGTTCTGACAGCAGTGCAGATGGCGATTCTGAAAGAATGAGCGCTGTCGCAGGGAAAACGCATGTTGGTGGTAACACCCTTTCCTGCCCTTGAGGCGTGACAAAAGCGAGTGTACCGAATTCTAAAGCTTTGCATCCAAGGTGGATACAATGGGCCACTTTCTTGACCTCGCCGGACGTCACTTTTATCTTTGACCCGGCACTTCAGACTCAGGAGTTTTTGCAGTATGAATTCGTTCATCCGGCTCCTCTGTCCTTGCGCCCGCTCGAGGATTACCATTGTGTCATATACACTGACGGTTCTGCGCAACCCGCAACTGGATCAAAGCACGCCTATTCAGCGGCTTGTGCAATTGTAGTTGGTGCTTCGTAAATGGTGAATTCCAGTCCGATGTCGTGCATACGCAGTCATTGGGTGATTGTAGCGCTCAGTTGGCGGAGCTTCGTGCTCTGGTGCTTGCACTGGAGTTTGCTGATCCCCGGGTCACTACACTTATAGTGAGTGACTCCTTTTATTGTGTTCAATCTTACAACGACAATCTACATTTTTGGTCTCAGAATGACTATCATGACTCCAAAGGTAGCACTATTAAGCATAAACTGCTTTGGGTTCGAGTGTCAGATCTTAAAGAACGTCTGCCCCTCGTGAATGTAATTCACACTCTTGGTCACCAACGAGTTGGTGTCCATGCTGTCGGCAACAGCTTAGCTGACGAGGCACCAAAAACAGCAGTGGCAACATATTTAGTAGCAGCAGTTACAAGATCCAAAAGTAAGATCGATGATGACATCAATCAATCAATCAATCAATCAATCAAAGCATTTATATAGCGCACTACTCACCCAGAGGGTCTCAAGGCGCTGGGGGAGGGGGATCCGCTACTGCTCGAACAGCCAGGTCTTGAGTTGCCTCCTGAAGGCGAGGTGGTCCTGGGTCAGGTGGAGGTGGGTCGGGAGGGAGTTCCATGTCTTGGCGGCGAGGTAGGAGAAGGACCATCCCCCTGTGGTGGCTCTTCGGATGCGGGGGACGGCGGCGAGGACGTGGCCGGTCGATCGAAGCTGGCGTTTGGGAGCGTAGAAGTTGAGGCGGCTGTTGAGGTATCCTGGGCCTTGGTTGTGTAGGGCTTTGTGTGCGTGGGTGAGGAGTCGGAAGGTGATTCTCTTGTTGACCGGGAGCCAGTGCAGGTCTCTCAGGTGTCCGGAGATGTGGCTGCGATGGGGGATGTCCAGGATGAGTCGTGCTGAGGCGTTCTGGATTCGCTGGAGTCTCTTCTGGAGTTTGGCGGTGGTTCCGGCATAGAGGGAGTTGCCGTAGTCCAGACGGCTGGTGACGAGGGCCTGGGTGACCGTCTTCCTGGTCTCGGTGGGGATCCACCGGAAGATCTTACGTAGCATGCGCAGGATGTTGAAGCACGACGAGGAGACGGCGTTGACTTGTCTGGTCATGGAGAGGGAGGAGTCCAGGATGAAGCCCAGGTTGCGTGCGTGGTCTGTTGGTTTGGGTGCGCTGCCTAGGGCGGGGGCCACCAGGAGTCGTCCCAGGCGGAGGGTGAGGATCCCAGGATGAGGACTTCCGTCTTGTCCGAGTTCAGTTTCAGGCGGCTGTTCTTCATCCATTCGGCTACTTCTTTCATCCCTTCGTGAAGGTTGGCTCTGGCGGTGGCGGGGTCGTTGGTGAGGGAGAGAATCAGCTGGGTGTCGTCGGCGTATGAGATGATGTTGAGGTTGTGCTGGCGTGCGATGTTTGCGAGACATCTTGGCAGCTATTGCTGCTACGGAGCAGGGAACGAAGCCACCGAGAGGTTTCCCTGCTCGTTACCATTATCGCTTAAGTCCTGATAAAGTCCCATTAGTAAAGATTAATGACGTCGGTGACAGATTGATTCCCAACACGGACTGCAGACCTTCTTTGATATTAGCAGCCCACGAGGGCATGGCGTCCGCGCATGCCGGCGTTGCAGCTACTGTATCTCTGCTACAACAGCGTTACTGGTGGTGCGGTTTGTACAAACAAGCCAGGGCTTATGTTCTTCATTGCGACATTTGCCAGCAGATTAAACCTTCAACTGTGGCGCGCCCACCACAAACTCAGTTGTATATATCTAATAAACCATTGGGTTGTGTTTATTTAGATCACTGCGGTCCTTTAACCTCTGATACTGCGTTCAAATACATCTTGGTTGCAGTTGATTCGTGCACACGTTTTCTGTGGGTGTGGCCACAAAGGAGTGCTGATTCTCGCACTGTCATAAAAGATTTGCGTGTCTTTGTTGGGAGTTTTGCATGTGGTACCATTCATTCTGATCAGGGCCCGACGTTCGCCTCTAAGGCGTACAAAGAGGCCATGAGAAATTTGGGGGTCCAAGTCAAATTTTCGTCTCCATACCGGCCTGAGGGTAATAGTGTAGTGGAGCGAATGAACCGTGACTTAAAGCAATCTTTGACAGCCAGAGTTTTGGGTACTGGCCGGAACTGGCTAGCCCACTTGTATGACGTGCAACGTGCACTTAATAATCTCCCTAGAAGGTCTCTGGGTGGGCGGACCCCATACATGATGCTCTTTGGTGTTCGAATGTATGTTCCAGACCTTGATGGTCTAGACATGGCGGCATCAGCCGCACCCTTTGACGTAGATGAACACTGTGCTGTCTTGCAGAATCTTCAAGAAGCCAGAGACAGTCTAGCGAAGGAACACGTACCCTGCTCATCTGATGCTGAACTTCAGATTCCGGTAGTCGGCTGGCTGCCTCGAGTTGGTGATCTGGTCCGTGAGAAGGTGGAGAACAAGAAAGAGTTTGGCCCCATTTATAGTGCACCAGTTCCAGTGCTTGGAGTGCAGGGTACTAGAACAGTCATTTTACCTCCACTTCCTGGTCGAAAGGATAACAGGTACATTTTGATTGACAATGTTAAACTACAATGAGTGGCCGATTCTTCTTAGTATGACTCCGGCGGTTTCTTGCCCTTCGATGCTGAGAAATTCTGTTGTGGCCCAAGCCTCTGACACAGTTCCTGATGTTGCCATCGAGATGCATGCCGTTACTGGTCCCTTGTTGCCACAAAGACCTGGTGGTGTGCTTGAAGAAGTTGAGTATGCTTATCTTGCGGATGTTACCTTGCCTGTTTTACAATCCACCACAGTTGCCCTCTCACAAGACTCTTTTGATTCTCGTTCAATGACTTTCATTGCCCCGTCCAAGGCTTCGATTTTTGTGGCTTGGTTCAAAAGACATTTTTTAATACCCCCTTGGACTTACATTTGGCTGGTGCTCATATGTTTTTTTTTGTTTATGTCCATTGGCTTTGTGGTAGTATTTTTTAGACTTATCAATGGACACTACCTGAATGAAAGGTCTACTATTCGACTAATTGATGGAACTTTGGCCCCCCACTCCTCATCTCACATTATGAAAAGGGACCAGACTTTTGTGAACATTACTGCCTGGCCTGTACGTGATGGGATCGCTTGGGATGCCGTTAAATTTCAAATTCATGGCCCCACTGAAGTGATTAATGTGCCAAATGTATTTTGTGTTTCCATGGGTAATGTCGTTAAGCAGAACATTCACTCAGATGATTGGGATGTTCAAGCCATAGAAGCACTGTTTTCTGATTTGAAATATTATGCTGCATTTGATGCTGAGGATTTGTATTTAGATACTGCTAATTATGATGAGCAATATTGTTATCAACATTATGGCACGCATTTCCTACACAAAGCAAGTACATTTTGTAAATTATACACAATGGGAACACTGCCCGCCCCTAGGATGGGCGGCTCTGCCACGTTAGTGGAAAAATTCACTTATTTTTCTGATTTTAGTGTGTCAAATCCGGCCTCCTTTTATTTTAAAGTTGCGCCTGAGTCTGCTTCTAAAGTTAGACTGACACACACCAAATTGTTGTATTCCAAGTCCTTTATGGACGAGTTGGCAATCGGCGGGTATGATTTGTGGAAAGCTACAGTCGATCTTAAGTCGGTTTGGGGCTCCAAACGATGGCAAGTACAGGGAACAGAAGCTTTGCAGCGTGCCTGTCTTATCCCGAATCACATGTTATTTTTAAATTCATCAATTTGTCAGACCATCTGTTTTGGATTGGCTACTGCTAAAAAATTAAATTCTCCCTCGACTCCGGATCTGGGTGCTTATCCTGCTTGGGTTAATCATACAGATCTGTCCCTTGCAACGTTGCAGACATATGTTTCCAACACATCCTTCAATGTTTCTGAATTAGAACCCGAAGGGTGGTTGGTTTGGCAGACCAGTGCAGATTCCTGTCAACATCGGTTTCTTGGTTTAAGACCGGGGTATACACAAGTTCGTGTGTACCCCCGTTTTGAATCTTCTCACACTGTGACTACCTACTCAGTAGGGAAGATGTGCCAGTCTTGGCTGCAACATTCGACTTTAGAGTCTGTTAAACTTAATTTATCCAAATTAAACGACAAAATAGATTTGAATGATTTTGTTAAGGGTCCTGCAAAAGGCAGGTCCAAGAGATGGGTGTATGCTATTTACAACGAAGTTTGGAAGTTGTTGCAAATTGAGGCTGCTTCCCGATTACGCGCTATTGACCAAGCAAATATGGAAAAAGTATTGGCTGTAATAGATAATAGCATTAACACCCTGTCTCCCAGAATTTATACATTAGATAATATTGTATCCTCTGTAGTAGACATTGTGCAGGAGGATTTGTCTGTATTGTATCATGGTCAAAATCAAATGCGTTCTGTTATGCAGTTTGCATGGACGTTGCACACGTTAAAGACAGGGAAGGTCCCTTGGGATTACATGAATACTTTATCTTTGTTCCTCCCTTTTAATTTGACTGCAAAATAGCAGTTCATGTCCATGAAAGATGCTACATATTCATTGCTACACATTGAAAAGTTAGAACCTTTGCCTTTCTCTGTTGCCGACTTGAATTCTGCTGTGTGGCTTGTACATGGTTGATCACGTTACCGTTTCCCCTGTTCAAGTTTAGTTCATGCATGAAACATTACGCTCTAGGCAGGTATGAACAACTGGGTACTGCCTTCCTGCATGAGGTTTGGTCACTCCCTTTCACATACAGATGTGTGAGGGATGGCAAGGAGGTGTACTTGAAAGGTGAAGAATGCACTTCCACTCCGGATCATTCTGTTGTGTGTAGGCACATCCAATTGCATGGTGAATGTAATGTGCACGCCCCTAATTTAGCTTGCGTCCTGAAAGGGATTCCTGTGCCAGTTATTACTCCATCTTTTACGCTGCTTGCTAACGGTAGTTATTTGCTGTTAAATAATGAAGCTTGCTGTGGGATGTTAGTGGGAATTCCCTACATAGTGACTGTATCGCAGAGAGTGGTTTGCTGTAATAACGTCCTGTTCCCACCCCCGCATAGCCGACTCGATGTATCCATCTGGCCTTCCATTCCAATCTTGAAAGCAGAGTTCAACAAGATGAGCGGAATAAGGGCTCTATTGTCTCAAAAAGAAGTCGAGTTGACTTCATCCCGGGAAACATTTGTCCTTCACGTAGCAAACACCCGCACTGAGGTGCAAGCGCTTTTGAATACTGATCTGCCTCTTCATTTTGGGACTCTGATTCAGACTATCTTTAATGCCTCGTCTACAAGTGGCGTAGCTCATTTTTTTTAAATTGTGGGCTCCGGCCTCGTGACCACTTTTCAAACTATTTTTGGTGTGATCCCGGCCTTTTTTCATTCTATTTTTTCCAGCGTCTTCAGAGGTCTCCCTTTACTTCTCGCCCTCATAACTGGAATACTGTTGTTGATCTGCGCCCTGCGTTATGGATGCACAACTTGCGTCACACGACAACATGTCCCGCCTGCTCCATCTTCGTAACCGGATGCTTGAATTCTATTTTGCTTTACCGCTGGCAACTCTGAGCGTAGCCTATGGATTGTCCTTTCGGTTTGCGTACTTTACTTGTGTGCAGCCAGTCTTTCATTGCCTAGACTGTCCGTTCCAATGGGCTCTGGATTTGTGTTTGTCCAACTCGGTGTCTCCTGACCCGGATTATGATCGATTTATGAGCCCCTTAGTGGCTCATGAGTTGGACTGTTCTGGTGTCGGGATTATGGCCTGTGCTGCAGCGCATGGAGTTCTTGGAAATTAGGACATCCGAACGGCCGCGATTGACTTCTTAGCAAGAAGTTATCTTGAAGAACACGCTAGTTGTCCTCGTCTGGTGCTGGAAGCTCCGTTAGTTGAGGAGCATGTATGTTCATTCCCCGTGCTGAACTGGATGGCAGATAATTTTGCAGAACGTTCCAATGATTTCCTCTTGGAAGCTGTTGCAACTTATTGTGCCTATACATTGATGGATTGACTTTTGTACTTTCATTTCGTCCTACGTCCTTCAATGATGTTTTTTTATCCTCTACATGTTTTTTTTACTCCGTTTCAACTTTTTTCTTTGTTTTTTTTTCTTCGAACTTTTTCACTTACCTTATTTGGACTTATGGTTCATACCCTTGGTTCCGTTCTATCAAACTTGAACTCTGCGTTCTTGCAAGTGCGCCCCTACTGGTTAGGGGTTCGATCAAGGGGGGGTGTAGTGAAGATCGTTATCTACATATGTACAATGCTAAGTTAGCATACCCACGTTAGATGTTAGAAAGCCATCTTGCCGCTTTTGCTGCTTTTGCACACGACACTGTAGTCACATGTTATTAAATTGAGAAATGCTTACTCGACTTTGCTTCACATGAGAACTGTCTGTTGTTAACATCCCAAACAGTGAGCAGCGACCTTGGACTGTACGGATCTCTGACATATTATCGAAAGACACATTATCGAACTACACAAATATCGCATCAAATATATCGACATCAAAATTATCGACATTGTATACTTAATTAAAAAACTACACTAATATCGACACTACAATATCGTAATACAATTATATCGATCACACAAAAATCGCACACATAAATATCGCAATACTAAATATCGACATAAGTAAATATATATAACGCATGTCACAAATATCGATAACCAAAATATAGACATCAATAATATCGTTTTTTTTAAATATATCGACAATTCTAATACTAATAAAACCAATACTTTAAACAACATAAATACAATATTTTCCGAAAACATACATTTTCAAATGATATTCTACTTAAACATAAACATAACATTTATAACGATCTCAATATTTAACAACATAATAAAAAAAACACTGAAATAATTATCACATTGGCATTTCGAACACATTTAAAAAAATTACAACACATTATAAACAATCTTTTTATATATAATTATTTAAAACTCTCCTCCTTTAAAACTAAATATACTCTTACTTAGCATTTTCCATAAAAGGAAACCAATTAACTAAAAAAAATTCAAACCATCCAATAGAAAGGCCACATACAGAAAACAACCAATAACATTCAAGAAACAATTTAAAACCACTATATAAACCAATTAAAACAAGTCTTCTACTGTGCCTTAAACCAAAGCATTGAACGAAGAAGAAACTCTGCTAAACAGAAGAAACCTACATCCTACTACTATTCTAAAAACGTAAGTAAATAATCTTTTCTAACTAAACTGCCAAATTAAACTAAAACACTAATTTATCTTTACTCAAATAAATAACTAACTTATATATTCCATCTCTTTCTGTTTCCACTACAGATATTACTCAAAACAGCTAAAGAAAATATTGAAGATTGCCAGAAAAGACTCACTAAAAAGTAAGTATACTATCAAAATACTTTATAAAATATTAATTAAATCCTACTCAAACCCCAAAACATCCTAAACCCCTAAACAAATCCATGTTCTCTTTTTTAAGTTTTTAAAAACCTGTATAAATGAACACCTATAGTCTATACCACTGGGCATGAGGGACGGCTCTGTTTGCTTAGGGAGAGGTTGGGCTCCTGGATCTTATTTATTAGGGAGGAGGGGCACATAGTAAGAGGGGTAGGGGACGGGGGTACATTGACATGTGGTGGGGGAAGGGGGGGGTAGAGAACTGGGTGGGAAGGTTGTTCCTTCTCCTAAATAATTGGTCTTGATGATAAATGTATGGTACTTCCGGGACAGGTGAAGGCGGGGGAATGTTTGTTGAGTTGTTGATTTGTAAAACAATAAAATACGTTTCAACAAAAAAAATATAGTCTATACCAAACAGCAATACCACCCCACTTAAAAAACTAAACCAACCAAAAAAATATATGTTCTTTAACTTTCAGAGACTACATCAACTAAACAGCATTTTGTCTACAAAGAACATCTTCATTCAAATACAACAAAAAACACTTGGTAAGTATATATAAAAAAGTTTTTTGTTTCTCTACGGATGTTACCCAAGATACACAAAAACCTACTGGATCCTCCTATGCGGCCCATCGTTTCAACTAGAGGCTCGCTTCATGAACCTGTTGGTAAATATCTAGACAGGCACCTTCAACCTCTCGTGCAGTCTATGTCCACCTTCGTAAAAGACACCACAGACTTTTTGAACATTCTTCTCAATTTCAACATCCTATGGGAAACTGACATGTACTTTTGTACGATAGACGTTACTTCCCTTTACACTTCAATCCCCCATGACATGGGGTTAGAGGCTACGGAACATTTTCTGTTACAATCACAGACTCCATATGATTTACAGGTTTTTCTAATGGAGCTATTACACTTTACACTTTATCACAGTTACTTCTGTCACAACAATCAGTTTTTTCTCCAATTGAATGGAACATCTATGGGCAATTGTGCAGCCCCTTGCTACGCCAACCTGTTCATGCACAAGTTTGAGTTGGACCACATTCTTCACACCACACCTTGGGAGAATCATTTGTTACTGTTTGTTCGCTACATTGATGACATTTTTTTAATTTGGAGAGGTTCCAAGACTACATTGACGGAAGCGATCATGAATCTCAATACCATCAACGACAGGTTGAAATTTACCTTTCACATCAGTGATACACACATAATTTTTTTAGATGTCTCCATCTATATCATTGACCAACATATCCAAACTACACTTTACAGGAAGGACACGGACAGAAACAACTTGTTACACTATCTCAGCTTTCATCAGCCATCACTTAAACGTCACCTACCATATTCACAAATTCTCAGGATAAAACGAATTACTTCTGAACCTCAACAACTTACCCAACAAACCTTGGACATGGAACGACGCTTTGTAGAGTGAGGCTATCCATCACAAATCTTTGCAAAAGCCATTGACAAATCGCTAAACAAACAAAGGAGAACATTGTTGGAAAAACAACCAACATCTTTAGAATCATCCTCGAGAATGGTCATGGTCACAAAATTTTCAACAGAAAGTTTCAACATCAGGAAATCTATTCTCAGGCACTGGCCCCTACTACGAATGGAGTCTGACTTCAACCGGATCTTTTCGGATCAACCATTGTTTGCCTACGAAAGGAGCAAAAATTTTATGGAGTTATTAAAACCAACACGCTCCCCACAGTTGTTTTCCGAATACAAGGGTACCATACCTTGCCACAATTGTGGTAACTGTAACAATATCATTACAGGCAACAGTATACAGCATCCAACCAAGGGCCATAACATAAAACTTTTTGTTTCAGCGACTTGCGATTCTAAAAACGTTGTTTACATGTTGAAGTGTCCATGCGGCTTGCCGTATATCGGCAAAACTGAAAGAAAAATGAAAACCCGACTAAATGAACACAAAAGCAACATTCGCAATAACAACCCCAAATCTACAGTAGCTGCACACTTTAATGAATACAAACATAACGTCAGCCAATTGCGCTTCCTAGTGTGTGAGACAGTTCCATTAAGAGAAGGATGTGACAACAAAAAATTTTTGATCCAAAGAGAAATCTCTTGGATATACAAAATGAACTCCATGGTACCCCTTGGACTGAATGACCGCCTCGAACTCAGTTGCTTTATTTGACTTTGTATAGATGCCTGCGAGAATGTACAAATGTTTAAATACTTCATGCTTCATTTGAATGACACCTAATTTTTTCAATGTCAATCACTTTTATGTGATCTGGTTTTTTGATTGGCTCATTCACTTTCAACCTACTTTCTTTTTTATGCGTTAGCCTTTTCTTTCTCAATCACGTTTTAACATTCTTGGACCTCTTGTTGATTTTTTTCTCTATTTTTTTCTGATTTTCTATAACTTTATTGTTCCTGACACAACTTCTAACTAACATACGATATTTTGAATTAATAAGCGGAACTCACATTTAGTTATTAGTTACATTGTAACCATCTCATCTCACCCCATTTTCTAATACACACATTTTTTCTACCGATTTATTTTTTACCGATTTCTGTTACACTCATGGTTTGATATCGTCAAAACTCTAAGCTTATTTTCCTTCTCTAAGATGGCCGCCATACTTCCAGTCCTCTCTTTCTGTTCACTACTTGCTTTCTATACTTAACACGGTTACACGCACAGTAACATCCTTCCGGATCGGAGCATTTTGGAGATGCCCGTCTAACGAGTGAACCGAGGTAACTTTCCTAACTAATCATCCTATCCGACCTTGGTGCTTGGTTCTATTTCACTTTATATGTTGCCGTTACCGTGTATATTCCGGCGCACTTTCTACACGCGTTAAACTGAATACAGCGGGTAGTTTGGGTTTAACGTTACACGTTTGGTGATTCTTCTCAATTAAGTTCCTTCACTTTTAGTCGCTCACTGTTTTACTTAGAGACTTGCACTTTTTCTGTGTTTGGTATCCCGGATGGGATATGTCACATATTTAGTTGCACATTGTTTTAGGCTAAAAACTCTGGCTTCTTTTTGTTTTTGTTTTTATTATTCGTTGAATTATGGAATCCCGTGAGGGGACATGCTACATTCTCTCCTATTTCTGTTATAGGATTCCTCCTGATGAAGGGTTCCTACCCGAAATGCATTGAGGATATCCGTTGGTACCGTTGTTGATACAACATGTGAAATTTCCAATACAGCATAAAGAATACTCTATCGTGAATAAATGAACTTTGATTCAACTCTCATTTGCAAAAAAACTTGGTAACTTCGTTACCCTTCAGCGCTGTGCGCATAGAGGGACACCACCCTGGATGGGACAGTGCAACTATCCAATGGGATAATAACATTCCTTCCAAATAAATCCAAGTAGTTCAAAATCCATAGGTATCAAAAAGAAATCCAAATAAAAAGAAAAAATACAACTGTTTATCGAAAAAAACGTCTACGCAAAAAAACGACTATCCATTAACCATAAAAATCCCGAAAAATATTAAAAAGGTAAATAACCGCTCCTGGAAACCCGAACAATAAAGGAAGTGTAAAATAAAGATTAGTAAACACAACTAATACACACTTCCTTTAAAAAAAATAAGGTGTTTGAAACCGACGAAAATATCTTCTCCGTAAAACCTACAAAAGAGAAACAAACATTCCCACCCACACACAAACACACATAAGGCACCTAAAAACATCGCTACAAACATTATTCAAACACTATAAAACTTTAACACACCGAAATAACAAAACACTAACAAAGCCACAAACACGGAACACAACGTAAATTATAAAACCGTATCCAAACTATTGCTAACACCCTAACTTCTAAAACATCAATCCATACACACTTATTACAACATTACTACTTCCACAAAACACTTAAAACTATTTAATAATAAAGAAAATAACTCTTACCTTCTCAAACGCGAAACAGCTCCCGACTGCGACCTGGATTCGACCAAAATAACCCAAAACAACAGCGAGCGGTTACAAAATAAAAGACCCAAACAAACATAACAACTAAAAAAATACCAATAAATGCCCTAACTATTTAATTAACATTACACATTACTTTAAAAATTAGTAAAACATTAGAATAAAATACTCAAAAAGAATACCTATTTTTTTTATATATGTGAAAATTATTTAACGTATAAAAATAAATATAATAAATAAAATATATTTATTAATATAATATTAAAACTGTATATATTACCAAAAAAAATGGATGAACATGATATAATTAATATATTGTATCTACAACATACCAAAACTAAAAAAAAAAGAAATATTCTAAAATGTAAACAATTTCAATATTAATTATCTAATATAAATATTAATAATTAAAATATATTTATCAAATATTTCAAAACATACAATTTCTTATACATTCAAATAAAGTCTAAAAATATTGAGAGTACACAATATAAATTTAAAAATATTAAACAGCTATAAAAATCAGAATTGTTTTTGTTAAATTATTTTGTCTGTTCATATATTAATGTCCAAAATATACATTAAACAAATATATATCCATTATCAAAAAATTATTACAATAATACAAATGTTAAATATTAATTATTTTATTACATGTTTATTTCAATGATTTAATTATTAGAATATGCGTAATAATAAACAATATTTTCTCTCTAACTAATATACATTCCAACAACTATAAAACAAATCCTATTTTCCTTTCTACTATTTTATACAAAAATTTGGAATTTGCATTCTGATATAACTTCTATCTTTTATCCAACCAAAACTAAAATCTACAGATTTATTGTAAATTAAAACAAATTAATTTAACTGTTCCTATTCAACTCTATATTTAATTCTAATATTTGCTATTTACCAAACTTAATTAACATACTACTCCCACTACAGACTGAACTTAATTAATTTACTATTCTCACTCCAACCTATATTAAATTAGAGTAGGTGCTGGACACTGAACTAAATTAATTTACTATTCCCACTCCAGTCTATATTTAATTAAGATAAGTGCTGGACACTGAACTTAATTAATTTACTATTCTCACTCCAACCTATATTAAATTATAGTAGCTGCTGGACACTGAACTTAATTAATGTACTATTCCCACTCCAGTCTATATTAAATTAAGATAAGTGCTGGACACTGAACTTAATAAATTTACTATTCTCACTCCAACCTATATTTAATTAGAGTATGTGCTGGACACTGAACTGAATTAATTTACTATTCCCACTCCAGTCTATATTTAATTAAGATAAGTGCTGGACACTGAACTTAATTAATTTAGTATTCTCACTCCAACCTATATTACATTAGAGTAGGTGCTGGACACTGAACTTAATTAATTAACTATTCCCACTCCAGTCTATATTTAATTAAGATAACTGCTGGACACTGAACTTAATTAATTTACTATTCTCACTCCAACCTATATTTAATTAGAGTATGTGCTGGACACTGAACTTAATTAATTTACTATTCCCACTCCAATCTATATTTAATTAAGATAAGTGCTGGACACTGAACTTAATTAATTTACTATTCTCACTCCAATCTATATTTAATTAGGGTAGGTGCTGGACACTGAACTTAATTAATTTACTATTCCCACTCCAGTCTATATTTAATTAAAATAAGTGCTGAACACTGAACATAATTAATTTACTATTCTCACTCCAACCTATATTAAATTAGAGTAGGTGCTGGACACTTAACTTAATACATTTACTATTCTCACTCCAACCTATATTAAATTAGAGTAGCTGCTGGACTTTGAACTTAATTAATTTACTATTCCCACTCCAATCTATATTAAATAAAGATAAGTGCTGGATACTGAACTTAATTAATTTACTATTCTCACTCCAACCTATATTTAATTAGAGTAGATGCTGGACACTGAACTGAATTAATTTACTATTCCCACTCCAGTCTATATTTAATTAAGATAAGAGCTGGACACTGAACTTAATTAATTTACTATTCTCACTCCAACCTATATTACATTAGAGTAGGTGCTGGACACTGAACTTAATTAATTAACTATTCCCACTCCAGTCTATATTTAATTAAGATAAGTGCTGGACACTGAACTTAATTAATTTACTATTCTCACTCCAACCTATATTTAATTAGAGTATGTGCTGGACACTGAACTTAATTAATTTACTATTCCCACTCCAATCTATATTTAATTAAGATAAGTGCTGGACACTGAACTTAATTAATTTACTATTCTCACTCCAAACTATATTAAATTAGGGTAGGTGCTGGACACTGAACTAAATTTATTTACTATTCCCACTCCAGTCTATATTTAATTAAGATAAGTGCTGGACACTGAACTTAATTAATTTACTATTCTCAGTCCAAACTATATTAAATTAGGGTAGGTGCTGGACACTGAACTAAATTTATTTACAATTCCCACTCAAGTCTATATTTAATTAAGATAAGTGCTGGACACTGAACTTAATTAATTTACAATTCTCACTCCAACCTATATTAAATTAGAGTAGCTGCTGGACACTGAACTTAATTAATGTACTATTCCCACTCCAGTCTATATTAAATTAAGATAACTGCTGGACACTGAACTTACTAAATTTACTATTCTCACTCCAACCTATATTTAATTAGAGTATATGCTGGACACTGAACTGAATTAATTAATTATTCCCACTTCAGTTTATATTTAATTAAGATAAGTGCTGGACACTAAACTTAATTAATTGACTATTCTCACTCCAACCTATATTACATTAGAGTAGGTGCTGGACACTGAACTTAATAATTAACTATTCCCACTCCAGTCTATATTTAATTAAGATAAGTGCTGGACACTGAACTTAATTAATTTACTATTCTCACTCCAACCTATATTTAATTAGAGTATGTGCTGGACACTGAACTTAATTAATTTACTATTCCCACTCCAGTCTATATTTAATTAAGATAAGTGCTGGACACTGAACCTAATTAATTTACTATTCTCACTCCAACCTATATTAAATTAGAGTAGCTGCTGGACACTGAACTTAATTAATTTACTATTCCCACTCCAGTCTATATTAAATTAAGATAAGTGCTGGACACTGAACTTAATACATTTACTATTCTCACTCCAACCTATATTTAATTAGAGTATGTGCTGGACACTGAACTGAACTAATTTACTATTCCCACTCCCGTCTATATTTAATTAAGATAAGTGCTGGACACTGAACTTAATTAATTTACTATTCTGACTCCAACCTATATTACATTAGAGTAGGTGCTGGACACTGAACTTAATTAATTAACTATTACCACTCCAGTCTATATTTAATTAAGATAAGTGCTGGACACTGAACTTAATTAATTTACTATTCTCACTCCAACCTATATTTAATTAGAGTATGTGCTGGACACTGAACTTAATTAATTCACTATTCCCACTCCAATCTATATATAATTAAGATAAGTGCTGGACACTGAACTTAATTAATTTACTATTCTCACTCCAACCTATATTTAATTAGAGTATGTGCTGGACACTGAACTTAATTAATTTACTATTCCCACTCTAGTCTATATTTAATTAAGATAAGTGCTGGACACTGAACATAATTAATTTACTGTTCTCACTCCAACCTATATTAAATTAGAGTAGGTGCTGGACACTGAACTTAATAAATTTACTATTCCCACTCCAGTCTATATTTAATTAAGATAACTGCTGGACACTGAACTTAATTAATTTACTATTCTCACTCCAACCTATATTAAATTAGGGTAGGTGCTGGACACTGAACTAAATTAATTTACTATTCCCACTCCAGTCTATATTAAATTAAGATAAGTGCTGGACACTGAACTTAATTAATTTACTATTCTCACTCCAACCTATATTTAATTATAGTATGTGCTGGACACTGAACTGAATTAATTTACTATTCCCACTCCAGTCTATATTTAATTAAGATATGTGCTGGACACTGAACTTAATTAATTTACTATTCTCACTCCAACCTATATTAAATTACAGTAGGTGCTGGACAATGAACTTAATTAATTTACTATTCCCACTCCAGTCTATATTTAATTACAATAAGTGCTCGTCACTGAACTTAATTAATTTACTATTCTGACTCAAATCTATATTTAATTATGGTAGGTGCAAAACATTAAACTTCATTAATTTAGTATTCCCACTAATAAATATATTTAATTACACTAGATCATGTATACTAATCTTAATTAATGTTATATTCCCACTCCAATATGTATTTAATTACAGTAATTGCAATACAAATATATAAATATAAATATATAAAAAAAAATAAGTTTTAATCATTATTAAAAAATTTACATAAAACAATACCCACACTTATCCTCTACTAATCCAAATCCCCAATCTAAAATTTATCCCTAAATAATATATTATAATATATTAATTTTTAATATAAATTACTCAATATTACTAATTTCAAATAAATTGTTAAAACACTCCCCACCCTTATTCCCTATAAGCCAACGTCCCAAACCCCCAAAAAAATTTAAATTGTACAATCAAAATCAAAATTTATACATACTTTTTATACAATATTACCAACATTTTACACATTTTTATCAAACTCCACACCCTTATCCTCATAACACAACATCTCACTCCTAAAATTAAAAATAACATTCAAAATTTTATTATAATTTTCTAAATTTTGTATACAAATTATTCATACATACATCAAAATTTTAAAAACACTCCCCACCCTCATCCCCTATAACCCAACATCCCACTCCTAAAAGATAATATAAAAAATATATTTTTATTCCAAATTTCAAATTAAATTTATTAAATATTCCAAATTAAAAAAAAATCTTTACAACACTTCCCACCCTTATCCCCTGTAACTCAACATCCCACTCCGAAAATTTTAACTAAATTTCTAAATTACATTTAAAATTATAAATATTTTTTAAAAAACATTCAAAAATATATAAACATTTGCAAAACACTTCTCACCCTTATTCCCTATAACCCAACATCCCACTCCTAAAATTAATTTTAAATTTCTAAATTAAAATTACAATTTCTACATTAATTTTTTTAAACATTCTAAAACATATAAACATTTTTAAAACACTTCCCACCCTTATCCCCTATAACCCAACATCCCGCTCCTAAAATTATTTTTAAAATTCTAAATTATATTTAAATTTTCTAAATAATTTTTTTTTTAAATTCAAAATTATATAAACATTTTTAAAACACTTCCCACCCTTATCCCTTATAACCCAACATCCCGCTCCTAAAATTATTTGTAAAATTCTAAATTTAATTTACAATTTCTAAATATTTTTTTTTTTAAATTAAAAAATATATAAACATTTTTAAAACACTTCCCACCCTTATCCCCTATAAACCAACATCCCGCTCCTAAAATTAATTGTAAAATTCTAAATGTAATTTAAAACTTCTAAATAATTTTTTTTTAAATTCTAAAATATATAAACATTTTTAAAACACTTCCCACCTTTATCCCCTATAACCCAACATCCCGCTCCTAAAAATAAATTTAAAATTCTAAATTTATTTTAAAATTTCTAAATAAATTTTTGTAAAAATTCAAAAATATATAAACATTTTTAAAACACTTCCCACCCTTATCCCCTGTAACCCAACATCCCGCTCCTAAAATTAAATATACATTTCAAATTTGAAATAAAATTTACTAATTAAATTTTACAATATATTAAAAAATTTTTTAACTTTTTTAAAACACTCCCCACCCTTATCCCCTATAACCCAACATCCCGCCCCTAAAACAATATAAATATTTCTCATATTATATACATTTTAACTATTTATACAAACAACTTCAAAATATTTACTAAACACACAATAACGATATTTTCACATGTCGATATTATTACTAACGATATTACTTACATCGACATATAATTTAAAAAAAAACCCGATATTTTTCACATCGATATTATCTATTTCGATATTTTGTACATTAGATATTTTTGACTCGATATTTATGTCCCTCGGTATTAAAAAGTCGATATATAGACTGCTCACCGGACTGTACACCATGTAAAGAAACAGTCTGGGTCGCTAGACGGTGCATGTTGTTGAGTTCAGGTTGATCGGCCCACTAGTTAAGCCATAACACGCACGCAGCTGAAAATACCTGAAAGTCGAAGTGCTTTTAATATTGCAGTGTTACATGTTTTCATTACATTCGGAAGAAGAGCGTTCCTAGGAGCAGAGCATAGCTGATCCTGTGATGTGAACTCTCTGAGCTGATCTTTACGGTATGGGGTTCCCCATTCAAGCCTAGAGACCTTCTATTAGTCTAATAATACTATTAGTGTGTTAGAGAAAGCAAGGTGGCTTAGATCCACTGTCATTTTAGTATGATTACTCCTTTCATGTTCTATGGTATTGTAACTATGCTGATGGTTTTGATTTTAATCATCTGTCTGCTAATGTTAGCCAAACTGCTGCATCTTAGGACACGAGGTTTATAAAATAAACTCTTGAAACTTTTAACCGTGTCTCTGTTTATTCTGTTGTGGACTGGTACGAGAATAATAACGAAAAGGTATTTCTGATTCCCACCATTCCTGAGAAATATACTAAGTCGCTTGTTCTGGGTTGTCTATACATTGGGACCGCCGAGCAAATCCTCGGATAACGAATGGGACACTGATGCTGGCCGGATAAGGGGTTCTGGGTTCTGAGGTGGGTTTTTGGTACACCGCAATTCACTGAGGGCCTGGGTTCCTGCGCATAGTTCTGCGCATAAGCAGAATCCCTGCAACACCTAAGGTATGATGGAGCAGGATTTCACGCAACGAAACCTGCTCGGATTGACACCCACATAATACTTACTAACAGTAAGTAGTAATAGAAAACTAACGTGCACCTTACATGAACTCGAGGGAAACTGCTTTGCTCATGTACGCACTAACATGAGATAACGCACGAAAGAACTAAAACCGTATTTACGTTATACTTTGAAAGAAACGAGAAATAATGCATGACTAGGCGGCATGTGTAATTCGTAGTCTGCATGTCACATTTTGCTTCGAAATAATAAATATTACCGTTTTTGCTTAAAGCTATGCTGGGAAAAACATAAATGAGAGATAGGGCTAAGGTGGGAGGCATAACAGTGAAAATTGTATTTCTGTATAATTAATGAATGTCTATATTCCATTTGTCGTAGTGAGCCGAATGAGCCGCCATTATTCTTTAGTTGGCCGGATAGAGGAGGGGTTCGAGAAAAGAGTGAAACTGACTTGTCAGTACAGACAGTACAGACAGAAGCGCTGAGCACAGCAGATGAGGCACAGAAGTTCATGGCCAATGCACTGAAAGAGAATATTGAGTGGCTGCCAAAGGGATGTGACTGACCGTGGGACCTAAACCTTTTCCGCGGACATAGCAGAAATACTTATGAGAATTTTATTTAAACAGCTACATGTATTAAATGTATGAACTGAGGTAATGGGAAGATAAGTAAAACAATAGTCTATAGTAGTCATGAATGGGAATCTGGTGGTGTCACAAGACCACCTCCCGAACTAGCCAATCAACTGTTGAGTTTCGTGAAATGTTTCAACTGATGTGGGATGGACATGTAGGTTTCAGGGTATAACTGGGGTGCCTTTAGGGGTGTGGTTACCTTAGGCTGGCTGCAGAGAGAGAGAGAGGGGGGAGATGCGTCACTGTCCGTCGGTTAGCAGAAAGGCCTAGCTGTTCCTGTTCTGTCCTGTTCCTGTCCCTGAAATCTTTGTTCCCTGACTCTATTTCAGGGAACCCCCACCACTTCCTTGGCCAAGGGCATGGTATTTCACAGATCCTTTGGGTTTGTATTATTCTGACTCGTTCTTTGCATAATCATTTGCAATTACTGATATCTCTTGATCTATCCAATCCGATATATGTTTATTGTTTTGCATTATTTTGCTGAAACTGATGTCTCTTAATCTATCCACTCCTCATTGCGCATTTTGATTATTGTGATGAAAATGACTATATTTGCATTTTGCTGATGTTCACTCTCCCTTTGTGGATTTCATTGTTTGCATTTGTGACCTTATGCATTGAGCATTTAATATGCGATAAAGCTCTATTAATCTTATCGAGAGTATGTGATTATTTAGCTGACTTGATAGTTAGTTGGAGAGTATTATCATTACCATCAACTCTTCAACTAATTGGTCCATCGACCAAGAAGAAAGAAAGTTGATGTATAGGTTTAGTTATGTATTCAGAGATGTCAAACATTAATTTGTGAAGGAATTTAACGTCATTAAAACTTGACCCCCAGCACATCAAGGATTTGGGTGAATGTGTATGGGCCATTATAATTGTGATGTTATTGAGTATTGATCCCTGTTAGGTATTGGGTCACGCTGGATCAGTTTTCTGGTAGCAGAGGATGGTTTAATTATTGATTAGTTTGGTAATGATTATTGCTTATTGATCATATGTTCTTAACACGAAAAAGTAAGTGTCCTGTTCTATGTTGTCCAGAAGTACAGGTACGGAGATACCTGAGTAATAATTAGGAATGGAATTTAGTCTAAAATAGGGAGAAGAAGAGTGTGGATAGAGAAATCCCACTGTGGAAGTACTTTGTCTGTTGTAATAATACCAAAGCTATGGAAGGCTGTAGGTGTTATATTAGGGACACTTACGTATGTGAGTAGAGTGCCTGAAATAGTGAAGGGTCCACTGCCAAAACTCTAGCCTTATCCCCAGGAGAGTACCAAGACCTCTTTTCACACCAAAAAGTCCTCTTGCGAGACTTTCGCCATATCCCTAGAGGAGTAATAGGTCCTCCCGGAGCTTGTTTGAAGGGTAAAATAGCGCTGGTCGTTATTATTACTCATAGTGAAGAAAACCTCTTGGAAATGTGAAAACTATCTCTTTGTAAGTGGAACAGACAAGGTAGCATTGTTTTGTGTTGTTACTAATCGGATTTTTGATTGAGTACTTAGAAATACATTGCCGTACTATTTTGTAAAGGGAGGGACAGTAGAAGAGTAATACTGGCATCAGAAAACAGCAGCGCTAGCATTGGTCAGGCAGCGGGCATGTACTGAAATTTGATTGGTTGGTTGGTGTGAGCCACACTGGTATTGGATGAGATAGCAATTACATAGAGAGACGTGATTGGACGGTTGGTGTGAGTCGCGCTGGTATAGGACGGGAACTGACAAATAGAATGAGAAGAATTACAGAAAGTTTTCTTTGTTTGTTTGGGTGAGATATATTAGCGTAAAGTGTCAGAAAAATGAAGTTGCTTAAGAAAATAAAGAATTTCTTTATAAAAGACAAACCAATTGTGAATAGAGAGGGAATTCCTATTCCACCTCCAAGAACGCCTGCTTCTTTTATAATGTTGGAACAAGGATATCATACGTGTATGTGGCTAGAGAATTGGGTGGAATATACGTAGGGTGATGGTGTTATAGCTTTTCCACAGTATGGTTCGTTTAATGTAAGAATATTGCAGAATTTGAGAAATTGAATCAATTTACTGGAACCAAATCCTAGACTTACACAGTATGAAGCCTTAGAGGAATGGGAAGTTGAGGCATTCGAAAGAGAGAAAAATAGAGGTAATGGAAGATACAGAAATATGATGTTTGGATATACATTTGAGAGTAGGGAAGAAAAGTTGAAAAGATGGAGGAGATCTGTGATAACAGAAGGTTTGTACCCCGTTTTAGTTGCTGATGATGAGACAGGAGGCAAGTGTAAAGAGAAAAAGAAAAATATAGAGACTTCAAGTTTAAGAGATGATCCGAATAACTCTGAGGATGATGAGTTGTTAGAGGCTATAATGACTAAAAGACCTCTGCCCTATGAAGAAAATTCAGGGGAGGTGACTCTGAGTGCCCCACAAATGGGAACCCCATTAACTCTGCAAGTCACAGAAATAGCTAGAGTAGTATGAGAAAATGAAATGAATTTGCTGAATAAGCCAAGAATAGAGCAGGTTCAGAAAATGAATCAGTTAAGTCTGAATGTGGAAGCATTGACGGTAGCCGTAAAGATTGTTCCTGTGGTCCCATTGTATGGAGAAAAGCAAAATCTGTCTAAGGTACATACGTTGGCAGTTCCGAGAAGCAGTGTCAGGGGTGAAATGGTGACGGTAACTAATGAGAGTGGACAGGCTGATCTGAATACTACATTGTTGGATCTTGCTGTTTTTGAGTCGATAAAAGAAACCCCTAAAATAAGTATACAAATAGACCCATAGAGAATAGGGCCGGGTGCTACTCCAATGGCAGGGAGTTAAGCAGGTCCTTCACCAGAGGAATTGAATAATTGGATAAAGGAAATAACCAAGCCGAAACCTCTACCACAGAGTATAAATGTGAGTCAATTAAAAGTAGATTTGGAAGAGATGATTATCTGTCCAAAAAGTCCAGACAGATTAGGGACTTACCAAGATGAAGAACTATTGTTCTTGTGTAAAAGCATTACTTGGAGAGCATCAATCTTCATGACAAAATATCCAAAGCTGCTAGTGAGTATGGAATAGACATAGAAAAGTGAAAGGTGTTTCAGAAATCACATAGACTAGCTTTTACTGATAAGGATTTAGAGAGTTTGAATGCATCTGGAAAAAGACTACAGATAAAAGAGATGATGAACATCTTGAAGAAATTGGGAGATGTAGATCGATGGAAAATAGATGGACAAAAAAGAAGGAAGAAGCAGCTAGTAAAGGAGATTACAATGTTTTCGTTGAAAGAGACAGAACAAGTTGAAAGGGCGTGTCCGATGAGAGAGGTTCCAGGTGGAAGATATGTTCACATACCTTGGAACAGACAAGATATATTGGTGCCAATTACGATCCGGCAAAAACCGGGTACGAACCGCACCGTACATACACGGGTGGGGGTACGACTCAAACGTACACGGGTGTACATACACGGGGGGTTCGACACGTACTCGGGTGTACATACACGGGGGGTTCGACTCGTACTCGGGTGTACATACACGGGGGGGTTCGACTCGTACTCAGGTGTACATACACGGGGGGTTCGACTCGTACTCGGGTGTACATACACGGGGGGGTTTGACTCGTACTCAGGTGTACATACACAGGGGGGTTCGACACGTACATGCGGGGGCTGGGGGGGGTACAGCACGTACATGCGGGGGCTGGAGGGGGGTACGGCGCGTACATGCGGGGGCTGGGGGGGGGTACGGCGCGTACCAGGCATCTGTTTGGACGTCCCCATGGTTGCTATTGGAGTTCGGTGCGGACGGTCTTTTATCCATACGGTTGTACATTCGGACGCCCGGGACGGATCGTGATTCCCCGGTCGGACTTCGCTTTTCACGTTTGTACGGTAAATCGTCCGAGGACGTGTCGGACACTTTTTCCGACCCGAGGATGTGTGGGGAATTATTCCCAATGCGACTCGTATGGGTTTTTTACCATGCGAATCGTGATTGCCAGTTTGTACGGCACTTGTACGATTCGTACGGTAAAAAGACCGGATACGAGTCGTACGGGAATTTTTTTTACCGGATCGTAATTGGCACCATTGTCTTTCACAGATGATTTTCCCAGGTTAAGAGAGAAACCGGTTGAATGGTACAAACTGGTTGAGAGGTTTGTGAAAGTCGCGAAGGTTTTGTTAAAGGATTTAGATGGGTTGTTTGAGGTTGTCGTTCCAGCAGATTTGTGGACAAAGTGTAAGATCACTGTAGATTGGCCAAAAGATGAATATCCTAGAGATCCAAAAACAGGTGCACCATCAGAGGGGGTGATACAAAAGTATATATTCAGGTAATCACTTTCTTGAATGGGAAAATGTCTCCAAAAGGAACAGATTGGGTTAAGATTGACAGGACGACCCAAGAACCAAAGGAGTCAGTGTATGCCTACTATGAAAGGTTGTTGCAGGTATTTAAACAGGATAGTGGGTTTGAAAATATTGGAGACAAGGATATGGGACATTTTGTGTATTGTTTTGTGTTTGGATTGAAACCAGAAATTAGTAATATGATTCAGCAGCATTTGATTTGTTGGCAAAGCAAAACAATTGATGAAATTCTGAGGTATGCAAAGTATTGTAGTGACGACATTAAATCAAGTCAAAAAGTTAAAGGAGAAAATGATGTGGGCGCAAGTGAAAGTGGCATAGCAGCAAGAAGCAACCAATAGTCCTCAAACAGGTTACCAGATGAATGGTCAAAATCAAAATAGTCAAATACCCAGTGGGGGTAGAGGAAGCGGTAAAATCAGGAGAGAGGAAGCTATGAAGAAATGTCCTTGTCATGTGTGCGGAAAGAATGGACATTGGAAGAATGAGTATAGATCTGATGAAAAGAATAATGGGGTAAATCAAAATTTAATTCCACAGATGCAGAATGAGGTTGGTGTAAATCAACAGCATCAGCAGCAGATAGTTACTCCACAGTTGCAGGTGCCACAAGCTCCCATGCCAAATAATGTGAATGCTCAAGTGCATAGGTACAGTGCGAATACTGGATTTTACGGAGGTAATCAAGTTGGTAAGAATCAAACTGTACAAATGGTTCCGCAATACTGGTTGCAGTGCAATGAGAGTGGTTCAGACTCATCTCAATGACAGTGCCTGAGGGAGGAGGAAGAGTGCGTACTTGGTGCATCTTTGGCGGTAGATCAGTCAGGTCCATTTGTTGACGGAAAGGTGAAAGGGAATGACATTACATTATTAGTGGACACTGGTGCCACTTGTTCTACTGTGAGAGCAGCAGAAATTCCAAACCTACCCCTCTCGGGAGAAACTATCTAAGTTGCAGGAGTCTCGAATAAACATATTAGAACACCAGTCACAACAAATCCAATAGAAGTTCATATTCGAAATTTCAGAGACATGCATCGGTTTTTAGTATGTGACTCGAGTCCAGTAAATCTCTTAGGTAGAGATTTATTTTGTAAGATAAATTGTACCATTTATTGTACGCCAGATGGTATTGCATTTCAGAAACCTGATGAGGATGTTGAATTGAAGATGATGCTAGTGAAGCAAGGGCCAGAAGTGAATGAGTTGTTTTCACTTCTCACAGAAGAGAATTTGCCTGAAGAATTAAAAAGTGCAGTAAGATTGGATGTGTGAGATTTTTCAGGAAAGGAAATTGGCCTAATGACAAATGTCGATCCGATTCAGATTACAGTGAAAGAGGGTGCTATATATCCAAACATACCTCAGTACAAAATAAGTCCGGAAGTAATTGCAGGAATTACTCCTGTGATCGACCAAATGATTGAACAGGCAATTCTTCAAGAAATACTAAGCATTCCTTGTAATGCGCCTATTATAGGTATCAAAAATCCCAATGGGAAATATAGATTAGTACAGGATTTAAGAAAGGTTATTACAATCGTAGTGCCCTGTTGTCCAGTGGTGCCAAACCCAGCAGTGATCCTTTATCAAATTCCCTGTGATGGTGAATGGTACACAGTGAGTGATTTGTGCCAAGCATTTTTCTCGATTCCTTTACATCCGGAAAGCCAATATTTGTTTGCATTCCGGTTTGGAGACCGTGTTTTGACATGGTGCCGAGTGCCTCAAGGGTACACAGAGAGTCCCTCAATTTTTAATCAGATCTTGAAAAAATGTCTGGAGACTTTAGCCATGCCAGGAAATTCAGTTTTGGTTCAGTACATTGATGACCGGTTAGTGGCATCAAAGACACAAGAAGCATGTATGACAGATACAGTTGCCTTATTGAACCACTTGGCAGAAGGAGGACACAAAGTGTCACCAGCAAAATTGCAATTTTGTAAACAAGAGGTCTAGTACCTAGGATACAAAATAGAAAATGGAGTCAGAAAAGTGACACCAAAAAGAATTAATGTGATCAAACAAATGAGCCCGCCTAAAACTCAGAAAGAAGTACTAATGTTTTTGGGAATGGTTGGATACTGTAGGCAATGGATCAGTGGTTGCTCACTGATTGCAAAACCTCTAAAGATATTGACATGAAAAGATGTGAAAGATCCGATGTGCCCTTTCAGTCTTAACTCAGAAACAAGGAATGGCACCACGTTCAGTAGCATATTTTTCTGCTACGTTGGATTCAGTGGCCGCAGCATTACCAGGCTGTTTGAAAGCAGTAGCTGCTACTTGTGAGAGTCTGGAACAGAGTGAAGCGATCGTGATGGGATATCCAGTCAAGGTGTATGTGCCGCATTCAGTTGAAATCCTTTTAACTCGCACCAGGACACAGTACATGACCTCTAGTCGGCTGACTAATTACGAGAGAGTGATTCTGGTTGCTGAAAATGTAACTGTGGTGAGGTGCTCAACTGTAAATACGGCAACTCTATTGCTGAATTCTTATTGTGAGGAAGTGAGAGAGGAGGCTGATCACGATTGTTTGGATGTGACACAACTGTGCACCAAACCTGGGCCAGACATAGAAGACGTCCCATTGGAAGAATCAGATTGTGAAATGTTTGTTGATGGGTCTTGTTTAAGGAATGAGACGGGTGAATTACGCACTGCCTATGTTGTTTGCACCATAGCGGGAGTTCTAGAAGCATCCTGTCTAAAAGGGGTAAATTGTGTTCAAATTGCCGAATTGATAGCTCTGATTAGAGCGTGCAAAATTGCCAAAAACCTGATAGCCAATATGGGTTCGGGGTTGTCAAAAGTGCGATTTTAAGAAAGTTCAAAATTGTGTCTTTTTGTTTTGAAAAAATGAAAGCCGAATTCATAGATTACAAGGTACACTGTGAGCCAAATCAAAAGTTATTTGAAGATGCTGGCAAAAACATGAAATCCTCTAATCCTGTAGACAAAAATGTGTCTACCGTTGTCGGTGACAGGTCGATTACCTCGTTTAGAAGACTAACTGCACATAGATGTGCTGCATCGTCAGTAGCAGTGTTCGTTGCCGATTTTACCTGTCTGCCTGTTGATCCATCTCGTTCCTCAGCAGTAGCATGTTGTGTCTATGAGATCTCAATGAATGGCGTCATCAGGATCGGTAGCCTCTGGGGACAACACTGAGCATGGGCCGTTATCGGGTCTAGCAAAGTATGGACATCCGTTGGCACGGCTGATGGGAGTGTTAGACAGATGTCTAGTACGCATTCTTCACAGCAAAGCAGGCAGCGTAGAACAGGTAAGATGCAATCTTGCCACATTGGTCTGAATGACAGAAACCATGTGGTATTTAGTTCTCGTAGACGAGGTAAACCCAATAGTTGCACTATGCGCTCATGGCACCTCCTTTCCAGGAGAGCATTCTCAAAGGTGCTGGGAGTGACGCTGGTGGATTGGCTTACCATAGCGCAGCAGTAGGAATAAAAATAGGATTTCTGCGACGATTGCTAGAATTAGCGGCAGACCACCAAACACCGAGTGCAAGAAGTTTGGAATGATTCCGAGGGCTGCTTGAAAAGGTGTTAACAGTCCCGAACATATGGTCTTAAATACATGCACAATACCGCTCGTATCAGACATGTTTAAGATATGTCCCAACATTTCTGTGAAATGTGTGGGGCAATTTGTCTTTAACAGAGCCTGTATCTCAGCCGAAGTCCTTGCAACTTGTAGATCATAGGTTTCTTTGGCCGAGGTTAAAGGCACGGTTTGTTGTAAAAGAATGGCTTTTATTCTGCTTAAAGTATCAATTTGTATAGAAGAGATGTTCAGTGAAGGCCATAAAGGCGACTCCCTGACTGTGTCTATTTGGGGGAACAAGACTTGCATTCAGCAAGTGACCCTGCAAGTAACCATTACTAGATATGGGATACCTGGAAACATGCCGCAACAGCTCTGATCATTCAACAAGAGGTAACTCCCATTTGAAAGATTTCCAAATGTTGGATTAATTACAGCGGTTGGTGAACCTTGCAGGTGGCAGGATAAATTTGCAGTGGAACCGCTACAGGCTCCGTGTAGACTATATCCCGACATATGAGTGAATCGTTCAGTGCATTTTCACAGTGTGTACCACTAATAAACACTTCACGCCCCCTACTCAAACATCTGTATGTGTAAGGTAAATCCCAGAATGTCCTGATATATTCTTTACCCAACCTTTCATATTTGCCTACTGGCATGGGTTTAAGGCAATACTGAAAATGGAAAGTTGTAACAGGCAGAGTTATTTTGCCATGTATGATCCATTCTGTAGCTGGTTTTTCTGCTACCGTAAATGGCAATTTTTCCAGTTTTTCAATGCTCAGCACTGTATACTTTGCCCCCCTTTGTGCCTATTCGATCTGTTTATCAGTGATATTGTAATCAGAAAACAGAGAAGACGTGTTGATGAAATGCCAAGGCACATAACCTGCATGCACGTTTTGTAGCGTCCAGCTTAATGACAGAATGGAACGTAATTGAGACTGGCCTTGACTCGGCAGGACCAAATCTTGTTCCACAATGTCTATAGCAGAGGCTACAATGTTGCCCAATGAATATATCCTAGATGACAGTCGTTAACCCATTGTCGACCACAGCGAGAGATTTCTCTAAATGAATACGATCAATTTCTCGTATTCTTTCTGCAGCGTCTGCTTGGGTAACCTTCCATGTTTTATTATAAGCAGCATAGATGCCGGCATATATGAAACGTTTTTGACGTGGTTTTCTTTGACCTAGCAAGAATTCCCTACGGTTTGCGTCTTCTTTAAGTAAAGATAAGTGTTGTTTCACATCCTCTAGTGTAGATGTCTGCAGCCAATCAAGGCATAGTTTTCCTACACTCTATGTTGTTACTGCCCCTGGATGCTGTCTTTGAACATAGCGTGGGTCTGGCCTATTGAATGTTAGACCTTGTGGATTGTTCAGGAATCTTTCTTGACAGATGTTTCTGTCTGTGGGCCAGAGCAACATTTTTTCCATTCGGAATCTGATCTGTTGTTTTGTAAGATAGTATGTACGTTGACCACCCCCTGTGTAGTGCTATTACTTGCAGGTGTAGGTAAGGACGGTGTGTTCATGTCTTTGATCTTGGCTAACCCAAGGCAAGACGCTTGTTGGACAGTGGCATTCAAAAACATTATTTGTGGTGGTATGATGCAGGCTCTAAACAAAGCTTCTATCCCTTTCACTTGCCAATCTTTTGAACCCCAGACAGATTTTGTGTCAATTGTGTCTTTACAAAAGTCAAAACCCTGTCTAGACAGTTGGCCAATAAAGACTGCAGAATAAATCTGTTTCGTATTGGTTAACATATTTTTCGTTCCTGTTTTGTTCATATTTTTAAAGTAAAACGTTTCTGGATTGGATGTATTATATCCTGAAAAATATGGAAACTTCATTTTAAATATTTTTGAGCTACCCCTTGGTGGTGTAGGAAAATGTTCCCATTGGTTATACATAAATACATTTCTAGGTGTTGCAGATTTTTGCAAGAAATGATGACCATAGTGGTTGTAACAAAAAAGCTGTTCATAGTCTGTTGAACCCTATAAGTATTCATGGTTAGAGAATGCAGCAGACCTTTCTAGATAGACATCATGTTATTAACAGTCTCAAAGTCCCAATCATCGGAATAGGTACTGGAGGTAATAAAGTCACTTAATGAAATCTTAAATAAGTGTGGAACCTTCAAAAGTTCAGACGGACCGAATATATCATAATCCGTTTTGTCCCAAACTATACCATCTTGTATTGGAACGGCTGTGATGTTCACTGCTGACAAGTCTCTTGCTTCACGATGGGACGATTTGCGTGGTTTCAAATGTAAGTTCACATTTTTACTTCCTGTGTCCAAATGAATATATCTTCCATCTATCAACATGCTCCAAGTTATTAATAAAGCTAACCAAATTATAGAAATACAGAAATACTCCATAGTTCAATCCATGGTGAAACCAGATAAGTCTTTTTCACGTGATGAAAAAAGTCTTGTGCTTGTTCAATGAAAGTTCTTTTTGCTGGCGTTGTTTCAGGCTCGCTTGGATCCTCAGAAAACGTATCAAAGTTAATGAAATAGCCAGAAGCAGCTCTGTCAATGGTTGGAATTACATCAGGATTTGTTGAATTCTCTGGAACCAGTGGATTACTTGCTACGTTGGTGTAGACCAGTGTATCTGGAAGAACTGTTATTTGGGTTTCAAGACGAATGAGTTCCATAGCATTGTTGCTTAGTCCTTCATTTCTTACTGTTGGATTCTCAATGGTGATGAGTCTTTCAGTTTGAACCTCTTGGATAGTAGCTGGAGGAGTGCGTCTGCTACTTGGTCGGAGTCTACATGGCCTCTGCTTGGAATCAGCCACATAGTGTGGTTTGATGAGGTCGATGGACACAAATCCTTTCTCCTTTTTACCAGCAAGGGGCGGCAGAAGTACTGTTCTTGATCCGTGGATTGGTAGGACAGGTACCGGTTGTCTGTAAGATGGCCCCAATTCCTTCTTGTCCGCGATCCTCTCTCTGACTAGATCCCCAAGCTTTGGGATCCAGACAGGTCTTGCTGGGATGGCTGGAATTTCCCCAGTGGTGGTTGGCTTCAGGAAAACGTTGCTTTGTTTTGATCTTAATTCATTTAAGTCCTGTAAAACAGCCAAATGATCTTTGATATCAAATGGTTTATTTTCCACCACTGTGCGTTTACATCCGAGATCAGGAACCCACATTCTTGTCCCAAAAAGGACTTCATATGGAATGACCCCCCCAAAAGAACTTCTTGGCAAATTGTTTAATGAGCGTTGGACCCCATAAAGATGTTTGACCCACCCATCACCCGAACCTAATACCCTAGCTGTTATAGACCGCTTTATGTCCCAGTTTTTCCTTTCCACAACCGAATTTCCCTCAGGATGGAATGGAGAGGAATACCGCAATGCTACGCCCAAACTGGCCATGGCTTCTTTGTAATCCCGAGAGCTAAACGCAGGGCCCTGGTCAGAGTGTAGCATGCCTATTGCATATGTGCCGATAAAGACTCGCAAATCTTTTATAACAGTTCCAGCATCAGCCAAGCGCTGAAGCCACATCCATAGGAACCTTGAGCACAAATACACTGCGACTATGATATATCTATAGTTATCATCCCTTTGCAAGGGACCGCAGTGATCTAGGTAAACACAAGCTAACGGTTTATCTGAAATTAACAGGGGCGTCTGCGCAAGACATTTTTCTGTAGAGACTTTCATTTTTTGGCATATTTCACATTCCAAAACATATTTTTTGGTCTGTTTCCTAATGCTGGGCCACCAATATCTCTGTTTTAATAACGATACTGTGGTGGAAACACATGCATGGGCAGAGGCTATCCCTTCATGTGCTGCTAGTATTAGTCCTAATCTACGTTCCATGTTTGGAATTACCCTATCCCCCACTCCAGGGATTCAATCAAACGGAACGTTGTTTGCATCAATTATATACGAGTGGAAATTTTTTAGATAACGCTGCACCACTGCCTTTGCATGAAGAATTGACAGCCAACAATATCTCACTGTCTATTTTCATTTTTGAACGAGTGATTGCAGCTATGGAAGCCGTTTGTACAGCCCCCTTTGCGGCTTCAGCAGCCAATGAATTCCCTGCAACGTGAACGCCATCCCGTTGATGACTCAGTGTGTGTATCACATGAGTGTTTTGTAGTCCATCTCGCAACCAAACTATTTGTTCCCAAAGTGTTTTATGCTTGATTGTGCCACCTTTTGCATCTTTGAAACCATTTTGAAGCCAATTCTGTAAATATTCATTGTACGATTGTACACAGTAAAAATAATCGCACACTATAAGTGTGGGGAATTCGCGATCCATATTTTCAAGTGCCAATTTGAATGCTTGTAGTTCAGCTCGCTGAGCTGTACAATCTCCTAGAGATTGTGTTTTGGTGGCCATTGGTCGGAATTTACCATTACGCATACGACCTTTAACGATCACGCATGCTGCACTGTAAGCTTGCTTACTTTCCGTAGTGGGTTGTGCTGATCCGTCAGTATAAATCATAAATTCATACTGGTCAAGAGGGAGAATCTCAATAGGCAGAGGACATTCATGTTCGTATTGCAGGAATGCTTGTGTTTTTAAATAAGGATCAAAAACATATTCAACATCTGTTGCAGCAAGAGAATTAACCAATTGTATCCATCTTGGATGTATAGCTTTTGCATAAAACGCAGGCATCACAAAAAACTGTGTGATGAAGTCGCCTTGTTTTTTGATGACAAGGTTGCAAAAATTGTGGGAAGCCTTAATCAGGGTGTCACCTATACCCAGGTAGGCGACGAAGAAATGCAAACCGATATATCCCTTGAGCACTTTCAACCTCTCACCGAAACACTTTTTAATTCCATCGCTCAGGAGATTTCCTCTGGGTCATCCCTTGAACCCCTCCCACATAAGATCTGGAAGGAATATGGTCCCGACCTGTTCCCAGGATTGCGGCAAATCTGCAGCCAATCCCTGAGGGAAGGTGTAGTACCTGAGGCTCAGAAGCAGGCTGTGGTAACCCCCTTGCTGAAGAAGCCATCTTTAGACCCTTCAATACCAGCCAATTTCCGCCCAATATCCCTCCTGCCATTTCCCATTAAGATCTTGGAGAAAACGGTCAGTAAGTCTCTGTCATGTTACCTGGAAGAAAACCATCTATTAGACAGGGACCAGTTTGGATTCCGACCAGGACACGGAACGGAGACTGCTCTGACAACTGTGTTGGACAAGCTAAGAACGCGTGTCGATAACGGTGACTCCTCTGTGTTGGTGTTACTGGATATGTCGGCTGCTTTTGACACAGTTAATCATGCAGTACTGATCGCGAGGCTAGAGAGGTTGGGGGTGAGGGGCTGCGCTTTGAAATGGCTACAGTCCTACCTATCAAATAGACAACAGGTGGTAACCATGGCACCATTTGCCTCCTCGAAGTCTCCTGTCCATCATGGAGTACCTCAGGGATTGGCAATCAGTCCGATCCTCTTTAATATCTACATACGCCCTCTGATCCCTATTATAAAATCTTATGGGATCGACCTGGTTAATTACGCCAATGACACCTAATTATTCTTCTCCTTGGAAGGAAAACATGCCGTGCCTTTGAACACCTTTCAGGCGTGTATGGGCCAGGTCTCGGATTGGCTGAAGGCCAATTCCCTACAGTTTAACGGGGGGGAGACAGAGCTGCTGTATTATTCTGCAGCAGGAAGATCCAAACCCCTACTGGGTGAATTCAGGCTTAGGTCTGAGGAGGATGTTATGGTGGCCACAAAGACGGTTCATAACTTGGGGGTGCTGGTGGATGAGGACTTACAGATGCAATCACAGGCTAATAAAACAATTAGCATCTGCTTTGGTCTGGCAAGAGCCCTTCGACAAATTTTACCTCTCTTGCCTAGTGAGGCCAGACCCCTGGTGGTTAGAAGTATAATCCTGGGTAGACTGGACTATTACAACTCCCTGTATCTGGGTGCTCCCCAATACATCCTGCAGGGGTTTCAAAGAGTCCAGTCTATGGTGGCCAAACTGGCCCTTGATAGACAGCGTGGCTCGTCTGCTACTCTGGCTCTCAGGGACCTTCATTGGTTACCCATCAGAGACAGAGTTAGCTTCAAGTCACTATGTATGGTATACAAGGCTCTACATAATATGGGATCAATGGCTCTGTGAGAGAGATTCTCCTGGTACGTGCCCAGAAGATCTCTTCGTTCCGCCAGTCAGAGTCTGGTCTCTGTAGGAAGAGTTAGGACGACTGGGATGGGAGGAAAGGCCTTTGTTATAGCAGCAGCATGTCTTTGGAACAGGCTACCGCAAAACATCAGGCAAGCCGACTCCCTGATGGGCTTCAGGAAGGACCTTAAGACCTGGCTATTTACCAGGACTATGAAGTAAGCCTCCTGATTAAGAGCTTAGTCGTTTTCCACTGTCCTAATTTTTCATTCATCAGGTCTCTAAGCGCCAGGATACCCGTTGGGTGACAGCCGCTCTATATAAGCATTCCATACAATACAATTTGGAATGCTTGCTTTTGTAACTGCTTCTAAGGCTGGTACTGGAGTCACGACAATAATGCGTTTCCCCTGAGCTAGAGCTCTTTCTTTTGCTACAGCGGTTTGAACTGCTGTCAGAATTTTTTCTGTTGAAGTGAATCGCATTTCCGCTTGTGTGTACAAATGTGATTTGTATGCAATAGGTACTTTTTCACCTTCATTAAAAGTTAAGTAGGTGAATCCGCATTGACCCGAAATTATTCGGATCATTAAATTGCGTGTTTTTACGCGTGTTTGTAAGTGATTTGTTGCTAACATGTCAGCTTGGAGTGAACGCAGGATATCTGTGTGTTCCTGTGTCCATTCTATGATTTTGAAATCAGGTTTGATTAGTTTGTAGAGAGGTTTAATCCTCTCTGCGTAATTTAGAACGTAAGTTCTTGCAAAATTCAGGAAACCTAGAATTGACTGTGTAAGTTTTTCAGCGTTTTTGGAGGTTGGAGCAGCGCACACTTTTCTAAAAAGTTTGCTGCCAGGCTTTTGCCTTCACTTGAAAGTTCATATCCTAGGAAAAGGACATTGAGATGGGCAATTCTTGATTTTTTAAAGTTGAATTTATAGCCCTCAGAGGCGAAGCCCAGTATAATGGTGTTCACCCTGTTCAAGTGCCTATCCAGGTCATCGTCTGTCAGATAGATATCATCAACATATGACAATGCCTCGTCATCATAAATTTGTAGTAACTCTGTTACTCTTGCTGAGAATAACCCCGGGCTGTTCTTAATCCCTTGACGAAGTCGACAGAAGTGACGCTGCGTCCCCATTATTGAGAATGCTGTCAAGTACCTATTTGCAGGTGCTGTGTTTTGACAAAAGAAACCATTTGCAATATCCAATGTTATTCATTAGTGCTGTACTGTGTGCATTTTGTACTGCAAAAGTTTTAGAACAAGTGTTCAGGTGTCTGTAATCCAAAACAAGACGATATGTGTTGTCTGGTTTGGAAACAGGAAACAAAGGATTGTTCAATGATGAGGTGCATGTTTCAATCACCCCTTGGTATTCAAGTTGATCTAAGATCTCCCTGACCTGTTTTTTAGCTTCTTGCTTAATTGGGTACTGTCTTTGTGCAGTAGGTTGACATTTTATTTGGATTTTATGGTGAGGTGAGTCCTCATCCCATCCTACATGATTTTTGTATAATGCTGGGGCCTGGGCAACTGCCCATTTCCATTAAGTATATTTTACATTTATAGGAACATGGTTGGAGAAGGCTGGCATAATGATGTCTTCGCCATGTGGGCACTCCATGACAAATTTTGGTGACAGTCTTTTTCCGCTAAAAGTATGTCATAACCCCTTGAAAGATTTTCCCAAAAGAGTGCTTCCACTTTTCTTGGTATGTCTCCCTCCATCCGGAGTGTTATTTATTTCATATAAATTTTGTGGAGTACTAATCCTGGTTTCTACAGTTTCAACTGTTATCTACTCATTCAAGTCCACTATCTCCAGAAGTTCCTTCAGGTTCCGGTGAGCTATTGTTACTTCTGCTGCACTGCACCGAGTGGGAAGGGTATGCCCAGACGTGGGTCCCTTGCTCTCTATGCCACTGGAATCAAGCTATCCTGGCTGAAGAGGGGTGAAACCCCGAAACCGGTCCTAGGATGCTTGTTTCCAGTCCAGGGAGGACCTGGCTTGGCAGTTCGGGCTGGACTGTTCCCATGAGGCACAGGGTCAAGACTGATTTGCATATGGCTGGGTTCAAACTGGAACGGCATGGTGAGCAAAAAAACGATGGATTTAGGCCCAGATCTCTGTACTTAATACAATTATGTCAGTAGCCGTAGTAGCCTTCGTGATAATAACAACATATAAATGTTGGAAGTGTAAAAGTGGAAGAAAGGAAGCGACAGACTCAAAGAATCCTCAAAGAGCGAGAATAAGAAAAAGAGATGACATAGAATTAGAAGATATGAAATGAGAATACTATGATATGATGAAAGATTTAGACAAAAGTGCCATAAAAAGAGAGAAGAATACTTAGTTTTAGATAAAAGTAGATGGTACTTGGCATGATAGGTATTTTATGATGGCTCCTGAAAGCCATCAGAGGGGGGATTGATAGAGCAGGATTTCACGTAAAGAAACCTGCTCGGATTGACACCCCCATAATACGTACTAAGAGTAAGTAGTAATAGAAAACTAACGCTCACCTTACATGAACACGAGGGAAACTGTTTTGTGCATGTATGCACTAACGTGAGATAAAGCATGAAAGAACTAAAACCATATTTACATTATACTTTGAAAGAAACGAGAAATAATGCATTACTATGTCACATGTGAAATTCGTAGTCTGCATGTTGCATTTTGCTTTGAAATAATAAATAATACCGCTATGCTGGGAAAAACATAAATGAGGGATAGTGCTAAGGTGGGAGGCATAACAGTGAAAAGTGCATTTCCTTGTAATTAATGAATGTCTATATTCCATGTGTCATAGTGAGCCGAATGAGCCCCCATTATTCTTAAGTTGGCCGGATAGAGGAGTGGTTGGATAAAAGAGTGAAACTGACTTTTCAGTACAGACAGAAGCATTGAGCACAGCAGATGAGGCACAGAAGTTCAAGGCCAATGCGCTGAAAAAGAATATTGAGTGGCTGCCAAAGGGATGTGACTGACCGTGGGGCTTAAACCTTTTCCGCGGACATAGCAGAAAGACTTATGAGAATGTCATTTAAACAGCTACATATATTAAATGTATGAACTGAGGTAATGGGAAGAGAATTAAAACAATAGTCTATAGTAGTCATGAATGGGAATCTGGTGGTGTGACAAGACCACCTCCCGAACTAGACAATCAACTGTTGAGTTTCGTGAAACTTTTCAGCTGATGTGGGATAGACATGTAGGTTTTAGGGTAAAACTGGGGTGCCTTTAGGGTGCGGCTACCTAAGGCTGGCTGCAGAGAGAGAGAGAGAGGGAGAGGGGAGATGCGTCGCTGTCCGTCGGTTTGCAGAAAGGCCTGGCTGTTCCTGTTCTGCCCGATTCCTTTCCCTGAAATCTTTGTTCCCTGACTCTAGTTCAGGGAACCCCCACCACTTCCTTGGCCAGGGGGGGTGGTATTTCACAGATCTTTTGAGTTTGTATTATTCTAACTCATTCTTTGCATAATTATTTGCAATTAGATTTTTGTCACTGAAACTGATATCTCTTGATCTATCTACTCCGATATATGTTTATTGTTTCGCACTATTTTGCTGAAACGGATGTCTCTTAATCTATCCACTCCTCATTGTGCATTTTGATTATTGTGATGAGAATTACTCTATTTGCGTTTTGCTGCTATTCACTCTCCCTTTGTGGATTTCATTGTTTGCATATGTGACTGTATGCATTGAACATTTAATATGAGATAAAGCTTTATTAATCTTATCGAGAGTCTGATTATTTAGTTGACTTGATAGTTAGTTAGAGAATATTATCATTACCATCAACTCTTCAACTAATTGGTCCATCGACCAAGAAGAAAGAATGTTGATGTATAGGTTTAGTTATGTATTCAGAGATGTCAAAACATGAATTTGTAAAGGAAACAAATTTAACAACATTAAAACTTGACCCCCAGTGCATCAGCGATTTGGGTGAATGTGTATGGCCATTATAATTGCGATGTTATTGAGTTCTGATCCCTGATCAGGTATTGGGTCGCGCTGGATCAGCTACAATGGCATTATTAGACCTTTTTTTACTTGATAGAGAATGTTTATTTAGATCCAAAGGTTATAAGAGCCTAATTAAGATAAAATAAGGCACAGAAATATTCAAGCCTATGGGGGCTTTTAAACAACAAAAGAAACTTCAACACAAAATCCCCAGCCAGGGAGCTAACAACCTGCCAAAGACAGTTCTTCCAGTTCTCTATTCAAAGCCACTCTAAAAAAACACAGAACAATTCTACCAAAGTCTCCAACATAGCAGCAGAACTTTACATGGCTATTTCAGCCAAAGAGGCAGACTGTGGGAACTAGTGCCAAAAACTGACAGCAAGCATCAATTCCTCAATCACACAACATCTGTTCAGGTGGAGGAAATAAGGGTATTTCTCAATAGAGGGAAGGAAATTACTACTGATTAATGAGTGTGTACCACTGTCCACAATGGATATTCCATTGAACGCAACACTATGCCTTTCAATCATCTGTCAACCAACAACAAAACAAACAAAGATTTCCTACCACTGCCTAAAGAGTAGATGCCCTTGGAACATTTGAAAAGAACAGTAGAAGAAGTGCCACTGTTTGAAAGGGTAAAAAGGGTACAGTCTCTTACTTGTTCCAAACAATGACACAGTTCTATGCTGCATACCAGATTTATAGCTCTTATACATATGAAAAAAGAACCATAAACTTCAACAATATAACTTTCCAGAAAGTGATTCCATTGCTATGCAAGGGTGACTTCATGACAACATTATATCTCAAGTATCTACGTGATATTCTGCAAAATATCGCAGTGTGATACCAGAATATTGTGTCATATATCATTGATCAATTTACTCTGGTAGAGACAGCTAGATACAGATTTCTCACTTTTTGACTATTACCCGGGCAATAGACTGGCTCTGGAAACTTTTCAGCGGTACTTCTGTGCGCTGATAGGTGGGGTTGTGCAGCTCCACAATGATGCCACTCTGGAAATGACATGGTGAGCCTATTTATAGGTACCACTACCACACGTTGATGTCGGGTACTTTCTTTCTGCAGCATCAGATACGGATCCTCAGCTTCTTCTTCCCTCTCAGAGACACTTACCTCACTTTCTGTAACGAATGTACAGTGCATGAGGGAATATCACCCACAAACATGTCAGGTTTTAAGCCCTCTTGGGACTGTTGCAAATAAATGTCTGTAACAGTTCTCTGTCAGGTGTGCCTCTTGTGCCTAATGTCGAGTCATGACTTCAAGTCTGCAGTGACTGTTCATCGATGAATCCAATGGCTATACGACACTACGGGGTGAAACTCTTAGGTTCTGGCACAGTTCTCGCTCCAGAAGTTGATGGAGCCGTTCCAGAGGTCTTTCTTCACTGAGAATCAAATCGTCTGGTAAGTCTAAAAAGAAACGTAAGAATTTGACCTGGGACCCGGCCCCCTCTTGCCACTCACATTCACCTCAGAAGACGCGGGGAGACACCATGGCTCTCATCTTGCTCGAGGAGCCGATCGTGCAACTGGTTCCACCACTACCCAAGTTTCGGGGGCAATTAGCCACTCCTAAACAGATCACAGAGTTCTGCAAGGCCATGCTCTACTTCTTGCTGACTTCTTCTGGCATGCCTTCATACCCCAAGGAGCCGAGAGGCCTTCAGTCTGGAGTACCCCTGGCGGGTTTGCCTTTCGAGTCAGTTGCACCATCCAAGTCCATCATGACAACTCTGGCTCTGATTCCGGCCTCGCCTTCAGTGCCACTGTCCACTCTCCAATGCCTGGAACTTCAGCGCCAGTGCTGAATCTATCAACGCCAGACGAGGAGGTACCTACCATACTCTCCCAGTTGGCACTGGTCTGATCTTTACTGAGGGCACAACAGACCATTTATGAGGTGATACTTCCCCCAATTGATTTACTTCTGCCACAAGGGAAACCACACACACTACACTCTGTTTTCAGCATGAACTCAACCAACGATTATAACAGAAGTGATGAGGTTGCTCACCCCTATACTGGGGACAATTGGTAGGTTGACTCACAGAATGCCAGCAGTCTCGTAAAAATCCCCTGAAACCAGTCTTCTCTCAGTCCCTAAAACACCCATCCAGGAATCCACCTCTCATGCCATGCTAATGCATAGCAGCTTATGTCCTTGACCTCCAGCTCTCCACCCTGGAGGTTAAATATAATGTGTTGACAGAAGTCCTCCAGCTGGAGCATGTTGAACCATTTTATCAATTAATGAGGTACTAACAAACACTCTGCTGGGCACCTGTGCCAAGCCATGTTCTGGCCACAAAGTCAACAGACAAATAACAATATGCGAGTGTCCTGCCCAGGCGACCCTGCATTCTTGTTTCTATACCCCTGCCCCAAAGGTTTGGTTGTGCAGGCTTCCACAAGCAGGTGTAACCCAAGCACCTTCTCGACTACTCCCCCCAACAGGGAATTTAAGTTGAGACATTTGAGAAGCAAGTTTTTTCTTCCACCAGCCTGGCTCCCTGTTCAATCAACGCCAGCTATTTCCTGGGATGCTATTCCCATGCCCTTGGGACTCAGTGGCTCTAATCCTTCCTGGTGTCCCAGAAGATCTACAACTTGTCTTAGCAAGGCCATCTGGCAGAGTCAGGATGTGGCTAAAGTCACAATTCATTGAGGCTTGGACACCATGGATTCCATCCAGTGGACCATTCGCACCAATGTTGCCATTCGCTGCCATGCTTGGTTGCAGTCTATTAGTTTTTCAGTTGACATCCAGTCATCCGTCATGGACACGTCGTTCAATGGGGCCTGCCTGTTAAAGGAGAAGGCAGATTCTACTCTCAAGCAGTTCAAAGAGAGCAGGGCCACAGCTCGCTCTCTACATCTATATGCTCCACCTAGCTACCCACCCCACACAAACTGATTCTTTTGCGGCTTCGGCACAGGTGCCCAGTACAACCATACAATCCAACCACAGCATGGCACCCAGCAGTTTTACAGTGGCGATCATGTTGTCCATCACCCCCATGGGGCCACTCAGTCCCCATCTCCCCTGCAGCCCTCCTGCCAAACCCCATTAACGTCCCCTTTGTAGAGCACAGCTACCTGGTAGGAGGCAGGATCCAATGTTCTCGCCGGGTTGGCAGGCCATAAAATCAGACAATTGGAACCTGAATATTGTTTGGAAGGGTTATGCCCTACCTTTTCTTTGGGTACTAGTACACCTTCCACTATCTCCCCAACAACTAAAGGAGGACCATCTTTTTGTCTTGAGACAGGAAGTGCCAGCCTGTTTTGCCTAGGGGGCCTTCAAGAGGGTGCATGCACCAGGAGCACGTCGTAGTTGTTATTCCTGTGATTTCGGGAGCCCGAAAGGGACAGGGTCCTTTGTCCAATTTTAGACTTGCACCCTCAGAAGGAAGTTTTGAAGATGCTCACACTGGCCCAAGGTCTTGTCTGCCCTTGACCCTGGAGATTGGATGATAGTGTTAGACCTGCATGACGTCTACTTCCATATTCCAGTCCTGCAGACCTATCAGCGCTATCTGTATTACATGGTCTGAAAGGAGCATTTCCAGTTCGCTTTACTACCCTTGGATCTCATCAATGCCCCTGGGTGTTGATTAAAGTAATGGCGCTAGGTGGCAGCACAACGTTGGAGGTCAGGGGTGTCAGTCTTCCTATACCTCAATGGCTTGCCGGTAAATGCAGGTTCAACCCAGATAGTCATCAACCACCTCCAGACTTTGGCAAATCTCCTGTCATCTTTGGAGTTTACTATCAACATGCTGAAGTCACACCTGACTCCTCATATGCTCCCCTTCATCAGAGACATTCTGGATAGAGTTTAATTTTGTGCCTTTCCCCAGGAAAGAGAGTCCAGGACATTCAGGCGATGACCCCAATCTTTCAGCTTTGGTCCTGGATTTCAGTGAGGTTGACTCTGTAGCTTCAGGGATATATGGCCTCATGCATCCTGATGGGCCAGCATGCCAGGTGGCATATACGTGCTCAGCAAGTGGGCCCAACCTTAAGGGGAACTCTCCGACCATGTCCAGATTTTGGAGGAGACTGCACAAGACCTGCAGTGGAGGTTACTGGACCACAATTGGCTCAGCCTCAGACTTCTCTACCTACTGCACTCAGAACTAACAGTGGTGAACGAAGCGTCACTCCTGTTTGGGTGGCCAACTGGGAGAGGTGGAGATCCAAGGTGTCTGGTCTCTAGTGGAGTCCTGGCTCCATTTCAGCCCACTAGAACTGAGGGGTATCCACTTGGTGTTGAAAGGCTACATTTCGTCCATCAAATGGTGGCTGGTACAGGTGCTTACGGACAATATCAATGCTATGTGATATTGAAAAAAACATGGTGGGGTGGGGTTACAGACCCTGTGCCAGGAGGCCTTGTGTCTCTGGCACTGGCTGTACCTCCAAGGAATCTTCCCAGTTTTGAAGCACCCGGCAGGATTATTAAATGCAAGGGGGAAAGAGCCCAGCCATCGGTGCCTAGTGAATAACAAGTAGTAGTTACACCCAGAGGTGGTGTCAGGCCTTTTTGAGAAATTGGGAGAACCTTGGCTCGATCTATACGCTATCACCAAGAACGTGCAATGTCAGCACTTCTGCGTGTTGGAGTTTTTTAATTGTCTCCCACTCGAAAACACATTCCACCTCGAATGAAACTCGGGACTCCCGTGTGCCTTCTGCTAATACTACCCTTGCCCCGAGTTCTTAAGAGGTTCAGGACTGACCAGGCCCAAGTCATGCCAGGTACACTTGATTAGGCATGGAGAGTTTGCTATCCATAACTCCTGGGCATGAGCATCTGTCCTCTGATTAGTTTGCCCCTCCAGGAGGATATGCTGTTTCAGAAGTAGACCAGGTTCTGAACCTGGACCTTCGATTGAATGGTGACACCTGAACACCTTTGGCCTGCTTCCAAAGGTGGTTGAAGTTCTCTTGGCAGCCAGGCGTCCCTCAACAAAAACTGTATACTCTTGTTGTTGGGACAAGGTTGTACTTTGGTGAGGCACATGCCACATTGATCCCCTTCAGGCCAAATTAACTGACGTTTTGTTGTTTGTCCTATTCTTAGCATGGCAAGGTCTTACTCTGGGCAGTTAAAGGCTTCCTTTTGGCTTTTTTGCATTTGCCGGATCAGCCTTCTCTGTTTCAGTCTACATTTCTTTAGCGATTTTCCAAAGGGTTGCAGCATGTGTTTCCTCCTTCCCCTTTTGTCATGTCACAGTGGGACCTTCCTTTGTCCTCACTTTCCTGATGCGTACTCCATATGAGCAGCTTTACAGCTCTCAATTATGACTCCTCACTGTTAAGATTGTCAACCTCATCACCATAACATTGATGCAGCATGTGAGTGAGCTTGAATCTCTCTGCGTTAACCTACTGTACATCATTTTCTTCCCAGGCAAACTGGTTTTGCGGACATGAGCATCTTTCTTGGCTAACCATTCCACGTTGGTCATAACTTCATGTTGCTGGCATTCTACACTACACCTCACCTCTCTAAGCAAGAGGGAAGACTCCATCGCTTGGACCCCAAGAGAGCACTGAGCTTCTACATTGATCATACCAAGGAACTCCAGGTGGACGATCAGCTCTTTGTGGGGTTCACTGGAGCAAAAAAAGGCACAGCTGTGCAGAAGATAACCATCACCTGTTGAATCATGATCTGCAATAGGATCTGCTAAGCATTAGCTAAAAAACATCATCCGGAAGGACTGCACACTCATTCTACAAAGGCCAAAGCTGTTACCACTGCATTAGCACATGAAGGCCCTGTCCTAGACATCTGCCAGGCGTTGATGTTGGTGTCCCTCCATATGTTAACAAAGCACTATTGTCTGGAAGGTCAGATTCGCAGAGATAGCTATTTTGCCCACTTGGTCCTGCAGTACTGTCTGGTTTGAGTCTATTCACAGAGCCACCTCGCGATAGGTACTGCCCGGGCCGGCTCTAGGACGGTGCGATCTGTGCAACCGCACCGGGAGCTGACTTGGGAGTGGAACGTCATTTTTACAAGTATATTATCATTTTAAAAGCACCTGCAGCCGAGTTCCTGGCCTCCAGCAATTTTCAGGCATAAATTAAAATGTCAAGATAACTTGGGTGATTAATTGTTTTCCTGGAAAAAGACTGGAGGTTTGTCTAGTGGAAGTTTCGACTCATCCTAAGGTAGAGCAGAGGGTTAAAATGCCTGCTGCTAAGCACGCGTACTATGCAGATAACAAAGTGCATAGAATGTAAATAGGTCAGTGGGTTACTGCTTCTGTAAGAGAGCTCCTTTTGTTGCTTGTTTTTTATAAGTCAAAATCCTAATATAGAACATTGAGCTATTAACTGTCATCAAAGAGCTGTATGCAAACTGCAAGGTATATGTTAGAGCAATATGTTTTTTTGCCTAGTCTTTCATCATTCTAATCCTGCGAAAAGGGTTCATTTGGGTAGAAAACAATTCTTATTATTGAAGAGAACCCCTAACAATGATGTTACATTTCAAATTCTGAATTTGTGCTTTTCCAGAATAAGGAATCTTAAACCTTATTGCCTACGAGTATCGATGACATGTCACTCCTACACCTTGTAGTCCTGTCTGATGTAACATTTCCTATACACTGATTTACACACAAATATCTGTGTGTGATGTAAAGTGCTCTGACACCTTACACTGGTATGAACGGTGCTATAAAACTAAATGGATCTGAGCGACAGTGGTTATGGAGACTTGAGGGGCACTGTTAAAGGATGCTAGTGAGGGAGTCCGTGGCAGAGGTGGTTATTGGGGGGCACCAACACACATTGTCCAACAGGGCACCACCAGTGTTAAAGCCGGCCCTGGGCACTTCTTTGATTTCTATTCAAAAGGTGAGGAATCTGAGGCTAGAAGCCTATCAGAATAACAAGTTATTTACCTTCAATAATAATCATTTGTAGAGACTCCATCTAGCTTCAGATTCCAAACCAATCCTCGTCTCCTGTGAGTGGCCTCCCTCTAATTATAAGGTCGTAAGTTTAAGAATCTGCACACCTGTCATAATGATTTGCTTTTGGGACTCTGTGAGGGAGCAGACAATCTCGAAAGCAACTGACGTCAGTGGGGCATCTATAGGCTCTGTATGTCTTTGTGGAGTATAATGGCATCCGTACGGAGCTATGAGACGCAGCCTACCGGTGTACAGAGGTACTGCTGAAAGGTTTCTGGATCCATTCTGATGCCTTGGGAATATTCAAAAGATGGAGAATCTGGGGCAAGCCAGAGTCCCTATAAGAAAGAGTATTACAGAAAGTAAGTAACTTGCTCTTTCGATGTAAAATTTGGAAAAATTGTTTTAAATTCAATACTTGTTTTAATTTGTATTGTTTATTTAATAATTAATTTAATGTTCATAATGTTTAATTTGTATTTTTACATTTTTATTTCAATGTATTCTTGGGTAGTGGGGAGGCAAATGTATTTAATTTAAATACTTCTAACTTTTATATTTCTTATAATGTAATGTAACATGGATTTGTAGAGCGCAAAGCTTGCCACCCCTGAGGATATGCAGGTGCTGAGTAGGTGCGGGTCCTGCAAGAATGATCAGTTGAAATGCCAGGTTTTCCATTTCTTGTGGAAATCCATAAGAAAAGCTGCTGACCTGATGTGATCAGGGAGGTAATTTAAGGATTTGGCTACCAGGTAAGAGACATCCCTATCGCCTGTCTTTCTTCCATGTATACATGGGGGTTTGAGCGAACGCAGAGAGGAGGTTCCTGGTTGGTTGGTGGAAGTGTAGACAGTGGTTGAGGTAGGTGGGACCCTGGTCATGAAATGCGTTTTAGGTATGGGTGAGCATCTTGAAACAGCAGCGTTTCTGAATGGAGACCTAGTGTAGTTTTCGGGTATGAGGTGTGATGTGCGTGCTACGAAGAAGTTCGAGGATTAGTCTGGCGCCAGCCTTTATGAGGGTTTGCCGCTTGTGTAGCAGGTGTGCAGGGATACCGTAGTAGTGGACATTATCGTAGCAGCTGCGATGCATGCAGGGAAGAGCAGTGGGGCTGTGGGCAGGGTGTGGGGGAAGAGTTTGACAAACGACAATGAAGGAAAATAAATTATTTATAAAATTTCCTGTAGTTGTCTGTCGAAATCCCTCCCACCCGGCCGCACCGCCCCACTGCTCTTACTTGCACGGGCTGCGGCTGTACCATAGTCCAGTCTACTGGTGATTAAGACCTGGGTGACGGTCTTTCTGGTTTCCGAAGTGAGCCATTTGATGATTTTTCTTTGCATGCAAAGTTTGTCAAAGCAGTCGGATGTGACAGCGTTGATTTGGTGTCTCAAGGTGCGGTTGGTGCCCAGGATGATGCCCAGGATTCTGGCATTGTCGGAGGGTGAGGGGATGGTTTCTAGAGCTGTGGGCCACCCGGTGGAGTCTCAGGGCGAGTTATTGTTGCTGAATATCAGTACTTCTGTCTTGTCAGAGTTGAGTTTGAGGTAGTTGCCTCTCATTCCTTCTCATCTCTCAATTGGCCACGTTAGTAATACACATTTTGAAATTACTTTTATTGGTGTTGGTGTCTTCTGAGAGGGATAGGATGAGTTTGGTGTCGTTGGCATAAGAGATGATGTTGAGTCCGTGGGTCAGAATGGTGCTTGCTGGAGGAGTCATGTGGGGTCGAGTGAAGAGCCTTGCAGAACTCTGCAGATGAGGTCCTTAGGTTCTGAGGTAAATGTAGGGAGCTTGACTTGTTGCATTCTTCCAGTCAGAAAGGAGGCTATCCACTTGAGAACTGGTCCTTGGATTTCGGTTTCGTGGAGCCTGGTGATCAGTGTGTTGTGAGAGCCTTTGTCAAAGGCGGTGGAGAGGCCCAGGAGGATGAGTGCATCAGTTGGCCTCAATCTAGTATGGTGCGAATGTCGTCTGAAGCTGTGATGAGGGCCATGTTAGTGCTGTGGTTTATGTGTAAACCTGATAGTGAGCTGTCCAGGAGGTTGTGGTGTTCAAGGTATTGGGAGAGTAGATCGTTGATGGCCTTTTCCATGACTTGGATGGGAAGGGGAGCAGGGAGACGAGTTGGTAGTTGCTGAAGTCTTTGGGGTCTGCGGATGCTGTCTTGAGGAGCGGTGGGACTTCTGCATGTCTCCGGGCATCAGGTAGAGTGGCTGCAGTGATAGAGGTGTTGATGACGGTTGTGAGTGCTATGCGTATCTTGAGTCTCCCGAGGTTGAAGAAGCAGTGAGGACAAGAGTTATAGGGTGCTTGAGTGGATGGATGCTATTGTGGCTGCTTTGACTTTGTTGGTCATTTGGGGTCCACTCTGTGTGTGGGGTGACCTCAGTGGTGGAGGTCGAAGGTGAGGTGGAGTGTGGTTGAGGGTCGATGTATCTCTGGATTTTAGATATATTGTCATGGAGGAAGTCTGAGAGTTGGTTGCAGAGTCCTTGTAATGAGGTGATGGAATTGGAGGTCGCTACTGGATGGGTGAATTCATTAACAATGCTGAAAGGTTTTTAGCATTTGTTGTTGCTGGCTTCAGTTTTTTTTGTCAGAGCTTTCTTCTTGGTCTCTTTCAGTTCATGGTGGTAGCTTCTGAATGAGGTCTTGTAGGCCTTCTTAGAGACAGGGTCTTGTGAGGTGCTTTATTTTTTTCCCAACAGTTTGCATCGCCTCTTGGATTCTCTGATTGCATCTGTGTACCAGCTCACGTGCTCTTTGGTTTGGTGTTTATGAGGGGTGCAAGGATGTTGGCACTGGTGGAGATCCAGTTATTGAAACAGCCTGTGTTGGTGTTGTAGGAAAATATAGTACGAAGGAGCTAAAGGATGTTTAGCCATGCGACTTCGGCCCCCTTCTTCCAGCCATGGCTGGGGGTTCATAGCCTCTTCGTCAGAATGGTGGGTGAGGTCGAGATGTTGAAGTGTATGATGAAGGGATCCATCCAACTGAGCGGGGAGACGTGGCTGCGCTTGATTTTGTTGCTGGAGGTAAAGATGGGGTCCCGGTGTGTCATGCGGTGTGTGTGGGCCCTTTCACAAGCTGAGTGAATCCAATGTTTTGTAGGCTGTCTAGTTGGTCTGTTGTGTTGGAATCTGTGGGGTCACTGAGATGGAAGTTGAGGTCTCCTAGCAGTTAGAAGTCTTTGGAGTTTATTGGCGAATGGGGTGACGAGATCAGTAAGGAGAAGGATGAAGTTGCTCCAGGGTCCCTGTGGCCGGTATGCGAGGATACCCTTCATGGTGGTTTTGCCGTCTATCTGGAGCTAGAAATGTAGCTGTTCTAAGAAAGTAGCTTCTGGGTCATTGGTGGTGGTGCATTTGATGGTGTATCTTTGGATGATGGCGATGCCCCCAACTGCTTTCATGGTTCAGTCCTGGTGCAGGATCTTGTATCATGGTGGAATGGCGTTGGCGATAGAAGGGGCATACGAAGGGTTGGACCAGGAAGACGAAGTCTGGTGTGTGGGAGTGGATAAGGCCCAGACCTAAGTTGTGTGCTTGCTGGCAGAGTGGGTGTTGAGGAGCATGCATACGAGTAATTGTTGATGAGCAGGTGAGGTTTTGTACAACATGTGGATGAGGGTGCTGTGTGAGTGGGTGTGGGTGGTGGGTGCAAGAGTTCAGTGGCTGGTGCACCCACTGCATGCATCTGTTGTGCGTGTCTGCAGCTTGGTCGCACATCAGACTACATTAGGCATGTCATGGGGTGGGCGGGAACAGTTATCGGCGGGAACGGGGAGAGCAGAAACCAGGCAGCAAGCAACAAGTAGGTAACAGCTGGAACAGGACAGAACTAGACTAAGCTAGTCCAGGAACTAGTCCAGGCAGAGGAACAGGCAAGTTGTTGCGCAACTGGGTGCCCAGGTGCCTATTTTTAAAATTAATTGAGAATATGAAATTCGTTTTTTTGTATCAAAGTTATTTTTTTGATCTATAATGAACAGATGTTTTATTATAAATATGTTTAAATATTTGTATATTGCTATATAGGAAATACTTTTTAAAGTTTAGGAATTAGAATGGGATATTTAACCCCTCCAAAGTGCACTATTTTCGCTACTGTTGCTAAAATTGGATTGGGAATAGTAATCTAACCTGTTCAAAGTCCAACACTTTCTCTACTATTGACATATATTGGAGTGGAAATGATAAATCTTACCTTTTAAAGTCCAACACTTTCCCCTTTTTTGTTTATGTTGGAGTGGGAATGGTATATCTAACCCCTCTAAAGTTACCCCGCCATAGTTCAACATTTTCCAATTTGCTTGCATTGGTGTGGGAATGGCAAGCATTAACAATTTAAAGATTTTCCATTCAGCATAAAATCTGCACAAAACATGCTGAACAACTATTTGACAGTGGTCACAGCATACCTATGTCACCAGGACATTGATCTGTGTCCTTACCTTGAAACCTGGCTGGAGAAGAGAAGTTCATTGGAGACAAAAACACACACACACACACAGAAAACAGCAATTTTGCATATTCCTGAATTCACCAACAGTGTCGAAAAATCTAGTTTTCAACCTCTACAGGATAAAGCTTATCTGACAGTAGAAAGGGTTATGGCCTTTCAGAATTGGATTTCTCTTTATTAGATGTCACAATATCTGAGAGGAAAGTAATGAAACTCTTAGAAAGGATGGTGTCTTGTATTTCTTTGGTCCTCCTGCCAGGTTAATGTATGTGTTGACTTCAGGAATGCTTAATGAGTCAATGGTATTGAACGGCAGCATGGGAAGATCAAGGGACAGATTTACTAATACCTCACACATTTTGTGAGAGGGATAGAGCAGGATAATGCCATAGCTACTAAGATTTGGTGGTGCTGTTCTCTTCCCAAGCACTGGTGCACTTTCTGGTGCACCTTCTGGTGCACCACACTGCGAAGGTGAATGTGTGAGTCTAGCATAGATATTTTACTGAGATGATACCTTCCAGTACAACATACTATGCCTAGACTTACTTTAAAATCTGTCTTCCTTTGTATGCACTCTGCACAATGCAAAGCCCATGTAAAGTTACAAAGGTTTGGAGAAAAAACGTTCCTCCTCCTTTGCACTTGAAACAAGGAGGCATATTTTTGGGCACAAAGCTCTGTATCCAAATGTTATTGAATAGGGTTTGGCATAAAAAGCAATGGGTGGCACATGGGTATTCACACATAAGGGGATATGTACAAGCCCCTTATCGCCACTGGAACGTCACTTTTTGTGACGTTCCTGTGCTGATAGTGGCTATGCCGTATTTACAAGGCAGCGATAAGCCACTTAACGAGGCTTAACGCTTCCTTGTAAATAAGGCCTCCTTTCACGCAATGCTTAGCCTGAAAATGGCAGGCAGTGGGTATTGCAGTGGGCGTCCAACCGCAACACCCATTAATTTTGATGCTGCCCCTATTTACAAGGGCAGCGTAAATAGGAGGCATCGCAAAAAGTAAGACCAGGGAAAACCTGGTCTGAAGTTGGTGAAACGAGGAGAAATGCTTTATTTCTCCTTGTTTGTGCTTTTTCCATGTGTGCTGCCTTGTGGAAAAGCAAAAAGCCTTGGATTGTGTATGTACAGAAAGGTGACCCTTCCTGCACATAAACAATCCTAAAAAAAATTACATTTTGTAACTTCCATGTGTGCTGCATTAAGCAGAACACATAGAAGTGATAAAATGGCATTTCAGGAATGTTTATGTGCAGGAAGGGACAACTTCCCACACATAAACAATCCTCCCCTGCACGCAGGTGCAAGGGTACCTGCGCTGGCGCTACACTGCTAGGTGTAGCGCCAGAGCAGGGGGAAGTGCACGACTGCACCATATCCCTGTAAATATGGTGCAGCCTCGCGTTTCTGAAGTGGTTGAGTGAGGCGTTAAGCCATGATGGCTAATGCCTCACTCCACCACTTCTTTGTACATTTGCCCCATAGTAACATAAAGCAACGCAGGGCGAGATTCTGCATTGCTTTTAGGCAGCTTTCTAAATCAAAACAAGTGTTGGGTGAAAAGTAAATCTGAAATCAACACTGTGCTCCTGTCTGTGTCACGTTTGATGTTTTTGTATCGGAGCAAAGTGTGATACATCCAGCCCACAATGTTGATCAAGCCCAGTGTTGACTGCACTCCAGTGCTGGAACACCCACAATCTATCATTGGGCGGATTGTTTCTGGATCCGAAAGCTGGTGGTGGTATGCGCAGTGTAATTAAATATGGAATTTAGGGGCATATCAGCAAGGGCCGGCGATAATTATCGCTCAGCGCTCTTAGCGTGAGGATAATTATCGCCGGCCAACTCTAAATTTTATCTATCAGCAACGCTTATCTCCAAAGCGATAAAATTCAAAGCGCAAGCTGCCAAATGTGAGATTATCGCTGGAAATACAGCGATAATCCCACAAGGTTTGGCGATAGCTTGCTGATAGGGATAGACATACTTAGCCATGATATCCACCTTACATAGGATATCATGGCTAAGTCAGAAAATGACCAGACGTAAAAAAGCAGCGTTAACCGCGGTTAGCGCTGCTTTTTTTTTATCTCTAACAGGGTTAGCGATATCCTTGATAATAGGAGAAATGTCGCTTAGCGACATTTCTCCTATTATTTTACTCTAGAACGCCCCCTTTTCATCTCATTAGAGATGCAAGGGGAAGCGTAGAGTAAAAGGGTGCTAACATGCAAATTTGCGCTAGTTTTATATCTTCTTTGTTTGCTTTTAAAGCCAAAAAAGCTGAGATAAAGCCCTTGTTGATATGCCCCTTGATATTTAAGTAACAGTATCCCGCGAACGATCATGTTTTGTAAATATGTCACAGAAAAGTAATTCAACTCTTCACTCCTGTCCAATGGAGCAAGGTATATCTCAGTCCCATATTTTTTGTTAAGGAAAAAGTGTATAAAAAATACTCACGTGCCTCAATGTTTGTTTTCCTGTCTTTGAGGGCCCGGGATACCTGCCCCGGATATATCCCTGTGGCTGGAATGTGGCTGCATTGTTCCCTGCACTGGTAGACACTTTAAATACAGCCGAGGATTCCCGCAATGCAGGAGTTACCCGCCTCAAAGCTTCTTTGTCCGGGTGCACCCGGACGAGCCTCCCCAGATCTCCCTGTGCATTATTATCTACGCTGGGGCGCATTGAATACATTTGAGGATTCCTGCAGCGCGGGACATGCTCGGACCAAGAGCGGGCCCGTCTGTGCCAGGCCAAGGATGAGCCGACCCTCTTTCATCAGCACAAGGAGATCTTGATTAATCTAACTATTTTAGTTGAGTGTTCAACAAACGCGCTATTGGCAAGCGCAAAGCAACTGGTTCAGCTACAGCCCCCTGCAGAGTACGATTGACAGTATGCTAGAAAAGGCGGTGGGGGTCAGAAGCCATTAAATTGCTATGACTTAACGTTGATTATCACTTGATCAGGGTCTAGTACTTGGGGTAGTAACAAACACTGACAGTATTCCTACCGCTGGCGTTGGTAATGGTGATAGCGCTGTTGAGTGGCAGACGACTGCATAAATCGGCGGTAATAATATTGAGGGGCACATTTACAAGCCCCTTGTGACAATTTTACGCCGCCGTTTCGTCACTTTTTGTGACGCAGTAGCGGTGTAAACAATGGGCCACGTTGTGGCCCATTTACAATGTGACGCATCTAGGGAGATGTGTCCCGTTCTAAAGCCCTGCGCCACATTATACCTGCATCAGGTATAATGTATGCAGGGAGGGCATTCCGATGCAAAAAGCCATGTAGAACTGACGTAGTAAAATTTACAAAGTTTTACTGTGCCACTCTACACCTTCACTGCTTCAAAATCCCTACACCTTCTAAGACCAGGCGTAAGGAATGACGCAGGGCTTTTTGAAAGGGACTCACCTATCTGTTGTGGCGCAGTGTTGGAGTTGCATCACTTTCATGAACAACTCTAGCAATGTATCACTTTTGTGCCAACAGATGAGCCAGAATTTCTGACGCATCTGTTAATCTTTGCGCCATGGAGCACTGTATTGTAAATACAGCTCATCCATGGTGGCGCAAGGACATTTGGCGCTGGTGCAAGGAAACTGACGCATCTATGCAGATGCGTCAGATTCTTATAAATTAGGCCCTGAGAGTTTACTCAGTGCTACCAACAGTTCTTCAGTTCCTTCGAGTTCTGTATCAGCCCAGTCACCCGACGTACCTTACATCTAAGTGGAGAAAAGGTACATTCCCTCCACCCCTACACAAGCCCTAGACAGAGTTTCCAAAACCCTGATCTCCACTTTATAAGCAATATTGCTGTAAAGTCTCAAAGATTTTACAGGTGCAGCTTCACCCACTCTTGTACCAACTGAGCCGCATTCAGTACCAGCTGGATAAATTGCAACTTGCTCAATCTAAAAATAATCTCTTTCCCCCAGCTTACAGCACTTGTTTGCGATGTAATTGGAATGCAACTAATTTGCCAGTATGGATGCCTGTATCTACTAACTGCGGGACCAAATCACTAATGGATGGATCTTAACAGACAACCATCACCAAGTTGGTAATCAGTTCTGCTAGAACCCAATAACAGAGTACAAACAGGGTGGCTTACTTTTTCCTAATCAGACAGTCATAAATTTGCCACCCTTCTCCAGTCTCTATGTAGTGTAAGCCCAGGTGGTAAACTCCACTCCGCTTGCAGAGTTAGCGGAATTTGGGCACCCCTCGTTCCACGGAGGAATGCGGAATTCCTGAATTCTACCATTCGGGGGCGAAGCAGAGTTTTTTTTCCATTTGCGCGTGAGTTTTCTTTTGGTGCAAACCACTAATGACAAGACTCTTGGGCCGCTTGCAAGCCTGCACAAAACGTCTCACACTGCTAGCGAGCTCCTGCAAGACTTCATGCTCACTTGCACGGATTCTGTCCAGTCCGGCTCCAATCTAGCATTCTTAGTGCCCATCACAATCATAAACGGAGTTGTCAAGCAGCTTTTCTGCTTGAGAATGCAGCTGAGAGGCATTTGGAGAGGATTTGCTTCTGAATCTGGCTGTTAAAGTGGTTTTGTGTGCGAGAAGCCATTTTTTAAATTTCTTTTTAAACCTCAAGGAAGTGCCCCTGAGACTCCAGCTTCCTGTTCCTGTCCAGCAGGCTCCTCCCAGTGCTTTGTCCCTCTCCTGGTCACTTTTCATTGGGATTTGGACCTGGAAGGATCACTCTCCTTGTCTGCTGCATATATACCATTGGATTTAAGGACTTTGTTTTTGAGATATCACAAGAAAGTTGAAAAAACAGTAGATAGGGTGTAGTTTGACTGGATTTATTTGTGCATTTTTATTCGATTTTCTAAATATATTGTGGTGGGTGGCCTGCAGTTTTAGTAGGGATCTAGTTATTATTTTGCATGACATTTATCTTCTTTTGTAAAGGAAAAATGTTGTACAGTTCAATACATTTTCTTCTCCATGTTTTTTAATAGGTTTGCAATATTGATTGATTTAATTCACTATGTGGCCTAGTCTGCCAAAGGGCCTTTCTTGCCAGTAGGCCCTGTACTATCCGTGGGTGCATGAAACAACTGTTTCTGTGGTGTCTGTAGAATTGAAACATAATTTAGGCTATGGATGGCATTGGATTAAAATGCAAAATATGTTTTTTGTGATATTTCATATTTTTTTACCTGCAAGCAATGTTTAGGTGGGGTAATGCCTTTGAAGGATGTGTGTTGTTGTGAACATTTTTAGCCCTGTTAATTTTCATTATTGGCATTGCTGAATTAATGCTGTGTTCACTGTGTTACCATGCCTCTTTTGTTTGGCCAGTGTGTGTGCATGCGTGTTTGGCATGGGCCACCATTCACCTTTGTTGTTCAGTATGCCATGTGGCCAGGGGCCCTTTTGTATACTCAGTGTCCAACCTAGGCCTGCATGTGTTCTTTGTTTTTCAGGCCTCCTGCTTGTTGTTGTTCTGACCATGTGGCTAGCGCCATTTTGTGTAGTCAGGCAGTGTGCTTTTGCCATAGTACAGCATGCCTTCTCTGTTTGTTACCATGCCCCCTTGCTGGTTGTTATTGTCTGACCATGTAGCTGGCAGCCCTTTTGTGTAGCCAGCCAGTGCGCTTTCCCTATAGGCCTGCATGTCTTCTTTGTTTGTGGCCCTGCCTTCTTGCAGGTTGTTGTTGTTGTCTGACCATGTGGCTGGTGGCCTTTTTGTGTAGCCAGCCAGTGTGCATTTCCATAGGCCTGCATGTCTTGTTTGTGGCCATGCCTTCCTGCTGGTTGTTGTTGTGACCTTGTGGCTGGCGGACGTTTTGTGTAGCCGGCCAGTGTGCTTTTGCCATAGGCCTGCATGTTTTTTCTATTTGTGAGAGACCATGCCTCTTTGCTGGTTGTTGTTGTTCTGAACATGTGGCTGGTGGCCATTTTGTGTAGACAGCCAGTGTCTTTTGCCATAGGCCTGCATATTTTCTCTTTTTTCCTCATGCCTCCTTGCTTGCTGTTTGACCATGTGACCGGTGGCCATTTTGCGTAAGCATCCAGTGTGCTGTTGCCATAGGCTTGCATGTGTTGTTCTTCTATCATTCTGTCGCGGCCATGCCTCCTTGCTTGCTGGTTCACAATGTGGTCAGTCAGTGGCCATTTTGTGTAGGTAGCCGGTGTGCTTTTCCATAGGCCTGCATGTCTTCTCTTTGTTCCCAATGCCTTTTTGCTCTGTGTTGTTGTTGATGACCATGTGGCAATGGCAGGAAGCCATTTTGTGCGTCCAGCCATTGTGGCCCTTTGCCATATACTTGAGTAATGAGATAACAGCTTATTAAATTATAATGATATGCTTGAGGATAATGTCACTTATTTATAAATATTTTATTTTATTTTTTTTCAATTTTATTTTTTCAATTTGTTAATTATTTTTAAATTTTTAAATTTATATTATTTTTTATGTTAATTCCCCACTTTTATATTTATTTAATTTTTGGCTTATATTTGTTTAACCATTTTCATAACATCTGGCATCAATGAATCAACCCCATGTCTGCAATAGATGCACAACAGCATTAATTGTTTAACCCCTTCAGCGCGGCGCGGATTTCTGCGCCACGCTGAAGGTTCCGTGCGCGGGCGGGGCCATGACGGAACGGTTCCGTCATGCGCACAGCTCAACCGACGTGCATGACGGAACCGTTCCGTCATGCGCGTCGAAGGGGTTAAGGATTATTCAATTGTAATTTATCAGCTGCACCTCCCTGATTGCCAAATTCCACGTGATGCACATAAATCAAACAGTTACATTTGTGTGTTTTGTTGTTTCTCTTTCTTATCTTTCCTGAGTATGCACCATGAAAGTTTATGTTGGTGTAGTTTTGCGTTTTATGAATGAACACTGTATTGTTAAATATTTATAATAACTTAAGTAACCACACTAAATGATACTGCTTGTTTGTACTACTTCTTGAACAGTGACAATGGCCTGTTTCACTGATGTTTTTCTTGGCTATTTGTTTTTGGGTGCATAAGGAAAGAGACATCATCTTCAGTATTGCCTGACAGAAGACCTGTGCACGACGTGATGTGGGACTGGCTAAGTACCTCGATCATCGCTTCAGCCTGTTGTACAGCTAAGTGGCACTGCTAACTGACAGCTTCAAGATGGCCCCAAAGGAAGGTGCTGCCAAGAAAGTGGCTAGTGGGGAGCAGAAAAAGCAGATTCCCACCACTGCCGTGACCAACCGCAACCTTTTTCAGGAAAGTTGTGCCTGCTGCACTGGCCTCTGGCGAGAAAGCTCAGAGGAGCACTCCTGCATCAACAGCGCCACCCCCCTAAGCCCAGGACCACGTCTGTCAGTGAGGCAGCCAGAGCAATCATGTCAATGTGACGAGAAGTAATTTTGAATTGGATCTGTCCCTTTCACAAAGTAGTACACAATCAATTCAGTAAACACAGCAAAGTGGACAGCAGCTGCAACCAGCAATGGTACATTTTATGCCACATAATTACACTGTTCCTGAAACAGCCAAACAGGAGGTTGAGCTTCCTTCAGAGCAAGAAGTTGAACCTCTTCTTTTAGAATTATTGGCTGCCAGATCTCCACCAAGGAAAAGGAAGGGTACTACAGCACCATCTTCTCTGAGCACCACTCCTTATGATGATGATAGACAGAGACAACATGTCCACATACCTCCAATTCTTCTTCAGGCATTGGTAGTGGCCTGGTAAAAAAGTTGTCCTCCCCAGTTTGGAACTTTTTTTACAGTTAGCAAAGAGGGGGAGCACATTGCAATATGCACCATTTGCCGCACACATGTTGGTCAAGGTAAGTGTGGTACACATTATGGTACTGGAGGCCAGACAAACCATATGAAAAAAACATCACATAATCAAGTGGGAAGGCCCTTAAAAAATTACTGAATTTGGGTGTGGTGGTGGGGAGAGTCGGTGAACATCAGCTACAAGTTCAATTACGGGGAAGGTGATGATGATGAGGAAGAAGAGGGTGACATCTTAATGCAAAGCAGCCCTGTCCCCTGCAGTGTGCCAGCAGATTCACCCACCCACCTCAGCGACTTCACAATGGTATAAGAAGACTCAGAATGAGATAATGGAGACACCGAGGCATACAGTGACTGCCCCGCCACCATGACACAAATTGAGTCTACCAATAGCATCTACTTCTTAAAATATGTCTGTGTCAGTGCTCCAAGAAAAGAAAAAAATCCAGGCTACTATTATTGGTATGTTTAGGCAGGAGGGGCCCTATAAGCGAAACCACCCAACTGCGTGTTTGTAAAATGGGAAGCTGGAAAAAATGTTCGTGCTTGGTCTCCTCCCTTTGGGGCAAATTTATGTTCCCTGGCGCATCCCTGCAAATCAGCAAGGATGCGCCAGGGAAGATGCGTCACGCAAGTTTGCCCTTGCGCCACCGCAGATGCGCCGCATTTACAATGCGGTGCATCGCGGCGCAAGGACAAGCATATGCGTGACGCATCTGCCGGCGTAAGGTTGGCGCATTGCTGGAGTTGCGTCGCAACCGCGATGCAGCTCCAGCAAGGCTCGCGGTGCCCCTATCCCTAACATGCTGCGTCAATCCTTACGCCTGCTTCAAGCAGGCGCAGGGATTTGACGCAGCATGGCCGGAAAAGTGACTGAGTGAAATCTTGTAGATTTCTCTCAGCCACTTTTCGGAGGCCTTCCAGCCCCTTCCCCCCTGTGCAGGTACGCCCACATGTGGCGCAAGCTTTACAACGTGACGCACCTCCCTAGATGCGTCACGTTGTAAATCTGCCGCAGCATGGCGCTGGCTTTGCGCCGCCGCTGCATCACAAAAGTGACGCAACGGCGCTGCAAAAGTGACGCACAGGGCTTATAAATCTGCCCCTTTGTCTTTTGTGGAAGGAGTGGGATTCTTAGATTTTGTGGCAGCCATTTGTTCAAAATGGAAGGTTCCAAGTAGGACCTTTTTCGGCAGAGTGGCTGTTACAGCACTGCATCATGATGTGCTGCAGTTGGTTGGACAAGCTTTGTAGCAAAGTGTTGTTCACACCATCCACATAACGACAGACATGTGGACCAGTTGTCAGCTGACTGATTATATGTGCATCACTTCACACTGGATCTCTTTTGCAGGGTTAAAGCAAAAGATATCTTCAGGTCTTGGCCCTGAAGAAAGTTTTAAGACCGTTCGGCGGCATGAAACAGTGGACATGTTCATGATGGAGAAATCACATCTTGAAGGTATTTAACAGCAAGGTGTAAGAATGTCTGCGACAAAGAGGTCTTACAATTTGATTTGTTTCAATGGTCAATAGCAGTAACATAGTCAAGGCCATGTCAGACGGAGGCTATTTCAGGGTCCTGTGTTTTGCCCATTGCATTAACCTAGTGGTGCAAGACTTCCTCAAAAGGGATGACATAGTCAGCAACATACTGACCACTTGCAGACGAATCTGCACCCATTTCAGCCATTCTTTTAAAGCCCAGAAGCGCCTGAGGATTATTCTACGTAATAATAGAGTACCAGTTAAATCTCTGATACAGGAGGTGCCAACACATTGGAACTCCACCTTTTGCATGCTGCAAAGACTGTTTCAGCAGTGCAAACAGATCAATAACTATGTCATTTAAAGAGGAGGGGATGCAGTTGGGAAAGCTATGACCATGGATGCGGACAAATGGGGCATAGTCAAATGCCTGACAAAAATGCTACTGCCTTTTGAGGTTTTCACACGGGAAGTTAGCAAGGAGGACAGTACGATGGGCTAAGCTATCCTGTTATTGCATCTCCTATAATACCAAGTAAAGAAGGTGTCTGAAAGGTTCGACTCTGCAGGTGTGAATAAAAACACAGAAGCACATGTCTTGGTTGAGACCTTAGTCCTGCGCTTAGCTTCTAATATAAGGCAGCAACATGACATAATTGAGTCCAAAGAGTACATATTTGCCACACTACTTGACCATGATGCCAACAAATTCTGCCCACTTTTATCCCTTTTTCTGAAGGGGATGCTTTAAAATACAAGAGGTGGATTGTAGAGCAGGCCAGTGACTTGGAAGAAGAATGGCTGGAACTTCGAGTCCCCCCCCCAAGAGAGGCAGTCTTGTCTCACAGCACACAACAGCACCATCAACCAGAAAACCGGCAACAACAACAAAAGAAAGACTGGACCCAAACTCGGCAGTGTATTATTTTCAATTGGCAGGGCTCGAGTTCAGAGTAGAGGTGATGGCAAAACAGGTTGAGCAAGTGGCAGCACCAATGACCAGCCACAGGATATTCCAGGATAATCTGGATGTTCCAAAAGAGGTCTATGTGGATCAAAATCCATTGATGTATTAGTATGGGAAGATGCGCCAATGGCTAGAGATCATCAGGCTGGAAATAAAGTATCTGGCTTGTCCTATCAACCAGTGTGTCTGCTGAACGTGTGTTCAGTCCAGCTGACGTGATCGTCACAGTGAGAAGGGCCAGTCTCTCACCTCAAAATGTGAAAAGATTGACTATGATCAACATGAACCAACATTTTATACCACATATTACACCATTCCTGAAACAGCATCACAGGAGCAGGAAGAGGATGATTGGTCCAAAATTGAATCAAATGTGTTAGCTGACCAACTTCTGGGTGAACCACCAGAGCTTGAAGACGAACTCTACTTCCCAGACTAAGTATGCCTGTGCCCCCATAGAACTTTTACATTTTTCTTGTTGAACTTAGTTCTTTCTTTTCAAAAACATAAAAATATGAGCTAAAGGGAACATAATTTTTTTATGTCAGTTTTATGCTGCCCCATCTTTTTTAATAGTCACATATATATTGCCGAATTGCAGTTGGACCAGTGTGCATTGAAGAAGCCTCCACAATTCCTTCATGACATTGAGGAAAATGCCTGCCCCCCTCGCATGCCTATTCATTTTTGCATCATTTAGCACTCAAAGGCCTGCCTAGTAAGATTATTAATTATTACCTACAAGACTGCCTGCCAAGACCAAATTCCAATGTGTTGCCTGCATCAAAGATAATTGAATACCTATGTGAACTACCTACGCTTGGATTGGATGAGGTAACTTCAACTATTGCAACAGTGAGTGACTAATTGTACGAGTGATGATTTAAGTTGATTGATAATTCATGTGGTGGCAAACACTGAGGTAGAGTGTGTGTTAAACTGTAATATGGGAAATTTCTTGAGAAGATTATTGATTTGCATTGTTTGGGGCTTGAGTGATGGGTGCTCATTTTTTCCCTATAGGTGATGATCAGCCCTTTCACACTTAACCCAATTTAATTAATTGCAGGGTGTTCTCCTTTTTTTAGGTTCTTCAGAGACTAAAACAGTCACTTTAGTTAACAAAAAAAAACCAATGCAAAATTCTGCAATTCTGTTTCATTCTCTACTTCTTCTTCAGCAGCAGTGCACTGCATTCCACATCTATCTTGCTCGGGTCATTGGGATTCATAAATGATGATGATGGCGTTACTCAAAGTCAGGACTGGAGGAGTATCATGGAAGAACTCAGGGCAAGAGCTGCAGGACTACCTCATCAATATCTAGAAGCCAGATGTTATCGTATATACTTTTTACCTGCTTTCAAAGGTAAACCAAGGGTTTGAGTCCTAGTACTCAGCTTTGTGGAATAGAGATGTACGTTTGTGAAATGCTGCTCTGTGTGCATGTTGAACTTGTGGCAAAGGGGATTCTTTGAGTCCCTCTTTTGTTTTTGTTTGTGCTGCCTTGGAGTCTTCTTGATACACTTCTCACAAACCTTACCTTCGTTCTGTCCTTCTCCTTGACTCTAAAATAAAAGTTTCTGTTTTACAATCCGCAGGCCTTCTTCTATTCTCCTTCACAAATGAAAGGTAAAAGCTAGCTGAGCTCAACAGCACTCCTGCTTACCTACTGGACCAGTGCAGACATGCCCAAAAGAGTGGACATTCCCGAGGAGAATGCAGATGCACCACCCTATTTTGCAATACAATGTCATTTTTCTTTTAACAATCATATTAACTAAAAGAACTGGGTGGGTGGTTTCACTCCCTAAACTAGAAGACAGAAAACATTTAGATACATGGCTACACTGGGTCTCGGGGGCAGAAGAACTGTTTGCAATGGATGTATCTGTACTCTGTCATACTCATTTCTTTGTTTCCTTCTAACAAGTGATAGATGGCGAATGATGTGCTGCTGCTTATTGCCCGTATGAATGTTGGCCTTGTGTTGTAGGGTTTATCTTTGTCAAACCTTTCCATAAATCCCATTACCCATCCATTCATCAAACCCCTAATCCTCTTCCCCCAAGCTGTGTGGTTTATTGAGGTGTGGCTTAAATTACACCATCAATGGATCACACATTTGGTGAGGCGGATGTGGGGAAATCAACATCAACTTACTGTAGAATCTTCTAAGCAATAGCCCACACCAGCCCATTACCAAGCTGCGCATTAAAAATTATCCACATACTTTTAGATATAGAATGAAGAGATTCATCATCATTTAAGCCTTGTGTTGCCTAACATTAAATGCCTACCATAAGCTTGTCGACTTCAGACTTTGAGTCCATTTTTTATAACTTGAGAAGTTCATAAATAATTCTGCTAGCTCCACATTAGCCAACACATACTAGTATAGCTATTTTTTCTATTTTAGCACAATCAGGCATTCTCATTGTGTCACCACATAGTACTTAGGTTGAATCGATTCTTTGTAAATCTTTGGTAAATATATAACCCGCTTACTCAGTCTTTCTACTTTCATTTAGTTGCCTATGGTGGATACTCAATCAATCATTCAGATCAGTGCTACAGTTGGAGCTCACCTGGGTTGAACTGGAAGTGGGACCTCACTTGTGAGGTTGTGATGCCTCCCTGTTATTGCTGCATATATATTCAGGTAAGACAACTAGTATGGATGGAATTTAACTTAGTAAGAAATAAATTAACTGCTACTGTTTTTATCTAGATAGTTCAGAACTTCGACACAATATAGGTCACCATGGCAGCATTCCCCCTAATGGTCAAGATAGTTGGAGAAGTATAAGCCTAGACTCTATAACTAAGTGCTACGCTCTCTTAAGTTACAAGCACATAAACAGGCTGTGTAAAACTACTTGAAGGCAGCAGTGCAAAGTAAAAGTTAAATAAACTACTTCAGGCATAAATTTAAATTAGAAAAATAGTTTCCCCTTTTATTTATTTACAAACCCTCTCCACCCAAACAACATGCTCACCTCTCTCCTAAACAAAACTGACCCAAGCCCCAAAATTCAAAATGTCCAAGAAAGTCTCTTCAGTCCCATTCCCCTTGCCACCCTCCCGACCAAGCCCCAACAAACAACAAATCCCTCTCACAAAACCAACAAATAAAAAAAGGGCTAAAAGAGGGAATTATGGACGTCGGTTCGGAGCTGGTCCATGCTCGGTGGCTCGACCCTCGATGGTGTTCAGCTGCTGCAGGATGCAGTGCAGCAATGGCATGTTGCCATTCTAGTGGGGGGGAGGAGTAGCAGCAGTTGTGTGGCGGCAGCACCGGTGATGGGATGGCTGGGAGGCTGGAGGCTGAGGGGGAGCAGCTGCACTGGGGCCTGGCTGTTTGTTGTGCATTTATTTCTTCCTTCTCCTCTTCCAGGACCACAAGCTACTGCTATTCCTGCTGGATAAGCTCCAGCCTCTGCCACCGCAAATGGGCCACTCTCTCCTGCCTGTCGGTTGGTCAGGCTGGACCAGCAGTAGCAGCTATATTGAGAAAAACAAAAAAGACAAATTGTAAGTAATGCTCTGTGTAAACAATTGTTTTAAATAACTGGGTGTCACAGCAGCAGTACATTGCTGGTCCCCTAGGGGCATTGGAATTCATTTAATGTGATTATGATTAAGAGAGCCACTAGGCCAATTTTATGTTTTACCCACAGATGTTGCCAAACATAAAAAAGCACTGACTGTGTGGCTGAAAAGTAAAGGGCAGAGAATAACATCACAGGATTGAAAATACTGCAATTAGATTTTTTTTCTACAGGCTTCTCAAGTAACTATAAACAGAGTCAGACACTTTGAGTTAAAAAATAAAAGACTTCTCATTGATGAGTGCGGCATAATGCACTATATGAAGTACAAGTTGTGTGTGGTGCTAAAATAATGAAAACCTACTACGTACCACGCACTATTCACTTGTTTGTAACAAACAAACCACTGTTTAACCGTGAATAAACAGAAATGTAAACCAAAAGAGTAGGAATTAAGCGTTTAAATTGATGTTCAAGTATATCAATACAAAAATCATAATAACATTTCCATATAAACGTCACATTAAATTATATGTAAGTACAGCACATTAATAGTCCTTAATAGTGTGTACACTTTTCATGAAAAATTCCCAATAATAGAACGATGATTGAATTCTTCATCTGTTTCTGAGCAAAAAGCCCGATGCATTTCGGGATTATAAATCCCTTCGTCAGGGGCAAAACTGAAATGAATGTATTAAGGAATTATACATGTATAGAATAACTCTTTGGTGGATCATATTAACACAGCGGCTTATGGCAGCATGCACTGATGGTGTGGGAACACAAATAATAATAAGCACCATGTGGACAACTCTGAATTGGTGTGATTAGGACAAAAGAGTAAGTGAAAGAAACAGCCCATAAGGAAGAATGTATTGATGGAGACCCGTGATGGTGTCAAAACTGCAAAAGAAATAATTATTTGTGAATAGAAGAGGTGTTGTGTGATATAGATAGCTTTGAAATAAAATAGCGATCAAGGCTCACCATGACTTGTACTGTGATGTAATTCAATACAGAATGATAATGCTAATGAGAAAAAGAAACACACGGGAATGTTGGCACAGTGAAAATAATCGCCAGTTTGCCTATTGAAGTAAGAAACGTGATGTAGATAACAACGCTCACCTCAAATGAGATGATAGAATGCTAGTAGCTGGACAAAATTTCTCAAATGCAAACAGGGGGTAAGGTCTTCTCGGTAACCTGTGTAAATAAAGTGAAAGTACTAAGTGCAAGGTAGCGCGATGCTCATAAACAAACCGAGCAGGTAAAAGGTCGTATTCTTACCGGGTGATGTTCTGAGAAATCCTGGCTAATCGGAGTCAAGTGGAATGGTAAATAGAACGGACCGGAAACTCGCAATGCCGAGTGAGTCACGTGACGAACGTAATGAAAATAGATGAGTTACTGGCGGTAGTTTTCAAGTTAAACTACTAAGGAGAAAATGGAAAAAATTACGGGTAGTGGTAAAAATGCGGGAAAAAAGACCAGAAATCGGTGTAAGAAGAATACCAAAACAAAGGAAATGAAGATACCTAACTTGCCAAGAAATGAGAATAAAAAAAGTATAAAGTGAACAGCAATTTAAAGGCTTAATTCCTACTCTTTTGGTTTACATTTCTGTTTATTCACGGTTAAACAGTGGTTTGTTTGTTAGAAACAAGTGAATAGTGCGTGGTACATAGTAGGTTTTCCTGCTACATTATTTATCTTGTCTCAGTATCCGTCATGACAGCGGATTTAATACCACAGCACCCATTATTAACACACTATAGGCTTTTTCATCTATTGATTAAATAGGAGTGCACCTTTATCTCATATGCACGCTAAAATAATGAAGCCATGTCCATTGCTAGCCAGCACCTCTGCTAGTTTGCTACTGTCTGCAGCTGTAGTTGACAATTATCTATTTTAATTCAAATGGACCTGCTCTTACCCAAATGCATTTCTCTTGCTACCAAAGGGGCAGATGAACGATAAATAAGATAAACTACGTCAGTAACACACTTCATGTATGAAATGCAGCTAGTAAAATATTATCATATCTGCCGTAAGTAGACGTTGAGGAAAATTAATCTAATGTAGTGCACTACAGGTAAAGGGATGGATTATATAGATTTTATTTGGCACATTTGTCACTATGTATCCCATATGCCAAACTTGATATCAAATCATAGACTTCCTCCCACTTTACTCTATGGCCTCATCCACCACCACGTATTTCCCAAAATGACATTTGCTGGGCAGTAACCAAGGAAATGAGACTAGATTTTCTCTACTGCAGGGGCTAGGGTAGAGGGATTAGGCAGGTAGGGCAGACATTTAAAAAATAAATGAATATATATAGATATTGTATCAATTGTTTAAATGTCTAAATATTATTTCGACACCACATGGAGTTTGTACAATGTAAATAAGGTCAAGCTTTTCTCTATGTTCATTGGAAATCAACACGTCATGTCAGTCACGTGGTCATTAACACATTTGCACTTTCACTTTAAAAGGGAGTTACCTCCATTATGCCACTGTCATGCGATCAAGGCTCAGGCGAGACGAAACGCGTAATGGCGACAAAGGAATAAAAGAATATCTTTGCACAAATTTCTGGGTCCGTGTCCATCCTTCGGGAGAGCCGTTTGGTGAAAGTCAGCGGAGGAATACTTGCAATATATATATATATATATATGTGATGTCCTGTTACAATCGTGCTGCAGTCTGAGATTCCTTCTGGCCGTATGCAGTAATAAGAACAATATTATGGCATTCCATCTACTCACCTGACTGTCATCATACGGTATTCCATGTCTAACATCAGTGCATGTGCCAAAAATAACTTTCCAAATGGTGTTTAATGCGAGGACTTCCAGTTCGTATGTTCGCAGAATGAACATTGCACTATGGGATTTGCAGTTTTCCAAACTCAGTCACGTGATTAAAACCTTTTAAACAACTTCTGAGCTTACGCCTGCATCTTCTTCCACCTGTGAGCAAGGCTATTTAAGCCGAAATGTTAGGAAATGGAAGCTGGCGCTGCTCGACCGAGCAAGGTATTTTAACTGCAGTAGTGGGCTTGAATATGTTTGTTTCTGCACAGTGAGTGTAATTGATGGGCTGCTCCGTGCCCATTCCTTTGAAGCCGCCCTGTATGGTCTGGGGGTCCAGAACGAGAGACTTTGTTGTGGATGTTAATGGAGGAGCCTGACCCACTCGCGCACCAACCTACAAAAGGATATGCTAATCAGCGAAAAAGTGATGCGTGAGGAAGGGATTTGTTACAGGCTGATGTCCTGTTACAATCGTGCTGCAGTCTGAGATTCCTTCTGGCCGTATACAGTAATAAGAACAATATTATGGCATTCCATCTACTCACCTGACTGTCATCATACGGTATTCCATGTCTAACATCAGTGCATGTTCCAAAAATAACTTTCCAAATGGTGTTTAATGCGAGGACTTCCAGTTCGTATGTTCGCAGAATGCACATTGCACTATGGGATTTGCAGTTTTCCAAACTCAGTCACGTGATTAAAACTTTTTAAACAACTTCTGAGCTTACGCCTGCGTCTTCTTCCACCTGTGAGCAAGGCTATTTAAGCCGAAACGTTAGGAAATGGAAGCTGGCGCTGCTCGACCGAGCAAGGTATTTTAACTGCAGTAGTGGGCTTCAATATGTTTGTTTCTGCACAGTGAGTGTAATTGATGGGCTGCTCCGTGCCCATTCCTTTGAAGCCGCCCTGTAGGGTCTGGGGCTCCAGAACGAGAGACTTTGTTGTGGAAATATATATATATATATATATATATATATATATATATATATATATATATATATATTACCTACTGGCGGTCGCCAGTAGGTAGTTATAGTTAGGACCACGTTTCCATAGGAAATCCGCAACATTCTATTTTGAATAACTTTGGCGCCGGTCCTCGCGAATTTTTCAAAATAGGTGGGGCGCTACGCTCCGCTCCTTCCCTGAAAGTCTCGGGGGGATTCGTCAAGCGGGGGCTGAGATAAAAGGGGGGTCCCAAAACGCGTTTTTCCCATGCATTTTTCCATAGGACCTTTAGACAGGGCTACAGCCCGAACGTCTGAACAGAATTACTAGAAATTTGGCAGAGAGGTAGTCCTCAGGTCAAGGAAGTGCCTTTTGTAGGTTTGGTGTAAATCTGTTCAGTAGATTCTGAGAAAATAGCCTTTAAATCAATATATATATCTGAGCCAGCTTACGGTGCGCTTACGGTACGCTTACCGTACGCGTACGGTGGCGTGCGCGAGCACGATTCTGATTGGCTCTTAGATCTTAGTAAACATTCGAATCGGCCGAAACCAGGAAGCGGCGGCCGCCATTTCGTGTGTTTCACTCAGAAAAAAACAAGAAAAGGGGGCAAGGAGGAGAGTTACAGACCCCCTAACATTTGTAAGGGGGTCAAAGAAGGACAGAAAAGTACAAAGAAAACATTTATTGATTTTAAAAAAAATCACGGGGTACGCGTACGGTAAGCGTACGGTAAAAAAAAAAAAAAAAAAAGAAATGAAATGCAGATTTAAGTGTTTAGATATTAGGGGGCTCTAAAAAGAGCCGTTGTGTTTATGAAGTGATTTTTAAGTGGTACCTACAAGTAAGTACCGATGCAGAGTCTAAGGTTCAAGAGGAAGACTCTGTTCCCTTCATCATTGAAGTGCACACCATCTCCTCTATAAATGTCTTGCATGTCGTAACGCAAGTTGTTGTGGTAAATGGAACCCATACCATAGTCACGGAGGAAAGCAGAAACAGATTTGTTGACGTGCTTTCTTGCTTTGTCAATCTGCGGACAGAAATGATTGGACCAGTTCCATTTTTGCCTTTGGCATATGTTAGAAAACACAAAGGCAGTTTTAGGGAAAAGTGAAAACAGTTGTGCAAAGGTGTCCTTCATAAGCATTTCCAGACCTACCCCAGTCAAAGTGCCTAGGTCATTGCCACCACAGTGCACTATTATGAGGTCAGGGTGTTGGTTTTGCATGAAGGATTTCACCAATGGCATCAATTGGTGCCACTTTAACCCTCTCTGACCAATCCATTTAATGTCTACATTTGGCAAAGCAAGGTCTCTCACCATACCTGATTTCTTTGCAAACTTTTCACTCCAGAAGACATAGCTGTGCCCTACAATCCACACTGTGAACATCTTCAAAGGAGAACTGGATGCACTCAGGAGGTGTAATTCAGTAGAATGGTAAAAAGAAATGAAAGACAGTTTGGAAATGGAGGCATACATATTTTTTTCATAAAAAAAAGAACTGATTGGCTGTTTCATACCATTCTAGAATAAAAACTAGGCTGTATGTGTAAATTAATAGAAGCATGTTTTGTATTGGTACAGAAAAATGTGTTACCAAAGAACAGCACTATGGATTTGCTGTTAGGTTTGAAAAGTCAAGCACTCTTGCTCTGTGGAATTGAAACATTGTTTGGCGAACTTCTGACCTAACTCCACACAGCAGTGTTCCATGAGCTGTTGCTATGGTAGCAGGCAGAAGTCAAGTTGGGGGAAGGGTACTAGGCAGAAGTCAAGTTGGGGGAAGGGTACTTTTGGAAAAGGGTTGGTTTTCAACCAATAGAAATGTGTGATTACATTTGAAAAAAAGGGGGAAGCACTGAGATTTGAAATTAACATGTATATATGTGGAAAAAGAGAGGGAAAGTTTGCCATTATCTGGTTCTGCTGAGAGGAGAGAGGTGTAAAGAACAGAGATCCTGGCTCTGATAATCTGCTGTTTGAGTGCCACATTTCTTTCACAACTAACTAATTTTAAAGGTGAGTTTAGAGTTTGAGAGGGGATGTATATGGTAAATTAAGAAATGAATAATAGAAATGCAATTCTTTTTGTTGAAGTTGTGTTTATTATTTTCTGTTTTGGGAGAAATTTAAATGTGAGGAACAAGTAAAATAATATGGACTATGTTTTCACAATAAATTAAGGTGTACTGGTATAAAAAAAGAATAGTTTAAGGGTTTGAGGTTGGACTCAGTAATGCAAATACATTCAGCATCACTAAGGCTGGTTGCCCTTGCTGGAGTGTAGGCAGTCACCCAGGTTACAAATGGTGCTGGTCTGGAAAAGTAGTTTGGACATGTGCTTTTTAAAAAATCTGAAAAGTGGATTCATAATGTGTCAGTCTGTAAAAGTGTTTATCACTTGCCAAAAAAAGAGCAGTAAGTGTGCTTTCAAATTGGCAAAGAAATTTCGTTTTGTGACTAATGTGAAAACATGACTCTGTGTGCAAAGAGGAATTATAGGCAGAGATTTATTGCGTATTGCTCTGGTGATTTCACAGTTGCATTAGATGGAAAGGGGGAGCCATTTTTTGGTGCAGAAGCAGACTCTTAGCACACACCCAGCTGCTTACTATGTGGAATCATGCACAGTATTCACAAGCGAGTGGGGTTTGAGGTTTCAGTCAGTAATGCAAATACATTCAGCATCACTAAGGCTGGTTGCCCTTGCTGGAGTGTAGGCAGTCACCCAGGTTACAAATGGTGCTGGTCTGAAAAAGCAGTTTGGACATGTGCTTTTTAAAAAATCTGAAAAGTGGATTCATAATGTGTCAGTCTGTAAAAGTGTTTATCACTTGCCAAAAAAAGAGCAGTAAGTGTGCTTTCAAATTGGCAAAGAAATTTCGTTTTGTGACTAATGTGAAAACATGACTCTGTGTGCAAATAGGAATTACAGGCAGAGATTTATTGCGTATTGCTCTGGTGATTTCACAGTTGCATTAGATGGAAAGGGGGAGCCATTTTTTGGTGCAGAAGCAGACTCTTAGCACACACCCAGCTGCTTACCATGTGGAATCATGCACAGTATTCACAAGCGAGTGGGGTTTGAGGTTTCAGTCAGTAATGCAAATACATTCAGCATCACTAAGGCTGGTTGCCCTTGCTGGAGTGTAGGCAGTCACCCAAGTTACAAATGGTGCTGGTCTGAAAAAGCAGTTTGGACATGTGCTTTTTAAAAAATCTGAAAAGTGGATTCATAATGTGTCAGTCTGTAAAAATGTTTATCACTTGCAAAAAAAAAGAGCAGTAAGTGTGCTTTCAAATTGGCAAAGAAATTTCGTTTTGTGACTAATGTGAAAACATGACTCTGTGTGCAAATAGGAATTACAGGCAGAGATTTATTGCGTATTGCTCTGGTGATTTCACAGTTGCATTAGATGGAAAGGGGGAGCCATTTTTTGGTGCAGAAGCAGACTCTTAGCACACACCCAGCTGCTTACCATGTGGAATCATGCACAGTATTCACAAGCGAGTGGGGTTTGAGGTTTCAGTCAGTAATGCAAATACATTCAGCATCACTAAGGCTGGTTGCCCTTGCTGGAGTGTAGGCAGTCACCCAGGTTACAAATGGTGCTGGTCTGAAAAAGCAGTTTGGATATGTGCTTTTTAAAAAATCTGAAAAGTGGATTCATAATGTGTCAGTCTGTAAAAGTGTTTATCACTTGCCAAAAAAAAGAGCAGTAAGTGTGCTTTCAAATTGGCAAAGAAATTTCGTTTTGTGACTAATGTGAAAACATGACTCTGTGTGCAAAGAGGAATTACAGGCAGAGCTTTATTGCGTATTGCTCTGGTGATTTCACAGTTGCATTAGATGGAAAGGGGGAGCCATTTTTTGGTGCAGAAGCAGACTCTTAGCACACAGCCAGCTGCTTACCATGTGGAATCATGCACAGTATTCAGAAGCGAGTGGGGTTTGAGGTTTCAGTCAGTAATGCAAATACATTCAGCATCACTAAGGCTGGTTGCCCTTGCTGGAGTGTAGGCAGTCACCCAAGTTACAAATGGTGCTGGTCTGAAAAAGCAGTTTGGACATATGCTTTTTAAAAAATCTGAAAAGTGGATTCATAATGTGTCAGTCTGTAAAAATGTTTATCACTTGCAAAAAAAAAGAGCAGTAAGTGTGCTTTCAAATTGGCAAAGAAATTTCGTTTTGTGACTAATGTGAAAACATGACTCTGTGTGCAAATAGGAATTACAGGCAGAGATTTATTGCGTATTGCTCTGGTGATTTCACAGTTGCATTAGATGGAAAGGGGGAGCCATTTTTTGGTGCAGAAGCAGACTCTTAGCACACACCCAGCTGCTTACCATGTGGAATCATGCACAGTATTCACAAGCGAGTGGGGTTTGAGGTTTCAGTCAGTAATGCAAATACATTCCGCATCACTAAGGCTGGTTGCCCTTGCTGGAGTGTAGGCAGTCACCCAGGTTACAAATGGTGCTGGTCTGAAAAAGCAGTTTGGATATGTGCTTTTTAAAAAATCTGAAAAGTGGATTCATAATGTGTCAGTCTGTAAAAGTGTTTATCACTTGCCAAAAAAAAGAGCAGTAAGTGTGCTTTCAAATTGGCAAAGAAATTTCGTTTTGTGACTAATGTGAAAACATGACTCTGTGTGCAAATAGGAATTACAGGCAGAGATTTATTGTGTATTGCTCTGGTGATTTCACAGTTGCATTAGATGGAAAGGGGGAGCCATTTTTTGGTGCAGAAGCAGACTCTTAGCACACACCCAGCTGCTTACCATGTGGAATCATGCACAGTATTCACAAGCGAGTGGGATTTGAGGTTTCAGTCAGTAATGCAAACACATTCAGCATCACTAAGGCTGTTTGCCCTTGCTGGAGTGTAGGCAGTCACCCAGGTTACAAATGGTGCTGGTCTGAAAAAGCAGTTTGGACATGTGCTTTTTAAAAAATCTGAAAAGTGGATTCATAATGTGTCAGTCTGTAAAAGTGTTTATCACTTGCCAAAAAAAAGAGCAGTAAGTGTGCTTTCAAATTGGCAAAGAAATTTCGTTTAAGGGCCTAATGTGAAAACATGACTCTGTGTGCAAATAGGAATTACAGGCAGAGATTGATTGCGTATTGCTCTGGTGATTTCACAGTTGCATTAGATGGAAAGGGGGAGCCATTTTTTGGTGCAGAAGCAGACTCTTAGCACACAGCCAGCTGCTTACCATGTGGAATCATGCACAGTATTCACAAGCGAGTGGGGTTTGAGGTTTCAGTCAGTAATGCAAATACATTTAGCATCACTAAGGCTGGTTGCCCTTGCTGGAGTGTAGGCAGTCACCCAGGTTACAAATGGTGCTGGTCTGAAAAAGCAGTTTGGACATGTGCTTTTAAAAAAATTTGAAAAGTGGATTCATAATGTGTCAGTCTGTAAAAGTGTTTATCACTTGCCAAAAAAAAGAGCAGTAAGTGTGCTTTCAAATTGGCAAAGAAATTTCGTTTAAGGGCCTAATGTGAAAACATGACTCTGTGTGCAAATAGGAATTACAGGCAGAGATTTATTGCGTATTGCTCTGGTGATTTCACAGTTGCATTAGATGGAAAGGGGGAGCCATTTTTTGGTGCAGAAGCAGACTCTTAGCACACAGCCAGCTGCTTACCATGTGGAATCATGCGCAGTATTCACAAGCGAGTGGGGTTTGAGGTTTCAGTCAGTAATGCAAATACATTCAGCATCACTAAGGCTGGTTGCCCTTGCTGGAGTGTAGGCAGTCACCCAGGTTACAAATGGTGCTGGTCTGAAAAAGCAGTTTGGACATGTGCTTTTTAAAAAATCTGAAAAGTGGATTCATAATGTGTCAGTCTGTAAAAGTGTTTATCACTTGCCAAAAAAAAGAGCAGTAAGTGTGCTTTCAAATTGGCAAAGAAATTTCGTTTTGTGACTAATGTGAAAACATGACTCTGTGTGCAAATAGGAATTACAGGCAGAGATTTATTGCGTATTGCTCTGGTGATTTGACAGTTGCATTAGATGGAAAGGGGGAGCCATTTTTTGGTGCAGAAGCAGACTCTTAGCACACAGCCAGCTGCTTACCATGTGGAATCATGCACAGTATTCACAAGCGAGTGGGGTTTGAGGTTTCAGTCAGTAATGCAAATACATTCAGCATCACTAAGGCTGGTTGCCCTTGCTGGAGTGTAGGCAGTCACCCAGGTTACAAATGGTGCTGGTCTGAAAAAGCAGTTTGGATATGTGCTTTTTAAAAAATCTGAAAAGTGGATTCATAATGTGTCAGTCTGTAAAAGTGTTTATCACTTGCCAAAAAAAAGAGCAGTAAGTGTGCTTTCAAATTGGCAAAGAAATTTCGTTTTGTGACTAATGTGAAAACATGACTCTGTGTGCAAAGAGGAATTACAGGCAGAGCTTTATTGCGTATTGCTCTGGTGATTTCACAGTTGCATTAGATGGAAAGGGGGAGCCATTTTTTGGTGCAGAAGCAGACTCTTAGCACACACCCAGCTGCTTACCATGTGGAATCATGCACAGTATTCAGAAGCGAGTGGGGTTTGAGGTTTCAGTCAGTAATGCAAATACATTCAGCATCACTAAGGCTGGTTGCCCTTGCTGGAGTGTAGGCAGTCACCCAAGTTACAAATGGTGCTGGTCTGAAAAAGCAGTTTGGACATATGCTTTTTAAAAAATCTGAAAAGTGGATTCATAATGTGTCAGTCTGTAAAAATGTTTATCACTTGCAAAAAAAAAGAGCAGTAAGTGTGCTTTCAAATTGGCAAAGAAATTTCGTTTTGTGACTAATGTGAAAACATGACTCTGTGTGCAAATAGGAATTACAGGCAGAGATTTATTGCGTATTGCTCTGGTGATTTCACAGTTGCATTAGATGGAAAGGGGGAGCCATTTTTTGGTGCAGAAGCAGACTCTTAGCACACACCCAGCTGCTTACCATGTGGAATCATGCACAGTATTCACAAGCGAGTGGGGTTTGAGGTTTCAGTCAGTAATGCAAATACATTCCGCATCACTAAGGCTGGTTGCCCTTGCTGGAGTGTAGGCAGTCACCCAGGTTACAAATGGTGCTGGTCTGAAAAAGCAGTTTGGATATGTGCTTTTTAAAAAATCTGAAAAGTGGATTCATAATGTGTCAGTCTGTAAAAGTGTTTATCACTTGCCAAAAAAAAGAGCAGTAAGTGTGCTTTCAAATTGGCAAAGAAATTTCGTTTTGTGACTAATGTGAAAACATGACTCTGTGTGCAAATAGGAATTACAGGCAGAGATTTATTGTGTATTGCTCTGGTGATTTCACAGTTGCATTAGATGGAAAGGGGGAGCCATTTTTTGGTGCAGAAGCAGACTCTTAGCACACACCCAGCTGCTTACCATGTGGAATCATGCACAGTATTCACAAGCGAGTGGGATTTGAGGTTTCAGTCAGTAATGCAAACACATTCAGCATCACTAAGGCTGTTTGCCCTTGCTGGAGTGTAGGCAGTCACCCAGGTTACAAATGGTGCTGGTCTGAAAAAGCAGTTTGGACATGTGCTTTTTAAAAAATCTGAAAAGTGGATTCATAATGTGTCAGTCTGTAAAAGTGTTTATCACTTGCCAAAAAAAAGAGCAGTAAGTGTGCTTTCAAATTGGCAAAGAAATTTCGTTTAAGGGCCTAATGTGAAAACATGACTCTGTGTGCAAATAGGAATTACAGGCAGAGATTTATTGCGTATTGCTCTGGTGATTTCACAGTTGCATTAGATGGAAAGGGGGAGCCATTTTTTGGTGCAGAAGCAGACTCTTAGCACACAGCCAGCTGCTTACCATGTGGAATCATGCACAGTATTCACAAGCGAGTGGGGTTTGAGGTTTCAGTCAGTAATGCAAATACATTTAGCATCACTAAGGCTGGTTGCCCTTGCTGGAGTGTAGGCAGTCACCCAGGTTACAAATGGTGCTGGTCTGAAAAAGCAGTTTGGACATGTGCTTTTAAAAAAATCTGAAAAGTGGATTCATAATGTGTCAGTCTGTAAAAGTGTTTATCACTTGCCAAAAAAAAGAGCAGTAAGTGTGCTTTCAAATTGGCAAAGAAATTTCGTTTAAGGGCCTAATGTGAAAACATGACTCTGTGTGCAAATAGGAATTACAGGCAGAGATTTATTGCGTATTGCTCTGGTGATTTCACAGTTGCATTAGATGGAAAGGGGGAGCCATTTTTTGGTGCAGAAGCAGACTCTTAGCACACAGCCAGCTGCTTACCATGTGGAATCATGCGCAGTATTCACAAGCGAGTGGGGTTTGAGGTTTCAGTCAGTAATGCAAATACATTCAGCATCACTAAGGCTGGTTGCCCTTGCTGGAGTGTAGGCAGTCACCCAGGTTACAAATGGTGCTGGTCTGAAAAAGCAGTTTGGACATGTGCTTTTTAAAAAATCTGAAAAGTGGATTCATAATGTGTCAGTCTGTAAAAGTGTTTATCACTTGCCAAAAAAAAGAGCAGTAAGTGTGCTTTCAAATTGGCAAAGAAATTTCGTTTTGTGACTAATGTGAAAACATGACTCTGTGTGCAAATAGGAATTACAGGCAGAGATTTATTGCGTATTGCTCTGGTGATTTGACAGTTGCATTAGATGGAAAGGGGGAGCCATTTTTTGGTGCAGAAGCAGACTCTTAGCACACAGCCAGCTGCTTACCATGTGGAATCATGCACAGTATTCACAAGCGAGTGGGGTTTGAGGTTTCAGTCAGTAATGCAAATACATTCAGCATCACTAAGGCTGGTTGCCCTTGCTGGAGTGTAGGCAGTCACCCAGGTTACAAATGGTGCTGGTCTGAAAAAAGCAGTTTGGACATGTGCTTTTTAAAAAATCTGAAAAGTGGATTCATAATGTGTCAGTCTGTAAAAGTGTTTATCACTTGCCAAAAAAAAGAGCAGTAAGTGTGCTTTCAAATTGGCAAATAAATTTCGTTTAAGGGCCTAATGTGAAAACATGACTCTGTGTGCAAATAGGAATTACAGGCAGAGATTTATTGCGTATTGCTCTGGTGATTTCACAGTTGCATTAGATGGAAAGGGGGAGCCATTTTTTGGTGCAGAAGCAGACTCTTAGCACACACCCAGCTGCTTACCATGTGGAATCATGGACAGTATTCACAAGCGAGTGGGGTTTGAGGTTTCAGTCAGTAATGCAAATACATTCAGCATCACTAAGGCTGTTTGCCCTTGCTGGAGTGTAGGCAGTCACCCAGGTTACAAATGGTGCTGGTCTGAAAAAGCAGTTTGGACATGTGCTTTTTAAAAAATCTGAAAAGTGGATTCATAATGTGTCAGTCTGTAAAAGTGTTTATCACTTGCCAAAAAAAAGAGCAGTAAGTGTGCTTTTAAATTGGCAAAGAAATTTCGTTTAAGGGCCTAATGTGAAAACATGACTCTGTGTGCAAATAGGAATTACAGGCAGAGATTTATTGCGTATTGCTCTGGTGATTTCACAGTTGCATTAGATGGAAAGGGGGAGCCATTTTTTGGTGCAGAAGCAGACTCTTAGCACACACCCAGCTGCTTACCATGTGGAATCATGGACAGTATTCACAAGCGAGTGGGGTTTGAGGTTTCAGTCAGTAATGCAAATACATTCAGCATCACTAAGGCTGTTTGCCGTTGCTGGAGTGTAGGCAGTCACCCAGGTTACAAATGGTGCTGGTCTGAAAAAGCAGTTTGGACATGTGCTTTTTAAAAAATTTGAAAAGTGGATTCATAATGTGTCAGTCTGTAAAAGTGTTTATCACTTGCCAAAAAAAAGAGCAGTAAGTGTGCTTTCAAATTGGCAAAGAAATTTCGTTTTGTGACTAATGTGAAAACATGACTCTGTTTGCAAATAGGAATTACAGGCAGAGATTTATTGCGTATTGCTCTGGTGATTTCACAGTTGCATTAGAAGGAAAGGGGGAGCCATTTTTTGGTGCAGAAGCAGAATCTTAGCACACACCCAGCTGCTTACCATGTGAAGTCATGCACAGTATTCACAAGCGAGTGGGGTTTGAGGTTTCAGTCAGTAATGCAAATACATTCAGCATCACTAAGGCTGGTTGCCCTTGCTGGAGTGTAGGCAGTCACCCAGGTTACAAATGGTGATGGTCTGAAAAAGCAGTTTGGACATGTGCTTTTTAAAAAATCTGAAAAGTGGATTCATAATGTGTCAGTCTGTAAAAGTGATTATCACTTGCCAAAAAAAAGAGCAGTAAGTGTGCTTTCAAATTGGCAAAGAAATTTCGTTTTGTGACTAATGTGAAAACATGACTCTGTGTGCAAATAGGAATTACAGGCAGAGATTTATTGCGCATTGCTCTGGTGATTTCACAGTTGCATTAGATGGAAAGGGGGAGCCATTTTTTGGTGCAGAAGCAGACTCTTAGCACACAGCCAGCTGCTTACCATGTGGAATCATGCACAGTATTCACAAGCGAGTGGGGTTTGAGGTTTCAGTCAGTAATGCAAATACATTCAGCATCACTAAGGCTGGTTGCCCTTGCTGGAGTGTAGGCAGTCACCCAGGTTACAAATGGTGCTGGTCTGAAAAAGCAGTTTGGACATGTGCTTTTTAAAAAATCTGAAAAGTGGATTCATAATGTGTCAGTCTGTAAAAGTGATTATCACTTGCCAAAAAAAAGAGTAGTAAGTGTGCTTTCAAATTGGCAAAGAAATTTCGTTTTGTGACTAATGTGAAAACAAATGTAGTAATATATTTAAATAAAATAAAGGATTTTTTTTTAGTTTTTTTCAGGTATTGCTGAAGAGCAGTGAACAAAATTTAAGATGCCTACAAAATCCAGAGTAAAAAAAGACCACAAAAAAAACCTATATTTGAAGACAACTGGAGGACCTAAGTTAGTTGAAGATGCTCATGTTGGGAAGAAGAAAAATTCTTCTGGTAAGCAGACAAAAATTTTTCTAAAGAACATATTCAAAAAAAGGAAAAATGTACAAAATGTCTGTACTGGAAAGAATGATTTCAATCGAAAAGCACAGGAAAAAATTGAGAATTTAGTTAATGCAAATATACCTTCTGCAACTAAAAAGATTAACTTAAACAGAAAAACAGCGTTTAAAGAGATACGTAGAAAAATGTTTCAGAGAAGAGTTATGTCCAATTTGATAAAGGATGTGAAGAAATATAAGCAAAAGGCTAAGTTTTATAAGAGAAAAAAAGAAATTGAAGCCATTGCAGCAAAGGCATTAGAATTAAAAAGGAAACTATTCATTTTAATTTTGAATAGGATGCGTACATTAGACAAAATGGTTAATGTACTGAAATCACATAGCAAAAGGAAAAGAGTAGTGAACAGAACAAACTTTTCTAAAGTGTTTTTAGGAAAATGGATGCATAGTTCAAGTAGTGAACCTTTTTTTAATGAAGAGAGTTATTTTCAAAGTAATAGTTTGCTGCATGCAGTTGACACCAGAGGTCGTGCTTATGAAGTGAAAAATGGTTGCATAATGGAGAAGGAGATAATGGTTCCAAGAGATGAGGTACAAGTGATGGCGGATGAGGCTATGGGGAGACGTCCTAAAGCCCCAGTGTACACTTGGAATTGTAGTAGTATTTGCACTGTGCGTCAGGAATCTATTGATAAATTTCGTGAGTTTCTAAGAGAATATAGTAAAAAAAGTGTAAAACAGAAGATTAAGGTGCTTCAAAGTTTGGATCCATGCAGAGTGAGAGAGAATACTGGTTTGCAGGGTCATTCTCTGGCTTGTCTATCTAGAAAAGTGTGTAATAGTGTTTTCCATCATTTTAGGATGCTGGCTGTTCATCATACTGAAATGAGAAAGTTTGTGAGACGGTTGTATTTTGCTAAAAGTCCAGCAATAAAGTTAGATGAATTGAATAGGGCTCTGTTCCGTGGAACGGTATCAGATGTAGAGAAGGTTGTTGATGAAATTCAGTTTTGTTACTTTGGTCCTGAACAAAACAGTGCAGAGAAGGACACAGTAAATGAGGAAGAAGTGGAAGAGAATGTAGAACCCTCTGTAAGTAAGACATTTAATGATCACATAACAAAATTTGCAATAATCTCTAATGAAAGACCAAATATTACTTGTATTTGTTGCCGCAGAACTCATTATAGAAAACAAACCAGGTATGTTGATCTCTACAGAAAGAGTGAAAATGAAGATAATTATAAGTGGAAGGATTTTGCCACATATATATTTCTTGAAAATTGTTTTGAATTGGGTGAAGTTCAGCGTATTTGTAAATACTGTTACAATAAGTTAGAGGAAAATAGAATGCCGACCAGAGCTGTACATAATAATTTAGAATTGGATGCTATTCCTGCTGAACTTTCTGAATTAAATACATATGAGTCTATACTCATTCAATGTGTTCATCCGTTCCAGACCATAGTACGTATGGAGCCCAAAACTGGTAAATTACCTCCTTCAGATTTACTGAGAGGTTTAAAAGGTAGAGTGGTGTATTTGCCCTTGGATTTGAAAAAAAATATGGAAACTATTGATGCGGATACTTTGGAAACTGAACCATTAATTATTCTGGTTAATGGTGTACCTACAAAGAATAAGAAGATTTGGCAGGAGCTGGTAGATGTACGGAAAGTAAAAAGAGCAAATTTGTATTTGAAAAGGAATAACAAATGGTATGAATCAATTTATATAGAAGAAGAAGAAGAAGAAGATTTACAAGAAGACACAGAAACACCAACTGGACAAATTGAAAAAGTGGACAAGTCAAAGGAAGAAGAAATTTATGAACATTTTAGCATACATCCTCTTCATTCAAAAGAAGTTATGGGAGACAATATTGATCTATTTCAGATGAAGAAAGCAAAAGGAACTCCCGTGAGTGTATGGGAGGAGAGCTTGGAAGCTCGATGTTTTCCCCAGCTGTTTCCTAAAGGAAAAGGAGGACGATACGATGAACGTCCGGAACAGATTCCAGCTTCTGAGTATCGGACTACAAGACTATATGCTGAAGATCCCAGATTTCGACAAAGTATTCCTTATTTGTTCCATCTTTTATTTGAAAGCGACTTGTCTGCATTGTCTTATGCAGTAAATCACATTTTAAAAAGTGGAGTACATTTGCAAAATGTGTCTGCTAAGGATTTTATGGAGAAAGTGCAGCACCGAGATGATCATTTGGAAACACAACTGATCAATCTGATGGCTTGTCAGCATGGGACAAATGAATATTGGTACCGACGCCATGGTGAATTAAAATGCATGTTACGGAATTTAGGAACACCAACATGGTTCGTTACCCTAAGCTGTGCGGAGTACGCTTGGGATGATTTACTGGATTTTCTACGAGAGGCAAATTCAAACATTAAAAACATCGAATACAAGACAGCAGGAGAACTGTGCTCATTGGATCCGGTTAATGTTTGCAGATATTTCAATCATAGATTTGAGGCTATGATATCCTTCATCTGCAATAAAAAAAATCCACCTCTAGGAGAAGTAGTGGATTTCTTTTGGAGAAAAGAGTACCAGGCAAGAGGTGCTCCTCTTATTCATATGCTGTTGTGGATCAAGGATGCCCCAAAGTTTGGAACAGATACTGATGAAGCAGTGTTATCTTACATTGAAGAATATGCAACATGTGCTATACCAAAAAGCACAGAAGAGAAAAAGTTAAAGGAGCAAGTTTTACGTTTCCAAAGTCATCGGTGTGGAAAATACTGTTGACGGAAATACAAGAGCAAAGATAAATACTACACTAAATGTCGATTTGGATTTCCTAGACCTGTTCTTTCAAATGGAAGAGTTAACAGTTTTATGTCATCTGTGAGACATACTGTCACAAGAAAATCACCTAAGAATACCTACAACCTTAAAAGAAAAGAAGAATCAAAAAATATAAATGACTACAACCCAGTAATTTTATCCATGTGGAACGCTAACATGGATATACAGTATGTAGCTGACAATTCCATTGCTGTTGCTCGATATGTAACGTCTTACATTACGAAATCAGAAAAAACAGAATTGAAGGAAATGTGGGAAGAGATTTCTCACGAGAAAACTGTCAGTAAGAAGCTGTACAGTTTCAGTTTGAAGATGTTATCGCATCGAGAAATTGGATCCTACGAATGTTCAGATAGGTTATCTTCTGCAAGTCTCTACTCGAAATCAAGAAGAATAATTTGGGCAAGTTTAGGCCTTGCAGCAATGAGAAATCGGGTACTGAAATCTGTTGGAGAAATTGAATATTTGGCCGAGAATGACCCAGAAAGTACAGATATTTTGAAATCAAACATGTTGGACACATATTATCCCAAGAGAAGTCATCATCTGGAGAACATGTGTCTCTATGAAGTGCTGCAGAACTACATTTATTCACGGAAAGCCGCAGAAGACATCAACAATGGAAAATATAAAGTCATTGGTGAGGAAGGATGTTTGGTGAAGCAAACAAAAGGAAGTTTGATAAATCACCGGAAGCTGAGTCGCGACACTACTGACAAAAAGGAATTTTACTACTTGGCTCTTTTACAGCTGTTTAAACCATGGCGTACAGAGGATGAACTACTGGGAGAATTTCAAAGCTATGAAGATTCTTTTAATGCTTGCAAAGACAGCATACAATGCAATACATTCACAACTTATCTGCAAATGTTAAATGAAGAAATTGAACAGGAAACTACAATTGCAGCAGAAATAGCTAGAGACAGTTCTCAGGACAGCCAAAGTTCAGGAACACTCAGTCAAGATCCCCTAGGACAACCAATCGTTGAAAATGAAGCATCAATAGCCATGAATGAAGTGGAAACGGCTATGAATCAAGCTCAAGGAGAATTTATAGACTTACAAAATTTGGAAAGACAACTGAACGAAGAGCAGCAACAAATTTATGAAGAGATCAGAAAAAAAATTGATCACGGATTTCTACATGAAAAAAAAGAGTGCTCATGCACATCATTTCATCCAATCAGGATGTATGTAAGCGGACAAGCTGGAACTGGAAAAAGTTTCCTAATAAAAGTCATCAGAAGCTACCTACAGCAAAAAACGGATTCTACTTTGTCTTGTGTGGTTACTGCTCCAACTGGGTTAGCAGCATATAACATAAAAGGAATCACTTTACATCGTTTGCTAATGTTACCAGTGGAGCATGAGAATAAAATACAATACAACAAGCTAACTGGAGAAGCATGCTTGGCAGTTTCAAGAGTATTGAAGAAGATGCAAGTTCTCATTATTGATGAGGTGAGCATGGTATCAAACTTAATGCTTGCCTTTGTGCATTTAAGAATGCAGCAAATTCTGAAGACAGACTATGACGTGTTATTTGGAGGAAAACACGTCATAGTTTTTGGAGATCTTTTGCAACTTACTCCAGTTAAAGGACAACCAGTGTTTAATACTGTGACACATGAAGACACGAAGAAGTCATTGGGAAGCATCGGTAATACAAATATTTGGTCCTTCTTTGAGTACAAGGAACTTACTACTAATATGAGGCAAGCAAACGATGAAGAATATGGAAGTATTCTGAAAGATATCAGAATTGGACTACTCACTGAAGCTGGCAAAAAAGCATTACAGAGTCGGCTGCTACATAATTTATTTCCAAAGGAAGAAATAGTTGCAGAGAAGATATACAAGAACATTGCAGAAAACAAAAGTGTCATCTGCTTAATGCCAACTCTACGTGAATGCTCAATATTCAATGAGGAGCTTTTGAAATTGGAAAAGGAAGATATCAGGAAATTGGAAGCAGTGGACAAAATTGAGGATGGAAGAATTACTGTCACATTAACAGGCACACTGAAAAATAAATTGGATTCACTAGAGAAGAACATTTCCAAAACAGCTGGATTAGAAAAAAATCTATATGTTTGCATGAACTGTAGAGTATTTTTAAGGAGAAATTTGGATGTTGAAAAAGGTTTAGTTAATGGAGCTATGTGAAGAGTTGTGGGTTTTATTAATTATCAGAAAAAAGATGGAATTGAATGTTTAAAAATAAAATTTGATCAGATAGAAGAAGTTAAAGACATTTGTCGTTGTTCAGTTCGTTTCATGCTTGTGAAAGACTTATATGTACGTAGGAAGCAGTTTCCGTTTTCGCTAGCATATGCTGTAACTATTCACAAGTCTCAAGGATTGACTGTAGATTGTGCATTTGTGAACATTGGTTCAACTGTGTTCAAAGAAGGTATGGCATATGTTGCTTTGTCACGAGTGAAAACATTATCAGGTTTATTCATGATAGACTTTGATGATTCAAAAGTTAGTGCTGATACAAATTGTGTAAAGGAGTATAATAGATTAAGAAGAAGCTATGCTCCTCATTTAGGTCAGTATCCTGTGTTGGAGAAACTTGTAGTTTCTCGTAAAAGGAGAAATGAGAATATCTGTAATGAAGATGTAGAGAGGAGGAAAAAAAAGAGGAGTGATGCAAAAAGAATAAGGAAAATGAAGAACAGGTTGTAGGATATTATTTTGAAAATAGCTCTGGTGTCAACTGCTACGCTAATGTAGTGCTGAATGTTGCATTTTATCTGGAAAGTTTGCAAGAGCAGATAATAGTAAATCAGGGAAAAAGATTCTGTTCTGTGCTGAGTCTCCTTTTTGAAAAGCTGAGTAATGATAAAACTCAAATAGAAAGTGCTTCTGAAATTAGAAAAGTTTTAGATGTATGTTCAGGACGAACACAGTTTTCTCAAAATGTACAGCAAGACGCACAGGAATTCTTGATTTATTTTCTTCAGGTACTGAAAGAAGAAGGGGTTCCCATTGAAAATGTATTTGGTCTCTCTTATAAATGGGAACATAGTTGTGAAAACTGTTATAATATATGTGGCTCTAATGTTGATTCTGAAAGGTTTATTTATTTAACATTGCCAGAAAGTAAAACAGTCACTTTTGCTAAATTAGTTAAAGATGCTAATCATAGCATGCAATGCGGTGAGTGTAAATCTGACATGTTTTCAACATTAATTTTAAAGGAATACAGACAGTATGTAATTTTAATGATGCAACGATGTAGAGCTGATGGTTCAAAATTGGATACTTTAATAAAGAAGTTTACAGGACAGCAATTATCAATTTCAGGAAAAACTTTTGTAACAGTTGCAATAATTTTCCATGATGGACCTACTGTAACTTCTGGTCATTACACAGTTTATCTTAAATGTGAAAAAGGCTGGACACTGTGTAATGATTCCCAATTGATTTTTAAGCAACGTTTGCCTTTTGATTTAGCAAATTCCTATCTAATCTTCCTGAAACCTAAATTTTAGAGAGATTTGGCAACATCTGGACAAAACAATTTTACCATTTTATTGGATTACCATTTGGAATTTACAAATAAAAAGATTTAACAAATTATCATTTGGCCTAATGGAAAGGTAACCAATTGTAATGTGGAATTTTTCCATTTTTTAAGGAAACTTTGGAAAACCAAAAATTTAGAAAAAATCGGTAACATCTGCACAATTTAAATTTTGGAATGTTATTGGATTTCCATTGGAAATTTTTTCAAAAAAGATTTTTAAAATTACTATTTGGCCATGCGGAAAGGTAAACAATTCTATTGTGGACTTATTTAATTATTAATTAATCTTTCGGAAACCAAAATGTTACAGAGAATCGGTGACATCTGTACAATTTAAACTTTAGATTTTATTGGATTACCATTGGAAATTTAACCAAAAAAGAATTTTAAAATTACTATTTGGCCTAAAGGAAATGGAACCCGATGTATTGTGGAGTTATTTGAGATATATTATTGTGATTATACTTCTGAAACAAAAATATCAGACGGTATTTTAAAGAAATAAGTATTGATATTAGATGATATTTTTTAAGAATATCATGCATTTCTATAAAGTTATGTTTATGCAAAAAGAGATTGTGGGCTTTTTAAAACAATCTTTGAGATTGTTAATTTTTTTTTTGCCTGCTGTTAAATGATGAATGCAATTGCTTTCACAATTTATAGTGAAATGCAATATTTTCTGAAAACAGCAAAAAAAAGGCAAAAATATTTTTTGAAAAATATGTAAATATGTGTACTGTATTATAAAATGTTTTATTAAATATTAATACTTTTTTCTTTTTTTTCAGATTGAGATAGAAAATTTTCGAAAACTAGAACCATTTTTAAAGCAATTAAAAAAAAAATTAAATGAATAAATCTTTTTTTGAGTGGGTATGGTAAGTCAATAATGTCATGGTCCCTTTTTTCCACTTCTCTACAATCACATTTTCAGTTTTTAATTGTAGTCTTTCAAGGACCTTGTAATGTGATAATTGATTTTTAGTGTTTTTTTTTTTAAAAAAAAGAGAATTACGCGTACCGTACGCGTACGGTAAAAAAAAAAAAAAAAAGTTTTTAAAAACATATATAAAAAATAGATGAAAGGTAAGGTTGGCTCTTAAAAGAGCCGTTGTGTTCATGCAGGGACAGAGGAAAGAAAGAATGGGAATATTAGACGGTACGACAAGTGTGCTGATCTATTTTATAGTTCACTAGGGAAATACTGGTCTCCCTATAAGTAATTAGATCATGACAAGTGGCGCACCGTACTTCAACCCTCGCAAACCGAGGGTTAATTTCCAGAGGACCAGAAAAAGGAGATGCTCCCCCCACAGATGAAGGGCTCACCTGACCTGCAGAAGAAGGACTCGACACTGCAGATGATGGTCCAGGCTGAGCTGCTGTGGATGTGCTTGGTTGATTTACTGAAGGGTTACCTTCAGTAAGTCGAGCATGTGTCCTTCTGTGTACATCCTTAAGGTGTCTCATCATGGTGTGATTCCCAAAGGAATACTTCCTGTCAGGATTCCCTCTTGAAAGTACACGCTTACACAGCTTACAAGTCACTAAGGGTGCATTTACCCTTTGCTGGCCTTCTGGAAAAGTAAAATACTCCCATACGTAAGAGGTCTTTTGTTTCCTCGCTCTCTGCCTCAAGGTAGTGCTGCTAGCCTCACTCTCAGAAGAGCTCTGCTGTTCTGCCATCGTATCACAAAGACAACCCAGCTCCTTCTCCTAAGGGATCACAAGCAGAAATGAGGGGAATGGGTGTGGTGTAGGAGAGTTCTAGAACTGAAAGTAGTTTCAACCAATCAAAAGTTGTGTTTCATGATCACATGACCTACCGTACGCTTACGGTATGCTTACGGCAAAAGTACGCATGCGCGTAAAAAAGAAACGCGCTCGCGCGCATGCGCATAACAGTCACTCCCCAACACTTCCGCGTAACGTGCGCGTGTAGCGTACACGCGTACGCGCCTCATGCGGAGTACGCGCGGCTACGCAAATTGCGTAACTATACGCAAACAGCGTAGATAAATTACGGACATTGCGTAAACCGTACGCTTACCGTAAGCTTACCGTACGCGCACTAAAAAAAAATTAAAAAAAAAGGAAAAAATGTATTGCTAATAAATTTTACCTGTTTATTTTATAAAAAATGTAAAATAAAAACATATTGTAGAATTTTAAAAATTTAACCATACTCTTTAAAAAAGGATAGAAAATTAAAATAAAAATATGTAAAAAAAAAAGAAGAAAAAAAAAAAATTAGCATTTAAAAAACCTTGCAAATTCACTGAAAAAACCATGGGTTTCACACACGTTATAGTTAGGAATTAGCATTTAAAAAACCTTTGAAATTCACTGTAAAAACCATGAGTTTCACACACGTTATAGTTAGGAATTAGCATTTAAAAAACCTTAGAAATTCAATGAAAAAACCAAAGGTTTCACACATGTTATAGTTAGCTGGACATTTCACTCGTAAAAAACCATTGAAATTCCCCCGTTATAGTTAGTTCAGCTAACTATAACTCGCGCGCCCGCAATGCACTACTGATGACGTCACATATTACATCACTCATGACATGGTCAGTGACATCACTCATGACATCACTGATGACATCTCAAATGACATCACTGATGACATCATCCTTGTGATAGAGTGGTAGACCTCCTCTCACCCTAATATAACCTTTGATACACACATTTAAAAATAGAGACTGAAATTTTCAAAAAAATGGACATACAAATAACAGTTACAACAACCTATTCAGTAATTCTAAGATCCACATACACATCCACTCATCCACCAACAATCCTATACAGTCACTCATACATGTACTCACACATCATATGTACTCATACACCTAAACATCCTGTAACACAATGCCACTCATTCATAGAGTTACTCACACATAGTCACTCATGCTAATAAAGAATCAAACATCCATTTACCTGCATATACAGTTATACACACACCACCACACTTACTTTTACAGAAACTTACACATACTTAGTCTTTTAAATAATCACTTATAGAAACACATACTTATTCATACAGGCACTCTTCCAATCTCTCACTCGCACATATACTTACTTATATACACCAATAGTCATATATACTAGTTTAAAAAATATGTAGTTACTCATAAAGACACTATTGAGACAGTCATTCACTCACTAACACACCCATACACACACTCATCCACCCATACGGTCCTACACACATGCTGTCTTCAACACATACAAACAGTGAGTCACTCATTCATGCACCTATGCACTACATAATAACCCCCACCGAACCATGAAGACACTCAGACACTCATACTGATACTCAAAAAACCAACTAATAACCTATATAGACACTCATGTAGCTACTCACCAACCCATGCAGCCACTTATATACAAAGTGAGAGACTGATACAGGTATTTACACATTTAAACATTACTCACTTAGCCATGTATTCATAAAGATACACTTAATCAGTCAGTTACACAATCAATTTTTAAAAAACAAATCATCAATTTAGACACTTATATACTCATTTATTCTTCCATCGACCTTGAGATATACATATATTAAACTTTTTTAATTTTCAGAAAAACACACATTCACTGGATGATGTCATCAGTGATGTCATTTGAGATGTCATCAGTGATGTCATGAGTGATGTCACTGACCATGTCATGAGTGATATAATATGTGACGTCATCAGTAGTGCATTGCGGGCGCGCGAGTTATAGTTAGCTGAACTAACTATAACGGGGGAATTTCAATGGTTTTTTACAAGTGAAATGTCCAGCTAACTATAACATGTGTGAAACCTTTGGTTTTTTCATTGAATATATATATATATATATATATATATATATATCAAAGCTCCAACTTCCTCCTGTCGCAAAGGAAATAGGCACTCACGGGAGACGCTTAGAAGATGTTTTTATTCCGGTAAAACAAACAGACGCGTTTCGGCGAAGTGCCTTCCTCGGTGTTTACTCTCATACCGGGAGGTCGCCATTTTAAGTGCATGCAAAAGCTGTCATCGTGATACATCAATCATAGAAAGCGGACTTGCACATTAGCAGATAAACATCCGCCATTGCTAAATTTGCAATAATAGCTTGTTCGAATAGTAAATACCTGTCAAATCACAACCTAAGTTGTAAAATAAATTTGAAAACAAGTTATGTACATATTTGCACGCACTATGGCTATTTAACAAAATTACGCCATGTATTGGCTACGGCATCCAGGTAACATCGCTACAAGCGGATTAACAAATTACTCTAGAAAACCCGTCATAAATAAACAGACAAGGCTACAGTTGTGAATCATTGCTTAGATTATGTTCATACTGTATGACGGTACCTTACAGCTTGAATGTCCTGGGTCTCAATTCCAATTGGAAAATAAACATTAGGACCACCCCCGCTTTTATCTCATGCGTGGCTTGATGTGTAACATGATTTAGCCATGTATTGGCTTACAGTGCTACCTCTACACTAAATAATTGTAAGTATACCCAGTTGCTATCAAATTATCCAACTTCTCATTCCGCCGTGTATCGGCTATTGTGTACCATCCTAAATATTTACACAGCTCGTAAGGTACAACTGTTAAAAACCTTCTCATAATCAGATAACAATCAGATAACAATTTTCAAGTTCGTTGGTTGGAGACAACTCTACTATCAATTTGACAAATAGTACAGATCCTACAGTTGAAACTCTACATTGTTACTTTTTTACTTTTCTCATGTACCCAGGTGTGATGCCAGGTCCTCCCCACTATTTACGCCTTTCGGAAATTTGGTTTGGCAATCTACTATGTACCGTGATTCTAATCTTCGTAGTTTTCTCAATCTGTCTCCTCCTCTCACATTGTCTGGTACAAGATCCAAACCATAGAATCGTAGTAGATTACGATTGCTGGAATGTTTCTCGGCGTAGTGCCTTGCTACAGGATATGCCGTGTCTTTATTAGCAATTGCCCTTTGATGTTCCAATACCCTGATCTTCAATGGGTGTATGGTACTTCCTATGTACCATAAATTACAGGGACATATTAAGCAGTACACTACAAAGGGGGTGCTGCAGGTAATGAATTTCTTGATGATTCTAGTTGTCCGTGTGCCTGGTAAATCAAACGAGAGAACTCGTCTACTATTAGAGCACGCTTTGCACTTTCCACAGGGAAAGAAACCTTTCATATCCTTAAGGGTTCTAACCCCAGGAGATGCTTCCTCAAGGTGACTGTGTACTAATCAATCTCTAAGAGATCTGGCCTTTCTGAATGTAACTTGTGGATATGCTGGAATATCATCATTTAATACCGGATCAGTTTTCAAAATGTGCCAGTTTTTTCTCAGTATGCGTTTTAGTTGATTCGCTTCTGCTGAGTAGGTGGTTATCATCCTAAATTTCCCTTGATGGGTTTTCTCTGACTCATTAACTGACTTCTTTTTGCTGACCAACAGGTTCTTTCTAGGAATGCCTTTCACCTTATTCAGTGTATTATGCAATAATGTGGGATTGTAGCCCCTTAAGGTGAACCTCTGTATGCATTCTTGTGCTGACACTTTGAAATCACACGGACGTGTGCTGTTGCGTTTGAGACGCAATAGTTCCCCATATGGGATGCTTTGAATCAGTTGTGGCGGATGGTTACTTGTGGCAAACAGGGTAGAGTTGCCTGCTGTGTCTTTGCGATGTAGTGTGGTATGTAACTGTTCTTCTATTACAAATACTTTTAGGTCCAGATAGTCCACTGCCACTGGACTGACTATACCTGAAAATTGCAAATTAAGATGATTATCATTCAGATTCCTGATGAAACCATTAGCAGATTCAATGCTGCCTTGCCACACTATAAATAAATCGTCTATATAACGATACCATTCAACTACTCTCCCTGTTAAATTTCCATATTCATATGTTTTTGGCACCTGCTCCTCCCACCAGCCTACGAAAAGATTCGCATAGCTGGGGGCGAAGCAGGTGCCCATCGCTGTACCTGATACTTGTTTGAAATAACTGTCCTCAAACAAAAATATATTGTTCATCAAACAAAATTCCGTGAACTGTAAAATCATTTCATTGTGTGCAGCAAACCTCAGTTGTCTTCTGTTTAGAAAGTACTGCAATGCTTTTAAACCATCACGATAATTAATACAAGTGTATAGGCTGGTGATATCTAGCACCATCATTAAATAAGTTGAATTCCAATTAATTAAGGAGATTTTGCTCAGAAAGTCTTTGGTGTCTCTTATATATGATTTCAATTCTACCACAAATGGAAAGAGAAAATGATCCATGAACATGGACATATGTTCTGTCAGACTGCCCTGTGACGAGACTATAGGTCTTCCGGGAGGGTGGGCTACATCCTTATGTATCTTCGGGATGTGGTAAAACGTTGCTGTCACCGGATTAGGACACCTCAGAAATAAATGTTCATCTTTACCCAGCATTCCTCTGGTATTCCACATTTTAATCATAGTGTCATATTTTTCTACACTTTCCAGATATGTTCCTCGTGTTGTCGGTATGTAGTTTTTTGTATCTTTAAGTTGTCTTAATGCTTCTTCTCGATATTGTGATCTTGTTTGCAAGACTACATTACCACCTTTGTCTGAAGGTTTTATAATGATCATTTTGTCTTCCATCAGATTGGTTAGTGCCAGCTTCTCCTCTTTAGTTAAATTGTCTCTCCCAGTGGCACGGTACTTTTTGCCTCTAAAGTCAAGTAAATCTTTGACCATAGCCTCAGAGAATACGTCGATAGAGTCATAGGGCATTTGCGGGACAAACAACGATTTGGGTTTGAATGGACTCTCTTGCATCCCTTGTTCGATACCAACTTTCATTGCCCTTTCTGTCATGGACAATCCAGTGTTTTCTAGATCTGCGGTATTCAAATGTTGCAAGAGTTCCACTGCGTTTATATCATTGCAGGTCTGCAATGATATAAACGCAGTGGAACTCTTGCAAAATTTGAATACTGCAGATCTAGAAAACACTGGATTGTCCATGAAAGAAAGGGCAATGAAAGTTGGTATCGAACAAGGGATGCAAGAGAGTCCATTCAAACCCAAATCGTTGTTTGTCCCGCAAATGCCCTATGACTCTATCGACGTATTCTCTGAGGCTATGGTCAAAGATTTACTTGACTTTAGAGGCAAAAAGTACCGTGCCACTGGGAGAGACAATTTAACTAAAGAGGAGAAGCTGGCACTAACCAATCTGATGGAAGACAAAATGATCATTATAAAACCTTCAGACAAAGGTGGTAATGTAGTCTTGCAAACAAGATCACAATATCGAGAAGAAGCATTAAGACAACTTAAAGATACAAAATACTACATACCGACAACACGAGGAACATATCTGGAAAGTGTAGAAAAATATGACACTATGATTAAAATGTGGAATACCAGAGGAATGCTGGGTAAAGATGAACATTTATTTCTGAGGTGTCCTAATCCGGTGACAGCAACGTTTTACCACATCCCGAAGATACATAAGGATGTAGCCCACCCTCCCGGAAGACCTATAGTCTCGTCACAGGGCAGTCTGACAGAACATATGTCCATGTTCATGGATCATTTTCTCTTTCCATTTGTGGTAGAATTGAAATCATATATAAGAGACACCAAAGACTTTCTGAGCAAAATCTCCTTAATTAATTGGAATTCAACTTATTTAATGATGGTGCTAGATATCACCAGCCTATACACTTGTATTAATCATCATGATGGTTTAAAAGCATTGCAGTACTTTCTAAACAGAAGACAACTGAGGTTTGCTGCACACAATGAAATGATTTTACAGTTCACGGAATTTTGTTTGATGAACAATATATTTTTGTTTGAGGACAGTTATTTCAAACAAGTATCAGGTACAGCGATGGGCACCTGCTTCGCCCCCAGCTATGCGAATCTTTTCGTAGGCTGGTGGGAGGAGCAGGTGCCAAAAACATATGAATATGGAAATTTAACAGGGAGAGTAGTTGAATGGTATCGTTATATAGACGATTTATTTATAGTGTGGCAAGGCAGCATTGAATCTGCTAATGGTTTCATCAGGAATCTGAATGATAATCATCTTAATTTGCAATTTTCAGGTATAGTCAGGCCAGTGGCAGTGGACTATCTAGACCTAAAAGTATTTGTAATAGAAGAACAGTTACATACCACACTACATCGCAAAGACACAGCAGGCAACTCTACCCTGTTTGCCACAAGTAACCATCCGCCACAACTGATTCAAAGCATCCCATATGGGGAACTATTGCGTCTCAAACGCAACAGCACACGTCCGTGTGATTTCAAAGTGTCAGCACAAGAATGCATACAGAGGTTCACCTTAAGGGGCTACAATCCCACATTATTGCATAATACACTGAATAAGGTGAAAGGCATTCCTAGAAAGAACCTGTTGGTCAGCAAAAAGAAGTCAGTTAATGAGTCAGAGAATACCCATCAAGGGAAATTTAGGATGATAACCACCTACTCAGCAGAAGCGAATCAACTAAAACGCATACTGAGAAAAAACTGGCACATTTTGAAAACTGATCCGGTATTAAATGATGATATTCCAGCATATCCACAAGTTACATTCAGAAAGGCCAGATCTCTTAGAGATTGATTAGTACACAGTCACCTTGAGGAAGCATCTCCTGGGGTTAGAGCCCTTAAGGATATGAAAGGTTTCTTTCCCTGTGGAAAGTGCAAAGCGTGCTCTAATAGTAGACGAGTTCTCTCGTTTGATTTACCAGGCACACAGACAACTAGAATCATCAAGAAATTCATTACCTGCAGCACCCCCTATGTAGTGTACTGCTTAATATGTCCCTGTAATTTATGGTACATAGGAAGTACCATACACCCATTGAAGATCAGGGTATTGGAACATCAAAGGGCAATTGCTAATAAAGACACGGCATATCCTGTAGCAAGGCACTACGCCGAGAAACATTCCAGCAATCGTAATCTACTACGATTCTATGGTTTGGATCTTGTACCAGACAATGTGAGAGGAGGAGACAGATTGAGAAAACTACGAAGATTAGAATCACGGTACATAGTAGATTGCCAAACCAAATTTCCTAAAGGCCTAAATAGTGGGGAGGAACTGGCATCACACCTGGGTACATGAGAAAAATAAAAAAGTAACAATGTAGAGTTTCAACTGTAGGATCTGTACTATTTGTCAAATTGATAGTAGAGTTGTCTCCAACCAACGAACTTGACAATTGTTATCTGATTGTTATCTGATTATGAGAAGGTTTTTAACAGTTGTACCTTACGAGCTGTGTAAATATTTAGGATGGTACACAATAGCCGATACACGGCGGAATGAGAAGTTGGATAATTTGATAGCAACTGGGTATACTTACAATTATTTAGTGTAGAGGTAGCACTGTAAGCCAATACATGGCTAAATCATGTTACACATCAAGCCACGCATGAGATAAAAGCGGGGGTGGTCCTAATGTTTATTTTCCAATTGGAATTGAGACCCAGGACATTCAAGCTGTAAGGTACCGTCATACAGTATGAACATAATCTAAGCAATGATTCACAACTGTAGCCTTGTCTGTTTATTTATGACGGGTTTTCTAGAGTAATTTGTTAATCCGCTTGTAGCGATGTTACCTGGATGCCGTAGCCAATACATGGCGTAATTTTGTTAAATAGCCATAGTGCGTGCAAATATGTACATAACTTGTTTTCAAATTTATTTTACAACTTAGGTTGTGATTTGACAGGTATTTACTATTCGAACAAGCTATTATTGCAAATTTAGCAATGGCGGATGTTTATCTGCTAATGTGCAAGTCCGCTTTCTATGATTGATGTATCACGATGACAGCTTTTGCATGCACTTAAAATGGCGACCTCCCGGTATGAGAGTAAACACCGAGGAAGGCAATTCGCCGAAACGCGTCTGTTTGTTTTACCGGAATAAAAACATCTTCTAAGCGTCTCCCGTGAGTGCCTATTTCCTTTGCGACAGGAGGAAGTTGGAGCTTTGATTTTTTGTGGAGTGCATCGCCACATTGAGGGCACCCACCCGCGAGTGATATATATATATATATATATATTACCTACTGGCGGTCGCCAGTAGGTAGTTAATTAGGACCACGTTTCCATAGGAAATCCGCAACATTCTATTTGGAATAACTTTGGCGCCGGTCGACGAATCCTCGTGAATTTTTTAAAATAGGTGGGGCGCTACGCTCCGCTCCTACCCTGAAAGTCTCGGGGGGATTCGTCAAGCGGGGGCTGAGATAAAAGGGGGGTCCCAAAACGCATTTTTCCCATGCATTTTTCCATAGGACCTTTAGACACAGCTACAGCCCGAACGGCTGAACAGAATTACTTGAAATTTGGCAGAGAGGTAGTCCTCAGGTCAAGGAAGTGCCTTTTGTAGGTTTGGTGTAAATCTGTTCAGTAGATTCAGAGAAAATAGCCTTTAAATCAATATATATATATCTGAGCCAGCTTACGGTGCGCTTACGGTGCGCTTACCGTACGCGTACGGTGGCGTGCGCGAGCGCGATTCTGATTGGCTGTTAGATCTTAGTAAACATTCGAATCGGTCGAAACCAGGAAGCGGCGGCCGCCATTTCGTGTGTTTCACTCAGAAAAAAAAGGGTGATATCTTGAAAAGGGGGCAAGGGAGAGAGTTACAGACCCCCTAACATTTGTAAAGGGGTCAAAGAAGGACAGAAAAGTACAAAGAAAACATTTATTGATTTTAAAAGAAATCGCGGGGTACGCGTACGGTAAGCTCAACGTACGCGTACGGTAGAAAAAAAAAGAAAAAAAAAGAAATTAAATTCAGATTTAAGAGTTTAGATATTAGGGGGCTCTAAAAAGAGCCGTTGTGTTTATGAAGTGATTTGATTTTTTAGTGGTACCTACAAGTAAGTACCGATGCAGAGTCTAAGGTTCAAGAGGAAGACTCTGTTCCCTTCATCATTGAAGTGCACACCATCTCCTCTATAAATGTCTTGCATGTCGTAACGCAAGTTGTTGTGGTAAATGGAACCCATACCATAGTCACGGAGGAAAGCAGAAACAGATTTGTTGACGTGCTTTCTTGCTTTGTCAATCTGCGGACAAAAATGATTGGACCAGTTCCATTTTTGCCTTTGGCATATGTTAGAAAAGACAAAGGCAGTTTTAGGGAAAAGTGAAAACAGTTGTGCAAAGGTGTCCTTCATAAGCATTTCCAGACCTACCCCAGTCAAAGTGCCTAGGTCATTGCCACCACAGTGCACTCTTATGAGGTCAGGGTGTTGGATTTGCATGAAGGATTTCACCAATGGCATCAATTGGTGCCACTTTAACCCTCTCTGACCAATCCATTTAATGTCTACATTTGGCAAAGCAAGGTCTCTCACCATATCTGTTTTCTCTGCATACTTTTCACTCCAGAAGACATAGCTGTGCCCTACAATCCACACTGTGAACATCTTCAAAGGAGAAATGGATGCACTCAGGAGGTGAAATTCAGTAGAATGGTAAAAAGAAATGAAAGACAGTTTGGAAATGGAGGCATACATATTTTTTTTTATAAAAAAAAGAACTGATTGGCTGTTTCATACCATTCTAGAATAAAAACTAGGCTGTATGTGTAAATTAATAGAAGCATGTTTTGTATTGGTACAGAAAAATGTGTTACCAAAGAACAGTACTATGGATTTGCTGTTAGGTTTGAAAAGTCAAGCACTCTTGCTCTGTGGAATTGAAACATTGTTTGGTGAACTTCTGACCTAACTCCACACAGCAGTGTTCCATGAGCTGTTGCTATGGTAGCAGGTAGAAGTCAAGTTGGGGGAAGGGTACTAGGCAGAAGTCAAGTTGGGGGAAGGGTACTTTTGGAAAAGGGTTGGTTTTCAACCAATAGAAATGTGTGATTACATTTGAAAAAAAGGGGGAAGCACTGAGATTTGAAATTAACATGTATATGTGTGGAAAAAGAGAGGGAAAGTTTGCCATTATCTGGTTCTGCTGAGAGGAGAGAGGTGTAAAGAACAGAGATCCTGGCTCTGATAATCTGCTGTTTGAGTGCCACATTTCTTTCACAACTAACTAATTTTAAAGGTGAGTTTAGAGTTTGAGAGGGGATGTATATGGTAAATTAAGAAATGAATAATAGAAATGGAATTCCTTTTGTTGAAGTTGTGTTTATCATTTTCTGTTTTGGGAGAAATTTAAATGTGAGGAACATGTAAAATAATATGGACTATGTTTTCACGATAAATTAAGGTGTACTGGTAAAAATAAGGAATACTTTAAGGGTTTGAGGTTGCACTCAGTAATGCAAATACATACAGCATCAATAAGGCTGGTTGCCCTTGCTGGAGTGTAGGCAGTCACCCAGGTTACAAATGGTGCTGGTTTGAAAAAGCAGTTTGGACATGTGCTGTTTTCAGAATCTGAAAAGTGGATTCAAGATATGTCAGTCTGTAAAAGTTTTTATCACTTGCCAAAAAAAAGAAAAGTAAGTGTGCTTTCAAATTGGCAAAGAAATTTCGTTTTGTGACTAATGTGAAAACATGACTCTGTGTGCAAAGAGGAATTACAGGCAGAGATTTATTGCGTATTGCTCTGGTGATTTCACAGTTGCATTAGATGGAAAGGGGGAGCCATTTTTTTTGTGTAGAAGCAGACTCCTAGCACACACCCAGCTGCTTATCCTCTGGTATCATGCACAGTATTCACAACCGAGTGGGGTTTGAGGTTTCAGTCAGTAATGCAAATACATTCAGCATCACTAAGGCTGGTTGCCCTTGCTGGAGTGTAGTCAGTCACCCAGGTTACATATGGTGCTGGTCTGAAAAAGCAGTTTGGACATGTGCTTTTTTAAGAATCTAAAAAGTGGATTCAAAATGTGTCAGTCTGTAAAAGTGTTTATCACTTGCCAAAAAAAAGAGTAGTAAGTGTGCTTTCAAATTGGCAAAGAAATTTCGTTTTGTGACTAATATGAAAACATGACTGTGTGCAAAGAGGAATTACAGGCAGAGATTTATTGCGTATTGCTCTGGTGATTTCACAGTTGCATTAGATGGAAAGGGTGAGCCATTTTTTTTGTGTAGAAGCAGACTCTTAGCACACACCCAGCTGCTTATCCTCTGGTATCATGCACAGTATTCACAACCGAGTGGGGTTTGAGGTTTCAGTCAGTAATGCAAATACATTTAGCATCACTAAGGCTGGTTGCCCTTGCTGGAGTGTAGTCAGTCACCCAGGTTACACATGGTGCTGGTCTGAAAAAGCAGTTTGGACATGTGCTTTTTTAAGAATCTAAAAAGTGGATTCAAAATGTGTCAGTCTGTAAAAGTGTTTATCACTTGCCACAAAAAAGAGTAGTAAGTGTGCTTTCAAATTGGCAAAGAAATTTCGTTTTGTGACTAATATGAAAACATGACTCTGTGTGCAAAGAGGAATTACAGGCAGAGATTTATTGCGTATTGCTCTGGTGATTTCACAGTTACATTAGATGGAAAGGGGGAGCCATTTTTTTGTGCAGAAGCAGACTCTTACCACACACCCAGCTGCTTATCCTGTGGAATCATGCACAGTATTCACAACCGAGTGGGGTTTGAGGTTTCAGTCAGTAATGCAAATACATTCAGCATCACTAAGGCTGGTTGCCCTTGCTGGAGTGTAGTGAGTCACCCAGGTTACATATGGTGCTGGTCTGAAAAAGCAGTTTGGACATGTGCTTTTTTAAGAATCTGAAAAGTGGATTCAAAATGTGTCAGTCTGTAGAAGTACTTATCACTTGCCAAACAAAAGACTAGTAAGTGTGCTTTCAAATTGGCAAAGAAATTTCGTTTTGTGACTAATGTGAAAACATGACTCTGTGTGCAAAGAGGAATTACAGGCAGAGATTTATTGCGTATTGCTCTGGTGATTTCACAGTTGCATTAGATGGAAAGGGGGAGCCATTTTTTTGTGCAGAAGCAGACTCTTAGCACACACCCAGCTGCTTATCCTGTGGAATCATGCACAGTATTCACAACCGAGTGGGGTTTGAGGTTTCAGTCAGTAATGCAAATACATTCAGCATCACTAAGGCTGGTTGCCCTTGCTGGAGTGTAGTCAGTCACCCAGGTTACACATGGTGCTGGTCTGAAAAAGCAGTTTGGACATGTGCTTTTTTAAGAATCTGAAAAGTGGATTCAAAATGTGTCAGTCTGTAAAAGTGTTTATCACTTGCCAAAAAAAAGAAAAGTAAGTGTGCTTTCAAATTGGCAAAGAAATTTCGGTTTGTGACTAATGTGAAAACATGACTCTGTGTGCAAATAGGAATTACAGGCAGAGATTTATTGCGTATTGCTCTGGAGATTTCACATTTGCATTAGATGGAAAGGGTGAGCCATTTTTTTTGTGTAGAAGCAGACTCTTAGCACACACCCAGCTGCTTATCCTCTGGAATCATGCATAGTATTCACAACCGAGTGGGGTTTGAGGTTTCAGTCAGTAATGCAAATACATTCAGCATCACTAAGGCTGGTTGCCCTTGCTGGAGTGTAGTCAGTCACCCAGGTTACACATGGTGCTGGTCTGAAAAAGCAGTTTGGACATGTGCTTTTTTAAGAATCTAAAAAGTGGATTCAAAATGTGTCAGTCTGTAAAAGTGTTTATCACTTGCCAAAAAAAAGAGTAGTAAGTGTGCTTTCAAATTGGCAAAGAAATTTCGTTTTGTGACTAATATGAAAACATGACTCTGTGTGCAAAGAGGAATTACAGGCAGAGATTTATTGCGTATTGCTCTGGTGATTTCACAGTTGCATTAGATGGAAAGGGGGAGCCATTTTTTTGTGCAGAAGCAGACTCTTACCACACACCCAGCTGCTTATCCTGTGGAATCATGCACAGTATTCACAACCGAGTGGGGTTTGAGGTTTCAGTCAGTAATGCAAATACATTCAGCATCACTAAGGCTGGTTGCCCTTGCTGGAGTGTAGTGAGTCACCCAGGTTACACATGGTGCTGGTCTGAAAAAGCAGTTTGGACATGTGCTTTTTTAAGAATCTGAAAAGTGGATTCAAAATGTGTCAGTCTGTAAAAGTACTTATCACTTGCCAAAAAAAAGACTAGTAAGTGTGCTTTCAAATTGGCAAAGAAATTTCGTTTTGTGACTAATGTGAAAACATGACTCTGTGTGCAAAGAGGAATTACAGGCAGAGATTTATTGCGTATTGCTCTGGTGATTTCACAGTTGCATTAGATGGAAAGGGGGAGCCATTTTTTTTGTGTAGAAGCAGACTCTTAGCACACACCCAGCTGCTTATCCTCTGGAATCATGCACAGTATTCACAACCGAGTGGGGTTTGAGGTTTCAGTCAGTAATGCAAATACATACAGCATCAGTAAGGCTGGTTGCCCTTGCTGGAGTGTAGGCAGTCACCCAGGTTACACATGGTGCTGGTCTGAAAAAGCAGTGTGGACATGTGCTGTTTTCAGAATCTGAAAAGTGGATTCAAGATGTGTCAGTCTGTAAAAGTGTTTATCACTTGCCAAAAAAAAGAAAAGTAAGTGTGCTTTCAAATTGGCAAAGAAATTTCGTTTTGTCACTAATATGAAAACATGACTCTGTGTGCAAAGAGGAATTACAGGCAGAGATTTATTGCGTATTGCTCTGGAGATTTCACATTTGCATTAGATGGAAAGGGTGAGCCATTTTTTTTGTGTAGAAGCAGACTCTTAGCACACACCCAGCTGCTTATCCTCTGGAATCATGCATAGTATTCACAACCGAGTGGGGTTTGAGGTTTCAGTCAGTAATGCAAATACATTCAGCATCACTAAGGCTGGTTGCCCTTGCTGGAGTGTAGTCAGTCACCCAGGTTACACATGGTGCTGGTCTGAAAAAGCAGTTTGGACATGTGCTTTTTTAAGAATATGAAAAGTGGATTCAAAATGTGTCAGTCTGAAAAAGTACTTATCACTTGCCAAAAAAAAGAGTAGAAAGTATGCTTTGCAATTGGCAAAGAAATTTCGTTTTCTGTCTAATTTCAAAGCATGACTTTGTGTGCACACAGGAATTATTTTTAGATATTTAATTTGTGAAGGTGTTATTGTGATTTTCATTTATAGGAAAGGGGTTTGTAGTATTTTAAGATTTCTAAAGAACATAAAAAATGTAGTAATATATTTAAATAAAATAAAGGATTTCTTTTTTGTTTTTTTTCAGGTATTGCTGAAGAGCAGTGAACAAAATTTAAGATGCCTACAAAATCCAGACTAAAGAAAGACCACAAAAAAATCCTATATTTGAAGACAACTGGAGGACCTAAGTTAGTTGGAGATGCTCATGTTGGGAAAAAGAAAAAATCTTCTGGTAAGCAGACAAAAGATTTTTTAAAGAACATATTCAAAAAAAGGAAAAATGTACAAAATATCTGTACTGGAAAGAATGTTTTCAATAGAAAAGGACAGGAAAAAATTGAGAATTTAGTTAATGCAAATATACCTTCTGTAAATATAAAGATTAACTTAAACAGAAAAACAGCGTTTAAAGAGATAAGTAGAAAAATGTTTCAGAGAAGAGTTATGTCCAATTTGATAAAGGATGTGAAGAAATATAAGCAAAAGGCACAATTTTACAAGAGAAAAAAAGAAATTGAAGCCATTGCAGCAAAGGCATTAGAATTAAAAAGGAAACTATTCATTTTAATTTTGAATAGGATGCGTACATTAGATAAAATGGTTAATGTACTGAAATCACAAAGCAAAAGGAAAAGAGTAGTGAACAGAACAAACTTTTGTAAAGTGTTTTAGGAAAATGGATGCATAGTTCAAGTAGTGAACCTTTTTTTAATGAAGAGAACTATTTTCAAAGTAATAGTTTGCTGCATGCAGTTGACACCAGAGGTCGTGCTTACGAAGTGAAAAATGGGTGCATAATGGAGAAGGAGATAATGGTTCCAAGAGATGAGGTACAAGTGATGGCGGATGAGGCTATGGGGAGACGTCCTAAAGCCCCAGTGTACACTTGGAATTGTAGTAGTATTTGCACTGTGCGTCAGGAATCTATTGATAAATTTCGTGAGTTTCTAAGAGAATATAGTAAAAAAAGTGTAAAACAGAAGATTAAGGTGCTTCAAAGTCTAGATCCATGCAGAGTGAGAGAGAATACTGGTTTGCAGGGTCATTCTCTGGCTTGTCTATCTAGAAAAGTGTGTAATAGTGTTTTCCATCATTTTAGGATGCTGGCTGTTCATCATACTGAAATGAGAAAGTTTGTGAGACGGTTGTATTTTGCTAAAAGTCCAGCACTAAAGTTAGATGAATTGAATTGGGCTCTGTTCCGTGGGTCAGTATCAGATGTAGAGAAGGTTGTTGATGAAATTCAGTTTTGTTACTTTGGTCCTGAACAAAACAGTGCAGAAAAGGACACAGTAAATGAGGAAGAAGTGGAAGAGAATGTAGAACCATTTGTAAGTAAGACATTTAATGATCACATAACAAAATTTGAAAAAATCTCTAATGAAAGACCAAATATTACTTGTATTTGTTGCCGCAGAACTCATTATAGAAAACAAACCAGGTATGTTGATCTCTATAGAAAAAGTGAAAATGAAGATAATTATAAGTGGAAGGATTTTGCCACATATATATTTCTTGAAAATTGTTTTGAATTGGGTGAAGTTCAGCGTATTTGTAAATACTGTTACAACAAATTAGAAGAAAATAGAATGCCGACCAGAGCTGTACATAATAATTTAGAATTGGATGTTATTCCTGCCGAACTTTCTGAATTAAATACTTATGAGTCTATACTTATTCAATGTGTTCATCCGTTCCAGACCATAGTACGTATGGAGCCCAAAACTGGTAAATTACCTCCTTCAGATTTACTGAGAGGTTTAAAAGGTAGAGTGGTGTATTTGCCCTTGGATTTGAAAAAAAATATGGAAACTATTGATGCAGATACTTTGGAAACTGAACCATTAGTTATTCTGGTTAATGGTGTACCTACAAAGAATAAGAAGATTTGGCAGGAGCTGGTAGATGTACGGAAAGTACAAAGAGCAAATTTGTATTTGAAAAGGAATAACAAATGGTATGAATCAATTTATATAGAAGAAGAAGAAGAAGAAGATTTACAAGAAGACACAGAAACACCAACTGGACAAATTGAAAAAGTGGACAAGTCAAAGGAAGAAGAAATTTATGAACATTTTAGCATACATCCTCTTCATTCAAAAGAAGTTATGGGAGACAATATTGATCTGTTTCAGATGAAGAAAGCAAAAGGAACTCCCGTGAGTGTATGGGAGGAGAGCTTGGAAGCTCGATGTTTTCCCCAGCTGTTTCCTAAAGGAAAAGGAGGACGATACGATGAACGTCTAGAACAGATTCCAGCTTCTGAGTATCGGACTACAAGACTATATGCTGAAGATCCCAGATTTCGACAAAGTATTCCTTATTTGTTCCATCTTTTATTTGAAAGCGACTTGTCTGCACTGTCTTATGCAGTAAATCACATTTTAAAAAGTGGAGTACATTTACAAAATGTGTCTGCTAAGGATTTTATGGAGAAAGTGCAGCACTGAGATGATCATTTGGAAACACAACTGATCAATCTGATGGCTTGTCAGCGTGGGACAAATGAATATTGGTACCGACGCCATGGTGAATTAAAATGCATGTTACGGAATTTAGGAACACCAACATGGTTCCTTACCCTAAGCTGTGCTGAGTACGCTTGGGATGATTTACTGGATTTTCTACGAGAGGCAAATTCAAACATTAAAAACATCGAATACAAGACAGCAGGAGAACTGTGCTCATTGGATCCGGTTAATGTTTGCAGATATTTCAATCATAGATTTGAGGCTATGATGTCCTTCATCTGCAATAAAAAAAATCCACCTCTAGGAGAAGTAGTGGATTTCTTTTGGAGAAAAGAGTACCAGGCAAGAGGTGCTCCTCATATTCATATGCTGTTGTGGATCAAGGATGCCCCAAAGTTTGGAACAGATGCTGATGAAGCAGTGTTATCTTACATTGAAGAATATGCAACATGTGCTATACCAAAAAGCACAGAAGAGAAAAAGTTAAAGGAGCAAGTTTTACGTTTCCAAAGTCATCGGTGTGGAAAATACTGTCGACGGAAATACAAGAGCAAAGATAAATACTACACTAAATGTCGATTTGGATTTCCTAGACCTGTTCTTTCAAATGGAAGAGTAAACAGTTTTATGTCATCTGTGAGACATACTATCACAAGAAAATCACCTAAGAATACCTACAACCTTAAAAGAAAAGAAGAATCAAAAAATATAAATGACTACAACCCAGTCATTTTATCCATGTGGACTGCTAACATGGATATACAGTATGTAGCTGACAATTCCATTGCTGTTGCTCATATGTAACGTCTTACATTACTAAATCAGAAAAAACTGAATTGAAAGAAATGTGGGAAGAGATTTCTCACGAGAAGACTGTCAGTAAGAAGCTGTACAGTTTCAGTTTAAAGATGTTATCGCATCGAGAAATTGGATCCTACGAATGTTCAGATAGGTTATCTTCTGCAAGTCTCTACTCGAAATCAAGAAGAATAATTTGGGCAAGTTTAAGCCTTGCAGCAATGAGAAATCGGGTACTGAAATCTGTTGGAGAAATTGAATATTTGGCCGAGAATGACCCAGAAAGTACAGATATTTTGAAATCAAACATGTTGGACACATATTATCCCAAGAGAAGTCATCATCTGGAGAACATGTGTCTCTATGAAGTGCTGCAGAACTACATTTATTCACGGAAAGCCGCAGAAGACATCAACAATGGAAAATATAAAGTCATTGGTGAGGAAGGATGTTTGGTGAAGCAAACAAAAGGAAGTTTGATAAATCACAGGAAGCTGAGTTGCGACACTACTGACAAAAAGGAATTTTACTACTTGGCTCTTTTACAGCTGTTTAAACCATGGCGTACAGAGGATGAACTACTGGGAGAATTTCAAAGCTATGAAGATTCTTTTAATGCTTGCAAAGACAGCATACAATGCAGTACATTCTCAACTTATCTGCAAATGTTAAATGAAGAAATTGAACAGGAAACTACAATTGCAGCAGAAGTAGCTAGAAACAGTTCTCAGGACAGCCAAAGTTCAGGAACACTCAGTCAAGATCCCCTAGGACAACCAATCGTTGAAAATGAAGCATCAATAGCCATGAATGAAGTGGAAACGGCTATGAATCAAGCTCAAGAAGAATTTATAGACTTACAAAATTTGGAAAGACAACTGAACGAAGAGCAGCAACAAATTTATGAAGAGATCAGAAGCAAAATTGATCACGGATTTCAACATGAAAAAAAAGAGTGCTCATGCACATCATTTCATCCAATCAGGATGTATGTAAGTGGACAAGCTGGAACTGGAAAAAGTTTCTTAATAAAAGTCATCAGAAGCTACCTACAGCAAAAAACGGATTCTACTTTGTCTTGTGTGGTTACTGCTCCAACTGGGTTAGCAGCCTATAACATAAAAGGAATCACCTTACATCGTTTGCTAATGTTACCAGTGGAGCATGAGAACAAAATACAATACAACAAGCTAACTGGAGAAGCATGCTTGGAAGCTTCAAGAGTATTGAAGAAGATGCAAGTTCTCATTATTGATGAGGTGAGCATGGTATCAAACTTAATGCTTGCCTTTGTGCATTTAAGAATGCAGCAAATTCTAAGGACAGACTATGACGTGTTATTTGGTGGAAAACATGTCACAGTTTTTGGGGATCTTCTACAGCTTACTCCAGTTAAAGGACAACCAGTGTTTAATACTGTGACACATGAAGACACAAAGAAGTCATTGGGAAGCATTGGTAATGCAAATATTTGGTCCTTCTTTGAGTACAAGGAACTTACTACTAATATGAGGCAAGCAAACGATGAAGAATATGGAAGTATTCTGAAAGATATCAGGATTGGACTACTCACTGAAGCAGGCACAAAAGCATTACAGAGTCGGTTGCTACATAATTTATTTCCAAAGGAAGAAATAGTTGCAGAGAAGATATACAAGAACATTGCAGAAAAGAAAAGTGTCATCTGCTTAATGCCAACTCTACGTGAATGCTCAATATTCAATGAGGAGCTTTTGAAATTGGAAAAGGAAGATATCAGGAAATTGGAAGCAGTGGACAAAATTGAGGATGGAAGAATTACTATCACATTAACAGGCACACTGAAAAATAAATTGGATTCACTAGAGAAGAACATTTCCCAAACTGTTTGCATGAACTGTAGAGTATTTTTAAGGAGAAATTTGGATGTTGAAAAAGGTTTAGTTAATGGAGCTATGGGAAGAGTTGTGGGTTTTATTAATTATCAGAAAAAAGATGGAATTGAATGTTTAAAAATAAAATTTGATCAGATAGAAGAAGTTAAAGACATTTGTCGTTGTTCAGTTCGTTTCATGCTTGTGAAAGACTTATATGTACGTAGGAAGCAGTTTCCGTTTTCTCTAGCATATGCTGTAACTATTCACAAGTCTCAAGGATTGACTGTAGATTGTGCATTTGTGAACATTGGTTCAACTGTGTTCAAAGAAGGTATGGCATATGTTGCTTTGTCACGAGTGAAAACATTATCAGGTTTATTCATGATAGACTTTGATGACTCAAAAGTTAGTGCTGATACAAATTGTGTAAAGGAGTATAATAGATTAAGAAGAAGCTATGCTCCTCATTTAGGTCAGTATCCTGTGTTGGAGAAACGTGTAGTTTCTCGTAAAAGGAGAAATGAGAATATCTGTAATGAAGATGTAGAGAGGAGGAAAAAAAAGAGGAGTGATGTAATTGCAAGCAAAAAGAAAAAGGAAAATGAAGAACAGGTTGTAGGATGTCATTTTGAAAATAGCTCTGGTGTCAACTGCTACGCTAATGTAGTGCTGAATGTTGCATTTTATCTGGAAAGTGTGCAAGAGCAGATAATAGTAAATCAGGGAAAAAGATTCTGTTCTGAGTTGAGTCTCCTTTTTCAAAAGCTGAGTAATGATAAAACTCAAATAGAAAGTGCTACTGAAATTAGAAAACTTTTAGATGTATGTTCAGGACGAACACAGTTTTCTCAAAATGTACAGCAAGACGCACAGGAATTCTTGATGTTTTTTCTTCAGGTACTGGAAGAAGAAGGGGTTCCCATTGAAAATTTATTTGGTCTCTCTTATAAATGGGAACATAGTTGTGAAAACTGTTACAATATATGTGGCTCTAATGTTGATTCTGAAAGGTTTATTTATTTAACATTGCCAGAAAGTAAAACAGTCACTTTTGCTAAATTAGTTAAAGATGCTAATTATAGCATGGAATGCAGTGAGTGTCAATCTGATATGTTTTCAACATTAATTTTAAAGGAATACGGACAATATGTAATTTAAATGATGCAACGCTGTAAAGCTGATGGTTCAAAATTAGATACTTTAATAAAGAAGTTTACAGGACAGCAATTATCAATTTCAGGAAAAACTTTTGTAACAGTTGCAATAATTTTCCATGAAGGACCTACTGTAACTTCTGGACATTACACAGTTTATCTTAAATGTGAAAAAGGCTGGACACTGTGTAATGATTCCCAATTGATTTTTAAGCAACGTTTGCCTTTTGATTTAGCAAATTCCTATCTAATGTTCCTGAAACCTAAATTTTAGAGAAACTTGGCAAGATCTGTACAAAATAATTTTACCATTTTATTGGATTACCAATGGAATTTACAAATAAAAAGATTTTTCAAATTATCATTTGGCCTAATGGAAAGGTAACCAATTGTAATGTGGACTTTTTCAATTTTTAATGAAACTTTGGAAAACCAAAAATTTAGACAAAATCGGTAACATCTGCACAATTTAAATTTTGGAATGTTATTGGATTGCCATTGGAAATTTATTCAAAAAAGATTTTTAAAATTACTATTTGGCCATGCGGAAAGGTAAACAATTCTATTGTGGACTTATTTAATTATTAATTAATCTTTCGGAAACCAAAATGTTACAGACAATCGGTGAGATCTGAACAATTTAAACTTTAGATTTTTATTGGATTACCATTGGAAATTTAATCAAAAAAGAATTTTAAAATTACTATTTGGCCTAAAGGAAATGGAACCAGATGTATTGTGGAGTTATTTGAGATATATTTTTGTGATTATACTTCTGAAACAAAAATGTCAGACGGTATTTTAAAGAAATAAGTATTGATATTAGTTGATATTTTTTTAGAATATTATGCATTTCTATAATGTTATGTTTATGCAAAAAGAGATTGTGGGCTTTTTTAAAACAATCTTTGAGATTGTTAATTTTTTTTTTGCCCGCTGTTAAATGATGAATGCAATTGCTTTCACAATTTATAGTGAAATGCAATATATTCTGAAAACAGCAAAAAAAAGGCAAACATTTTTTTTGAAAAATATGTAAATATGTGTACTGTATTATAAAATGTTTTATTAAATATTAATACTTTTTTCTTTTTTTTCAGATTGAGATAGAAAATTTTCGAAAACTAGAACCATTTTTAAAGCAATTAAAATTAAATTTAAATTAATAAATATTTTTTTGAGTGGGTATGGTAAGTCAAAAATGTCATGGTCCCTTTATTCCACTTCTCCACAATCACATTTTCAGTTTTTCATTGTAGTCTCTCAAGGACCTTGTAATGTGATAATTGATTTTTAGTGTTTTTTAAAAAAAAAAAAAAAATTACGCGTACGGTAAAAAAAAAATAAAAAAAAAGTTTTAAAAACATATATAAAAAATAGTTGAAAGGTAAGGTTGGCTCTTACAAGAGCCGTTGTGTTCATGCAGGGACAGAGGAAAGAAAGAATGGGAATATTAGTTGGTACGACAAATGTGCTGATCTATTTTATTGTTCACTAGGGAAACACTGGTCTCCCTATGACAAATTAGATCATGACAAGTGGCGCACCGTATTTCAACCCTCACAAACCGATGGTTTGTTTCCAGAGGAGTAGAAAAAGGAGATGCTCCCACCACAGATGAAGGGCTCACCTGACCTGCCGAAGATGGACTCGGCCCTGCAGATGATGGACCAGGCTGAGCTGCTGTGGATGTGCTTGGTTGACTTACTGAAGGGTTACCTTCAGTATGTCGAGCATGTGTCCTTCTGTGTACATCTTTAAGGTGTCTCAACATGGTGTGATTCCCGAAGGAATACTTCTTGTTGGGATTCCCTCTTGAAAGTACACGGCCACACAGCTTACAAGTCACTAAGGGTGCATTTACCTTTTTCTTGTTCTCTGGAAAAGTAAAATACTCCCATATGAAAGAGGTCTTTTGTTTCCTCCTTCACTGCCTCAAGGTAGTGCTGCTAGCCTCACTCTCAGAAGAGCTCTGCTGTTCTGCCATCGTATCACAAAGACAACCCAGCTCCTTCTCCTAAGGGATCACAAGCAGAAATGAGGGGAATGGGTGTGGTGTAGGAGAGTTCTAGAACTGAAAGTAGTTTCAACCAATCAAAAGTTGTGTTTCATGATCACATGACCCACCGTGCGCGTACGTTACGCTTACGGTGCGCTTACTGTGCGCTTACGGCAAAAGTACGCATGCGCGTAAAAAAGACACGCGCTCGCGCTCATGCGCATAACTGTCACTCCCCAACACTTCCGCGTAATGTGCGCGTGTAGCGTACACGCCTACGTGCCCCACGCGCAGTACGCGCGGCTATGCAAATTGCGTAACTATACGCAAACAGAGTAGATAAATTACGGACATTGCGTAAACCGTACGCTTACCGTACGCTTACCGTACGCGCACTAAAAAAAAACCTAAATATTTTCAAAGTTATACTAATATATCTTACCTGTTTGGTAAAAAAAAAAAAGAGAAAACTTGAAATATTGCAGATTTTTTAGAAAAAAACATAGTGTTTTAAGAGAATAAAAAGTTAAAAAAAAACTTGTTTTTTTAAAAAAAAAAAAACACATTTAATATAAGAATTTATAATAAAAAAATCATAAAAAATCAATAAAAAAAAATATGGGAATCACATATGTTATAGCTAAGAATTAGCATTTAAAAAACCATACAAATTCACTGAAAAAACCATGGGTTTCACACACGTTATAGTCAGAAATTAGCATTTAAAAAACCTTGCAAATTCACTGAAAAAACCATAGGTTTCACACATGTTATAGTTAGGAATTAGCATTTAAAAAACCTTGCAAATTCAGTGAAAAAACCATAGGTTTCACACACGTTATAGTTAGGAATTAGCATTTAAAAAACCTTGCAAATTCAGTGAAAAAACCATAGGTTTCACACACGTTATAGTTAGCTGGACATTTCACTCGTTAAAAACCAATGAAATTTCCCCGTTATAGTTAGTTAAGCTAACTATAACTCGCGCGCCCGAAATGCACTGCTGATGACGTCACATATTATATCACTCATGACATGGTCAGTGACATCACTTATGACATCACTGATGACATCTCAAATGACATCACTGATGACATCACTGATGACATCATCCATGTGATAGAGTGGCAGACCTCCTCTCACCCTAATATAACCTTTGATACACACATTCAAAAATAGAGACTGAAATTTTCAAAAAAATGGACATACCAATACCAATTACAACAACCTCTTCAATAATTCTAAGAACCACATAAACATCCACTCATTCACCAACAATCCTATACAGTCACTCATACATGCACTCACTCATCATATGTACTCATACACCTATACATCCTGTTACACAATGCCACTCATCCATAGAGTTACTCACACACATAGTCACTCATGCTAATAAAGAAACAAACATACATTTATTAGCTTATACAGTTATACACACACCACCACACTTACTTCTACAGAAGCTTACACATACTTAGGTGCCGATCACGATCCGGTAAAAAATGTCCCCGTACGACTCGTATCGGGTCTTTTTACCGTACGAATCGCACAAGTGCCGTACGAACTGGCAATCACGATTCGCATGGTAAAAGTCCATACGAACCGCACTGGGAATCATTCCCCACACATCCTCGGGTCGGAAAATGTGTCCGACACGTCCTCGGACGATTTACCTTACAAACGTGAAAAGCCAAGTCCGACCGAGGAATCACGATCCATCCCGTGCGTCCGAGCGTACAACCGTATGGAAAAAACTCCGTCCGCACCGAACTCCTATAGCAACCATGGAGACATGTGCCCGCATACGCGCCCAACACTCCCCCCAGCCCCCGTACGTCCGACACGTACCCCCCGTGTATGTATACCCCCACCCGTCTAGGTACACCCCAGTACGTTCAAGTCGTACCCCCACCCCAGTACGTGTCGTACCACCATCTATATACACCCCAGTACGTTCGAGCCCCACCCCAGTACGTGTCATACCCCCCGTGTACCTACACCCCAGTACGTTCCAGTCGCACCCCCACCCCAGTACGTGTCATACCACCGTGTACCTACACCCCAGTACGTTCGAGCCCCACCCCCACCCCAGTACGTGTCATACCCCCCGTGTACCTACACCCCAGTACGTTCCAGTCGTACCCCCACCCCAGTACGTGTCGTACCACCCTCTATGTACACCCCAGTACGTTCGAGCCCCACCCCAGTACGTGTCATACCCCCCGTGTACCTACACCCCAGTACGATCCAGTCGTACCCCCACCCCAGTACGTGTCGTACCACCGTGTACCTACACCCCAGTACGTTCGAGCCCCAACCCCACCCCAGTACGTGTCATACCCCCGTGTACCTACACCCCAGTACGTTCCAGTCGTACCCCCACCCCAGTACGTGTCGTACCACCGTCTATGTACACCCCAGTACGTTCGAGCCCCACCCCCACCCCAGTACGTGTCATACCCCCCGTGTACCTACACCCCAGTACGTTCCAGTCGTACCCCCACCCCAGTACGTGTCGTACCACCGTGTACCTACACCCCAGTATGTTCGAGCCCCCCCCCACCCCAGTACGTGTCATACCCCCCGTGTACCTACATCCCAGTACGTTCCAGTCGTACCCCCACCCCAGTACGTGTCGTACCACCCTCTATGTACACCCCAGTACGTTCGAGCCCCACCCCCACCCCAGTACATGTCATACCCCCCGTGTACCTACACCCCAGTACGTTCCAGTCGTACCCCCACCCCAGTACGTGTCGTACCACCGTGTACCTACACCCCAGTACGTTCGAGCCCCACCCCCACCCCAGTACGTGTCATACCCCCCGTGTACCTACACCCCAGTACGTTCCAGTCGTACCCCCACCCCAGTACGTGTCGTACCACTGTCTATGTACACCCCAGTACGTTCGAGCCCCACCCCCACCCCAGTACGTGTCATACCCCCCGTGTACCTACACCCCAGTACGTTCCAGTCGTACCCCCACCCCAGTACGTGTCGTACCACCGTGTACCTACACCCCAGTACGTTCGAGCCCCACCCCCACCCCAGTACGTGTCATACCCCCCGTGTACCTACACCCCAGTACGTTCCAGTCGTACCCCCACCCCAGTACGTGTCGTACCACCGTGTACCTACACCCCAGTACGTTTGAGCCCCACCCCCACCCCAGTACGTGTCATACCCCCCGTGTACCTACACCCCAGTACGTTCCAGTCGTACCCCCACCCCAGTACATGTCGTACCACCGTGTACCTACACCCCAGTACGTTCGAGACCCACCCCCACCCCAGTACGTGTCATACCCCCCGTGTACCTACACCCCAGTACGTTCCAGTCGTACCCCCACCCCAGTACGTGTCGTACCACCGTGTACCTACACCCCAGTACGTTCGAGCCCCACCCCCACCCCAGTACGTGTCATACCCCCGTGTACCTACACCCCAGTACGTTCCAGTCGTACCCCCACCCCAGTACGTGTCGTACCACCGTGTACCTACACCCCAGTACGTTCGAGCCCCACCCCCACCCCAGTACGTGTCATACCCCCGTGTACCTACACCCCAGTACGTTCCAGTCGTACCCCCACCCCAGTACGTGTCGTACCACCCTCTATGTACACCCCAGTACGTTCGAGCCCCACCCCCACCCCAGTACGTGTCATACCCCCTGTGTACCTACACCCCAGTACGTTCCAGTCATACCCCCACCCCAGTACGTGTCGTACCACCGTGTACCTACACCCCAGTACGTTCGAGCCCCACCCCCACACGTGTCATACCCCCGTGTACCTACACCCCAGTACGTTCCAGTCGTACCCCCACCCCAGTACGTGTCGTACCACCGTGTACCTACACCCCAGTACATTCGAGCCCCACCCCCACCCCAGTACGTGTCATACCCCCCGTGTACCTACACCCCAGTACGTTCCAGTCGTACCCCCACCCCAGTACGTGTCGTACCACCATCTATGTACACCCCAGTACGTTCGAGCCCCACCCCCACCCCAGTACGTGTCATACCCCCGTGTACCTACACCCCAGTACGTTCCAGTCGTACCCCCACCCCAGTACGTGTCGTACCACCGTGTACCTACACCCCAGTACGTTCGAGCCCCACCCCCACCCCAGTACGTGTCATACCCCCGTGTACCTACACCCCAGTACGTTCCAGTCGTACCCCCACCCCAGTACGTGTCGTACCACCGTGTACCTACACCCCAGTACGTTCGAGCCCCACCCCACCCCAGTACGTGTCATACCCCCCGTGTACCTACACCCCAGTACGTTCCAGTCGTACCCCCACCCCAGTACGTGTCGTACCACCGTCTATGTACACCCCAGTACATTTGAGCCCCACCCCAGTACGTGTCATACCCCCCGTGTACCTACACCCCAGTACGTTCCAGTCGTACCCCCACCCCAGTACGTGTCGTACCACCGTGTACCTACACCCCAGTACGTTCGAGCCCCACCCCCACCCCAGTACGTGTCATACCCCCCGTGTACCTACACCCCAGTACGTTCCAGTCGTACCCCCACCCCAGTACGTGTCATACCCCCGTGTACCTACACCCCAGTACGTTCCAGTCGTACCCCCACCCCAGTACGTGTCATACCCCGTGTACCTACACCCCAGTACGTTCCAGTTGTACCCCCACCCCAGTACGTGTCGTACCCCCGTGTACCTACACCCCAGTACGTTCCAGTCGTACCCCCAACACAACCTCCTAAGTACGGTGCTCACCCCAGGCCCCAACATCACATCCGCATGTACGAGTCGTACCAACCCACACACAAGGACAGCACCGTACAACCAAATGGCCCATCTACACACCGTACACACGCTCAAAACGCACGTACACAACCAGGACAAAACAAAACAACACAAGAAGACACTATTCGAATGGCACAAAGCCACTAAACATGGCCAACAAACACTACAAATACACCTTCACTGACCTGCAACTGCCAAAGACAAACAGAGGGCCAAAACACCACCACTACTTATAACACACCCACCCAAAATTCAAACACTGCCACACCCACCCATGGACCAATAAAAAGGGCCCACACACACAAACCATGAGCCTTTGCAACAGACTCACTGCTGCCAGACACCACAGAACCATACAACAAGCTACACCACACCTTACACTTGCACACCTTCACACAACCACCCTCACAAACACCCCCTCATCACATTCACACACACACACACACACAACCATCCACACCCCCCCCCAACATCCACACCCCCCCCCACCATCCCCACCCACACCCCTCACCATGCCCACTACCAAGAATCCAAAGTTCAGTAACCGAGAGTTGGAGGTCCTTGTTGATCAAATCCTCAGAGTCGAGCCACAGATCTTTGGAACATTGGTCAGAAATACCAGCCTGGCAGCAAAAACAGCCATGTGGCAGACCATCGTCGATGCTGTGAATGCTGTTGCGGACACCAGGAGGACCAGGCAGGAATGCCAGAACAGGTGATACGATCTGCGGAGGAGGGTCAGAGCCAAGAGGCAGGAGGAACACGACCAGGCCAACACAACCGGAGGAGGGCCCTCCCGCAGACCCGTACAGTACCATCCCTGGGAGGAGAGGGTGATGGCCATACTGCCGGTGGAGGCAGTCGAAGGATTAGAAGGACTCCGAGACCCGGGTGAGTACACAAACAACGCACATCACATGGGGGGAACGGCATCCACAACCAAAATCACTAACAGGCACGCAACCACCACAAGCCATCGCATTACTCAACCACACTCCATGAGCACGCACATGCCACTGCTGCCACCATGCCCCATGCACCCAGCTGGACAATGGCAAGTCACAGAAGACAACAACACATGACACGGTAACCCGGATGGCGGGAGGCTGGGCCCCAAAAATCACATAGTGCGACTCCGAAGCAGACAACAATGCACTCTGCCCATATGGCCTAGGTCACAGCCAGACAAAAAGTGTGTCCCAACACAGGAATGACTTGCCAGCAAATGGCGGACGCCTTGCATCAACACATGGGGGTGAAGGCACTGTTTTGCACATGACAGCAGCTAATGAACAGCCAACATTGTGAAAGAGTGGCAGCACACACCACCACAGCAGCAGCGCACAGACACACATCACACCCAATGGGTGCCTGGAGATCAGAAACAAACTCACATCAACAAGCCAAGGGCCACTCAAAGATCTGCTAACAGTGTGTGCCCAGGAAGCTGGCCTGAGGTGACAGAGGGTGACACACAGAGGGAGGGAGAGGGTGACAGAGAGGGAGGGAGAGGGGGACAGAAAGGGAGGGAGAGGGGGACAGAGAGGGAGGGAGACACAGGGAGAGCAAATCAGCCGTGTGGTGTGTGGGAATGTCTGCTTGTCAGCAGGTAGACTGCGTGCATGTAGCCAAGGGTGGCCCGTGCCAGAACCCCCCCTCTTCACCATGGCAAAACACAGGGCCATGTCACAACCTGTGCACGAGCACAATGACAGCTACCTGCATCACATAAGGGTGTGGAACAACTCCATGTGCACATGTACAGTGCTACACGGAAGGCGCCAGTGCATGGCTCGCAACACCGGCCCACTCCACTGCTGACTGCAGTCACACTTGACGCAGCAAGTAAGACTGTGCCACACATAGTTAAAGGTGCCAAAGTGGTGCCCAAGGAACACACCCATGCACAAGTGCTCTGTGAGTGGAATGCAAGACAGATCCTAATTCGAAGAGGAAATGTGCCAACTTATGAAATGATGAAACATGGATGTTGCATGGACCAAAATTAACATTGTCTCTCTCACACACAGGTCAACGTCGTGGTGCACCCCCCAACACTGGGGGGGAACACTCACAGGACCCGGATCTGCAGGAGCCCGATCCCACCGGCAGCTACCACTCTCACCACTCTGTGGACGACCCCGACCGACCTGGCCCCTCTGGTGTCCAACCGCCTGCAGCACCTGCGTCAGGTACAACTGTGCCAACCACCACCCCCACTCCTGCCACATCCCAGGAGACACCCAGGATCCCTGCCCCAACACCACAATGCAGCCAGGCTGGCCAGGAGGGACACGGTGTCCCGGGCACCCAGGAGGAGGCAGGCGACAACGCCAATGCCACCCCTCAGGGGTCCCGGAGACCCGATGTGCCCGCAAGGGCAGGCCAGGCGCAAGTGGGCAGGGGTGGTGGGAGTGGAGGACGGCGGAGGCACGAGCCTGACCAGTTGGCTGGGGATCCGGTATTTTCCCATGTCCGTAACATCCTGGACTCATACCGGCAGGACACCACGGGCATGGCCCAGGTTGTGTCCGTCCTCGAGGGGATCAAGGCCCAGCAGGCCCAGCAACATGCGGAGCTACATGCCTGTCTACTGGTACACCAACGGAGGATGGAGGACAGACAGGCTGAGCAAGTGACGGCATTCCAGGGGATTCACGCTACACTCCGTCGGATGGCCGACAACATGGCCGACCCTCCCTGTGCCAGAAGGCGGAGAACATCACCACCCACAGTGAGGGATCAGGAGGAGGAGGAGGAAACATCCGACGGAGCATCCCAGATGTCGTCACGGCCTGCTGGCGAGGTTCCTCGCAGGAGGCCGGGTCGTCCACGGAAAGGACCGTGAGGGTCGGCGCTACATCACCATCTCCCAGGACACCTGGCCTGGCACCTGGCCCACTGGAGCAACAGCATCACAGCATCAAGAGACATTCTCTGCCACATGGCCCTGCTGGTCACTGGCTGACCAATGTTGACAAAGACTGTGGCATGGACTCTGAGGACATCCAATGGCAAGGACACCAACTCCCCTACTGGACTTTGGATTCAAACTTCCCGGAAAGACACTCACTTTGTTCCCCCCCCCCCCCCCCCCCAATAATAAATCACACTATGAAGAGTAGATGCCTGCTGGTAGCATTATTACCTAACATGTGTCTTGTAAAGTCAAAACATGCCTGAGTCATCTTTTGTCTTCAACCACCCACACCCTGGGGCCTGAGTCTGGCACAGGACACATGGGTCACAGTGTATTAGGCAAGACAGACATGGAGCACCATACACACCTGTGATGGGCCCAACCAGCTGAGGGGGTTACCGAACAACCGTGCTGACAGACACATTGAGTACAGCAACAGTCATGCGCAGAGGTCAGGGATCCAGTCCAGTGTCCTGGGGGGCACCCAGGTATGTGTAGACAGGTGGCAGAAACATGTCCTGCAAGCTTGAGTCCGGTGGATGCAGAGAATGGGGGCCTGGCCAACGTTGGATGCATGGGGATGGCACATGTCACAATACCCACACAGTCATGGACATCATGCCCAATACACAGTCTCAGCCCACACACACAGCTTGCATCTTGCCACTCGACACATTGACACATAGCTACAATCAGGGAATACCATGCCAGACAAGCAGGATGCACCGTGGCAACACACCAGCATTGACTGAGAAGAGGCACCTTGGAGGCATAGGGACACCTTTATTAGTCATGTTTTCGGGATTGCAGAGGCAACTCGAAGTACACATGAACACATCATGTGGAGTAACATGTGGGTCCAACACTGGCACCCCCCTTCAGCAGCACACATGCGTGTTCGCCATGGAACTGGCACACAAGCGTCGGCTAACAGCTAAATACCCACAGCTGCACACGGAGAGCCTGCCATACACCATAGATCCGCGGATGTCGAAGTCCCACACCATGTCAAGCCAATGCTAACCGAATGTGTCCGAGGGCAGTGTCACACACATTGATGCCATCATCACAATCCCCTATCCCATCACTGATGACTGTCAACCAGGCAGACCATCTATTCAGGTGTACACAGCTGCATGTCGTGTCCCACGGGGATGCGACATGGCTGCAGAGGAACCAAACACCGACAGGGGCAGTGTGCACACATCGTGAACAACTGCCACACCCAATACACCCCAGATGCATCCCTTACCCCATGGAGACTTCCAAACGTGTCCGTGCCTGTAACGCTGAGTCAGCCCACGATGTCATGTCCATGAGGAATAGCAGTGCCACAACAATGCAAACAGCAGACGGCATGCGCAGGTACCTGGGGAAGAGAAACACACAAGAAGTTAGCCACAAAAAGCACAGCCACTTGCATGTGCATTTACTCGACACATGTATGGATGACAACATGCTAGGTCACAATTATGACTGCGGAAGTACAACCATCACTGGCACCATCACTCCAGTGACACACCCACACACACCTCTGACTCACGTGCCATACATGCAGGTGGAGACACACATCACAACGCATGCCACACGGGGACCAATGCGTGCACACTCAGACACTGGTACTCACCACTATGCAAAGAAGTCGCGTATGAGCCGAGTCCGGATGTCCTCTTGCGGCTCCACATCCTCCACATCACTAGCCCCATTGCCAAGCCCTTCGTCCTCCACGGGTGGATGGTCCTCATCATGTTGATTCAGGATGAGTGGCACTGCTCTTTCAACTGCCATGTTGTGCAGCATGCAGCAGACCATGAAGATCTTGCAGACCTTTGCCGGGGCATATGGGAGTGCGCCGCCGGTCTTGTGGAGGCACCTGAATCGGCTCTTCAGCATGCCAAACGTCCTCTCTATCACTCGCCTTGTCCGGCCATGGGCGGTGTTGTATCGGACCTGGGCCGGCGTGATGGGGTTGCGGAGAGGTGTGAGCAGCCAAGGCATGTTGGGATAGCCAGCGTCCCCTACATGGAAAGCACATGGTCATCGTTAGAAGTGGTGAAGCGGTCGTGCTGGTAGGCTATACTGAATACAGGACAGACAGACTGTACCCACCAACAACACATGCCCGTTCGTTGCGCAGCTGCATCATCATGTCAGGCATCCCGCTACGCCTCATGATGTAGGCATCGTGTGCTGATCCTGGAAAACGAGCACAGACATGTGAAATCACCATGTTGGACAGACACACCACAAGGGCATTGATGGAGTGGTAGTGCTTACGATTGCGGTACGCCACCTCCCGTGCGTGTGGTGGTACCAAAGCTACATGTGTCCCATCTATGGACCCAATGACATGGGGCATCCCTCCCAGGGCATAGAATCCACGCTTGACCTCAGTCATCTGTTCAGGGGTTGGGAACTTGATGAAGTCATCCAGGTGAATCAACATGGCCTCTAAGAAATCATGCAGCACACCACTGAACGTGCTCTGGGACATGCCACCAACATGAGCTATGGTATTTTGAAAGGTACCCGTGGCAAGAAAATGTAGGGCAGCCATTACCTTCAGCTGGGGTGTCAGTGCCGTGGGATACCTGTGCTGCGGTTGCAGGTGTGGTGCCAGTCTCGCCGTCAACTCCAGAATCAACGGTTGGGTGAAGCGGTAGAGCCGGATGCTGTCATTATCCTGCATGGCAGCCAAGTCTGGAATTCTTCGGGCAAGAGGCGGCGCTCTGCAGTAATTTTGAAGTGACAAGGAAGAGTGAGTGCACTACGACAACAACTCATGTGTACTGAGCACATGTTAATCTGGCAATACACACATGCTACATAGGGAGTCAGGTATGTGCTACATGGCCAGTACACGTATGGATGCAAGGTAACACTCCTTCAAAGACCCAGCTACACACGGAGATTGAGAACCTCCCCATGCCACGCCATGGGAATAGCTGTGTCCCAGTGCAAGTGAACAGCCAGACGCAACACAGGAGTGACATACGCCCACACATCAGCAGCAGTAGGATGCGGATTGCAGAGATTGGTAGCGGAACACTGGAGCCACAGGTCACATGACATTACACTAGGCCAGCCCACACACCTTGCCATGAAGTGCACATGTCATGACTCACCACACATACCTTGTGAGGATGCTGACATGTCCTTGTCACGCTACTCCGTGTCCCATGCATACATGTGCACCTCACATCCGATACCACATGTGGCATGGTGTGCGGAACAGTGTGCAATGACAATCTACACACAGACACATGTTTGTTGCTGCAACGGCTGCAGCTTTTGAGGGTGCTCCAACAATAAACCTGATGTGAAGCCCCCACACATACATGACATAGTCACATTGTGCACCGTGGGTAGTGACAAGTCAGGTGTCATAACCCCTGTACCGGGCATCAGGGGACACTTCCGTGTGTTGGTGTCCGTGCCATGCCAGTGACGCTCACCCCAAGTGCGCAGTACGACATGCACACATATCAAGGCATGCCTGGCACACATCGCACCATCACACAGTACATCTGTACACATCTCATCATACATCTGGTGCCTTCTCGACTCAGGAGTAATGTTCCACATCACAGGCCTTTCACACCTGTGCCCCACACATGTAGTGATGCACAGACGATGCCTCAATGTCAATTAATGGACAAGTATGTCCATCCATGGACAAGAATGTCCGCCCTATCCCTACCTGTGTGCCGCCTGTCACCACTGTGATGTGTGAATCCCGCTGTACTGCTGCAAAGAGGGCCTGTGTACGTTCCCATATCACTATGGGAGTGCAGCCGTATGTGTACCCATCGTGATGGCGAGCGTACAGGCGTGTGTACGGCCCGTACCACTACGAGTACGCATACGCGAGGCCACACATACTGATAGTGAACGTAGTCACGCGTGTACGGGCCGTTGCAATGCATTTGGGGTGCCCTAGGGCCCCGGAACGCACCGTACCTGTGTGTGGAGCTCAGAATCACATAGGGGACACATGAGGGACAAGTATTAAGGCCACAGACCAGGCGGAGGGACCGAGCACCAGTGCCAGCCGTGACATCGGGGCTGGCACATCGAGTGGGACAGAGGCGGAGGAGAGTGTGGCCGAGGACCTGTCGACTGGCACATCAGAATACGAAGCTGACAGGTCCGAGGAGGATGTCTCCGAGTGGGCGGAGGCTGCACCAGCAGCTGACAGCGGAACAACACCTCGCACCGCCCCCTCAGTTCCCATCAGCCGCCTCCCACTTGCTCGTGTCCCTTCCCAGCGTGCCCGGTCACCGCATGTCTCCTTCATGCCAGGCACCGCACCCCCTGCCCCTGTCTCCACTGCTGCCGCCAATGCCGAGTCTGTGGACATCAAGCGGCAGCTGCAGGTTGGTCAGGCTGCGATCCTTAATGTCCTCCATGCCCACGGGCAAACCCTCACCAACATCGAGGCATACTTGGAGGGCATTCATTCATCGCAGGCTGACCAACGCAACTTGCTGAGGTCCATACACTCCACACTGACTGCAGCAGTGGGTCTCCTGCAGCGCGACCTCCCCCCACCTACCCCTGCCCCATCCACACTTCCCACTCCCATGCCTGTCCCACGTACACCCAGACGTCGGCATGCACCCACATCAACAGACACAGGCACCACACCAGCAGGGAAGGTCCACCGCACTCCCCCTGACACGCACACACAGGGTGAGGTAGGCACACCCACTGGGTCGGGGGGCAAACGTGTGACACGCAGCCATAGTGGGAGTCCGCATTCCACCCAGTCCACTCCCTCCAAATCCCCTCTCCTGGCCACATCTCCCCCAAGGACTCCTTCATGGCCGCTCTGTCCCTGAGCCCCACAGTGACACCACCACGCAAGCGGTCAAGGAAGTCCTCGGTCAGGGTGGTTGATTCTCCCCCCCTGTCTCCACCCTCCCCCGGTGGCGCTGCGACCCATCCCTCTGACCCCCCCCTCCTTGGGGCCTGTGGATCCTTCGGGTGCAGGGGACTCCCTGGAGGACCTTGCAAAGGTGTGTAGTGCCATCCTGGCCTCCGCCTTTGGCCCTGCCCCACCCCCTGTGGTGGAGTCCTCCATCCCTGCACCCACAACGCCTCCCCTTTGCCCTGATGTCCCTGCGGTGCCTGGTGCTTCCCCCCCCATGATGCCCTCACCCCTGTGGAAGACGAAGGCATGTAACTGTGCAGGCAAGGTAGGGGACACGCATCGCACTGTGTCCCCCATCCAGCTGAGACTCATTGACTGCCCTATGGGCTTTGTGACTATTGAACTGCCTGCGATCCACGGACATTGTGCTCATGCTGAATAAAGCTTCATTTTTTTTTCATTATAACACTACTGCTATGCTGGTATTGGTGTTGGTGGGGCTGCTACATGGTTTTGGGTGGTGTTTATGTGCTGGGTGTGTGGGAAATGTAGTAGTGTGCTGCTCATTGGGGGGACCCGGGGATCTGTGTGCCATCACAAGGTGTTAGCTCACTTTCTTTGTTCATGTAAGCAGTTACTGCATGGTGCAATTGTCCCAGGGTGTATTCCTTCCTCTGTGTACCCTGATATCTTCCCTGCAGGGTGTTCCCAATATTTAGCGCAGAGCTGTGTCTACATGAGCTGTGTGTGTGACGGAGCCCTTCTACTTTGGCCATGCATGCAGGGCCATGTCTCCACCTGCAACATTCGTGGCATCCTTGGTGATCACTGTACTTGTGTATGGAGTCTGTTGACATGAGTTCATGGGGACATGTTCCCTTGTAGGCAGTATGCATGTGTGTACTTCCAGCCTCACACACATGTGTTACACCCCTCCTGTCTCAGGGCACTGCTGTGAGGACTCTGCACCCACCCCTCCTGTCTCAGGGCACTGCTGGTAGTGATAGGCACCCACCCCTCCTGTCTCAGGGCACTGCTGGGAGGACTCTGCACCCACCCCTCCTGTCTCAGGGCACTGCTGGTAGTGATAGGCACACACCCCTCCTGTCTCAGGGCACTGCTGGTAGTGATAGGCACACACCCCTCCTGTCTCAGGGCACTGCTGTGAGGACTCCACACCCACCCCTCCTGTCTCAGGGCACTGCTGGGAGGACTCTGCACCCACCCCTCCTGTCTCAGGGCACTGCTGGGAGTGTTAGGCACCCACCCCTCCTGTCTCAGGGCACTGCTGGGAGGACTCTGCACCCACCCCTCCTGTGTCTGGGCACTGCTGGGAGGACTCTGCACCCACCCCTCCTGTGTCTGGGCACTGCTGGGAGTGTTAGGCACCCACCCCTCCTGTCTCAGGGCACTGCGGTTGGGGGTACGCTCCATGCATACGCGGGTGAGGGTACGGGTCGTACTTACACTGTTGGGGTGGGGGTACGGTACGTACATACGTGGTTGGGGGTTCGCACCATGCATACGCGGGTGAGGGTATGGGTCGTACTTACACTGTTGGGGTGGCGGTACGGTACGTACATACGCGGTTGGGGGTACGCTCCATGCATACGCGGGTGAGGGTACGGGTCGTACTTACACTGTTGGGGTGGGGGTACGCTCCATGCATACGAGGGTGAGGGTACGGGTCGTACTTACACTGTTGGGGTGGGGGTACGCTCCATGCATACGCGGGTGAGGGTACGGGTCGTACTTACACTGTTGGGGTGGGGGTACGCTCCATGCATACGCGGGTGAGGGTACGGGTCGTACTTACACTGTTGGGGTGGGGGTACGCTCCATGCATACGCGGGTGAGAGTACGGGTCGTACTTACACTGTTGGGGTGGGGGTACGCTCCATGCATACGAGGGTGAGGGTACGGGTCGTACTTACACTGTTGGGGTGGGGGTACGGTACGTACATACGCGGTTGGGGTGGGGGTACGCTCCATGCATACGCGGGTGAGGGTACGGGTCATACTTACACTGTTGGGGTGGGGGTACGGTACGTACATACGCGGTTGGGGTGGGGGTACGCTCCATGCATACGCGGGTGAGGGTACGGGTCGTACTTACACTGTTGGGGTGGGGGTCCGCTCCATGCATACGAGGGTGAGGGTACGGGTCGTATTTACACTGTTGGGGTGGGGGTACGGTACGTACATACGCGGTTGGGGTGGGGGTACGCTCCATGCATACGCGGGTGAGGGTACGGGTCGTACTTACACTGTTGGGGTGGGCGTACGGTACGTACATACGCGGTTGGGGTAGGGGTACGCTCCATGCATACGCGGGTGAGGGTACGGGTCGTACTTACACTGTTGGGGTGGGGGTACGTTCCATGCATAGGGGGGGTGGGGGTAGGGTCCGTACATCTCTATCCCCACGCTATGTGATGCTTGTGCGGGCCGTACCCAGGCCTTTGCCACGTGGGTACGATCCGTCCCGCCATTGTTGGGGTGACGTGGGTGTGGGCGTGGTACGTCTCGTACCCACGCTCTTGAGGCGTGGGTACGGGACGTACCGGTCTGGTTGTGTTGCCGGTTCGCGTGGTGACGGACTTCCGTTGTGGCGGTCGCTGGCTTAGCTGGACACGCCCCCACCCCCTCGTAGTGACCAGGGCATGGGTGTCAGGTATGTCCTGGGCATGTGTGGTGTGTGACTTTGGTGGGGGTTTTGTGGCCTGCCCTGGTCCTGCCACCCCCACCCCCCCCTCTTTCCCCCCTCCCTTAGTTATTCTGACCTTCTGCAGCGTCTGCGTCGTAACCTGTAGAGGAGGTGGACTGCTATGAGGGCCGGGATGACCCGTAGGTTCGGGTCCATGTCTGTCCGTCGCGTACGGGTCCTCCTTGTTCGCGTCGTCCTGTGTGTCCGTCGCGTACTGGTGGTCCTTGTTCGCGTCGTCCTGATTTCCCGGCAGTTTTTGGCAGCCGGAAAATATTCACCGTGCGGGATGACGTCGGTGCGAATCGTGATTCCTGGTTCGTGAATGGCAGGCTGCGCGCGTCCCGACGTCAGGTCGGCCCTTTCCCGGATCGCATTGGTAGGTTTATTTTGTTCGGTCGGGCTTTTTTACGAATCGTACGGAAATGGTGTTCCGTGCGAATCGTAATTCCTTGTTTGTAAATTTTGACGACCGGGTACGCGTCGGACGGAGAATATGCTCCGTCCGACGGTTCGTACCCGGTTTTTACCGGATCGTGATCGGCACCTAAGTCTTTTAAACAGTCACTTATAGAAACACATACTTATTCATACAGGAACTCTTTCAATCTCTCACTCTCACATATACTCACTTATATACACCAATAGTCACATATACTAGTTTAAAACATATGTAGTTACTCATAAAGGCACTATTGAGACAGCCATTCACTCACTAACACACCCATACACACACTCTTCCACCCATACAGTCCTGCACATATGCTGTCTTCAACACATACAAACAGTGAGTCACTCATTCATGCACTTATGCACTACGTAATACCCCCCACTGAACCATACAGACACTCAGACACTCATACTGATACTCAAAAAACCAACTAATAACCTATATAGACACTCATGTTGCTGCTCACCAACCCATGCAGCCACTTATACACAAAGTGAGAGACTGATACAGGTATTTACACATTTAAACATTACTCACTTAGCCATGTATTCAATAAGATACACTTAATCAGTCAGTAATACAATCAATTTTTCAAAAACAAATCATCCATTTAGACACTTATATACTCATTTATTCTTCCATCGACCCTGAGATATATAAAACATATTTAATTTTCAGAAAAACACACATTCACTGGATGATGTCATCAGTGATGTCATCAGTGATGTCATTTGAGATGTCATCAGTGATGTCATGAGTGATGTCACTGACCATGTCATGAGTGATGTAATATGTGACGTCATCAGCAGTGCATTTCGGGCGCGCGAGTTATAGTTAGCTTAACTAACTATAACGGGGAAATTTCATTGGTTTTTTACGAGTGAAATGTCCAGCTAACTATAACGTGTGTGAAACCTATGGTTTTTTCACTGAATATATATATATATATATATATATATATATATATATATTTGAGGCGTCACTACATTGATCATCTTTGGCTCATTCAGTCACTGTTCAATTCAAAAGGGAACAATATGAACTAGTGATTAAATCTGTTCTGGGAATCTATGATATATATATATATATATATATATATATATATATATATATATATATTAAGTCAAGTCAAAACCAACCTTATTCGACACATCGTCATAAAAGCATATAAAATTGATAAATTTACAATAAAAGTGTCATTCAATTGTGTATAAAAGCCTAGCTGAACAATAATTACCCTTTGTGTCCCCATGGATCATGCTTCCCTAGACTAAACTCTGTGTTCATGGTTTATCTAACTTGACACAGTCATTTACAAAGCATATACTGATTTATTGACAAAATTTCATAACATTCATGGTAAACAATTTTAAAAAAGCATATAATTAAACATATTGGCTAAGACCCAGTAGATATAAAAACGTTGGTTAATAGATCATATTTTTATAACTCATGATGATAAAAGATATATTAACATGGTTTTCCACGGTAAAACAATGCACAATTTTAAATAACAATGGACTTTGCCCTGATTGTCCACATCCATCCTAAGTATTTGGCAACTGCTACGAATATAGAGGATGAAATGTTCGTACACAATATTCTTTCAGCTACCAAACTACATCTTATCCCTAAAAGCTTACATATGGGTTTTAGCCAAATTCTACGAGGATTCTTGTAGGCGGGACAGGCAAATAACATATGTGCAATAGATTCATTAGGTGCCGAGCAACAAGGACACCAGATTTAGACCATTGGCAACGAACCCCCTCGCAGCTGAAAATAAAGCTTCCTGTCTAGGGGGTTAGTAACAGTATCCCAATATGGTTCATAGGTCGAGATGGGTTTAAATTCCAAAAATTTACCTGTAAGGGAAGATGCCTCACTGGTACTAAAGACACTTAATGAAACCATCTCCCAATATTTTTCTTTTAGGAACTTCTTGGTTGGAAAACAAGCTACAGTAGGTTCGTCCCATAATGTTGGCAGTCCAATTTTAACTAAGATTTTTTTTACACCACACAACCAGCTAATTTTATGGAAAGTGTCAGCTTTTATAATATCCATAAAACCTTCAGCATAATCTTTCAATGCCGGTGTTGTCCACAATCTTCGCCAATATAACACGGTGCGTAACTTTGCAATATCCTGAAGAGGTTTCCTCCCAAGATCATAGAAAAGCGGGCGAGGCGGTGTACTTTGTGGCAAATTGGTAATGCCTCTCAGGAACTTGTTTTCAGATAAGCTTAGTTTCGACAAGTTCTCTAGCCCCCAAAGTTCTACGCCATACAATACAGAGCTTACTACTTTAGCGTCGTAAACTTGGAGCACTGGTTTTATGTGTTTCGTCAAGGACCTATTGTGCTCAAGGCGTAGGGCCCCTGACAACTGCCGATGTTTCAGAGTGGCCATGTCAATCTGGTGGTTCTACTTTAAATCATTCTGAATATTCACCCCTAAATATGTAAAGTCCCTAACTTGTTCCAGGGGACGGCTATTCATTAAAATACCACCTTTAAAAGCTTTGTGTTGGTTAAATATCATGAGTTTCGTTTTAGACACATTGACTTCGAGTCCCTGAGCGGAGCAAAATTACTCGAATACTCGCAGGGCTCTTTGGAGCCCACTTGGGGTCTTCGAAATTATCAAGGTGTCATCAGCAAACATTAAAATTGGGATTTTAATCCCTGCCAGAGCTGGAGCATCTGTATTGACTCTAGCCATACAGTCAACTATCCCATTTATAAATACAGTAAATAATGACGGGCCATGACGCACCCCTGGCGCACCCCACGCTCAACAGGGAAAGAATCAGTCACCTGGCCCTGTGAGCCCCAGCGTATTGTTGCATAATTGCCCTCATGCAATCTCTTTAGGAGCGTCAGAAGTTCAGCGGATAGGCCTAAGTCTTGAAGGGTCGACCATAGCCTAGAGCGGGGGACGAGGTCGAAGGCCGATTTTAGGTCCACAAACGCAGCATACATGCTGCATTTGCCCAGGACCACCACCTTCCAGTATAGTAAAACAAAACGAAACACCTGATCAATCGTGCTTGTATGGGCGCGGAAACCGGCTTGCAAGGGTGATAGTATGCTATACTCGTCCACCCAATCATTGATCTTATTAAGAATTAATCTCCCCAATATTTTTTGTATTGAGTCAATCAAACTAATGGGACGATAATTCCCCGGCACAGATTTGTCACCTTTCTTGTACACGGGGATTATTTCGGCCCCTTTCCAGGAGACCGGTACAGGTGCTCCTCTCGCAATTGCATTAACCAGTAGTAAGATGTATTTACCCCATCTGGTTTTATCATATAAGAACATATCAGCGGGGATTCCATCTTGGCCAGGCGCTCTCCCACCAACAACTGCACAAAGGGCTACCTCAACATCATTAATAGTAAAAGCCTCATCCACAAAAAATACACAGTTTGGGTCATCCACTGTAGGTTCCAAGGAGCTACATGCATATTGTGGCTCGAAATGTGATACCCACTCTCCCTGGGAAACGTAATTACTTGGAGGATCAGGAATACAATCTCTGTCCCACTTAATAATGGCCCAGAAGTGCTTGCTATCCTTCTTATTACTGACCTCTAACAACTCCTGCCATCTCTTTTCATCCCAGGAGCGTTTTGCATTAACCATGGAATTTTTATAGGTCTGTCTAGCAGCACGTACTGTGGCTATATATATATATATATATATATATATATATATATTCACTGAAAAAACCATAGGTTTCACACATGTTATAGTTAGCTGGAAATTTTACTGATAAAAAACCAATGAAATTCCCCCGTTATAGTTACTGTAGGCAACTATAAATCACGCGACCGTAATCCTCTGCTGATGACATATGTGTCTTTATGAAAAAAAAAAATTTGTAATATATGTATAGCTAAAATTTAATGGAAGAAGACATGGGCAAATAAGTGTCTAAATACAGTATTAGCATCAGCAGAGGATTACGGTCGCGTGAGTTATAGTTGCCTACAGTAACTATAACGGGGGAATTTCATTGGTTTTTTATCAGTAAAATTTCCAGCTAACTATAACATGTGTGAAACCTATGGTTTTTTCAGTGAATTAGCAAGGTTTTTTAAATGCTAATTCCTAACTATAACGTGTGTGAAACCTATGTTTTTTCAGTGAATTTGTACGGTTTTTTAAATGCTAAGTTACTTTACGCCATTCGTGGCGTGCGCACCCACTTAACGCAGTTCGTTCCGTGCGCGCACGGTGCGCTTCGCGCACCGTGCGCGCACAGTGAGCACGCGGTGCGCTTCGTGCACCGCGCGCCCACTTTACGCAGTTAGTGCCGTACACGCAAGGTGGGCACGTTACGCACCGTGCGCACATGGAGGACATATTATGCGCTTCCTTGTGATAGGTAATCTGTTAAATTTAATTTGTAAGTGATGACAATAATATGCCATGCACAGAGAGTGTGGTTTTTTTTTTAAAAAATATTTTTTAGCGTAAGCGCACGGTACGCGTACGGTAAGCGTAATCGGCGAAATTTTCAAAAAATAAAAATTTACCGTTTTTGGCCTTGGGGGATCTTTGAGGACTCAACTAACATGGCTATGTGCATGGGCGCTGTCTAAACAGCCCCTTTATATGTTTTTTGCCTTTGTTTACAGCCCCTCCCTCACAGTGCGAGAGAGAAAATGGCGGCCGGCGCTTCCTGGTTTCGACCGATTCGAATGTTTACTTAGATGTAACAGCCAATCAGAATCGCGCTCGCGCACGTCACCGTACGCGTACGGTAAGCGTACCGTAAGCGCACCGTAAGCTGGCTCAGATATATATATTGATTTAAAGGCTATTTTCTCAGAATCTACTGAACAGATTTACACCAAACCAACAAAAGGCACTTCCTTGACCTGAGGACTACCTCTCTGCCAAATTTCAAGTAATTCTGTTCAGCCGTTCGGGCTGTAGCTGTGTCTAAAGGTCCTATGGAAAAATGCATGGGAAAAACGCATTTTGGGACCCCCCTTTTATCTCAGCCCCCGCTTGACGAATCCCCCCGAGACTTTCAGGGTAGGAGTGGAGCGTAGCGCCCCACCTATTTTGAAAAATTTGCGAGGATTCGTCAACCGGCGCCAAAGTTATTCAAAATAGAATGTTGAGGATTTCCTATGGAAACGTGGTCCTAACTATAGCTACCTACTGGCGACCGCCAGTAGGTAATATATATATATATATATATATATATATATATATATATATATATATATATATATATAATATATTCTGGAATCACTTCACATGGGTATCGCATGATTAAATGTGGCACATGCCAAGAATGGATTTTCCAATTTAAGAGCATATTAACAAGAACCTCATTAAAATTATCGCCGTTTTAGCAGCAGGAAACTGCCACTAAAACGGCGATAATGGCCTTGCTAATATGCGTTATAGAATTCCAATAGAAGCACAGATTAGATGTGCAGGACATCTAACCTGGTCTTCTATTGGAACTCTATAACATATATTAGCAAACCTATTATCGCCATTTTAGCGGCAGTTTCCTGCCGCTAAAATGGCGATAATTTTAACGAGGTTCTTGCTAATATGCCCCATAGTAGGCTGGGACCGAAGAACTTAGGAAAAAATAAATGAACGAAGTACTAAGAGGTGACTGAGTGGGCAAAGAGACAACACGGCTTGTGTGCTCGTTTTGCAATGCATGGGAAACATTATAAATGCTGCATTAACTGAAGCAGGCGCACATTACACAGCCAATGCTGCAGTCACAAACTGATTCCCCAATATTGCACTTTAGTCATAGTTGGGAAAAATGCCATGGGCGGGAGTGGGGATGATAAACAATGGGTAGGATATATTTGGCTCACTTAATATATACAGCGAGTCAAGGAAGTAGAACAAAGAATAAAAATAAAGAAACAACCCCAATTCAGAAGAATCATAGCTTTGAATTATAGTGATAACCCTACATAAACCAAGTAAACAGAGTAGGTGAACAGCAGCATGCGCCTCATGAGAAGAGCTGCCTTGCTTATCCATCCAAACAATTCAAATATTCATTCATCCTTTCATTCTAATTCATCCAAAGCCACCATGATTAAGCTTTACTTTCTCCCATCCGGTCTTTCACCGAAATGTTCCCCTATACATTATCCACCCATTCAAAACATAGCAACCCTTTCTTCAAACCATACTTTCACCCATCCACTGGGCACCCTTTCACACACCCACCCTTTCAATCATAAACCATCTCCTTTCTTTTAAGTTACCTTCTGTTCTTTCAAGCAATCAATGCTCATTATGTGAGATTTTGCTGCATTGCAGATAGGAGAGGCCATATTAATAAGCTAGGGGGTTCCTCTTATGGTCATTTTTCATGATGACGAGTGATGCCATGGAAATAGCTAGTGAGCATATTATGTGCCCATCCCTGCTGTCGCAGCCCCTCCAGCTGACCCATCGCTGTCTCCTCCTGCAGCGGCAATGAAGCAGGCATCACCAATTTTCTGTGTGGCTTATATAAAACATTACACATGATTTAGATCCCAGATATGCAATCCCAGATACAACATCAATGCAGCACTACAGCTCAGTTAGCACATCAGTATCTTCCAAATATCACTCTAGGCATTTGATTGGTCGGTTCACACAGTTAGACAACCCAGGCGTAGACTAATAGTCAGTGAAAGACATATGGTGTTGGATGGCAAATGCAATGGGAGTGGGACCTCATACTTTTTTCCAGCCTTGCTGCACTGTCATTGGATACTGCTGGTATACTGTAACTATAAATGACCAGGTCTGCAGCACACTACATTGGGATGGGGGGTGTAGGGTGTGGTTCATGATGACCATGGCCACTGTCTCGTAACTGAATGATATTAGAGCTAGGCATAACCAGGAAAAGGAAAGCCCATCCGAACAAACATACATGGTGATTTTTACTTAAAATATTAGCTTACATTGACCTGCTATCTGCATCTGCACGAATCATGATAGATAGCACCGACATTCCAATAGACCAATACCCCAAGATTCTATGGTTCTACCCTAAGAAGTCCACAACAGCAATCATAATAGGACTTACTGGGATCAGCAGAGCCCTCAGCAGCGGCGTTGGTGGTCGGTGTTGGCTGACCAGCTTGTCCCGGACCGTCCGAATTGTCCCTCTTCTTGCCCCTAGGTGCTGATTAAAAAAATTAAGAAGGTAATACAAATAGATTCGTGATTCTGTTAATAATCTCCACAAAATTATTTATGAAAAGCAAATGCAGTCGCTAAAACAGATCACCAACAGTACTACTAGTTTCCACTCAAGTCTATCGACTGTCGTTAAATCGATATTCCAAGCCTCTTTTGGAACTACTGTATTGCAGTGAATGATCTTTGATTCTATCTATTCCCATTTCTCAACACCCTTGATGAGTCAACTCAGTCTCCCTTTTTTGCAATGCATAGATGCATACTTCACATCATCACTGTGAATTCAATTAAATAACCTGGAACTGTTCGAGCTACATAAACAAAGTCACAGAGAGAACATGCTACGCAGTGATTCTCTACAGTGACAGAAGAAGCAGTCTGCAATGGCTTCTTAATTAATCAGCCAAAGCGAGCTCCTGATGAATGTGATTAGGTAGGGGCACCTGCTTAGCAGAAACTAGCAACTGGATCACACAATAATATACTTGCGTAAACTTTACTAAACATAACTTGCCTCTGAGTGTGAGCAGCATGCCATTCGGATATTTTTTTTAGCACTGTAGAACACAAACACAACAAAAAATTAATACTCACTGAGCCCTGGAATCGCGATGCCTAGCAGGTCAAGCAGGCCAAGCAGGCCCTGTTCCCAGTCCAGAATGCCCACCCAGCAGTGCGTCAGTTGCTGGGCGGTGTGCCGAACCTCACTGGAGTGCCACACGCACTGGTGTACCATCCCCTAGCGCCACTGCTGCCTGTATAGAGGGGAGGTGGCATAGTAGAAAAGAACTTGTGCTGCCACCTCCTCCCCTCCAAAGATCGCTCTGGGCTGCATACCTGGGAGGCGGCACCACCCGCATGGAAGTTGCTCCTCTGCCATGGCGCTGGGTGGGGAAATAATTACTAAGAAGGAAATGGAAGAGAAAGTAAAGAAGAGAGAAAGAAGGACAGAAGGGTACAAAAACTAAGTCGTTAAGTCTCAAAAACAAAAAAAACAAAAAAAAAATGTAAAATACAAAAACATAAAGACACATACTGTTATAATCAATACAAATTAGGGGCGGAAAAGTAATAAAGGAGGAGGATTACAAAGAATAAATAGATATTAAAATTTAGGCCCAGCACCATAACAGGGAGCATAAAAACAAGATGGCTGCACCCATGCGGACCGTGTGGTGTTCTTCGCATATGATTTAGTACGCGAGCACACTTCAGGACCAAGTAGTGCCGTTCACATGCAATTTGGAGCGCACGGTCACACTCTGCATTCCCAATGCGAACGGGTGCACCAGCAAACTCTGCCCAAAAGCGGAACTCCGCATATCGCAGTGGAGTTTTTTGTGCAACTTGGCAGAATTCCGCATAGTAGAACTACGCGAACTGCATCCACCCCTAATATTTACTGGAAAATTTCAGAGCACCGAGCTGTGCAAAATTTGGCAGCGCTGCTCTCTGACATTTTCAAAACCCCTGTGTTTTCCCTAGGGCTGGCACTAATATTAGCTGCATAGCCCCAACACACCATAGTGCAAAGGTGCCTGTATTGCAGGGAATGATTGTTTAGTTGCAGGAAGGTATCCTTTCCTGCACATAAACAATCCATTATGGCTATTTGTTACTTCTATGTGTGCTGCATGCTGCAGCACACAAAGAAGTAGCAAATCATCATTAATTAATGATTGTTTATGTGGAGAAATAGACACCTTTCTTCACATGAAACAATAAGTTGCAGAATGCAGCACACATAGAAAAAGCTAAATCAAGGAGAAATAAAAGCATTTCTCCTTGTGCACCACTGTAACGCCTGCTCTAGCATGGAATCAGTTTTTGGTGTTGCTACAGATTTGCACTTCCTTGTAAATCTGTGGCAGCATCAAAAAGCAATGGGTGTTGTGGTAAAACGGCCACAACAACACCCATTGCACGCCCCTTTTCCGCAGAGGACTGCAGCGGAAAGGGGCATATTTACAAGGTGACATTGAAACAAGCTAAGTGACTTAGCACCACCTTGTAAATATTGAAAATGGCGCTACGCCAGCGGAGGGTCAGAAAAAGTGATGCTCCGGTGGCGATAGGGGCTTGTAAATATGCCCCCACATTTATTAAAACCACTTAAGGACCCTCGTCTTCTCATTCTATCCCAACAGTTTCAACGTTTTGTTTAAAAGCTGGTGGTAAATACAAAACTTTTCTGTCTAGACATTTCACTATCTCACTTTAAGGCAATTTTGACTATTGCTCGAAAGGGATGCACAGTTTGATTCAAAATACTCTCATACACCTTGAGGTCTTTCAGTTCAGAAGGAATTGGAAACGATTCTCAGTTATTGTGAATACCTTTAGCAAGCATTTTATTATCATCAAGTTTAGTGATGCAGTGTTTGCTCACTATTTGATATACTCATAAATCGAACAGGGCTCTGCAATTAAGTATTGGGCAAGTTTGAACTACTGAATAAGATCTTCCTCTTCACTTTTTGCACAAATATCGATTTTTCTTGTTTGTGCTTTGTAGTGTGTACATAGGCAACAAACGTATATCTTGTATGAAATCTCAGCAGATGTATCTCCAAATTGTATTTTTTCTTTCGGAGGTTATTTAATTTAATATCAGTCCTGTTACTCTCTGAAGCAGATGGTAAAACTACTTCATGTACTTCTGCATGACTTTCTAGTGCAAAGTAAGATACTTGGATATCTTCAGATACATAAGTAATTTCAGATACAGTAACCATGTAAAAGAGCTTCTTTAAATCATCTAAATGTAGAGCAGGACTTTTGACAAAATGCAACCTTCTAACTAGGCCTGGGTGGAGTTTCGCTACGTGGAACCCCGCAAAGTGACCCAAAAACTCTGTCGCGCTACTCGGAGTTCCGCAAGTGGCAGAGTGCATTAGATTGCACCATTTGCGCTGATTTTTAACGCCGGGTGTTTGCCCCGCACTGGAAAATCAACGTTAATGGCACCAATCGCAGCACAAGAGGGTGCTGCTTATTTCTGCCGCTTGAGTAGATGTTCTACTCAAGCGGGAACTTCCTTAACGCAAACTGAAAGTTTCCCTAAGTGAACAGTAGCTGCCATTTGCGACCGCCCGGGTTGAGAAATCTTTCTGGGAGGTGGTCTGGAGTAAGCTTTATCCCCAACTTAACATTGGCGAGTGAGGAAAAAACAACACAGTGAAGTTTTTTTTAACTCTGTGCGCTATGTGGAGTGCGGAGTGGGAAAAACTCAGAGTCTCTGAAAACAGAATGCGAAATTTCACACCCACGCCTACTTCTAATTAGAGTGCACATTTTTGAGTAATGTTCAGAAAGCATCTGGAAGTGATAGAGTATACTATCACACATGTCTCAGGATGGCCAAGCCAATGAATGTCCCTGTTCTTTAAAAAAAATTCTCATCCTAAAGGGATCAAGAGTTTGCAAAATCCTAACTTTCTGTTTGAAAGTTCCTTTATGAAACTTGGCCAAGAATACTTTAAACATGCCAATTGATTCTTGCTTATGGTACAGGAACTGCTGCACTGCCACTCATACGCTGGAGCTAATGAATGTCAAAATTTCAAGGGACCTTTTTTTCTTTGGTATGAGTGTAGCTTGTTTAACCTCATCAGACCGACCATCTCTATCAACAGCAAACAAAAAGCTATTATTTTGAAAATAGCTTTTTTCATTAAAGTAAGCCTCACTACTTGAAGTATGTTTCCACTCGCCCTCAAAGTTGTTGCAAAAGTTGGCCTTAGTGAGCTGCACCTTTAGTTAGCGCTTCTTTTTTAGCGGAGTGACAAATATATTCCAAGATTTCATTTGGTTCAGGGTTAGAAAGACATATGCATATGGCTGGGTTTAAACTGGAATGGCTTGGGGAGCAAAAAAACGATGGATTTAGGTCAGATCTCTGTACTGGGGTGAATTTTTGACATTGTTTGACTCCGGTGGCATGGCTCTCCATGCCACCGGAATCAAGCTAGTCTGGCTGAAACTGGTCTCAGGATGCTTGTTCCAGGTCCAGGGGGGACCTGGCCTGGCAGTTTTGGCTTGACTGTTCCCATAGGGAGCAGGGTCAAGATCCTTGTAAATCTGGGACTTTTAGCACCTAATACAATTACTAGGGTATAGTGAGTGGCCTGTGGCGTTTAAATAAGGGTATACCACTGACATAGAATTGCAACATAGATTTTATAACCTAATATTATTCAAAAATAGTTTAACAATTTATTTGCATCCTTTACACAGGTTATCCTAAGAATGGTTGTTCCCCACAAGATGCCTCATTTACCCTCTTCCACATACACAAGTCACCCTGAATAAAGCTCATAATGGGATAATATGAACAAGAAAAGTATTTTTTACTAAAGTTCTGTTGCAGTTTTCAACAGAACAGCCCAATTTGAAAATATCTTAGAGCTACTCCACTTGAATTACTTAGCAAGTGGCCTACCTGAAAAGTCTTGAATAATCACTCAAAACTGTAGTAAGGTTCGTCAAGGGTTTAATACAAAACACCTCATCCATCAGCTGCCCAGGCGTAACTGACTCGATGAGAATGCCCACATTGGAAAAATTCTATATTCTAATGAAGTTGCACAGACAGAAGAATGTATGCAAACACTACACATCTTCTTTCCAATAACAAAAGTATAGACTGCAGAAAAGTGTAACATGAGATTTAAACATAACAGCTAAACATTAAATTCCAAAATTAAAGTAAATAAAATAACATCCATGTAAACTTTACACCACATAGTCTTTCAGAAACAATGGTGCCTGTGACTTTCGAACACTACATCTCAGATATGAATTATTTGAAACAAGTGAATACAAATTCAAATTATTATCAGAATTACACAGTGAAAAATTGTTTTTAAGAATTGCAACCCGGTTTAAATTCCAAATCTTGCCATTTCCTAATTGCACTGAATTTTTGAAACACTTAATGACTTTCATGGGGGCAGTGAATTTAGACCAAGATAACACACCTACAGGAGCTTTTACACGCACCATATCACCTACTTTAACATTAACATCTTTGACACTCTTCCTTTCATCGTAATTTAATTTATTTTTTAACTGAAGCTTTTCTTCTCTTACTCTCCAGGAACCAATACTGTTATCTTTGATACCTTTACCCCAAAACATCCAAGCTGGACATAAACTGGTATTGGGAGCTCTGCCTTTAAACAACTCAAACGGTGATTTATGCGTGGACATGTGAGGAGAGAACCGATGAGCTAAAATGCATTTTTGTAGTTCTTCTTTCCAATTGAGAGAGTTTACTCTTGAGAGTTGAATATTTTCTTTAATAACTCTGTTGAACCTTTCTACTGTCCCATTAGTTTCCGGGTGATAGACTGAACATTTCTTATGAACAATTCCACAGGATAATAGAAATTCATTCATCATACTAGCACAAAACTGTGTCCCATTATCAGACAACAGAGTTCCAGGAAAACCCTCTCTTCTAAAAATATCTTTCAAAAACGAAATTACACACGAAGAAGAAACATCAGAAACAGAGGATATCTCAACCCATCTAGAATAAAGATCAATCAAAACAATTAGATAGGGAGTGCGATGTTCACCACTTAGGGGACCAACAATGTCAATAGCAACATCCTCCCAAGGACCATTAGGTAAACTTCTACACACCATGGGAGGAGTCCGAGGCGTGAGAATCTTATCACTTACCCTACATTGCAAACACTCTCTCACCTTCCGCTCAATTTCAAGATCCATTCCAGGCCACCAAAATGAAGACCTAAGCCTTTCTTTAGTTTTCACAATACCTAAGTGACCTTGAGGTGCTTCTTCTATCAATCTTTCCCTAAGTGAAAAAGGAGGAACTAGTTTGGTACCTCTTAACAAAATTTCTTTATCAACAGATAATTAATCTGCAACCAAATGCCATACTTTAGACAAAGAGTTGTCAAAAGAAAATTTAGATTTAATCATGTTTATAACTTTACTTATTTCTTCATCTTTCTTGACTTCATCCTTCCACTCAAACTCCTGTGTAACTCCTTCAGTGACCTCACAAACACTAATATCTTCTTCCAAAAATTCGTCTTCAAATTTCTCTTCATCAATATCACAGACTAAACGAGAAAGACAATCTGCAGACATATTTTCTATACCAGGAAGATGTTCTATGGTAAAACTAAAATCTTGTAGTCCAATAGCCCATCTCCTTATACTTGATGAAATAAAATCCAAACCCTTTCTTGTAAAAACTTATTTCAAAGGCTTATGATCAGAACAAACTTTAAAATGTAAACCCCAAAGGAAGTTTCTAAATTTGTTGAGCGCCCAGAAAATGGCTAACGCCTCCTTTTCAATTACCAAATAATTTTTCTCTGCACCTCGTAAACTTCCCGATGCACATGCAATCAATTTTTCTTTTCCATCTTTACATTGTTTTAAAATTGCACCCAAACATTTGCAGCTGGCATCAGTTACAACTATAGTTTCATCACTAGTAACAAAAGCTTGCAAATTTGGTGCATTAATTAGATCATTTTTAATGGCTTCAAATTCATTCTGACACTCATCTGACCAGAGAAATTCCTTGTTCTTCCCAAGCAAACTTCTTAAATTACACGATTTGCTTGCTAAATGTTTTACAAATTTTCTATAATATTCAACCATTCCTAAAAAAGAAATGACTTCTTATTTTCTTTAAGGGGAAGCTAAATGTGAAATCGTATTTACCAACTCTTTTTTAGGAACCACACCTGATGTAGATATGCAATGTCCTAAGTAATTTACTTCATGTACTGAAAACTTACATTTTTCAAATTTTAAAGTAAGACCAGCAACTTCTAATCTTTTTAAAACTAACCTCAAAGTCTTATCATGCTCTTTTTGATCTTGTCCAAAAATAAGTAGATCATCTTGGTAACATTTCACATTTTTGATACCCTTCAAAATTGTGGCCATAACCCTTTGAAAAACTGACGCAGCAGACACTAAACCAAACGGCATCCTTTTATATTTGAAAGCACCCATAGGAGTGATGAATGCCGTTGGGTCTTGAGACTCCTGCGTTAGTTCAATCTGATGATATGCTTGAGTGAGGTCAAGAGTTGTAAAACTTTTCGCATCCCCCAAAGAAGATAACAGTTCATCAATGTTAGGGAGAGGGAATTTATCAACTATAACTTCTTTATTTAAAGCTCTCAAATCACAACAGAGCCTAATCTCACCACTAGGTTTGTTAGCAATAACCACTGGCGCCACCATTCAGACGCCTCTACAGGAGTAATTATGCCCTGCTTCTCAAGTTTATTCAACTCTAGTTCAACTTTTCCTTGAACAGCAATAGGTATTTTCCTCACTTTTGCTACAACTGGAACAGCATTGTTTCTCAACTTAATACGATGTTTATATCCCTTAAGGCAACCTAAATCATTCCTAAACAAACAAGGAAATTCTCTTACAAATTAGTTACTTTCAGAACCAATTTCATGGATTTGAATTTGTATTTGAGGATCAGCATTAGGATTTAACATTACACCCAGTTGGCACTGATGTGGCAATCCAATTAGACTGTCACCAACTTTTGATACATACATTTTCCCAACTATAATGTTTTTTCCTAATTCAATACAGGCATTGAAATATCCCAACATACTAATAGGTTGACCTCCATAACCACCTGGATTTATATCCATTTTTGACAGATTGTTTTTCTTTTTAAACCACTTAGCATATGCCACACTTGAAATGATAGTAAGATGTAAGCATGAGTCAAATGTCATGTCTAAAACAATATCATCTATCTTAACTTTACCTACGGGATGATCATTACATTTTCGTTCAACAACTTGACATATAACCTCTTTTACCTCACTGTTGGTCACTTTCTTGCTTTTAGACTTACAATATTTTTATAAAATGACCTTTTTATCCACACTCATGACAGACAAAACTTAAGGCTGGACAAGACCTTGAGTTGGCCTTATGTCCAAATCTTCCACATCTATAGCATTCATAAGATACTTTTTGTATATCATCCTTCGTTCCTTCCTTTAACGGAGTTTTCTCACTTTTAATTTGACAAACTTTCTCTTGTACTTCTTCCACAACAGCTTGACTTTTGACTTTGTCACTTTTTAATTAATTTACACATTTTAACATGTGTTCAACTTTCTTTGCAATCCCAATTACTTCTTCTAGAGGTGGTTCATCTTTGAGCCAAAGTTCTTCTCTAATCTTCTCTTCTCTGCCTTTAAGGACAAATTGATCACGTATTCTTTCTTCTATAGCACCTGCAAACTTACAAGTTGATGCCAATTTACGCAAACCAGTTATATACTCTTCCACCGATTCTTCTTTTCCTTGTTCTCTCAAACCAAAATGATACCTCTCCATTATGGTGCTGACACGTGGCAAATAATGTCTGTCTAATTGTAAAATGCAGATTTCATATTCATCTAAACCTCGTTGTTCTTGGGCAGATAATGTTGGCAAATTTTCTAAAACTTCTTGACCTTCCCCTCCTAAACTGTGCAATAAAAGTGAACACTTTCTTTCTGCACTAAGATTTGTTCCGCATACTTTTGCATAATGTGCAAAAATCTTTTTCCATTTGCTCCATTTTATCGTAGGTTCCCCAGGGTCACTTAAAAAAATGGTGGTACAGCGGCATTCTGCATTTTTTTTAAATGACTCTTTAAAATCACCACAAAAAAAATTTAAGAAAAAAAACTTACTCACATGAATAGTTTGCTAACATTAAATATATAAATGTTTAACAGAAAGATTAAATGATACAACTTGTTAATAAACAAACTATTTGCAGCTTGTTCTGACACTGCCCTTTTTGGCATCAAACTGATTCACTTCCTTGAAACCTGACACGATGACTCATTGGAAATGGAACGAGTACAGAAATGTCAGCTGCTCCACCATGTGGGAGATCACCGTACAAAGAAAACCTCCTCCTTATAAGGTATGCAGTTGTAAACCTTCCTTTATCTCTCCACATAAGTGTTTTTTAAATATTTGTTCTCTGCTATACCGCGCAGGTATGAACAAACGAAATGTTGCGCGTCTCACACAGCACGTCCTCCTACGCAGCACTCGGAACGTCTTCACTGTGACGCTCGCGACTCCTTCAGCACGCTTCTAACATCGCGCGCATGACTTTCTTATTTTTTAAAATCCAAACGAATATTCCTTGAATCTTTTTTTTACTTTTGAAACATAAGCCTTTATATTTTCACACTCTTCCAACATACGTGCCTTTTAAATCTTCGCTCAAATGTACCGCATGTTCTTTCTTATTCAAATTTTGACAAAGTCAGAATATAATCTCTCTTCGTGACTTTCTTTCTCCAAAACGCTCAAATAAATGTATAATGTACCTTGCGAGTCCGATCCACCCGCGATTATTTTACAGTTGAGCTTGATCCCAGTTTCTACCGGAACAATTCCTTTTCTTTTTTTTCTTTTCTTTTTTTATTGATGTTGAGGTGTGTTCTTCTTTTATTGTTTTCTTTCTCCACTCGTCGCCATTGAAAAGTCTTGAATAATCACTCAAATCTCTTGTAAGGTTCGTCAAGGGTTTAATACAAAACACCTCATCCATCAGCTGCCCAGGCGTAACTGACTCGATGAGAATGCCCACATTGGAAAAATTCTATATTCTAATGAAGTTGCACAGACAGAAGAATGTATGCAAACACTACACTACCCACTTCAACATTTCATGACAATCAATTTATTACAGATAGTAAAACATTTTTTTGTTACATCCAAGAAAGTTAAAAGTTTGAACTCCCTAAAATATTGCAATGCTTTTCCAACATGCTGCAGCAAGAAAAGATGGGCAGAAGGCTGAATAAATCAAACATTTTCCCCCCAGTCAAGAGATCTGTTTTAAATCTATTTTTCTTTGCTCACTACGCCACGCAGATTGGACCCAGCCATATTCAAATCAGCCTTGACTCTGCTTCTCATGGGAACAGTCCAGACTGAGCTGCCAAGCCGGGTCCTCCCTGGACCAGAAACAGGCCTTCTGGGACCGGTTTCAGGGTATCACCCAATATCAGCCAGGCTAGCTTGAATCCAGTGGCACAGTGAGCAAAGGACCTACGTCTGGGTATAACCATTCCACTTAGGGCAAAAAATGCTGCAGCAACAAATGAAGGACAGAATGCTGAATAAGTCTAATATTCAGCCTCTAGTCAAGAGATTTGGGTTAAATCCATTGCTCTTTTGCACACTGCGCCACCCCCGTTTTGACCCAGCCATATGCAAATCAGTCTTGACCCTGCTCCTCATGGGAACAGTCCAGCCCAAACTGCCAAACCGGGTCCTCCTTGGACCAGAAAGAAGCATTCAGGGACCGGTTTTGTGGTGTCACCCCATATCAGCCAGACTAGCTTGAATTCAGGGGCACAGCGAACAAGGTACCCACCTCTGGGCATACCCATCCCACTTAGGGTGAAAAATGCTGTGGCAACAAATGATGGACGTAATGCTGAAAAAATCAAACATTCACCCTCTAGTCAAGAGATCTGGGTTAAATCCATTGTTTTGTTGCACACTGCTCCAGCTCGGTTTTGACTCACCCATTTGCAAATCAGTCTTGACCCTGCTCCTCATTGGAACAGTTCAGCCCAAACTGCCAAACCGTGGCTTTTCATGGACTTGTAGATATGGAGTAAGGCAAGGCAGTGCAAACTGCTTCCATGCCTTACTCTGCATGAAAGAGGTCTTCCATGGGTGTTGCTGTGGGTATTACCACTTAACACTCATGGAATTTGGCACTGCCACGGATTTACAACATCTCATAAACCTATGGCAGCTCCAAATCTTTCACCTCCCTCGAGCAGGTGTAACAAGGATAAATGTTTCCATTTCTCCTTGTTTTTACCTCTTTACACGTGTACTAGAACATGGAAAATGCCTCATGATTCTATACTGTGATAGCAATGATCTGGGTATAATCACAGGGGTTGTACTAGAAATCCAAATGAAGGAGACATTGGTGCAATTGATGGCTCTATATCCTCACACTGCCTTTATATATTCCACCATATGTGAAAGGCATTTCTTCTTAACCATAAGATGGGCTCCATTTACTACAATAATATCCACTTAAACATGCCAGGAGAGGACCAAAAGAATGGAGTTCATTTCACAGTAGAAGGGAACTGGATCTTCCGTAATAACATCAAGGATTATATCCAGTTCTACCTATAAGTATGCACAACACACTATACACACAAAAGCCCTTTTTAGAGCACCCAATTAATAATTAAGTGTAGTTTTATTATTCACACACAGAAGTGTGTATGGCGTGGTGTGTGTGCATGTGTGTGCAAGAAAGTATGTATTTTAGTTTATGTTAATGTATGTACGTGTGGGCATAAATATGTGAGGATGTATGTGTGGTTGAGTGTGTGTCTCTGTATGGATTTGTATCAATATCTGCATGTAGGTGTATGTGTCTCTTTCTCTGAGTTTGATTGTCAGTGTGTAGCAGTAATTGTATAAAGAACTGTCAGGAGAAACAAGTATTGTTCTATGTGGGAGTGGGAGTCTGTTTGTATATTTATGTGTGTGTTATTAAGTATTTCTCTGGGTCCATGGGTCTATGTCGATGTGTGTGTGGTAGAGTCTATATGTCAGTGTAGAGGTTTGCGTATAGATGCTTATGTGAAAGTGTATATGTAATCTTTTATGTGTCACTGTGTGACTGTCTCTGCATCTATATTTCACTCCTGTGTTTCTCAGTGAGTAGGTGTGTCAGTGAGTGAGCATGTCCGTCAGTGTGTATGTGAATGTTCATCTTGAAATTTGTATGTGTGTTGCATTCTGTCTGCTAGTAAGGATCTGTGTGTTGCATTGTGTTACTATGTGCATTTACATTTGTACATCCACTCTTGTGAATATGTGTGCGGTGTTGTGTTTCATAGGAGGTAAAGTTATATATAATATTAACAACAAAAAAGCCCCTTATCAATTAAACCCTAGATTTTTGCTTTCAAGTCGGTAGAAATGGAACTCAAGAAATGATTAAAAAAAATCAGAACATATTAAGCATTAAATACCAATCATTGTAATCAATTAAGAAGAGACATATTAAAAACATGCTTTGTCTCATTTGAAAAAACTGAAAAGTCCTTTAGCCCAAAGGAGTGTGTTTTGGACTTGGCCTTTTTTGCAGGGTCATCCCTGAACTTTTTGCCTTCCTCTTGTATTTTTTCTGACTTGTTGTTGGCTGTTTTATGACTCTGGGCACTTTACCACTGCTGATCAGTGCCACAGTGCAAGTGCTCCCCATTGTAATTTGATGATGGATTAGTGACTCCATGATTAGCTTATTTGGTTTACTTGTTAGACCCTAGTACAGTGCACTGCGTGTGCCCAGGGCTTGTAAATCAAATGCTGCTGGTGGGCTTGCACACTGGTTGTGCCACCCACCAAAGCAGCCTGTAAAGTGTGTCTCAGGCCTGCCATTGCAGAGCCTAGGTGCAGTCTGGTACTGCCATGTTGTCTGTCTAAGTGCACCCACTTGCCAGTCCCTAAACCTTCCCTTCTCTTCATATCAGACACCCCTAAGGTAGGCCCAAGGGCAGGGTGCATTGTAAGTAAAAGGTAGGATATGCCCTGGTGTGTGTGGCATGTCCTAATAGTGAATTACAGCCATTTTCTATTGTTCCCCATTGTTTGATTATAACACCTTATAATCCTAACTGACCCAGGGAACATGGTAGAAATTCGAGTTTAGTATGCCTGAACTCATAATGATAAAATACATATTTTAGTAAAGTTGGTTTTAACATTCTGTGTTTGAAAATACCACTTTTAGAAAGTAGGTATTTTCTTACCTGTCCAAGCCTGCCTCTACTAGGTTGTGTATTTCATGTCTGGTTTGTGAGTGACAGGGGCTGGGGGATTCCAGGAGACAAGGTAAGTCAGCACAAGGCTGAATAGAGAGATCTGCATGTAGAGTGGTGGGAGGAGTTGCACCTGGGACCTGAATAGGGCAGTGCCTGCCTTCCACAATGCTGGCTCCACCTCCTGTGGTGCATCTGATGTCCCTGGCCCACACTGTCAAAGGAAAGAAGGAGTCCTGTAAACAAAGTGCTCCGAGACTGACCAGAACTGGTTTGGACTAGGCAAAGGCCTCTCTGCCTTCAGAGAACAAAGAGAATATGAGTATAAATACTGGGGCCCAGACCCCAAGACTTTAGATCACTTCTGGGAAACAAGAGGAACCTTTGCTGAGGAGAGGAACCAGAGAGAGAGACTGCAGGAGGAGACTATCCCTATACTGTGTGCTGTTTGAGGATTGACCTGCAGTGGTTACCTGATTGCCAAAGAAAGGAGAAAGGACTTTGTGCTACTTTCATCAACTTGTAAGAAGATCTCCAAGGGCTTGAACTAGAGCTTGCCTCCTGCCTGAAGTCTCAGGGATACAAGACTTCACCAACCAGCCCCCCTGAGTTCCTGCTGTTGAGCTGGGCCTTCTGAGAGACTGTTTGTCACTGGGAGCTCGAAGCGCAACTCAAGACGAAGAAGCGTGTTGCCGCCACAGTTGTCGTCGCTGCATCGCTGAGGAAGCGTGTCGCCACTGCCGCTGTTGCCATCGCAATGCTGAAGCGCCTTGCATCACCGGAGAAGAGTGTTACCGTCGCAGCAGATGCTGTCGCATCACCGGAGAAGCGTGTCACTGCCGCAGCGGCTGTCGTCGCATCGCTGAGGAAGCGTGCCGCCTCTGCCGCCATCGCATCGCTGAAGCGCCCCGCGTCGCTGGAGAAGAGTGTCGCCGTCGCAGCAGACACCATTGCATCACCAGAGAAGCGTGTCGCAGGGCCTGTTGCGGCTCAAGAAGATTCACTGAGTCACAGCACGGCCGTTGGGTGTGAACGCATCACCCCTCAGATGTCGAAACATCAAGAAGACGCCATTTTTGTTCATTGCACTGGGTCATCATCGCATTGCGACATTGCTAGTCGCATCGCCACAGAAGCGCAGTAAGAAACCGAAGTATCACCTCCCCACGCGGTGAAGAACTGACGCATTACCTCCTCTACCGTAAGGAACCGACGCATCACCATCCCCTACGCAGCAGTAGGGAACCTACGTATCACCTCCCCCGAAGCAAGTAACCGACGCATCACCGTTCTGCATGTAAGAAACCAACGCATCACCTTCCCTGCAACCCTTTTGTTCGTATAGCGTTACTCATCCAAAGATACATTGAACATAAAGTGTCGCATTTACCATCTAAAGAGAACTAAGCTATTTCTACCATTCTAAAGTACAGTATTGTGGATTTTTGTCGATTGTGGTCTTGTGTTAAGCCTATATAAAGATACTTATTTTTGTATATGGCACTGTATGTATGTGTTTTCTAAGTGTAATTGAAACCGTGTGCATGAAAATGTGTGTGTGCACAATTATGTACAGTAGTGTCTATGTAAGTTAGTATGTCATCTTTTGTGTGGGGTGGTTGTGTGTAAAGATACAAGTTAGTTTAAATATGTGAGAGAGTGTGGGTGTGTGTCATGTGTCTGTTAGTGTCTAGAGTTGTGTGGGTAGGTGTTCCATTGTGGTTATGGGATTGTGAAAAGACCTGTGGCTGTGTGTTGTGGGGGGCGTTGTGTATTTAGGTAGACTGTATGTGTGTTGGGGGAATTGTGTGTGTGACTGTACATGATGAATTTTGTAGTGTATGTGTGTGGTTGTGTGTCTCAATGTGACTATGAGTTCTTGTGTGTGAATCTATCTATGTTTATATGTATCTTCATGTAATGTTTTTTTAATGGACGTATAGATTGTCAGAGCCATCCTGAAGTCTCAGGGTGCAGCACTGGGTGCCGCAATTGATCCGTGAATCCACTGTACAATCAATAAAATATTTCATTATAACGTTCGACATTCAACATACAACATTCGCAAAACCCACAAAAGATCCAGGGGGTCAAGGTACCTCTACCCTACCCATTTCCACCTTTTATACATTTTTTACCAAGGACACAAAGACCAAGTACCCGAATCGTAAGATGGCGGCAACAACTTGCTGTTCAAGTTGCGATCAGCCACTCAAAATGCAAGATAAGGCTTTTACGTCAGCAGATCCATCACAAAGGATCCATTGTGAAGGTTCCGCGGTGTGAAATATAGAATTTTTTGGGACATTCATTTCTCCAAAACTACTGAACAGATTACCACCAGAACACAAAAGCACTCTTTCTGGAACAAGATCTAGCTGTGCCTAAAGTTCTACAGAAAAATGAAAATCACTTTGGGATCCCCCTTTGCTCTAGACCCCCGCTTGCCAGATCTCCCCAAAACTTTCCATGCACAAACTGGTCAAAAGGTAGCATTTTTTGGGAAAGTTTTGTGCAGATTTGTCAGATGGGAACAAAGTTACTAGCAACACAAAAAATGCATTTCCTATGGAAACATGATGCTAACTATAACTATAAACAGTTAGTTACAACACTAATTATTTTCGGTCCTCGGGACCTCATCCCCAGACCTGGCTGAATTTGGAAAGGAGAGGGGGCACACGGCCTCCCTCCCAGGGCCAATTTCGGCCTTGGGAGCCCCACTACTCAGGGCCTAGTTGCATCTACAAAGGGGACGGGGGCCATCCGACCCACCTTCCTGAGTCAATAATGGCCCTGGGGACCCCATCCCCTAAGGCCTGGTTCATGCTATGTCCAAGGGTGCGTTTGTTCCCATTTGGCGGGAGCAATTTCGAGACTCCCGTCAAGCTTGAGCAAACACCAAGTCTTCTCCCAGTGGGCGGGACATTAAAGATGCTCCCATCCACTGGGGAGAGGACTTTACATCTGTTGCTGGCAAGGAAACATACAAAAAGATAGATGTCACCCACAGGAAGCAGCTTTTTTATCTGGAGCTTTCCCCACAGCCCTCAACCAATGTGTGGTGTGTGCCCTGGATGGGCACCAGGTCACTCACCCTTTGTTAACCGGGGCCTTGGGCCCCCTAGGGGCCAAAATTGGGCCGGGGAGGGGGGCACCATGCCCCGTGCCCCTTTTCCAATACAGGCAGACCCTGGGGGATTATGTCCCCGGGGACAAAATTGGCACTGGCGGGGGGGCTGTGTGCCCCCTCCCCCTTTTGTAATACAGCAATGCCCTGGGTGAGGGGAGCCCCGGGGCCTAAATTGGCACAGGGATAGGGGCTGCGTGCTCCCTCCCCCTTTTCCAATATGACCAGGCCCTAGGGATGGGGACCAAGGGCTAAAATAAGCCTGGGTAGGGTGGCCATGTGCCCCCTCCATCAGAAAAATGCACTGGGACCTGGGGGATAGGGTCCCTGGGTCAAAAACAGGCTGGGCAGGGGGTGCATGCCCCCTTCTCCCCAAAAATATAGTGGGACCCAGTAGATGGGGTCCCCGTGGCCAACAAAACTGGAAGCACACTTACTCTATCAATGTCCAGGCCATAGGGTACAATTGGGGGATGTTTACCAACGTCCTTTTTAAATACCCAGGGAGTTCGCATGATGCCTTCATCTTCAGGCACTTCATCATCAACCAGTGCTACCAGAATGGGCAATATGGGAATGTCCAACTCGTAGGAAAGCAAATCTCTAGTACATACCAGACCTAATAACATTTAGAAATGTATGACATAATAGCCATCTCTGTGTCTCTTGACACCATGTGCATCATGGTACATGTGTAAGGCAAACCCCCAAGTCACACATGTGAAGACTCGTAAAAACTTTGGGTGCCTTTGAATGGCATAAATGTACAGATCAATGCAACACTGGCCAAAATGCAGTGTAATATCACTGTGTGCAAGGTAGAGATTCCATGGGCATTGCGGGGGTGTCTTCGTGCAATGCCCATAGTTCCTGAGGCATGACTTGTATACCACTCTGGGAAAACATTTAAATGAGACAAATCAATTGGTTTCCCCAGGTGATGTGTAACAATGAAAAATATCCGAAGTTACCAAAGTCACTACTGCTTCCCATGGGCCTCATTTATGGAGAATAGGCATAAGGCATCGCCACAAGTCTTTTTGCTGTGCTGCCCTATGCTAAATTTCTGTCAATGATACTCATGATCTTCTGGTGTTTATGTTTGGGGGATTTATAGAGCTCATGGCTACCCAGAGGCTTCACAGCACTGAGGAGAGGAAGCAGTAGTGACAAAAACGGATAGGATCATCTTGAGAACAGCCATGTCTTAAGTTTTTTCTGAAGCTACGTTCATCTTTCAGCAGTTTCAGTTCCCTGGTCATGGAATTCCAGAGCTTCGGAACCAGGTATGAGAAGGATCTTCCTCCCCATCTTGACCTTTTTATCCTCAACGTCTTAATGAGGTAGTCTGAGGATGCCCTGATGAACCTCTTAGGCACATATGGGAGATGAGTGTCCTAAGCAAGGCTGGGCCCCAGCCATTCATGGCTTTGTGAGCCAGGCAGAGGGATTTAAATGTAATCCTGGATTGGATGGGAAGCCAGTGAAGCTGTTTCAGAGAAGCTTTCACTGACTCCTGTCTTGGTATTTTTAGATTCAAGGCGTGAGACCACCAGGTCCTGGACCACAGTTCTCTCTGCCTGTTCTGGGATAAGTGCTATGATCTTACGGATCATTCGGAGTATACCAAAGCATGTTTCTGCTAGTTTTTTGCATGAGTTTCCATTGATAGGTTTTGATCCAACCACATACCCGAATTCTTTATTGACAGTTTGGGGCGGGGCGTGTACCCCAGTCTTCTGGCCAGCTGATCCTGGCCCAGGGACCGGGGCTGTTTCCCAGGATCATCAGTTCTGTTTGATCACCATTCAGCTTTAGGCTGCAGCTGGCCATCCAGTTGGTCACCTTTTCCATGGATGGCACCAGTTGGAGGGGGTTTGAGTTAGGTCCCTCAGCCACTGAGACTACTAGTTGCATGCCGTACGTGTACGACACAATTGACAGCTCAAACTCCTGGACAATTTCCGCTAATGGGCGCATCTATAAGTTAAATAGTGTGGGGCTGAGCGACAAGCCCTGCAGAACTCCGTATGGAGCCGGCAACGTATCTGATAGTTTGGTGGTTTCCATTATCTTTAAAGATCTGTCGCGTAGAAAGGAGATGTACCATTGAAGGGCTTTATCCTGGATACCGACCTCCCTCAACCTGCGTATCAGGGTGATGTGGTCCATGGGGTCAAAAGCAGCGCTTAAATCTAGGAGCTGAATTGCAGTGGGGCCCCCCTGATTGAGTATCCCTTTAAGCTCCTTCAATCAATCAATCAATCAAAGACATTTATAGAGCGCACTACTTACCCGTAGGGTCTCAAGGCGCTTTGGGGGGTGGGGTGCCGTTACTGCTCGAACAGCCAGGTCTTGAGCTTCTTCCTGAAGGAGAGGTGGTCTTGGGTCAAGCGCAGGTCGGTCGGGAGGGAGTTCCCTGTCCTTGGTGACAGCAAGGTGAGCAGATTCTGTAGTGTGTTGTGGCTGAAAGTCCATATGAGTCTTGTGTAAGATGTTATTCTCCTCCAGAAACTGTGAAAGGATGTAATTGATGTGTTTTTCCACTAATTTTCTCAGGATGGGTAGCAGTGAAATAGGGCGCAAATTCCCCCAGTACCTCAGGATCTAAGTGGGGTTTCTTCCGTAGGGATCTCACAATTGCGTGTTTCCACTTCTTAGGTACTATCCCAGTGTTAAGAGATAGTGAGAGAAGCTCTGCTGTGGTGATGATGGTGTCCCTGCCCTGGAGTAGAATACGGGGGGTGCAGGATCTTGAGGAGATACAGATTTGATGTTCCTCAGAAGAAGACCGGTATTTTCCTTGTTCAAGGCAATGAAGTGGTCTAATATCAAAGTTGTTGCCAGCGCAAAGTGGTCTGCTCCTTGATACTGGTCTAATCTGCAGGGGTCATCCTGCAGCAATTTAGGTAAACCCCTAATGTTTCCTTGCAATGAGTTGTAAATGCTATCTACTTTGTTTTTAAAGAATGTAGCTAGCTGGTTGTATCTCTCCTTTAAAGATTGATGAGGAGTGATGCCTTGCTCTATAGTTGTCAGGTATTTGATGATCTTAAATAGTTTCCTGAGGGTGTTGGACACCATGTTAATTCTCTCCTCAAGGTGTTTGGCCTGGGCTTGCTTAATTCCACTGTGATAGTGTGTAATGGCACTCTTGTATTGGATCTTAAATTTGGGGGCATAGGTTTTCTTACAATTCCTTTCAAGTTTCTTACATTTGTTTTTCAAGGAGGCTAAATGCTATTTTGAAATTGCATTGAGTTCTTGGTCTAGATTTCTGAAAACATTGGTCCGCCGCTTGGTTGATCCAATCTGACTATATCGTGTGTGCCTCATCTGGGTTTTCTGTTAGGAAGGGAGTAGAGGACTCTAAGGTATTAGCCCATTTTTCCGGTATTAGCCTTGGCCATTTCCTACCTGAGCTCAAGCTGCAGTTGGGCGGAGTTTGTGTGGGTGTTTTTGTAAATGAAAACGGATTAAAACTGTGATCTGGCCAAGGAGCTGGGATGGGTGTATTCACCTGGATTTTAGGGTCATTGGAAAAAATAGGATCAAAAGTATGCCCTTTCCCATGTGTGGCAGAGCCTACAAGTTGAATAAGTTGGATGGCTTCTAAGTCTTGTAGGAATTTTCCGGTTGATGGGTTGTTGACATCATCTATGTTTATATTAAAGTCACCAGGCGTGGTGACAAATCCTTTTCCCACAATAGTGCTGGTTATGAGGTCAGGCAAAACATCAAAAAACGCGCTGCATGGCCCAGTAGGCATAAAATAAGAATTCTGGAAAATGAGCAAGTGCGGCAAAATGTCATTATGAGATGCACAATGTCGCAATTAGTTACCATCAGGTGTGTGGTGGAGCAGCAAAACTCTTCTTTATGAATAATGACCACCCCACTTTTTGGCTTTCCTACCTGATCCTGTCTGTTGATACAATAACCCGGGGGGAGGACCATGACAATATCCGGAGTTGAGCTTTCTTAAAGCAAAATCTCAGTTATAAACAACACATCTACTAGTTCTTCCTCTGTTAGGAGCCCAATCTCTATTCTGTGTCCTGGAAGGGACCTGCTGTTTATTAGCCCGATTTTTCATTGTGCATTCTTTCAAGGGTGTCCTGCGTTATGCTTTTACTCTCTAAGTGCCTTTCTAGGGTAAAATTGCACTAGCGACAGACCTCCCTGCCTCCTGTTGGACTGTCGGGCTTGAGGGTGTGTGCGCACTGTAGAGCTGGTGTGCATCACTTGTATTCAACCCGAACCCCAGGATCAATTTGTAGATGACAGGAGTTAGGATGGTCTCTACCATGGCAGGCAGCACCTGTGTGCTCTCACCCCACACATCGGGACAGTTGCGTGCAATGTAGTTTCATGCTAGGGACTATACACATAGCTCTACACATGTTCTTATGTGGTGATACTTCACATGGCCCACACCTGACTCCTCTTTCAGTTGAGGAGTTTATTCTCTGGCAACCCCATTCTATTCCATTGCTTTACAGCCCAGATTTGGCTGCATTGGCACAAGTAAGACGCACTAGCCTCATGGTGCAAGTGGGTGTGCACTGTCACTGTCAGGTTGGAAAGGGTTCAAGTATCTATGCATTATGTGTTATCCTGTTTATGTTTTTTCTTTTGTATTGTGAGACTAGTAGTTCTGCTGAGTCATGTTATACATTTCACTACAACTCCCAGCATACAAAGGCCCCCCTGGACCTGTGCTGCACATCACACATGGAATGGATTTAATTGATGGAGCTGGACTGAGCTGTACAGCATGTAACTCGGCTGTATAACGTACATTTATTTGATGTATGACCTACATGAGCAGCATCGGCTCCTCCGCTATGGCAGAGGTGCGTCACCCTCCTGCCAGTATATTAAAGAATGTAAAAATAAAACAATAATAAAATATTAAGGTTTTATTCAGCTTGGGGCAGTGCCAGGGTTAGGATAAGCTGGAGGTGGTGTGGTGGGTTCTAAATACACTGTGCATGTCGTTTTTAGCCAAGTGTTCCCCCTCCCGTGCCATTTTCTGCCCCAAGGACTCCATTCCCGGTGCATGCCACAATGTTGGTGACCGCGGGTGGAGTCCCAATGCCCCTGTGGTCCCTGCCAGCTCCCCTCCTCCTGAGGGTGCCGGAATTGCTTTTAGACAAAGAGAGCTGCAAACACGCAACTCCCTTTGCCCACAAACAATTCTGCTTTGCTTCACGGAAGCAAGAGCAGTTTTCCTGCTCTCGCTTTCATGAAGCGAAGCAAAAGTTTGCTATGGCAGGGTGAGAGCAGTGATCCCGCCTTGCCATAGCAAACTGCAATGTCCCTGGGGTGGGCACCCCAGGACATTGCTGGAGCTGGCCCTGGGGGTTGGCGGTGCCCAGGGCCATGAATGGCTCCTGGAGGGGGGCCGTGCTACCCCCTCCAATGTCTTTAAAGCCCTGGGAAGGTGGTGGTCTCTGGGGCCGGGGGGCCGCTACGGACCTCCACATTTTAATTTTAGAATGCCCCGGGGAGGTGGTGGTCCCCGGGGCAGTGTGTGAGGGCAGGAGGCCCCCCACACTTCATTAAAGAAATCAAAGCCCCAGGAGGTGGGGGTCCACGAGGTACCCCACCCATAATTAATGAAGGTGGGGTGGCTGTCCCCGGGGGAGGTGGCGGATCCATGAGGTACCCCAGCCATAATTAATGAAAGTCCTGGGGAGGTGGCTGTCCCCGGGGCAGTGAGGAGGGATGGAGCACCCCATGTTTAAAAAAAAAAAAAAATGCCTTGCGGAGGTGGTTGTCCCCAGGACTGCGGGGAGGAGGGGGTGCGTGCCCCCGCATTTCATTAAAATGTAATTAATTAAATGAAGCGCAGGACACCACGATTCGTTTTCTAAATAATTTTCTCGCCCAGATTCGCCGACACTACGCGAATCCCGCCAAAAATATATCTTTTTTTAATGCTTTTTTTGGCCCTCGAGGTCCTCGTGGGACCCCCTGAGCAAGCCTAGGGGTCAGGGTGTTTCTACCCTGCCCCCTTTTCTTGTTTTTTTACTTTTTTTCTTGTGACTCGATTCAATCATGTCAGAAGAAGGCTGCCAACACTTCTAGGTTTTAACTGTTGGCAGCCAATCAGAGCCAAGCTCGAGATAGGGAGAGTTCGCGGATCCGTCACGGTTACCAGATATTAATATTTCCAAATATATGAATTTCTCAGGAACTACTCAATGGATTTACACAATTTAACAAAAAGTCAGTTTCTGAACCAAGAGCTACCTTTTTGCCAAATTTGGTGTAATTCCAGTTCAGGCTGTAGACTTGTCTAAAATTTGGCTATAGAAATTAACATGGAGAAAATGGGTTTTGGGACCCCCCCTTTTTCTTGGCCCCTGCTTGAGGAATCATCCTGGAACTTTCAAGACAGGAGCTGACTGGAGTGCCCCATTAGTTTTGAAAATTTCATGAAGATTTGTCAAACGGCACCAAAGATATTGGCAAATCAAAAAGCGCTTTTCCTATGGAAGTTAGGTTCTAGCAATACCTAAATTTACATTTTATGATACATGAACACATTCTCATTATATATATACATATTGGACCTGATTCACAAGGATAAACGGACACTTTTATGTAAGTTTATGATTGTTCGCTGTTCAGGAAGGGATTTATGATAAGTATCTTTACGAGTGGAGTGCGGAATCTCACAGAGTTTTTTTAAGTTACTCCACGGAATTCCCCAGATTGAAATGCCATGTGTTCTACAGATGCCTAATTTACAGGCCTTGAGTACCCGTATTTTCATTTAATAGGTCTTGTAAGTAAATTTAATGTGCCAATATGGTGTATAGCAATTTTGCCATGTTTGGAAATGAGAGTAGCAGCACTTTACCACTGTTTAAGAGAGCTAAAGTACACAGAGTACTAGTGCCAACCAACACAAGTTCAGAAAAACAGGAGAGTAGAGGCAAAACTCTGGGGGAGGACCATAACAAGGATGTCAGGTGTAACAAGAACAAAAAGATACTGATCAAAATAAAGTGTAAACCACCTACATATCCCATACTTTGTCAACCAACCAACACTTCAACTTTGTTGAAAATTCTGAGATATCTCATTATTTGTTTAATTAGATACAGCATTCATTGATTCATAGTTGTCTGGAAAGTTTACTATAATTTTTGATAAAACTTAGTCACTGACAGTACATTAAATATCCACCAACAGTATACTATAGGCAATGAAAAAAATATTTTACCTGAAACTTTATGCTGCTAGGCATTCTTCTTAAATATATTTAATCAAGACAAACAACTTAATATAGAACGCAATAGTAATTTTGGAAACAAACAGGTACACAGTAAAGAAAGCATAATGTGACATGTTAATTGAAGTTTGCAGTATTCTGCCCAGCAGTAAATGCTCATGATTATAGGGGCACCTGGAGATGTGCCTTTCCAATGAGCCCTATTGTATTTCTCGAGCTGCACTCTGCTACAGACGTTTTCAATTATGGACATGACGGCCTTCATATTTAAAAAAGGCCAGGCACACTTGGATGCAAATAGCTCGAACGATTTACATAATTTTCTTTCATTATTCACAGTCGGGTTTAAAAGAAGTGCACAGTAGAAGTGCCAACGAATAGGTAAAATGCCCCTCAATCTTATATTTCCTTTTTCAAGGAAAATGAGTTCCACATTAAAAAAGAAAACAAAGGTGTTTCAGCAAAGCAAGTATGGCGCCAACATATTCAATGTCCGTTGCAAGAAATTCAAATGTTCCCCCTCTCAGAGTCAAATGTGAAAGGTATGTAGGTATTGCCCGCTTTTTCTAGCATTTGTGCCAAATAAATTACAATATGCTATGGATTGTGTTTCTAGATCATACGTACAGTTGTGGGAGCTGTTTTACGCTTTCCTAGTTTCAAATGTATTAGTAATCGGACTTGCGCTAACATGAACTAAATTTGTCCTTTCTTCCTTTCTTTCTTTGGAACGTTTCCAAAGCCTTCTGGCCATGCTGTACCTGATGAAGGGCAACCTAACTGTCTCAGACTGTATTACATACAAAGGGGCAGATTTACGAGCCCCTTGCGCCACTTTTGCATCACTTTACCCTAAGGGGCAGATTTATGAGCCCCTTGCGCCACTTTTGCGTCACTTTTAACATGGGAAAAGTGACGCAAAAGTGGCGCAAGGGGCTCATAAATCTGCCCCTAAGTTTCTACCTAGGGTACCTGAGTTACTTGTGAGAATGATTGATTTCAATGTAAAGTATTATGAGAGAACCTCCGGAGAGATTGGCAGTATACAGGTGTTTACATCATTTGGTACCACGCAGGGATTGGCTGGCAGGTGCTGAATTCGCACCGCGTTAGGGTGACCTTTGACCGGGACTCACTGGAGATTGTTAGGCAGATCAGAATGGGAAACACTGTTTCAAAACAAGCATTTGCAATGTATCGGTCTCGCCTTTGGGACCTTATATGTATTTAGCAATGCAGCATATTAGCCTGGGTGCTGAAACATCTACTATTCTTTAATACAGAGGGAAAGTAAGCACCAAACTGCGTGAAACGCCAAGTATGGGAACACATGTAGAGAAATATTGCCTTTCAGCGGGGAATGGTATAGTCCAAAGCTCTGTTTTTAATATAAAATCAGGGCCTTTGGTGGTCATATCACTAAAAATACAAGATTTGAAAAAAATATTATTGTGTATGGGTGCTCGTGAAAGACAATTTCTATGGAATGGAATCTAGAGAATGCTACAGTGATTCTGTCTTTTTTACTGACCTCAGCTGGTCGTTTTCTATCAAGAAAGTTTAAATAGAGGCAGAAAAATAAAAATAATAAAGCCCTCAGCAGAAAGCATTACTGGTATTTTAATGACCTCTACTGGTCGTTTTCTATCAAACACGCTTTTATGACATAAGCTGTCGAAATAAAGCTTATACAACAACAACAACAACAACATAAGCCTATAGAAACCTCCCTAGATTGTCCCTTGGATGCTTTTATACTTTCTAAATTTCCCCTAGCTGTATCAAATCCATCTCTACTTAAAGGTGACTCTCTCCTCCTCAACTTTCTCTCTATTTTAGTCCCAACGTGATCTGGTTCTCTCTAGACTACCAATAGTCCTCTCTGCTCCTCTCTATAGTTGCCACGAGAATTTTTACTGCACTGCAACCAATGTCGCTATCAACCTCTGCTCCCCTATAAGATTCCCTTTTACATTCAATGTTGCTTCTGTCCATTCACTGGTGCTTCCGTCCAGTTACCCTCCTGGTGCTGCTGTGGAGTGTTCCTGTGTTGGCGAGAGTCTAAGCAATTGGCATTGTAAATGACAATGCCTTTTATTAATGTGTTTTGAAAACATGCAAGCGGGGTGTAAACACATATTTTGTACTCATACTCCTCGCTTACGAGAAGCAAGGCTGTAAGTAAAATAGGCGCAGTTACTGCCAATCTTGCTTTTCCTAAGCAACGACTATAAGTACAAAGTGTGTGTTTACACACCGCTTGCAGTTTTTAAAAAACATATAAATAAAAGGCATTGTCATTTACAATGTCAATAGTTTGTGTAACATGCTGTTTTTACATTTAAAGAAATGCATTGAAAACAATAGCTTAAGACTCTTATGCAAACAAAAAGTCCAGTGTGTACGAACGGTTCTTAAGAGAAGTGCTATTTTTTGGGTTGGGGCGCTGATAGTGAGATTTCAGTGAGTGATCTGGTACATCACATTGTGAAATATTTTTTATGAGCCTGAAAAAAAAAATTACCTATGCTAGTTAAGTATGAATGTTTTGAAGATAAAGTAAAATGCACACAAAGTACATTGGATAAACATAGTTAAATGTCTCAAATAAGAGTATCATTTGAAGAGTGTCATTGCCTTCTTAGTTTCAATCACAGTGGTATAGTTCTAATGATTATTTTTGGTCAAGCATGGTTTTGCCCCTTAGGCACAAAAAAACATTGAAAGATGAACTTATATGTGTTAAAAAGCTTTCTCATCCAAAGGAAACCATTGAGAGGATTGTATGTAAAGAAATGGCTAATTGAATATGCCAACATTTGATAACACTCAAGAACTTAGATTCTGCATATTTTGCAGCAGAAAAGTGTGAAATGAATTTGTAATACTGCTGTTTCTTCATTTTTTATACTTTTGCCTTCTAAAAATCGATCTTTGCAATGCAATCGATAATATGTTATAATAAAGATTTTCATTGCTTTAATGATATTGCATACGTTTCATGCTTATTTATCATAATCAAAACCAAAGGAAATGATGGACGGAGTGTTGAACATTGCAAGCACTCACCCCCAGTCAACTGATCTGGGTTTAATCCATCACCGTTCTTTAGCCCACTCTGTCACCCCAGTTCAGACATGGCCATATACAAATCAGTCTGACCCTGTGCCTCATGGGAACAGTCCAGCCCGAACTGCCAAGCCATGTTTTTCCTGGACCGGAAACAAGCTTCCTAGGACCGGTTTCTGGCATTTCAGCCGTCTTCAGCCAGGCTTGCTTGAATCCAGTGGCAAAGTGAGCAAAGGACTCACGTCTGAGCATACCCTGCCAACTTATGGCGCTCAAAGCAAAACCAAAGGAAATGATGGACGGAGTGTTGAACATTGCAAGCACTCACCCCCAGTCAACTGATCTGGGTTTAATCCATCACCGTTCTTTAGCCCACTCTGCCACCCCAGTTCAGACATGGCCATATGCAAATCAGTCTGACCCTGTGCCTCATGGGAACAGTCCAGCCCGAACTGCCAAGCCATGTCTTCCTAGGACCGGTTTCTGGCATTTCAGCCGTCTTCAGCCAGGCTTGCTTGAATCCAGTGGCAAAGTGAGCAAGGGACTCACGTCTGAGCATACCCTGCCAACTTATGGCGATCAAAGCAAAACCAAAGTAAATGAGGGACGGAGTGTTGAACATTGCAAGCACTCACCCCCAGTCAACTGATCTGGGTTTAATCCATCACCGTTCTTTAGCCCACTCTGCCACCCCAGTTCAGACATGGCCATATGCAAATCAGTCTGACCCTGTGCCTCATGGGAACAGTCCAGCCCGAACTGCCAAGCCATGTCTCCCCTGGACCGGAAACAAGCTTCCTAGGACACTCCGTCCATCATTTCCTTTGGTTTTGCTTTGTTCGCCATAAGTTGGCAGGGTATGCTCAGACGTGAGCCCCTTGCTCACTTTGCCACTGGATTCAAGCAAGCCTGCCTGAAGACGGCTGAAATACCAGAAACCGGTCCTAGGAAGCTTGTTTCCGGTCCAGGGAAGACATGGCTTGGCAGTTCGGGCTGGACTGTTCCTATGAGGCACAGGGTCAGACTGATTTGCATATGGCCATGTCTGAACTGGGGTGGCAGAGTGGGCTAAAGAACGGTGATGGATTATACCCAGATCAGTTGACTGGGGGTGAGTGCTTGCAATGTTCAACACTCCGTCCATCATTTCCTTTGGTTTTGCTTTATTTATCATAATCAACATGACCTTTATTTCAAGTGTCAAAGAGCCGTTTTGGCAGAAAATTGACATTTTACTGCTGTGGCTAATTATTTTCGCAATGGAAAGGACTCATAATGACACTGAAATAATGTAAATTTCACACATAAGCAATTTGAAACCTTGCCAGCTGTATAGAGCCTGACTATACAGGGACATCCAGTAATGATCAGATGTACTGCACCCTCACATCTAACAGGGAAATCCAACCATAGCCTTATCACATTGGACCCTCGGAACAGGAATGAATCCTTTTTGCAGCGACACGTTTTATAGCAATTCGAAAAGAGAGGAGCTGCACTTTATGCAGCAAATTAATAAAGAGAGCTGAGTCCCATTACAAGATAGTAGTACAGGAAATGGCGCCTGCAGGAAGCATAATACTCTGTGGAAAATTTACATTCCCACAATCCTTTGCTACACAGCAGCCACGGTTTCATTCTCGCCTGAATACATTCTTTAAGACTATATTGTGTGATAATTTTGTTTTCAACTTTGCTCATTATTTATATTTGAGAACGTTTAAGGTGCATTTATACCCCTGTAACTTTGGTGTAATCTGAGTTTTATTTTTAAGTTACTTGTACCGACGACATTTTTTCTTCCTTTGTTCACTGTACTCCGTGTGAAAGTGAACGGGGAGATACTGTGTTAAATATTTGAGGGATTCCTGTGGGGATCCGATAATCAGCTTGTGCGTTGCCCTCCGTTTAAAGCTGGCCAGGAAGAGAGCACGTCATCGTGTGCGTGCCCGCGCTCTCCCTTTGATTCTGAGAAGCTGTGACCTTCGACCGGCAGCACCAGAAGAAAGTACGGAGTAAAGGGACCAGTAGCCTTGGAAGGATACAAATGACGACATGATCGTCATGAGGAGGGACTAACAAGCCTTAAAACAATCGGAAGGCAACATTTACAACCTAAGCCAATAAAAAAGATGGGCGGTGAGTGGGCAGAGCTTCCATGAAGATTCCACACTATAGTGTATACTGCATGTATCCAAGAGACAGCGCAAGCGCTGCCTAGGCAAGACTTAAAAAGAGAAATATGTAAATAGGGAAGAGAAATTCCCACTAGGAGGAACTCCAGCTAGGGAAATGGTAGCAAAGAAAAGGGTTACACATGTGCATGTGACTTAGCCAATGGCACAAATATACGTTAAAAAATGGGGAATTATGAGTCCTACTGAGCTGGACTTTCCACATTGTGAGAATCTAAAATTTAAGATGAAGAATGTATGACACGAGGCCTGAGCCTTGACCCACACAGTTTGAGGCACTGAATCTTTGGGAACAAGTTGCGAACGAGAAAAATAGGGAAGAAGTTTGCATTAAAATTCTTCAAAAAGGCATATTCGTGGATGAATGCCAAGGGCAATGAGAGGCAGAAGAAGTGGAGGGAGGATGTGATTAAGGCAATTGACACTTGCCTGCTGATAAAGGCCGAGGAGATTGAGGAGGAAAAATCTAGTGAGAAAAAACAGTAAGGACAGGGCAGAAGTAGAGAGAGAGGAGTAAGATACTTTCATAGATGACCTCCTTAGAATAAGACCACCCCCATGTAATGCAGCCTCTGCACCAAGTGCTACAGCACATGCCGATGAAAGCAGAACAAACCCTGTAATCACTCTGGAAGTTAACGTGCCCCCAAGTTACTCAGAGACCACTGTTTTACTCCCTGCTCATACCTCGATCTCCATAGCGATGGATATTTCACATCATTAGTAACCCTAAATGATTCCCCTATTTCAACTGCTGTTAACCCATCCCAGATTAAGACCCTTTTGAGTGTCCCTCAGGACTTCATTGAGGTGCCAAGTGTGATAGTGTCAGGCTCACCTCAGGGAGAGGCTTTGAAAACCCCTAAGTTAGGAGGTCACATGACCCCTGCGGCTTACCAGTCAACCCCCAAAGTAAGTGACAGACCCCGCAAAGACAAAATGTCGCCCAATTGAAAGCCAAATTTCATTAAATTGATAAGGGCAATATAGGGATGGACGTTGTATGTTCTATGGTCTCAGACAGATATCTTCCATTTCACAAATTCTCTCCCCAGGTTGAGGGAGAATCCGAATAAGTGGTACACACAGGTACGCCAGATCATTGCCATTTGAAAGGTTTTGTGGGAGGATTTGTATGTGTTGCTTGAGGTGACAGTCCCAAAGGACCTATGTAAGAGAGCCGTGGAATGACTAATGCTGGAACCCCCCTAGGGTAACAGCTTCAAATATTCTCCGCTCTTAGTTAAGACCAAATGCGATGCAGTAACTAACCACCTGAAGATTATGGTCCCCCAAAAGGTGATGAATTGGCCCACAATCTTCCAAACATCCTAAAAAACCCAACAAATCTGTATAGTTGTACACACACACACACTTTAAAAGGCTAATGCTGGTGTACAGGGAACATAGCGGTATAAACGACCCACTCAGGGATAACATAGGAGGGTTTCTCTCCTCTTTCATGGAAGAGCTTTGCCACAACCTCCTTATGCGCCCTCTGTGTAGAGGGCCTAGTATGCAGGGCTTATGTTGCTTTACCCCTATGGCGCTTTATGGCCCGTTATGATATCATAACCAATGTCCCTCCTAGCACCTTCATGACTGATGCTTCCCAAGGATCCGTAATTTCCATAACGCTAGAAACCCTACAAGCATTCCCCAAATCCTGTGAACCAAAGGATTAACTGCTCTTGCTGTTCGTAATGCCTTGGTATAATTTTCCATCAAATCCCTGCAAGCTGCCCCCAGAATCCTGTGAGCCAATGGTAAAGCCTTGCTCTTGCTGTTGGTGGGGCCTTGGTGTTATTTCCAATATGCATGTTTGAGCGAATATTATTAATTTGTTTCCTGTAATTTGGTTCCGGTCAACAAGTTGCACCTTCCCATTCTGTAAGGCCGTAGAAGTGTACTAACATATGTTTTCCCCAAGGTTCGAGCACCTTCCAGACGGCCATTGGTCCTATGTGTTGCACATCCATTGAACCTTTTAGAAGGTATATAAATCCCACCCAAACCCGAATCGTGGCTTGGCATTGCTCCCTGCAGAACAAGTTTCACCCTTACCACTCACCTGATGAATCCTGCCGGAACCAAGAATCACTCCAGTCTCCTTAAAGACCATCGAACTGGTGGTTCCCATGACACCTCCCTCCTGCACAGCTACTTTGGATCTCCCTGAGTCAAAGCCTCGACATCTTCTTCAAACTTCAGTCAAGTGGAAGAATTAGGCTAAGTACTTGATATCAGGTTAGTGCGCACTAAACCTCCTACAGTAGTAAAAAGGACTGAGAATCCCCATCTTCAAAGAATACGGACTTTTCCTTCATGTCCTCTCTGTGAATTACTCCAGCTCTTCTTGTGTGTTTATACTCCCTTCCTACAACCTTGGCCCCAGTATTGTTTTGGGCAAGAATGAAGACTTGAGCTTGACTTGAGCTTCATGTTTCGCTGATGATCAGTAGTGCCTAGAGAAACCATGACAGAGTCTTTGATATATGTATGGACCTTGTACCAAAATCTGTATTTTAAGTTTTTCCTGGGAGTGCCTCACTCCAATCTAAGATTTTGGCTATTCTGCTCTTGTGCCAAGCTGCTAATGAAACATGTAAGTTTGTGTCTCTGTAGTTAATGCATATTCAATGTATATAGAGACTTGTTAGTGTACTGATGGTAACTACCCCCTCTTGTTATTTCCCGTGCATTGCGTCATTGCAAAAACAGAGGTTCTCATCCCAGGCACATCTACCTCCCTAACATAGAAGGTTTCAGAAGTGACCGATCCTGTTACGCAGTTTCACACAGGCGCAGAGCAGATCCAAAACTGCAAGTCTCTCTTTTCTTATTTTAGCCCAGCCCCCATTCCCATTGGAGACAGTGTGTGTTCTAAGGTTTTGATTCCTAGGCATTTACTGTCCTTTAGAGGGAAACGGAGGTCGAGCATCAGCTCCATTGTCGCCTGCACAATCGGCACCAGGTGAGTGGCTGAAAGGCTATGATCCAAAATTAGCAATCAAATCATGCAAAGCATTCTTTGCTGGAAGAATAAACCCATAGACAATGTCCTGCAGTCTGCAAAATATACTAAACGTTAGAGACTTAAAGAAAGGTTCATATTCACCCAGACCCAGGCACAGAACAGAGGTGAAAAAGGATCTAACTTGCCCATCCAAGGACCTGACTTTGACCCAAATGCAGCAGTAAAGGTGCAGAGTCTCGATGGCATACAGAGGAAATCCCCTTTGGAATGGTAAGAGGTCAAGGAAGTGTGCCTGGAAACAGTTTAAATTCTTTATATAAAAGGTTACCCCTTGTCACATTTGTTAGCCACTGGAAGTGGGAATGTTGCTATAAACTCAATCGAGCTGTAGAGACAGGTAGAGCTTCCTCCAGCATCCAGACCCCCTTTGCAGACCTAAAAAATCCCGAACTTAGGTATGCAGCAGAATTCCCCATGACCTATACAGAGGGAAGGAACCCCCCAATTCCAACAAGCCACAGAATTCTCCATAACCCATTCACATGCCCATGTTGTTTGGGAGCTCCACAGATTATGAACCGTCCCAATGATGGGGCCGGAGGGAAGGGGAGGAGTGCGTACTTGGCGCAGTCTTGGAAGTGGATTACAGTAGCCCATTTGTAGATTGAGAGGTCGACTCACATACTGTGTCCTGTTTGATAGACACCGGAGCCACTCGCTTGACTGCTAGGACAGTTGAGGTCCTAAACCTACTTCTCTCAGGAAAAGAAGTCCAAGTCATTGGCATTACGAAACAGCAGCATACAAATCAGATCACTGCCTCTGTCCCAGTAAAAATTGAAGACCTCGAAGAACAACCCCAGTTTGTGGTGTGTGATTCAAGTCCCGTGAATTTGCTAGTAAGGGATCTCCGTTGTAAACTCAACTGTGTCAAATACTGTACACAGGAAGGAGTTGGAACAGAGACCCAGGAAGCAGTTGCAGAGTTCAAATTACAAACACTGAAACCTGTAGGCAGGTTGTATCCATTTATTACCAAAGAAGGCTGACCCATTGATTTGAAAGTAACAGTCAGAGAAGATGTTTAGGATTTCACAGGTAGAGAGATTGATATATGATATAGAGATTTTATCGAGATTTATAAATGCCACAGCTACTCCACTGAGTGTCCTGGCGCTGGCTTCAATGCTGTCTGCACAAGTTACCGTAGCACTATTCCTGTTGAAACATCCAGATTTTTAATTTCTTATTGAGGATTGGTGTCTCAATTGTTGTACGTAACTCCAAATGAAGTTTTCTGCAGGCAACCAACTCGAGATAGGAGAAAGACCTGCCTCCGGTCCTTGTTTGATGAATCTGTGGGATATTAGCCAACTGACTGATGGAAGATCAGAGACTTCTAGAAGGTGCATACTCTTTAATTCTTTTTCCGGAGATAACTTGGCGTTGTGGCCTTCAGTGCTTCGTGAGCAAGGACAAATGTTTTGAAAAGATTCCTTTTTTTTAATTGAAGCCAATGAGCAGCCTTCAAGTGAGAGGAATATGAGACCTTGAGGGGAGATTCATGAGAATTCTAACTGCCGAGTTCCGGACAACCTGCATTTTATTAAGACAATAGTCTAGAAGACCCAAGTATAAAGTGTTCCATATTCCAATCTGGGTGTTATCACAGCCTGAATGATCGTTTTGTTTGAAGGGAAGGAGAGTAAAGGTGGGAACTTTTTCAGAATGCGTACCATCTCAAAACAGGATACTACCGCCAATTGAACTTGTGGTTGAAAAGACAGGGCCCTGTCAAATTTGATGCCCAAGTTCTTAACTGTATCCTGTTGAGGGCCAGGGGATGGGGCGTAACACTGCCATAACACTGGCGAGATAGACCCAAAGAAAAGTATTTCTGGGGTATATTTACAAGAACTGCTGCTGACTTGCGTTAGCATTAGTTAGCAGCAGTTTTCTTAATGCAGGCCATCGCCGAAAACTATCTCCCTGTTAACGATGTATTTACAATACGTCGCTACATGGCGACAGTTTCAGGTAGCCGCGGTGAAAACTGCCGCTAATACTAGCATGAAGGCGATACAAATTCTGACGTTACAGGGTGAAAATTGACAAAAGGCCAATTTGCGGGGAAAAAACTCACGTTAGTCAGCAGAACTTCACCTTTTTTGCCTCCAGAGGCAAAAAGAGCCAAAAAGTCCACCTCCAATGAAAAAAATAAATAAAAACAGTGGAATGCAGAATGGAGCAGCCTGGGACAAGAGCAGCACAGATTAACACCAACCACAAACCCCCCTACCAGCCAGGATGACCAGCCAAAGTCCCAGGTGAAGAGGAAATGCAGAATCAAGGCTACATATATGAAAAGAGGTGCATCGCTGGGGAAAACCTGCGCTGTATCACTTTTCATAGTGCCCTCCTTGCAACACCATGGCAGCCAAACCTTTAAAAGCACGGACAGTTCCAGGGGCCGGAGGCCTCACTGTGCCTTCGTCTGGGACCCGGAGTGGGATGCAGAGGTGCTGTAGAGCTGTTGGGCTGTGGCAGGAGACATTAAGCTGTTGGTGATCGCCCCTACCTGGTGGTGAAGTCTGCCAGGTTGCATGGAGACACGTTACTGATCTATGTGAGAAGACCGCCTGGTGCCCCTTGGAGCTGTGAACGGTAGAGGCGCTCCTGCGCACCAACGTAGGGAGGGCTGCATCACATACTAGGCGCCACCACTACAACCATGGTGCACAGAGGAGATTACCAATGGTGGGCCGCACCTCTCTGTATTACAGGCCGGATTATATTGCGCTGGTCGGATGCTGTGAAGCGTGAGGCCCCTGAACTGCTCCAAATTTGTGTGCAGCACCTGCATCGGGAGGTTTCCTGGCGAACTTGGCGGTGACTGCTGTACCTAGGCTTGTGAAATCCCACCTGACTGAGGCTCCTGCTGGCTGAGTACAGATGTGGAGAAAGTCCAGCACCAGTGTCAATGTCCAGGTGATGAGAAGGTGGTATGTGTATCGGAGGAGGCCCGGGGGCAAATCGGGCCCAGGCCTAGAACCTGTGGTTGACGCACACCGTGCCCTGAGTAATTCATGCGCTGCCGCTGACCTACATCACCAATCACACTGCACACGACTGGTAGGGGACTCCACTCACTGGCTCAAGTCACTGAGATCGGCCATTCGTGGACGTGGGTGCCAGCGGCCCAGGGTACCAGTTCTGGCCAGGCTCTTGGGTATGCAGCTTGATCCACATTTACTCGCTGGGGAATCTGGTCGCCACTGTTAGATCGCTAGAGGCAACCAGGTGGTACTGCTTTTCCTTGCCCCTGTTAATTTGCTTATGGGTGTACAGGAGACTGACCCTCAGTGGACTTCCTTTTCCCACAGCGCTGCACTGTCTAGTTGCTGCTGCTGCTGTCCACATCTGCTGCTGCTGGTTCCTCTAACCTGGAGGTCAGGTGTTCGAGTTCCTCCTCCACCCGCAGGCTCCTGCCTGCACCTCGTCCCTGGTGGTACATTGGTAGAGCGTCACTCCTCTGCAGCTTGTCTGCCCTCCTGTCCCTGTTTTCTGCTGTTCCTGTTCATCTTTCTGCTCTTCTCAGTCGCTTCTCTACTGTTGTCTTTTTTTTTATCTTTGCTTTATTTGGCTTTGTTTTTGCCTGTGCTTTTTCGCAGTTCCTTTATCCTATACTCTTCCTCGTTGCTGCTGTGATCCCCCGCGTCCCCGCACCCTCCAGTGTGCTTTCCGACATTTCCCACCTCCCAGCTATCCAGCCCACCTGTAGTACTACTTAATGGCGGATGCTGTGCGGCCATGTGCAGCGGGCGTGTCACTGGTGCATCGAAGGCACGACAAAGGCAAGCCCGTGTGCATCCATATGCCCCTGTACCGCACCCAGCACCTTGGACCCTGCCTCTCTGACACTCCACCGTTACGACGTCAGCACACTCCTCGCCCTCTACCCTGGACACCACGCCGCGTGCCATCTAGCGTCACCGAAGAATACCCTGCCGAAACTGCAAATGCACCTCCTGCCACATCAGCACAACAGCGCCTCTTGCCGCCTAGCCGACCAACAGCGCACCATACCGGCTCAACGTCATCCTCCTCAACATACGGTCCCTTCACAAATACACCACAGAAATCTGGGACCTCCTCAACACCACCTCTTCAGACATCTTCTTCTTCACGGAAACCTGGATCCACCTCTGCTCCAGACCGGACAGCACCATTGCCATCCCCGACGGCTACATTATCACCCGTAAGGACCACCCCGACAGTCCAGGAGGAGGCAATGCAATCATCTACAAAAGCACACTCTGACAGACCACGCACTCTAATGACCCAACGACAACCATGGAACACCTTCACTTCCAGATCTGGACCAACCCCAACACCACCCTCCACGGCACCCTCGTCTACAGGCCCCCCGGGCCATGAACCCCCATTCACCGATGCCATTGTAGACCTCATCGCACCCCAGGCTCTCCCATCAACCGACTACATCCTACTCGGAGACCTCAAGGTTCACCTGGACAACCCCAGTGACAAGAACACCACCCTCCTTCTTGGGAACCTCGCCAACATCGGACTCAAGCAACCAGTCACCTCACCAGCACCACTCTGCCAACACTTATTTATTTATTTGTTTGTTTATATAGCACTAGAATCGACCCCCGAAGGGGTATCTCTGCGCTTAAAGCGGACTGTGAGGGTATGTGGCAGTTTTGGCATAAATCAGCAAGCACAAAACAGGGTGGTCTTAAGCAGCTTCCTGAATTGTAGGTGATCTAGACACTGTGTCAGAGACAAGGAGAGCTCGTTCCAATAACGGGGGCCAAGATGGGAAAGTGCTCTTCCTCCTACTCTTGCTTTTCTCACCCGAGGTACCACCAGGAGATGTTTAGCACTCGAACGGAGGTATCTTGATGGTACATAGGGCAAGAATTTCTCAGAGAGGTAGGATGGGGCCAGGTTCAACAGTGCTTTATGGATGGTGCAGCAGATTTTAAATTTAACCCGTTGGCGGATAGGGAGCTTACAGACGCCAACACCGCTGTGCGCAACCTCCACCGATGGATCTTCGACGGCGCCGACACCATGGCACCCCTAAAGAAAAGACCAGGCAAACAACACTCAAAGAAGGCCAACTGGTTCACTCCCGCCCTCCACTAGTCCCGACGCACCTGCACACGTCTCAAGTAGAGATGGAGCCACAACATCAATCAACTCTGCAACAAAGTCACCCTTGCACCATGGTGCAAAGGTGCCTGCATTGGCACATGGAAGCCATTGTGCGCCATCGTAGAGGAAAAAGACAGGTGAGCTTAATCGTGAACCCCTTCAGGCAATTTAACGCCGCCTAAGCGTCATTATCATGACGTACTTGCAGTGTCAATCTTGCACCACATTGCGCCGTATTTACAAAGTGATGCATCTAGGCATATGCGTGACCTTGTAGAGCCCTTCTCCGCATTATACCTGCATCAGGTATGATGTATGCAAGGTGGGCATTCCCACGCAACAAAGACTTGTAGGATTGGTGCAGTGAGGTCTCAGATTTCACTACGACTATTCTAGAATGCCACTGCATCAAAACCTTACCCCTGCCTCCTGGCCAGCGTAAGGGTGACGCAGTGCCATAGGGATAGGCTGGCCCCATGCATTGCTGGAGTTGTGTCATGCTTGCAACACAACCGTAGCAATGTATGACTTTAGCATTGCCAGATATGTCAGTATTCCAGACATATCTGTCATTGATTGAGACATGGAGCGTCATACCTTGAATAGGGCCCATCCATGGTGTTGCAAGGAGGGCGCAGTGAAAATTGTCGCAACACTGTTTTGTCGTTGCGATGCATCACTTTTCATGAATGGGGCCCAGGAATGTGCACTATCTTATTGATAGGGCGCATCCCTGTCCTTTTGTTCAGGCGCTGGGCAGAGCAGCAATGCTCCTTGCAGCGCTGTCCAGCACCTTAACATCCAATATGTGGACCCAAGTGTTTGCACCAATTTTAAAAACTTCCTGTAACTGAACTTAGCAGCAGTTTTGGGTGGTTATCGCCGTATGGGAATTTCATTGTAGATATCGCGAAGTGGGGTTAGCGGCAGTTTTTGCACAGAAACGGCCACCTTGCATCTCGTTTTCATTAAGTTCCGCTAACAGAAGCGACGATCTCAAAAATTCACGTTTATGAAGGAAAAAATCCGCCAAATGCAGCTAGCGGCTCATTGTAAATAAGGAGATAAAAAATGCCACTGTAACGTAAAAAAATTTACGTTAAGTTCTTGACATATGCCCCTCTGTCTTTTCAGCATTACATTTCAATTGAGAAACTGTCATCCAATGAAGCACAGATCAGAGATATTTTTTAACGACCAGGTCAAGTAAACTTTGGCACCTAACTCCTCAGCTATCAAGGCATTAAATAGGTTGGTCTCATAGCCGAACCCTAGGGCACCCCAAATGACACCTCATGCACTTCTGAAGAGAACGGGGGTATCCAAACTTCCTGACTTCTCTCTTTAAAAAAGGATGAAAGCCACTTGAAAGCTATACCACTGATTCCAAATGATTGGAGTTGTGCTAGCAACCTTCTGTGGGGGCTGTATCAAAGACCCAGGTCTAACATGACCAAGACGGCCTTATTCCCATATCTAGGGTGCCTTTAATATGTTCAGAGACTTTGATCAATGCTGTCTCAATGCTGAAATTGGGTCAGAACCCAGACTGGCTCGGGAGATTGGGTTGATTACGGGTGCCACACCTCTAAAGATAACTCTTTGGCCCAATGCAGTCTTTCCCCAAATGAGCCCTTACAAGATGACCTCAGAGGCTAATGCAGGAATCACCCCTGTCATGGAGTATATGATAGAACAGGACATTTTAAAGGATGTAATCAGGAGTCCATGTAACTCTCTGACCACGGCCTTACGGGAAGCAAATAATAAGTGGAGAATAGTGTAGGATTTACGAAATTAAACCAAATTAATGTTCCATGCTATCCTGTGGTACCGAACCCTGCTCTGATCTTGTTCCAAATTCCCGGAGAAGCGGAGTGGTACACAGTCAGTGACCTTTGCCAGAAGTTCCTCAAGTTTCTCTTCTTGAAGAGGGACAGATTCTCTCCACGTTTTGGTTCCAAGAGAATGCTCTTGTGTGGAGTCGCGCTTTCCAAGGGTACACAGAGAGCCAATTCTATTTCAATCAGATACCTAAATGGATCTAGAATCTCTGTAGTTACTATGTAAGTTGACCCTAATTGAGTACATCAATGATTTTCTGATCACATCGATGACAAAAGAAACTTGTAGGCAAGACACTATTGCCCTGCTCAACCACTTGGCTGAAAATAAGATTAAGATCCTGAAAAATTGCAATATAGTCAAAAATAAGCCATGTACTTGAGACATCAGATAGAGATGGAAGCCAGATGAGTCTCCCATGAACTCATCAATATGGTCCTTAGAATTAAGTTCCCAATTACACAGAGAGGGAAGTACAAATGTGTTTGGGCATTGCTGGCTATCGCTGACAATGGATCCCTAACTTTTCCTTCTTGGCGAAGCCCATACTGAGGCTGACACACATTGATGTCAATGGCCGGGTATCAAAGGATGACGAAAGCACAGAGGCCTTCCAGTAGCTCAAGAATCTACTTTGCAGTACACCTGCCTTTGGAATTCCAGACTACAACAAATAATTTTTACTCTTTTGCCATGAAAGAGATAAGTGGGCTTAATCTATATTGACCCAGGGGGAGAGTAAGTGCCCCATTGGGTATTTTTTGGCAACTCTTGATATAATGTCCACATCATTACCTAGTTGTCTTAAAGCAGTTGCAGTGGCAAGCTTCAGCATCCAGCAAACGGAAGGGATAGTGATGGGGTACCAACTCTTTGTAACGGTAGGGGGACGCTAGAGGGCGCATTCTGCTCCCTGGGGGACATCCATGATACTTGTTACACGGAGACACATATGTGACACCCGCACGCTCGATCAGGAAGATTTGCCTGCTGCCGGGACCCCCATTTGGCACAAGACATGCTGAACCGAGGTGCAAGCCTTTGAAACAACATGGCGGACACCTGAGTATCGGTGGAGAGGACCACGGATTTGGGCGCATCGGAGAATGCTGGTGAACCCGCCTCTGCTACCGCACTGCCCCTCGCAACTGGACCCATTGCTGCCAGTGAGGTCTACCCCTTCCCCCCTCCTGTGAGCACCTGCGGCTGGCCACTGATATCCGGCAGCCAAAGACCAGACGAGGGACGCAGGGCTGCCTCAACACCCCTGCGCCTGCCTGTGATCTGCACTGGTGGCGTGATTTACTTGCCTGCCTGCCCTGTACCGCTCTGCATCCTGTGGGGGCTCAACGTAGAGGGCCGCTGACTTGCGCTGTTGCAGCTCCGCTGACCGGTGACCGGAAGCCGGGTTTGCCGTGAGGCCCTCACGGCTGCGGGGGCGCTGGGGCAGCGCGGCCTGGTGTCATCGGCTGGAGCCTAGATCCGTGGCTGGGATCGCGATGACGAACTGCCTACCTGCCCGAGGTGATCATGCGGGGCCGGTCCTGGTGGTGAAGAGGAGCGAACATGAGGATACGTGAGCAGGGAAGGCCCAGTTCAACAGCAGTGAGTACCCGGGGTGTGTTTCCTTGGGTGACACTGCGGCAGGCCCTCTGCCCTGCATACTATTAATGGACCTGGAGGTTTAATCCTGCAGCGCGCTGGAAATTGCACCTCCATCCTGGCGGCCTGTGATGTGCTCCTCTCCTGGGGTTTTGCTTTGGAAACCCTCTGCGCAACAGCCTCAAGCTACTGGATTTGGGCCTCATTGTTAACTCCTATGGTCACTGAGCACAGCTCCCTATCAGTACTGCTGCAAGATAGGGTGGACACATGCTGATTTCTGCTATTTACCTGCATTTCGCCACCGCATGTATTTGACGACACTCAAAAAATTCCCTCTACCATACCAGCCGATCTGCTGCATAGCGCGTTGTACTGAAATTCAACATTCGCATACAGCCAGCGGCGGCCTTCGATTCATGGCTCGCTAGTGAGTTGTGGAGGATCTCCCTGGGCTCGGTTACACATTACCACGTCTCCACACTACTCATAGCTCTTTGAACCTGTGGACCCCACCCAAGCAATCACACAGGGTCATTGACGGTGGAGGTGATCTTGCGCCACGACTGAAATACTTACTCAGTGACATTGTTGCTCACCCGATAGAATGGGCGAACTGGACAAAAACCAGCCGCGCCTTAAATCATCGCAATCTGCTGTTTCTGACTCAGAACTGGAGGCCACGTCTGAGTCACCCACTGCTCTGGAAAAGACCCTATCCGCCATCCAAGCTAGTCTACAGTCAATAGATGGGAAGATTGAGGCCTTCAGTAGCCATATGGACAATATATCAGTCAAATTAGACAAGCAGTTAGCTAGAATCGGCGAGGCTGAGCAACGCATCTCCTGCGCTTAGGATGGGCTCCAATGGGTAACTGACAAAACCAGTGACATTGAAAAGATCTTGGTGGTCATCCACGCTAATAACGAGGACCTTGAGGCACGCTCCCGGCGCAATAATGTGCGCATTCTAGGTCTGCCGGAGTCCACAAACGTTGGCAAACTGGAAACATATGTGGAGAATATGATTCAAGAAATCTGCAGGGCTGAACATCTCTCGACTATGCTTATCGTAGAAAGGGCTCATCACTCTTTGGCGACTCGCCCTCCTCTGGGAGCCCCAGCCAGACCAATCATCGTAAGGCTGTTGAACTTCACGGATCGAGATGCAGTCCTTCGGATTACCCGTCAGAAGGGCACCTTCACGTATTAAGGTAACACACTATCTTTTTATCCTGGCTTACAGCCACTGTTCAAGCAGCCAGGAAAGAATATCAAACTGTGAAAAAACTGTTGATCAAGGAGAACATTCTGTTTTCAATGCTTTACGCTGCCCGTCTTTGCATAGGCATAGATGACAAGGCTAAGATCTTCACCTGGTTTTTGCAAAATCCCTCCAACGCAGGAAGCAGGCTTCCCCTGATACGTCGGACAATGATGATTGATGCATACCTCCTGTGACTTTGCATACATGTCTGAAGCCAACTGTAAGTGTCTAAATGGTGGGCTGGTCTTTGGGCATGCCATTTATGGGGCTGGGTGGTATGTACTGGAGACTCGTAATCTATGCCACCTTGATAAATTGTTGGTGTCATGCAGAATGCATATTACACTGTTCTTGTTCGGCTGTAGTTACCTCTGACATTAGTCCTTATTAATGTTTGGTTGTTGCTGCAGGGAGCATGTAGTTCATGATGGCGGCCACCTCCCTGGTCCACCTGGGAGTAGATGTGCCACAGGGCCCCTCCAATGGGTATACCCCACGTCCAGTATTGATAGTTGTTCCCCTATGTTGGGGTTTGCGGTGTTCTGGGGAAATGGCTTTGGAGAATTGGGATTGCTAAAGTGTGTGGGGGGCTTGATGTTACCGTTCCACACTGGTAATTGTAAAATGTGATTGTACACTCATGTTGGCCACACTACTCACCTATCGTGTTAATCATACATATCCTGAATCATTACTCGTTTCTGCTAAGCATAGTTGTCGTAGCTCAGGGGCGATAGATTCACCTGTTTAACATGGAATATCTGGGGGCTAAATACCCCCCCAAAAAAATCCATCAAATGTTTGCATACTTGGATCGTCAAGGGGTTCAGATAGCTCTACTACAGGAGACTCACCTTAACAGGTCATCGGAAACCAAGATTGCTACTAGATGGGCTGGATATTAATTGGCCTCATCATATTCCACATACGCAAGGGAGGTTCTGGTTCTGCTTAAAAAGGGACTGCCATTTACCCCAATTAAAACATACACTGACACTGAGGGGCACTGCGCCATTGTTCATGGAAAGCTGGGTCTCTCACTGATCACTATTATTAAAATATATGGTCCTATTCTTGATGAACCACATGTATTTTTTCAGATGCTTAATGTCTTGCGCACCTGGCCGATTGCAGCCATTTTGTGGGAAGGTGACTTAAATACTCATTTAGATCCTGCGAAAGATACATTCAATCCTCAGGGAACACACACGATGAAGGTAGCCCAGTGCATAAAGGAAATTATGTTTGAAATGGGAATGGTGGATGCCTGGAGTATACGCAATAAAGAGACAAAAAGCGGTACACGTGCTACACCGACACATAACAGCTGGTCCCGACTGGACTACTGGCTCTTAAGCGAAGAAGGTTTCAAATAAGGGGGATGGAAAGGGCTTTTTCCGCTCTCTAGGGAGTGGGAGGTCCAGACAGGTAGTGTGCCCCAACAGTAAGACTATCAAGAAGAAGTGTTACCTGTTGTTCCTCAATGAAGAGTGAAGGTTGAGAATGAATCAACAGGAGAGCTGGATAAGACTTCAAATGCATTGTGTGCAGGTTGGGTAATCCTTTTGTTGGATATTAATGCCCTCACACACCCTTTCAGGTGTCATGCTTCATCATCTGGGCTGCTCCTCGTCGGGCCGGCGGTGCAATGCCTAACGGGCTCCCTTAAAGGGGCACTTTATCGGAGTTCTTTAATCCAACAGCGGTTTGGTGAAGTGCGGGTATGGGGGCCTGATAGATGTAGATGTGAAAAAATGTGATTTAAAACAGGGTCGAGAGTACCAATATAGGAATTCGATTTTATTCTAAAGGTCTCCTTCCCTAATTAAAAAGGTGTGTTTGACACTCGGTAGAGTTTAATGTCTCTAATTAGAGTGTTTTAAAATTAGTGTAAGTGGTCAACATGTTTCTCGCTGTGAGCTCGTGCACTCGCGATTCGTCAGGACCTATAAACAAAACTATCTACAAAAGAATAAGTGGGGACTATACAGAATATTAGTCTCGCAATCACAACAAGTAATGTGAGAAAGTCAGTTAACTAAAATACCTGTCATGGTCTGGTACTACCTGTGAAGAAGGGGGAACGGTAGAATAAACAGATCATTGTTATATCAAATGTGATCACAGGTAATAGATACATGAAAAACAAACGCAAAAGGCTGTCAAGGTGATTCATCTCAGTCATATTTAAAAGGATCAGTGGTGGTTACTGATATATGAGCGTCGAAAACCGCTCCAATTAAGTGATGTGCCAACAAAGTGAACTAGAGTGCCTATTCACCTATGTGGAACAAATAAAAAAGTATATAAACAAGACAGCTGAAATGGTCATAGGACTCACCCCATTCAGTAGGACTGTGGACCACAACAGTACTTGGTGGGCTCTGCATGAGCCAGGGAACCTCTAAAAGTAGGTCTAAACCCAAAAAAGTTGTAATGGACTTAATGGTATAGACAGAGGGAGGGAGGGAGAGTCACAAACCACAACATATACATGAACATGAAGACCACAGGGGCAACAGTAATGCGATTAATCAATGAATATGTGGATGGACTGGGATCCAATAGGTGTATCATGGATCACAGGTAGGGACCTTCTGAAAAGTGGCTCTAATCCAGCGTATGAGTTGCAATCTACTTTGTGATGTGATAGAGCACTGCATTGCACCGCCGGCCCGACGAGGAGCAGCCCAGATGATGAAGCATGACACCTGAAAGGGTGTGTGAGGGCATTAATATCCAACAAAAGGATTACCCAACCTGCACACAATGCATTTGAAGTCTTATCCAGCTCTCCTGTTGATTCATTCTCAACCTTCACTCTTCATTGAGGAACAACAGGAAACACTTCTTCTTGATAGTCTTAAGTGAAGAAGCCAACAATTGGGTCATGGAGATTGGCATGCTACCCCGCACATCATCTGATCATAATCCTGTGAAACTTGTCATCAGTGTTCCCACCAACACTCACCGCTCATTCACCTGGCGCTTTTGTGCTGAGGCTCTATTAGACCCTCTATACACTGAAGCGATAAGGAAGGCAATAGTGCAATACTTTGAAATAAACTTGGGCTCGGTCAATAGCGCAGCCACTCTATGGGAGGCCTTTAAGGTCACGGTGCGAGGGGTGTGTATCAACACGACATCCGGCATTTTGCGGGACATAAGAGGGCAACTCACAAAAATAGAAGCCACACTGGCTGACCTGGAGCGGGAATACACAGCCAATCCTAATGCCTCCACACTGGCACACATACAGGAACAAATCATGGAATATAACACAATGGCAGAAACTGAAACTTGCTATCTGTCGTGTCATCATGTGGCCAGGGAATATGGCGAAGGTGGACGACCGGGTCGCCAATTGGCCAACAGACTCAAATTTAGAACTGAACACCATCATATCACTAAAATAGTAGATGCACAAGGAGGGAGCACTATACACCCCAAGAGATATTAAACCAATTTCGAACTTGTTATGCGGAGATGTACACTTCACATGGGGGTATGGATGAGACACGCTTGATGAATATCTAACTGATATTGCCTGTGCTTGGATGGCTGATGGTCACCGTGAGTACCTAAGTCAGCCAATTGATGAGGCAGACATTAAAGCAGCAATAAGAGCCCTGCCAAACAACAAAGCTCCGGGTCCAGATGGCCTCACAGCCGAATTTTATAAAGGGTATGTAGATCTTCTTGCGCCCTACCTCTTAGAGGTGTATGCGGAAGCACACAAATCTGGAATGCTACCATCATCCCTGCAACAGGCTCTGATTATAACACTACTTAAAAAAGATAAAGCACCTTCATAATGTGACTCTTACCGCCCCCAATCGCTAATCAATTTGGACGCGAAGATACTAGCAAAAATACTAGCTACTAAACTCCAGCTGCTGATGCCCTACTTAGTGCTGCCAGATCAATCCGGCTCCATACCGAAGCGCTCTACCTCCCATAATCTGAGAACCATCTTTTCCATGTTTCATATACGAAATCCGGATCTCCCTGCTGCTGCCGTCATGTTAGATGCAGCTAAAGCATTCGATTCCATTGAATGGCATTATATGTTTAATATTTTACGGCGGATGGATTTCCCGAGAGTGTTTTTAGGATGGGTACCACTGCTATATTTCGGACCCGTCGGCGAGAGTGCGGGTAGGGGGTCTCACATCGGAACCTTTCTCCATCAACAGAGGAACTCGCCAGGGTTGTCCTCTATCGCCGCTCCTATTCGCCCTTAGGCTTGAACCTCTGGCTTGTGTGATTCGGCAGTGGCATAGGGAATCGGCGCTAAACTTTAATCATCGCCCTGTTGGCATATCCCTTTATGCTGATGACATGTTGCTCTTTATACATGAACCACACAAATATCTATCCCCTATCCTGCGAGAAAATATCCGCTTTGGCCTGTTTTCTTGTCTAATGAATATTTGGGAAAAGTCGGTGGTAAACCTTTGACATTAATTACGACTCCCCGCAGATGGAATATCCTCTGATATGGTCGACAGACCCGGTGAAATACCTAGGAGTGTGGGTGCATCGAGACCCGGAGGTTGTCATAAGGGAAAGCTATGGAGTGGCCTGTGCGTCCCTGGAACTCCAGGTGGACAGATGGCTGTCACTACCCCTGTCCCTTGCTGACCGCATTGCCATTGTTCAAATGATTATTTTACAGCGCAAAATGGTTCTTTCATACTGTACGCACACACCTACTTAGACTCATATGGGGCGGCTAACAAGCTAGAGTGGGCTGGAACACACTTACTCTAGGATATGGCCAGGGTGGATTCTGCGCGCCAGGTCTCCACTTGTAATATCTTTGCGCGCAGTTGCAGTATGCATATTATTGGTTTCATCCGCACGCCTTCACACCTCATGTTGCAGTGGAGGATGGGGATGCACACCCCGTTCCAGTGTCAGGTGTAATCACTCATACACGCAGACGCACTCCCCGAACAGAAATAAACACCGTAGATGCTACTATTGCTGCTTGGTAAGCCGTAGGCAAACTTGCGGACAAGCTTCCAATACATGCCCCGGCCCTACCAATTGCACATCATGCATCTCTCTCAGTTGCTCAAGAACACGGTCCAATACGCTCACTGACAGAAGTGGGGATTGATCGCATGCAAGATCTTTTCCCGAAGGGGCGTTTTGTTACCTCTGAGGAGCTACAATACATCACTAATCAAACATCTCTGTTCCAAATCACTATACATCGCCTGAGACTGGAGCTTAGAACACTCTATAAGTCGTTTCCCGTAGAACCACCCTCTCTGCAGTCCTTGAAAACCCTCCTGGTAGACCCCACAAAGCGCAAACTGAATACTGAATTGTACAGGGCTGTTCGGGATAAGACGGCACGGGGTAAAGATCATAGCTTAGCTCGGTGGAACACCAGGCTAGACCCCCCTTGACACCATTAGAATGGGAGCGTGATTGCAAATTAACTGGCAGACTAACCCCAAATGGAAATCTTAGAATAATCCCCTTCAAATTTATTCACCAAATCTACCACACACCTCTTAAATTACATAAAATAGGCCTTCGCGACAGTAGTAATTGCAAACGATGCGGTCGCCCTGATGCAGATTTTTGGCACCTAGCTTGGCAATGTGATCTTGTCATGAAATACTGGGAAGAGGTGATAGAGTGTCTGGGTAACATGTCCAATGTACTCTTGCAATGTACACCTTCGATTTGCTTGCTGTGTTTTGTGCCGCAGGTTAAGGGTACAGTGGGGAAGTTGTTAAGAATTGCTCTGTTATTGGCAAAAAGACGAATAGCACTAATTTGGGAGAGTTCATTAGCCCCACGGACTGAACATTGGATAAAAGATATGGTATATTGTAGAGAAAATCTTGAACTCTATGCAGAGGAACTCCCATCATCGTCCAAGCCCTGAGACATTTGGGAGCCGTTGAGGTAGTACCTGGTAACGAAAGCCCGAAGAGATCCCATTTCTGATGGCTAAAAGGTATCATTATGCAACATGGGTTCCTAGCTATACGATTCTGGTGTTGTATGTGGTGTTCAATATATGCATACAAAACTGCGGTATGTACAATCAATTTGGTTTGTTGATTTTTGATTGTTCAATGATCAATGCGTTGTCCTGCGAGGCAACACTATGATTTATCCTTTCTTGAAATGCAATAAAAAGATTTTAAAAAAACAAAAAACTCTTTGTAATGGTACACCATTCAAACAAAATTCTTATGACCCACACTCAACCAGCATTTGACCAACAGACACTTGAATGGCTATGAAAGACTCATTATGGCTGCTGAAAAGTTCTCTTTAAGGAGGTGTAACACCTTCAACCTTGCTTCTCTGTGGCCATCCCCAGAGGGAGATGAGGGGGAATATTTTAACCACAATTGTGTAGGAGTTACTTAGTTATGAATAGAACCAAGACCTGGCATACTGGATGGTCCCAGTCTGGAATCTGATCATTCTCTTTTTATCAGTGGATCCTGTCTGATAGACCGATGTGGTATTCTGAGAGACACCTATGCTGTGTGCACTCGGAGTAGGATTGTGGAAGCATCCTACCTGTGCCATGTAACGTCTTCACAAGTAGCCAAACTAATTGCCCTTACCTTAGCCTGTTGTACATCGTAAGGCTTGCGAGATACTATTTACACTACCAGCCAGTATTGGGTCGGGTTGGTCATGACTTCGGGCAGTAGTGGTCACAGAGAGGATTAATTACTTTTACTGGGTCCCCCATATTCCTTCAATCTGTTGGAAATTCTACAGTTGCCAAAAGAAACAGCAGTGGCAAAATGTGCTGCATACAAAAGTGGCAATGACTTAGCCACTGGAGGCACCAGCTATGCGGATGAGACCACCCTACAGTCAAAGTCAAATGTATTATGACATGGAAGTTTTACAGAAATCCACAAAATTACACACTACAAGTTAAATGAGAAATAATATACATTCAATAAATAATTCTTCCTTTGTTCAAGTCTGCATCCTAAAAATCTATTATCATACATACTGTGCGGAGTGCATGGGATGATGATACAGTCATATAAAACAGCAAAGAGCAATATATCGCATACAAGAGAAAAAAAATAGGACAACGCATTCCTATGAAGCAAGAGAAAAAATATTAGGATAAATATACAATCAAATAACCAACCATCAAAATATTACAACATACGAAATAGAATTAAAATTACCTAATACACAAGCAAGAAAGTTTAAAAAAATTGATAAATCCTATAACAGACCATTTTATTTGGTGGGGGCAAGACAAATACACGGGCCTCATGGATGGAATGAATGTTAAATTTGATAAATGATGGTCTTCTAAAAATGTGCCCAGACTTTTGTAGCTCTGAACTCACAAATAACACATGATTACAACCTTGAACTTGTAAACAGCACATTTCACAAATTCTCTCCTCTTTCTGTATTTTATCCCAAATGCCAGTAACTTGTCTTTGGGGCAACAAGTGGAGTCTCAATAAGAGTATCAACCTTCTGAACCCATGAGGTAGGTTCCAAGGTAAATAAAGCTGTGGTTTCTTCCCCAGTGCGCTCCCACAAACCACCCCATTACGCGACATGGGATGACTTAAAGCAATATCTCTGGTCAGACTATTGGAGGTTACGGACTTCAATACAGACTTTGGCATGGGAGAGTAAGTGTTCCAGCTAAGCCCAAATAAATCATTAAGACCTAAAGAATGTTGATTGTTCTTTCAGCTTAGCAAAGATTTCCACTCTCAAGTCAGCCCTAAGTGTACTCTCTTCCCCCCCAGAAGAGGAAATTAGCCCACCTCAAAACCCCAGCCAAGGATAAAGTATATGAGGAGAGTAAGCCACATTCAAGGCGTAAAGCATGGGGGATGGCCAGAGGGTTTAGGTTACAAATTTGGGACAGGATTCGACCTTCGGCCTTATCGAAGGAAAACCAATAGATCATATCCAGCACCTCAGCAGCATATGAGAATGAAGGAGGGACTTTAACCCTGAACACTGACAAAACATGGCCAAAATGGCATCTCTCACAGGTTCTATAGAATATGTTCAGTGCGCTAGCCTGGGAAACATCCTAACTTACACAAAGTTTAATATTCTCTATATCTCACCCGTTTTAAAAAAAAACCTTTCCGATATATAATAGGAATCAACCAATTCCAGTTTTTCAGACTCTAACATCCACTGGAAACACCTCTTTATTCTGAGCCCTTTCCTACGAAAAACCAAGATCTTACTTTTGGTGATGTTAATTCTCAAGAAAGGGGCTTCTGAATATTTAGTCAGGACGTCCAAGCAACATTGCAAGGCAATAGGCGTTAGATCAAAGATGGCCACATCATCCGCATATAATAGAGAACCAACGGACATTGCACCAATTCTAGGGGCATCCCCCCTCACCAAATTTAAGGTGCCGGGATGATCATATATATATAGAGAAAGCAAAAGAGGGGCCAGCAGGCAACTCTGCTTGAGCCCATTATGTGTTCTAATATTACGAGATAAGCCCGGCGAACCTCTCATCAAGACTTGGCACCAGGTATCTGAGTGTAATTCCATGATGAGAACCAGAAGATGATGTGGTATACCGAGTCGAAGGAGCATTCTTCACAGCGTTTGGTGGTCGACTTTATCAAACGCCGTGGAGAAATCAATGAGTGCAGTATAGACTGTCATGCCCTGTGACAAAACATATTCCTCTACGAAAGTCTGGAGGATCGCAATGCTGTCCAGGGTACTATGTTTCTTTCTAAAACTAGCTTGGTCTGGTGGTATGATATTCTGGTCATGGGTCCATTGTTGCAGATATCATGGTATGCTTTTAGCAAATAATTTGCCTGAAGCATTCAGCAATGTAATCTGTCTGAAGGTGCATGGTGACGTTTACTTCTACAAAGGGATTACAACACTCCCCTTCCAAGAAAGGGTAATTTTCCCAGTTTGAAAGCAATAATTAAACAGCGGGCTAGAAAAGCTCCCTAAACAGGTGCCTCCTTTTTAATTAACACAATAGGAATTCCGTCCGGACCGTGCACGCCAGATGTTCTGGCGTTCTTTATAAACCCCACTAATTCATCTCCTGACGGGGGACCAAATTGCGAAAAAGAGGACTCATCCACTCCAGTCATCAAAGTAACGACTGGACTGTTGTTCTTATATAAAAGGGAGATATAATCCACCCAGTCCTTTTGTGGGATCGGAATAGGCAGTGCCTTCTGCCTTGAATCGCAATATTCCGCTATTGGGCACCAATACGTTCTAGAATCTTTGGCCCTTGCAGCTTCCCTCAACCCAATCAAATTAGAGTCGTACTCCCTTCTCCTTTCACTGAATTTACGGTCACTTCATACTCACTTGAGGCAATTAATTTCCTGCTGACGATCCATTGAGAACTGTAAATGCTGTTATTGAAATAATAGATTCATATTTTGATTTAATATTTTCAACGAAAATGTACCCTGTTTAGACGAGTGAAGATCACCCAATATTGAGCTCTTGATTTCAGCACCTTTCACGTGGATGAGCCATACAATGCAGAAGGAGAAACTGTGTCTAATATGTTGCTAAACACTGTGCATACTTTCAATGAGTTAAGAGAAGTACAACATACTGTCTGCTCCAGAAATCGAAAAGGCCAAATGGGAAAAGACGTGATGTGTAAGGGAAACTAGTGGCATCTGAGCATCCAGTGATGAAAAGCCGGTGCTCCCTCACTTCAGGCTACCTCTCCTGATAAGTCACATGCATGGTCCAACACATGTGGGAAGAGACAGATTGGTGTCCCTCTTTAAACAGTTTTGGCACATTCCCTTCTTTCGATCAATGGCACAGAATTTGTGTCAATGTTGTGCAATTTGTCAAAAAGCAGAATGTGGGTGAAACAGTGTTGGTTACAATGAGCCATATATATGTCAGGTGGTCCCTTTAACGGCCTCCAGATTGACTTTGTGGAGATGGCTCTGATGTAATCAACTGAGGTACAACCTTGAGATTGTATGCTTATTTTCCCATAGGGTCGAGGTATATCCCACCAGGCGATGTGACAGTCTGACAGTTACCGAAGTATTGTTGCAGGAGTTAAAACCACAATTTGGGATGCCAGTTCATCCTAAATCAGCTCAAGGAAGTCACTTTAAAAATGAAGTAATGTAGCTACTATTCACAGCGCTGCAGCTAGATCAGAGATTTCATTGCAATTATATACCAGAAGCTTCATGCATCATTGATCAATAATATGCCCCTAAGTGGCTTAACGCTGCCTTATAAATAAGGTGAAGCCCCTATCACCAAGGAGCGTCAGAAAAAGTGACCTTTCCTTGGCCATAGGGGCTTGTACATATGCCCCCTAGATGTTTGCCTGTCTACTCAAATGCTGGTTGTGTATTTTGCGGAATATGGCTTCATATCGTTTTTTTCTACATAGAGTTCCAAACTGAACAAACACCTTAAAAAGCGATAAAAACAGGTTCACAAATGTGTCACAACGCGCCATATTTCAGTTATTTTTTAACATGTCTCGTGCAGTTCTTACATGACAAATTTCCTTTTGGAAAAAGGCACATTTCTTGTTCTAACGTGATACTTACATTTGAATTCATTTATTTATTTAAACGTTGTATATAGCCTAAATAGAGCTACTCGGCTGACAGCATTTTAAAGCATCAAAAACAGTATCCGAAACAGCAAAGAAGCATAAACACGTGGCGAGAGAATATATGGGGCATATTATCAAGCCAGGCGATAAAATTATCGCCGCTTTAGCGGCAGAAAACCGCCGCTAAAACGGCGATAATGGACTTGAAAATATGCTCTATGGAATTCCAATTGAAGCCCATGTTAGACGTCCTTCACATTTAACATGGGCTTCAATTGGAATTCCATAGAGCATATTATCAAGCCCATTATCGCCGTTTGAGGCAGTTTTCTGCCGCTAAAGCGGCGATAATTTTATCGCCTGTCTTGTTAATACGCCCCTATATGTTTTAATAAGTTAACACTGTGAGGAAGTGAACTCCGGAGAGTGATAACAGTACCTTACTTTCACGCAGACAGATTAGAGTGTGGATTCATTCTAAATTGTATTCTCATAGAAGGCAATTGAAGGGAGACTAGATTTTGGAGTAGCGGGTGTGTCCTTGAAGATTTGACTTGCTCGTCCTGAAAACTTTTGTTTCTTAGATGTTTAGTTAACGGGCTATTAAAAGGAGAAGTTTATGTTATTCTTCTATTCCGGCTTTTAAAAAATAAGGAGCCAAGAGTTAATGGTAAACAGAAATTAAATACTCTGCAGCCAACCGGGCCATGTAGCCCAATTAAAGTAACAAATACAGTACATAGTCACTGCTTACATCACCGTCCGCCGTCCAGCTACAAGCAGTAATGCCTCTTTTCTGCTCCAAGCCCAAATACACACTATTTTTCTGTTTAGTCAACTACTGTGACTATTAGAGTTAGGGTTCTGAATAACATAGCGCTTACTTGTTTATTGTTTTCAGTGCAGCTCTTTCCTCGTCCCTGATGCAGGTATGGAAAGTTCTGCTCATTCTTCTGTCTTGGCTTTGGACAGCCACGATGGTGTGATCTATGGTATGTTCTGTCCCCCCAGAACCCTAATACATTCTCCAACTGGGTGAACTGGGTGCCACGCTCCATATGCATCTTCGCGAATATAAACTTCTCCATGTCAACGAAAAGGAGCAAAGATCTTCTAATCAAAGTAGAAACACTGGGGCATATCAACAACAACCGGCGATAATTATCTCTAAGCGCACCTAGCGCTAGGATAATTATCGCCGGCTAGCGTGAATTTTTATCGCTGAGATAGCGTGCTATTAGCTACGCTTATCTCAATAGCGATAAAAATTCTCACGCTAACAGGCTAACATGAGATTATCGCTGGAAACCCAGCGATAATCTCACGTTACATTGTTGATAGGGACAGACAAACTTAGCCATGATATCCTCCTTCCATAGGATATCATGGCTAAGTCAGAAAAATACCAGACGTAAAAAAGCAGCCTTAACCGCGGTTAGCGCTGCCTTTTTTGTCTCTAACAGGGTTAGCGACATTCTTGATAATAGGAGAAATGTCGCTTAGCGACATTTCTCCTATTATTTTACTCTGGAACGCCCCCTTTGCATCTCATTAGAGATGCAAGGGGAGGCGTAGAGTAAAAGGGTGCTAACATGCAAATTTGCATGTTAGCACCCTGTTGTTGATAGGACGCTAGTTTTATCTCTCCTTTTTTGGCTTTTAAAGCCAAAAAAGCAGAGATAAAGCCCTTGTTGATATGCCCCTCTTTGAATTGTCCACCTATGAATCGGGTACTTCTGCTCAGGGTCTTCTCCATGGTCAGAATAAGGGACTTGAAAAAATAAGTTTCGGTATTTACATCCTTGGTCAAGGCACAAGTATTTATCAAAAGAGATATTGGGCCTAGGACGTTTGCAAGGGATGACAGAGGCAGATCATGCCACTCTGCCATCTGCTCTATTAGTCTGTTCAATGTATCATTCGTTCAACAGACTTAAACAACAGGCAGCAACAAAGGACATCTTTCTACCATCAATGATCCAGAACATTCTTCTTTCATTTCAGAGGAAACAATAGGAGAACCGTTTCTGCTGGTAAGAGCTCACATCTTTCTCTCGTCCAATGAGAGGCAATGTGAATCACTTTTTTCACAATTGGCTACATCTGGGCTGGAATTCTTCAGTTGAGGAAATATACATTAGGTTTTATGACAATCCAATTCAATTCATACCACCATATCCAATGGTCTTTGTTCCCAAAAAAGCACACTTTCAAATCTCTCAGAAAATTCACATCCTGTTTCTAAAATCTGATCAATCTCTTCCTGCTTCATTAATGAAAAAAAACGTTCCTACAGTCATCAGTCTAAAAGACTTAAGTGTCCTTATTTTATACAGTCATTTCAAAAGAGAAACTATAGTGCATCTAAGAAATAGTGTCCCACTCCAGGGTTGGCGGGTGCATCTCAATCTCAAAGATTCTTTTCTAATAGAATTAGACAACATTCTGAAAAGTCTTAAGACTCCAGAAATAATAGCAGCAAAGTAGATCAAATTTACATGAATGACAGTAATTCAAGATAAGAAGCTACAGCAGGAATAGAGACAAGAGCAAACACTGAAACAGATTTGTGTAACCACTGCAGGTCATTCATCAATGTGGTTCATGGGGGCGCAACTCAGCTGCCCAAGATGGCTGTTGAGTCCCCTTAAGGCTCTGACCGAGCTCCGGATAACTGCCTGCAATCCTGCGTCCATTGACATCTGTTCCACCGGAGATCTCTTCCAAACTGGAGGGATTAAATACCAATCTGCAAAGTCCCTGAGACCAAGGCCCTACCATGGCCCCATACTGGATAATGACTGTGACCCTTAGCAGGCCGAGGGATTGAAGGAGTGCAGTTGGAGCTGGAGGGAAGTCTTGGGGGCTAGCAGTGACCACAGTAAAAAGTCCCCCCACCCGCCACTACCTCCTGCATCGATTAAGGCCTGACATGGTGCACTGTTTGCTGGCCAGGTGAAGACCCCTGGAGGCTGGTGTGCCAGTTAAGACTCAAGTTGGGTTTGCTCAGGCCTGAGACATGGACAAGCTGAACACAGGCTGTCTGCTTGCGGCTTGGGCAGCGGTGATTGGGGACTGCCCTGGCTTGGGTGGAGGCCCATGCTAATAATATTGGAGACCACAGGGCGACTTGACTTCCCACACGGAGATCTTGGCATCCAAGCACCTGTGGATACTCAGACTAGGTGGAGAAATGGGATCCTGTCTTTAGCCACCCGGACAATCATCAACCACCCTGGATTTGAGAGGTATGCAAGGATAGCCTGACTTTATTGGCTACCTGTGGGGGATGAGAGAGATCCCACAGACAATTGCATACTTGAGCCTGATCTGGCACTTCCCTGCCAGACTTTCCTCTATGAGACAAGACTAAATGGTCAAGGGTGGGAGCTACCGGTCCCATATCAAGGAAAGATTAAATTTTTCGCAAGGCAAGGAGGTGGACCACAAACGGATCAGGTGGGAGGATCTGAAGTGGACCTGTAGAGTCTCAAGACAAGACCCCCATACACACATTGGCAATTTTGCATGCAATCAGGGAGTCACAAGAAGGTCTAGAGGGCTGAATAAACTGTGCTGGTGCAGAGGTATCCCTTCTATGACAAGACCTGCGAATCATGATGGACCACACAATAGAAGCTGAAATTAGGGTTTCCCCTGCAGAAGATGACCAGTGCACCCCTAAAAGAACTTTGAGAAACTTCAACAGACAATGTTGCAGCTCGAACGAAAAGCCAATGACACTGATGGTAGATCCAATTGGAATAACCTGCACCTGGTGGGGGTCCCCAAGGATGCTGAGGGACTACAGACAGAAAATGTTCTCTAAGAATGATTCACATCCTGGGTCCCAGCCCAATACCTTGAATCTTGTTTAGTGATTGAAAGAGCACAGAGAGCCCTCATCAAGAGGCCGCAGCTGGGTGACCGACCTCACCTCATCCAGAGGCTGCTCAACTGCTTCAATAGGGATACCATTCTCCGAGCGGCCTGTGCTCAACAAACTGTCCTCATTCAGCCCACTAGCTTTATGATTTTCCCACATTATACTGCCTAAGTCCAACCACAATGGAGAACATTTGCTTAGGTCAAGGCCCATACCACCATTGGAGTGGTGATGTAGGGGTACGTGTGGTACGAACCGTACCCACGCTCTGAGGCGTGGGTACGGCCCGTACCACCATTGGAGTGGTGATGTAGGGGTACGTGTGGTACGGGCCGTACCCACGCTCTGAGGGCGTGGGTATGGCGCGTACCACCATTGTAGTGGTGATGTAGGTGTACGCGCCATACCCACACCCTCAGAGCGTGGGTACGGCCCGTACCACGTGTACCCCTACATCACCACTCCAATGGTGGTACGCGCCGTACCCACGCCCTCCGAGCGCGGGTACAGCCCGTACCACCATTGGAGTGGTACAGGGTGTAGCTTTGAACCCATGATCCACATTCCAACAACAAGCATGGGTCACTCCCTGAAAGCAGCTCTACTCAATTGTAGATCTCTCCGCAAGCACGCCCTCGAAATATTTCATCTACTCGAGGATCAAAATCTTAACATTCTATTCTTGACGGAGACCTGGTTAGATGAATATTCAGACCCTGACATTATCCAGGCCATGCCCCATGGCTACTCCCTCTCTAGATTGAACAGGAAAGACGGAAGGGGGGGAGGCATAGCCATAGCCACGAAAGCCCCTCTAGTCTGTTCCTTAGCTCCTATACAGATCGATCACAGTGAAGCTGGATCCTTCACAATTAATACCGGCCCCAACCACTCTGTATCGGGCATCCTGATTTATCGCCCACCTGGCAGAGTGTATGACTTTACTTCCACTTTAATGGAAGCCATTACTCACTTAGCACTTAGAAAGTCCAGACTTCTAGTGCTAGGTGATCTCAATGCTCATTTTGAAGATCCACTAGACAATGCTGCCTCTGAGATTCAAACGGAGCTTCTTTCGGTTCAACTTGAAATGAAAAACAAGGAACCGTCTCATCAATTAGGTCACCTATTGGATCCTATCTTTGGGAACTGGCAGGGAGTTCACACCTTAGAGTCTATACCCATACCTTGGTCGGATCACTACATTATCCCGATCACGATTCAACTGGACAGAACTGAGCATTTCCAACACCAATCTCTGCGGTATAAACGCAGAAAATGGAAGAGCTTTTCTATAGAATCTTTTATTAAAATTACTCAGGAGGAGGGCCCTCCTAAAGGGGAAGACTGTGAAGCAGCTAACAATAATCTAAATAATATCGTAATCAAGGCCCTCGATATCACTGCCCCCAGTCGTATCATGACTAATGCCAGGAGACTAAAAAAAGCTGCTCCCTGGTTTAGCCAAGAACTGCAGACCTTGAAAACAACCTGCAAAAAACTTGAGAGAGCTTGGCGCCAGAATTTCTGCGCAGAAACTAAAATAAAGTATAAAAACTCTCAAAGAGTGTACTACAAATCTGTACGTTTGGCTAAGGCAGAGCACTATCATTCCCGTATCATGGAAGCAGGCAATTCCTCGAAGGAATTATTTCAGATTTACAAAGAAATATCTGTAGTAGATACTAACTCCTCCATTCAAAATGATTCTGTGGAATCATGTAATGAAGTTGCACAGTACTTCTCAGGTAAAATCATCAATATATATATAAGCTTCGCCAATCATGTAGAGTCGGCTTCTGACTTCACAGAAAATGACAGTCTTATTAAGACTCTAAAGTGCCTCAAATCTTTTGAAGTTCCCTCGTACGAAGTCCTGTCTAAACTGTGTAACAAAATCAAATCGGGCTCTCCCCGAGACCCGGCGCCTCCGAAAATTTTAGCTGAAGCCTTCCCTGCTCTAGAACCTCATTATAGACATCTACTTCAGATCTCATTCTCCACAGCTTGCCTGCCGGCGGACTGGAAACAGGCAGTTGTACTACCAATCAAGAAAAAGCCGAATGTCAGCCAAGACATTATGGACAACCTTCGGCCAATTTCCCTGCTACCTTACTTAGCTAAGCTAGCCGAGAAAATTGCCAATATCCAACTCATGGAACATCTTGAAGAACACGATGTTTTCCATAAATCCCAGTCGGGTTTCAGATCCAACTTCTCAACGGAAACGGCTCTCCTCAGGGCCACTGAAACCCTACGCAAGGGAGCAGACGAGGGCAAGACCATGGCCCTCATCATGCTCAACCTCAGTGCCGCGTTTGACACTGTGGTACAAAAGGGGGTGGTGATGGACGGAGCATCAGAACCAATCAAACACTCACACCCAGTCAACAGATCTAGGTTTGATCCATCACCGTTCTTTAGCCCACTCTGCCACCCCAGTTCAGACATGGCCATATGCAAATCAGTCTGACCCTGTGCCTCATGGGAACAGTCCAGCCCGAACTGCCAAGCCATGCCTTCCCTGGACCGGAAACAAGCTTCCTAGGACCGGTTTCTGGCATTTCAGCCGTCTTCAGCCAGGCTTGCTTGAATCCAGTGGCAAAGTGAGCAAGGGACTCACGTCTGAGCATACCCTGCCAACTTATGGCGAACAAAGCGGTACAAAAGGGGGTGGTGATGGACGGAGCATCAGAACCAATCAAACACTCACACCCAGTCAACAGATCTAGGTTTGATCCATCACCGTTCTTTAGCCCACTCTGCCACCCCAGTTCAGACATGGCCATATGCAAATCAGTCTGACCCTGTGCCTCATGGGAACAGTCCAGCCCGAACTGCCAAGCCATGCCTTCCCTGGACCGGAAACAAGCTTCCTAGGACCGGTTTCTGGCATTTCAGCCGTCTTCAGCCAGGCTTGCTTGAATCCAGTGGCAAAGTGAGCAAGGGACTCACGTCTGAGCATACCCTGCCAACTTATGGCGAACAAAGCGGTACAAAAGGGGGTGGTGATGGACGGAGCATCAGAACCAATCAAACACTCACACCCAGTCAACAGATCTAGGTTTGATCCATCACCGTTCTTTAGCCCACTCTGCCACCCCAGTTCAGACATGGCCATATGCAAATCAGTCTGACCCTGTGCCTCATGGGAACAGTCCAGCCCGAACTGCCAAGCCATGCCTTCCCTGGACCGGAAACAAGCTTCCTAGGACCGGTTTCTGGCATTTCAGCCGTCTTCAGCCAGGCTTGCTTGAATCCAGTGGCAAAGTGAGCAAGGGACTCACGTCTGAGCATACCCTGCCAACTTATGGCGAACAAAGCGGTACAAAAGGGGGTGGTGATGGACGGAGCATCAGAACCAATCAAACACTCACACCCAGTCAACAGATCTAGGTTTGATCCATCACCGTTCTTTAGCCCACTCTGCCACCCCAGTTCAGACATGGCCATATGCAAATCAGTCTGACCCTGTGCCTCATGGGAACAGTCCAGCCCGAACTGCCAAGCCATGCCTTCCCTGGACCGGAAACAAGCTTCCTAGGACCGGTTTCTGGCATTTCAGCCGTCTTCAGCCAGGCTTGCTTGAATCCAGTGGCAAAGTGAGCAAGGGACTCACGTCTGAGCATACCCTGCCAACTTATGGCGAACAAAGCGGTACAAAAGGGGGTGGTGATGGACGGAGCATCAGAACCAATCAAACACTCACACCCAGTCAACAGATCTAGGTTTGATCCATCACCGTTCTTTAGCCCACTCTGCCACCCCAGTTCAGACATGGCCATATGCAAATCAGTCTGACCCTGTGCCTCATGGGAACAGTCCAGCCCGAACTGCCAAGCCATGCCTTCCCTGGACCGGAAACAAGCTTCCTAGGACCGGTTTCTGGCATTTCAGCCGTCTTCAGCCAGGCTTGCTTGAATCCAGTGGCAAAGTGAGCAAGGGACTCACGTCTGAGCATACCCTGCCAACTTATGGCGAACAAAGCGGTACAAAAGGGGGTGGTGATGGACGGAGCATCAGAACCAATCAAACACTCACACCCAGTCAACAGATCTAGGTTTGATCCATCACCGTTCTTTAGCCCACTCTGCCACCCCAGTTCAGACATGGCCATATGCAAATCAGTCTGACCCTGTGCCTCATGGGAACAGTCCAGCCCGAACTGCCAAGCCATGCCTTCCCTGGACCGGAAACAAGCTTCCTAGGACCGGTTTCTGGCATTTCAGCCGTCTTCAGCCAGGCTTGCTTGAATCCAGTGGCAAAGTGAGCAAGGGACTCACGTCTGAGCATACCCTGCCAACTTATGGCGAACAAAGCGGTACAAAAGGGGGTGGTGATGGACGGAGCATCAGAACCAATCAAACACTCACACCCAGTCAACAGATCTAGGTTTGATCCATCACCGTTCTTTAGCCCACTCTGCCACCCCAGTTCAGACATGGCCATATGCAAATCAGTCTGACCCTGTGCCTCATGGGAACAGTCCAGCCCGAACTGCCAAGCCATGCCTTCCCTGGACCGGAAACAAGCTTCCTAGGACCGGTTTCTGGCATTTCAGCCGTCTTCAGCCAGGCTTGCTTGAATCCAGTGGCAAAGTGAGCAAGGGACTCACGTCTGAGCATACCCTGCCAACTTATGGCGAACAAAGCGGTACAAAAGGGGGTGGTGATGGACGGAGCATCAGAACCAATCAAACACTCACACCCAGTCAACAGATCTAGGTTTGATCCATCACCGTTCTTTAGCCCACTCAGAAACCGGTCCTAGGAAGCTTTTTTCCGGTCCAGGGAAGGCATGGCTTGGCAGTTCGGGCTGGACTGTTCCCATGAGGCACAGGGTCAGACTGATTTGCATATGGCCATGTCTGAACTGGGGTGGCAGAGTGGGCTAAAGAACGGTGATGGATCAAACCCAGATCTGTTGACTGGGTGTGAGTGTTTGATTGGTTCTGATGCTCCGTCCATCACCACCCCCTTTTGTACCGCTTTGTTCGCCATAAGTTGGCAGGGTATGCTCAGACGTGAGTCCCTTGCTCACTTTGCTACTGGATTCAAGCAAGCCTGGCTGAAGACAGCTGAAATGCCAGAAACCGGTCCTAGGAAGCTTTTTTCCGGTCCAGGGAAGGCATGGCTTGGCAGTTCGGGCTGGACTGTTCCCATGAGGCACAGGGTCAGACTGATTTGCATATGGCCATGTCTGAACTGGGGTGGCAGAGTGGGCTAAAGAACGGTGATGGATCAAACCCAGATCTGTTGACTGGGTGTGAGTGTTTGATTGGTTCTGATGCTCCGTCCATCACCACCCCCTTTTGTAACGCGTTTGACACTGTAGCACACTCCATCTTGCTACAGTGTCTAAACAAAGCTGGAGTAACCAACAGGGCATTGGGATGGCTGAAAGCCTTTCTGATCGATAGAAGCTTCCAAGTCCAAAGAGGGACTTCCCTCTCAGACAGTGTGCGGCTTGAACAGGGGGTGCCTCAGGGCTCGGCCCTGAGTCCCACCCTGTTTAATCTATACATGGCCCCCCTGGCAGAGGTGGTGCAATCGTTCGGCGTGGAGCTTGTCTCTTACGCCGACGATACGCAACTTCTAATATCTTTGACGCAAGCCCCATCCACGGAAGCCGTTAACTTTAACAACTGTATGAGCAGGCTGGCATCTTGGATGACAGAGCACTGTCTAAAACTGAACGGAACCAAAACAGAGGTCATCATCATTGGAGGTAATGAGACCAATTGGACTAAAGAATGGTGGCCCACCTGTTTGGGTCCTTTGCCCCCTCCCAGCCGGGAGGCGAAGAATTTAGGAGTCTGGGTTGACAATAAGCTATCTTTTGATAGCCATATAAAGAGAACTGTAGGCAAGTGCTTCGGAGTGATGAAGACTCTCAACCGTACCCTTGACTTGCTGCCTCTCAACTCCAGACGGACTATGACGCAGGCACTAATAACTTCCCGGATTGATTACGGGAATGTTTTACTCTTAGGCACTTCAGAGAAAAATATAAAGAAATTACAGGTCATACAAAATTCGGCAGCACGCCTAGTATTAAGACTGCCCCGCAGAGCCCCTTCACGACCCTCTCTGGCAACTCTCCATTGGCTGCCTGTCAAGAAGAGGATCATTTTTAAAGCTCTGCTATGGTGTCACAAGATCCTCCATAACAAGGCACCTGCCTATATGTCGGATCTGGCTTCGCCATATGAACCCAACAGAACCCTTAGATCCAAAGGTACCGGTCTGCTCAGAATTGCCCGTCCTAAAAAGGCCAGAATGGGAGGCAGATCCTTCCGCACAGTAGCAGCGAAGCACTGGAACCTCCTGCCCATGGACATCAGGTTAGAGGTGAATGAGACCTCTTTTAGGAAGAAATTGAAAACTTGCCTCTTTAATCCGTGATAGGTTCTCTTTTTCCACATAATTCACTCTCTCCACAGCGCGGGGACACGCCGGGAGGCGTCACCAGGCGCTTTACAAGCTCCTTTAAACTAAATGTAGGGGTAAGCGTGGTACGGGCCGTACCCACGCTCTGAGGGCGTGGGTACGGCCCCTACCACCATTGTAGTGGTGATGTAGGAGTATGCGCCGTACCCACACCCTCAGAGCGTGGGTACGGCCCGTACCACGCGTACCCCTACATCACCACTACAATGGTGGTACGGGCCGTACCCACGCTCTGAGGGCGTGGGTACGGCGCATACTCCTACATCACCACTACAATGGTGGTGTGGGCCGTACCCACGCCCTCAGAGCGTGGGTACGGCCCGTACCACCATTGTAGTGGCGATGTAGGGGTATGCGTGGTACGGGCCGTACCCACGCTCTGAGGGCGTGGTTACGGCCCGTACCACCATTGTAGTGGTGATGTAGGAGTGCGCGCCGTACCCACGCCCTCAGAGCGTGGGTACGGCCCGTACCACGCGTACCCCTACATCACCACTCCAATGGTGGTACGGGCTGTACCCACGCCCTCAGAGCGGGGATACGGACCGCATCACCCGTACCTCTAGGGCACCAGTACATTAGTGATACAAGGCGTACACATGCCATGAATGTTGGCTTAGGGCCTGGTGCAGCATATAACCAGTATATTGGGGTGTGTTCATGGCCAGGACAGCAGTGTACAGCACCAAGGGTGCGGGTGGGTGTCTGCCAAGGGGTCCCAGCAGTGGACAGAGACATGTGAGGGGTGGGTGCAGAGGAACACCAGCAGTGGACAGAGATATGTGAGGAGTGGGTGCCTATCACTCCCAGCAGTGGACAGAGACATGTGAGGGGTGGGTGCCTATCACTCCCAGCAGTGGACAGAGACATGTGAGGGGTTGGTGCAGAGGAACACCAGCAGTGGACAGAGACATGTGAGGGGTGGGTGCAGAGGAATACCTGCAGTGGACAGAGACATGTGAGGGGTGGGTGCAGAGGAACACCAGCAGTGGACAGAGACATGTGAGGGGTGGGTGCAAAGGAATACCAGCAGTGGACAGAGACATGTGAGGGGTTGGTGCCTATCACTCCCAGCAGTGGACAGAGACATGTGAGGGGTGGGTGTCTATCACTCCCAGCAGTGGACAGAGACATGTGAGGGGTGGGTGCAGAGGAATACCAGCAGTGGACAGAGACATGTGAGGGGTGGGTGCAGAGGAATACCAGCAGTGGACAGAGACATGTGAGGGGTGGGTGCCTATCACTCCCAGCAGTGGACAGAGACCTGTGAGGGGTAGGTGCAGAGGAATACCAGCAGTGGCCATAGTCATGGGGGTGTGTACATCATGATCAGATGAGCACAACTCCATGGGTGTATGTACGCATCCCTAATGTTCGACTATGTTGATAGTGCCATAACAACACATCACTGACAGCAGTGTCCCACTCCCATGAGGATGTATGTCCTTCCCCCACTGCGTGACACAACACATGTGGGTGTGAGGACAAATGACACATGCATACCCACCCCTGGTGGATACAGCACAATACACACACAGAGATCATGCCACAAGACAGTATACTCATGTCAATGACCACTACACTAAGAGAGCCAAAGGGAACACACACTGTCACGCACATCCCAGGACTGATAGGAATGTACAGGCGCTGGGACAGGCACCAAGATGTTGCCTCTCATGGAAGGAATAGGGTGGACTTCCCACAGATACAATGCCCACAATTGTCAGTCAGGTGCTCAAATACCCTGCAGAACAAGTACCAATTGTGTGCGAGGCTGGGATAACACACCTGCATAGTGCGGAAAATGCTGAATGTCGCCATTAAGGCATGACAACATACTCAATACACAAGTACAGTGACTAGCAAGGATGGCACAGACGATGCAGCCGGAGACATTGCTGAGCAGGCATGGCCATAGTTGAAGGGATCCGTCACCAACAAAGGAAATGTTGACCCAGGTCAGCACAACAAAAGTGCAACTCCCTGCAGGGTAGATGTCAGGTGCCACAGAGGAAGGAACACTCCTTGGGACAATGTCTCCAAACACAAATAGCACACACGAGCAAAGATACTTTGCAGAGACATTGTGATGGCACGCAGATACCATGGTCCACCCCCAGCATCAGACTACAACTTTTTCCTGAAACATAACACATTACCACAACCCCAACTCCGGGACCATCAGCACCCACATCAAAACCTGAAATGCAATTGTTTTCAAAGTGAAAAGAAAATGCTTTATTCAGCATTAAATGAAAATGCATTAAAGGACACTATTTACAAAGGCACATGGCCAGTCCAGATCAGAAGTCCTTGGGGGGGACACATGGCCACGCGTCTCCCCTAGCTTGCCTGCACATTTGAACCCTCAGGTTCGTCGACTGGGGGGGGGGCATCATGTGGGGAAGGACCAGGCACTGCAGGGACAGGAGGTGTAAGGGTAGGTGTGGTGGGTGCAGGGACGGACGCCTCCACCACAGGGGGTGGGGTGGGGCAGCGCCAAAGGTGGAGGTCAGCTCGGCGCTGCACACTGCTGCCAGGTCGTCCAGCGTCTCCCCTTCACCCGAAGAAAACACAGGCTCAAAGGAAGGGGGGGTCGGAGTGATGGGGTGCAGCGCTACTGGGGAAGGGGGGGACAGGGGGGGAACTCAACTTCCCTACCCGTGGAGTGCCGTTCCCGTTTGCGGGCTGGAGAGCCAGAGGGGCTGAGGCCCAGCACAGCCAAGTAGGCCTCCTTGTCAGGTTGTGTGGTAGGGGAGCCGAGGGGAGTGCCTTTAGAGGGACTGGGTAGTGCGGCATGCGTCCTCGGACTGTGGCTGCGTGTATGCCTGTGTGCCCCAGACCCAGTGGGTGTGCCTTCATCCGCCTGACTGTGCGTGCCAGGAGGAGTGCGCTTGCCCTTACGTGGTGGTGTGCTGCCTGTGTCTGGTGAGGTGCGTGCTTGGTAATGTCTGTGTGTGCTTGGGAGAGGTATGGGAGTGGAAGTGTGGATGGTGCAGGGGTAGTGGGGGGACGAAGCGCTGCAGGAGACTCACTGCTGCCATCAGTGAAGAGTCCATGGACCTCAGCAACATCCGTTGGTCAGACATCGCTGATGACATGCCCTCCATGTACGACACCATCTGTGTCATCATTCGGGTGTGGCCATGGAGGACATTTAGCATCGATGTCTGGCCAACCTGCAACTGCCGCAGAATGTCCACAGACTCTGCAGTGAGGGCAGCAGGGGGGACAGGGGCAGGGGGTGCGGTGCCTGGCACGAAGGAGACAGGGTGTTGCCTAGCACGGACAGAAGGGACCGGAGCAACTGGGAGGGCGGTGATGGGAATGGAGGGGGCGGTGACAGATGTAGTGCTGCTGCCAGGTGTCGTAGCAGCCTCCGCCCCCTCGAGGTGTTCAGACTTGGACCCGTCAGCATCATAGTCAGTGTTGTCACTAGACAGGTCCTCCGCCTGACTCCCCTCGCCCTCCATGCCACTTGCTCCCGCAGACTCGGCAGCCGTGGTGGCAGCGGTGCTGGATCCCTCCCCCAAGTCAGTGCAGGTGTCTCCTTCGGTGTCCTTCGATGATGCTGTGGGCAAGGTGAAGAGACAGAAAATAATCAGTCACCTGTATACAACAGACACATGAGTCCAAACAAAAATGTCACTGTGCATATCAGGAAATGCATCATGAGTAACATCTAGAATAGTCCGCACATATGTAACTCTGCACTCCCCAGTTGGTTGACCCACCATGCCACTTGGAAACAATGGAGATTATGACACAACAGCAAATAACTTGATATCGAATTATACTGTGAAGCTAGTGTCTGGGGACAGTTGAGCACAGCAAGACTATGAAGGCATGCCACCTCTTGTTCACTATGAACTAAACAGTATTGGTGCACCCAAGGCCAAATAACACACCTCAATGCTGACGGTGTCCCCACACTCTGAGACCTGTGATTACTTTGGAAACCATAGCCAAAAACATTGCGATCCCTTGGGACTCACAACACTTTACACACTGTACATGTTTAGAATGTGTGAATGTGCCACTTTGTGAACAGAAGACACATCTGCCTGTATGACAGAAGTCACACAATGAGGTGCACACAAAAATACATTTACACAGTCATTGTATGAGCTGCCAGTCGAATTCTAATAAGCCACTGTAAAGAAGAAATGGGGTATCAGTAAGTACATATACATGGCACCACGGTGGTCTGGATGACTTGACACTCGTAAGTTGATATCAGCAACAACCAAGGACTTACACACTGTGTGAACATGGATATGTATAATCAGAAAACAAGTGGTAATCAAACTGTGCCTTTCAGTAAAATGTGCCAGCGTGTCCACGGAAAGTGTAAAAGTACTTTCTTTTGCACTTCCCTGGGAGACATCTGTCATGCAGGCACATTAATGTCCTTCACAACCAACTAGCAAAATGAAGCATATCAAAAATTGAGACATGTTGACAAGTGTAGTGAGTGCCAAGGTACAATACTTCTTGACTAAAAACTTGAATCATGCCACCTGTCACATGGCCATCCGTACCATGATGACACAGTTGGCAACACATCTGACCCACTGCCTGTCATGTGGAGTGGCACACATGTCCAAACACAGGACAATGCATTAGCTAATGGGCCTGCAATGTGTCGGGAAAAGGAGCACCTGCACTTACGAGACACCCTCATGGCAAGCAAGAATGTCCACACAGATGTCAGCACACACAGACCAAACTACGTAGCATCTCGACCACACACTGGTTGCAAAAATGGATGAGCATGAGTCATGTATTTGCATTTTTGACACATGCTGCAAAGCACACACATTAAACCCAGCACAACATGACTGGGTCACTGCATGTTGAGTGTCTGTCCAGACAATTATCACACACAGGTCAGACCTGGCAAGGAGACATAAGGTTTGGACATGCAGGCCTTGCCCGCACAAACCCCCCATACCTGAGACAATGTTATTGAGACAGATCCAGAAGTTACACCACTTAATCTGGGTTTAATCAAATGTGCATCAAGAATTCCTAAATGTACTCCACATCACCTCGTGAGGCTACCAACACATATTTGTGACAAACAACCATCAACAGATAGTTGTACATAGACACACAGGCACTGCCCAGTGTGAGGATGCACAAGCAAAATGGGGTCAGCCTGTACAATGGGCACATGTAGCACACTTTAGATAAATACAAATGAGGGCAGGGAACAATGCCACAGAGGCCAAACTATGCTGAACACACAGAGAATGGGCACAGTGTTGGATGACACACATGATTCCGAGGCAAGGGTGTCTTAGGGGACTGTAGTGAGAACACTGCTCCATGGTCCTGGAATTATCTGACTGTAACATCAGCTACCGTCCTGGCACTATGCATATCTCCCACTCATGCACATCATGTCTGAGGCCACAACATCGGTCATGCATGCTGCAAGTCTGTTCATTTGAAAACTCACACTCCTATGTTGAGACTCAGCATCAGTGCCAACTAATATGGACCCCCAAATGACTGAACAGGACAGGGCACAGGCAAGGTAACAACACATGTCTCAGACCCCCCCCCCCCCACATGATGCTGAAAGCAATGTGCACTTGGATTAACTGCCAGCCTAGATGACCATGTGCAATAGTGATTGCACACAGAGCAGGGAACACATGTCAAGGAGGGGAAGGGAGGAAGTACAGCACCGTTTGACTTTGGGAAACAGGATATGCACTGCACAAATTAACCCTTGCTGTGTATCCAGGCGACTGAGCACTTCCAAAAGCTGGTGACACACAACAAACACACATGAACCTACCCCCTTCCTGCTGCTGCAACTCCTGTAACCGCCTATCCAAGTCAGGGAACACCACCGCCAGGACATGCTTCATCTGGTGGGTCAGGCGTTGGCCCCCGCCATGCTTGCGTGGAGGTGAGTCATTCAGCTGCCACCGGGCGATCCTCCGGGTCCAGCACCGGATGTCCTGCCAGCGTTTCCTCACCTGGGCTAGGCGCCGACTGCGACCCTCCACCGATCTCACGGCCCTGACGGCCCGCTTCCATATCTCCCCCTTGGCGTAGGCAGTTACCTGTGAGGATGACAAAGTGAGACAACATCACTACACATGCTCCATGTCACAGAGACACACATTTGAACAACTTTGATATGTTGAACAGGGCATAGTATGCTGGCAACAAATAGCACCTTTGTCATAGGGACATTAGCCTCTGTGGAAGCCCCAATGCACAACATGGCATTGAAAGTACACAGGTGGCATGAGGGCTGCAACACACTCCCTGATCATGGCACAGGCTGTGCATCACATGCAACACCAGGCTGATGGACACCACCTCCAAGCAGTCACATGCCCCAGGCCACTGACGCATCCTCAGCAGAGTACACAGACACACACAGGCACAGATCAATCACCTGCCATTGGCAACAGCGGATACAAACCTCACTCTGCACATGTGCCACTTTCCTGTGGGGTGTCACAGGTGTGGTGCTAGCTCAGCAAGTCAGACACTCCGCACGGCTTACTTCTCACATCAGATGGGTGGAGCTGTTGCCTCCTCCATGCAGCTGTGGTGCAACACTCCACATAGACACTCAACCACATGACAAGGAACATTCACACACATCAATGTCCAGGGGGCGTACACATCATTTGGACACTCTCACCACAGCTCCACTCAACTCACACACATCTGTGGGTACAGTCACCTGTCACACCGGGGGGGCCAGGGAATCACCTCTGGACTATAGGACTAAAATTGCCCAAAGGTTTGGGCAGGCTGAATGTGCCATGCACTATGCAGTGAATGTCACAGTAAGCACAATGCAGGTGAGGAGTGCACACAGGAACTACATCATGCTCTGCATGGGAGACATAAGCCATTCCCCCCCTCTGGGACCCACTCTAAACAACATTGCATGTCTGTCACACCTGGACACAATGCCAGAAGTGACACTCACAAAAAAGGTGCACAGTCAAGGCTAGTGGAGTCAGCACTCACCTGCTCTCCTGGTCTCCCATACAGGCTGGGGTACTGTGGGAGGATGACATCAAGCAATGCCTCATTCTCCTCATGGGTGAAAGGCTGGGCCCTCTCTACAGACCTTGACATGGTGCCAGAGGAAGCACAAGCAGCAGCAGTGGTGTCGAGTGAAAGGTAGTGCAGGCAAGTGCCCTCTCATGGGTTCTGGCTGACTTATATCTGCCTTGCTGGGCTGTTTCATTTACAGGAGTACAGAGTGATTGGTCAGTCTCATTTGCATCCTACATTTCCTCCAATCCCTTCAAACATACACCAGTGAGTGCCTTTGCATGGTTCAAAATTTGAGCATAATGTGAAGTCAACAACCACTTTGCAACATTGTATTTAGTTGCCAACTGCCTCTTCCAGGCCACATGATTGAAAATTTGAACTTGAAAATCGGTATCCATGACAACCAGCATGCATTTAGGCACTAATACTTGTCCCTCATGTGTCCCTATGTAATTTAGCTATCCACACACAGGTACGGTGCGTTTCACACGTACCCCTACCGCACCAGTTGCACAGTGCGTGTGACATGTATGTGTACGTGCAGTGTGTACACGTACGTGTATGACCAGTGTGTACACGTACGTGCACGACCAGTGTGAACACCTACGTGTACTACGGCGGTGTACACACTGGTCGTACACGTACGTGTACACACTGGTAGTACACGTAGGTGTACAGACTGGTCATACACATAGGTGTACACACTGGTCATACACGTACATGTACACACTGGTCGTACATGTATGGGTACGAGCAGTGTGTACACGTACGTGTACGACCAGTGTGTACACGTACGTGTACGACCAGTCTGTACACCAACGTGTACGACCAGTGTGTACACCTACATGTACGACCAGTGTGTACACGTACATGTACGACCAGTGTGTACACATACGTGTACTACGGTCGTACATGTACGTGTACGACCAGTGTGTACACCGCCGTAGTACACGTAGGTGTTCACACTGGTCGTGCACGTACGTATACACACTGGTCATACACGTACGTGTACACACTGCTCATACACATATGTGTCACATGCACTGTGCAACTGGTGCGGTAGTGGTACGTGTGAAACGCACCGTACCTGTGTGTGGATAGCTAAATTACATAGGTGTGTACACCTACGTGTACTACGGCAGTGTACACACTGGTCGTACACATAGGTGTACAGACTGGTCGTACACGTACGTGTACACACTGGTCGTACACATTCGTGTACACACTGGTCGTACACGTACGGGTGTATGACCAGTCTGTACACCTATGTGTACTACCAGTGTGTACACGTACGTGTACTACGGCAGTGTACACACTGCTCGTACACATACGTGTACACACTGGCAGTACACGTACGTGTGTACGGTCCGTACACACACCCGTACTCCGGCTGGAGCACCAATGTGATGATACGGACCGTTCACACGCCCTCAGAGCGTGTGTACGGTGCGTTTCACAGCTTACACAGGTGATAGGAGGCGCATACGAATGGAATGGAGGTGTAAGACTCGTGCACGGCTGTACATCAAGTCATAGTCATTGCAGTCCTTCATGTGCAGGGCATAGGTGTGTCAGGCAGTGATATGGCACATGTCTTCTCATGTTTTAGCACAATAGATGTGTGATGACCTGTGTACACATGTCATGTGTGATGGGGCAGTATGTGGCACACTTCCCCTTCCCACTTTGCACATGTGTGCATCTAGTACAAACGTGTCAAGCACTGCATCAATGGTATGGCACAGTCACCAACACCCACAAATGTCCCTTGATGCCAGGGAGAGGGACACTAACACCTGACTTCTAAGTACCAGCGTGCCCCGATGTGACTATGTCCTGTGTGTGTCATGTGTTCCCATGAGCTTGCTGTTGGTGTTCCTTCAACTGCATCTGCTGTTGCTGCATCCAACATGTGTCTGTGTGTAGATGGGCATGGCACACATATACGCACACCATGCCACATGTGGATTCACACGTTACGTGTGTCTGGATGCTTCAAAGATGATTTTATGACATGAGGACATATCTGCGCCGTATCCATGTCTGTGTTTTCGTTTTTCACGTGTACCCCTTCATCGCTATGTGCATGATCTGTACATTTCCAATGACATGTGACCTGTGCGTCTAGCTTGCCGCCAGCAGTCTCTATGAGATGACATCCTTCAAATGCAGATATGTGGATGTATGTCACTCCTGTGATGTCTCTGGCTGTTCACTTACACTGGCCCACAGCTAGTTTCGGGCCATGTCATGTAGAACTTGACTATCAACGGGTGTAGCTGGCTTGTCGTAGGAGTATCACCTGGCTGGCATACGTGTCCTGGATGTATTGCACAGACCTGACTCTGTATTTAGCAGATGTGTAGTAGCAGTTGAGCATGTGCTCAGTTCATTGACATTGATGTTGTTATGTACTAACTCTTCGTTATTCCTTCCAATTTTCTGCAGGGCACCGCCTCTCCCCTGACCAATGCCAGACTTGGGTGCCATGAGGGAACGTGACTGCATAAGACGTTACCGCTTCTCGCAACAGTTGATTGAGAACTTGACCGCAAAGCTTGAACAACACCTCCAACCGCGACACAGCGCTGACCCCCAAGATGAAGGTGATGGCAGCCCTACATTTTTTTCCACCGGTACGTTTCAGTTCACCATAGCTGATGTGGGTGGCATGTCACAGACCATGTTCAGCCGTGTCCTGCATGATTTTTTAGAAGCCATGTTGGAGCACCTGGATGAATTCCTCCATTTTCGAACTCGTGAGCAGTTGACAGGTGTCAAGGGTGAGTTCTATGCCCTGGGAGGGATGCCCCATGTAATTGGGTCTATTGATGGGACACATGTGGCTTTGGTACCACCACAGGCACAGGAGTTCGCCTATCGCAACCGTAAACATTGCCACTCTATAAATGCCCTTGTGGTGTGTCTTGCTAACATGCTGATTTCCCATGTCTGTGCACGTTTTCCATGGTCAGCACACGATGCCTACACCATGAGGTGTAGCAGGGTGCCAGAAATGATGCTGGGGCTGCACAATGAACGAGCATGTCTTGTTGGTGGGTATACTCTGTTTGTCCTTTGTTTAGCGCTATTTTTGTATCTTACGGCATCTCCTGACCCACTTCTTTACATGATGATTTCATGTAGGGGACTCTGGCTATCCCAACATGCCATGGCTGATGAAGCCCCTCCGCAACCCCAGAACAGCTGCAGATCACCGTTACAACAATGCACGTGGGCAGACCAGGCGAGTCATTGAGAGGACGTTTGGCCTCCTGAAGAGCAGATTCCGGTGCCTTCACAAGACAGGCGGGTCCCTCCCATATGCACCGGTGAAGGCCTGCAAGATCTTCCTTGTGTGCTGCATGCTGCACAACATGGCAGTGGAGAAGGCTGTGCTACTCATCCTGGATCCGGATGAGCAGGAACATCCACCCGTGGAGGATGAAGGGCTTGGTCACGAGGCAAGTGAGGATGAGGATGAGGAGGAGGACGACATCCAGAGTCAGCTCATATGCAACTTCTTCTCATAATGGTGAGTCCATGGGTCTGAGTGTGCACGCCTGGAGCCTTGTGTGGCATGTGTTGCAATGTGTGTGTCCAGCTGACTGTATGCTAAGTGACTTAGATGTGTGTTCAGATGTGTCACTCGAGTGATGATATCCTTCCACACATTTTAGCTTAGACACTCAATTTTAATATAGCATGGTGACACACATATTCCTGTAGAGTAAATGACCATGCATGCGGATGACAATCTTTTCCCTGACTTCTTGTGTGTCTGTCATCCCCAGGTAGTTTTGCATGCTGTCTGCTCGTGTCATCGTTGGCCTCCCGCTATTCCTCATGAGTATTGCAACGTGTGCTGGATCAGCGTCCCATGCACGGACATGGTGAAAAGTCTTTTTGGTTAAAGATTGCTGCACGGCATTTTGGTGTTGGTAGGTGTTTGGAATGTGTGGGCACTGCTCCTTTGCATGTTGTGTTACTATACATACATGTTGACTCACCATGGGGCACATGACATGTTGCATGACTCCCATGTATTGATAGTCACCCTTCGTAACAGTCATCTGTGATGGGACTGTGGATTCTGATGAAGGCATCAATGTGTGTACAACTACCCTCTGAAACATACGGGATGCTACGGGTGGCCATAGTGTGGGACATCCCCATGAGAGGATAAATGGGGAATTGCAGCCCCTCCGTGTGCAGCAGGGGGTGTTTGGCTCACACCCTTCACTTGTGTGCCAGTTCAATGGATTTACAGCATCTGTGTTGTGAAGGGGGTGTCCAGTGTAGGTCCCACATGTTCAGCCAAATGACCTGTGAGTCTGTTCATATTGATGCATTTCCCTAGGTGTGATCCTGAGTAATAAAGGTGTTCTTCTCCGTCAACACCTGCTGAGGGTGTGTATCCTGTGCGCAGCTCGTCCTTCAGTTTCATGATCCGGTGTCAGTCATCTTTGGTGATTGTGCATCCATTGTCTCTGGGTGTGCCATGGGAAACCGGACACTCCTTCCTTTACATACGCCTGTTGCAGTAGTCCTTTCTGACATCCTTGTCTTTGTGTGCAACTAGTGGCATAGTTTCCAGGACATGCCGCCTGCTGCTGCGGCCCCTGCAGCAAGGGCACAGAAAGTTTACAGATTCGGCAACACACACACCTCAAAGATGCTACTCCCTTCCTCCCTCCACCCATTAATTTGGCTGGCATCAGCTTGTCTGTGTCACTGTTGCGCCCACGCGGTGCCAAAGGCTGGACCGTCAGCGCATGCAACATGCACATTGCATGACCCTCATGTCCTTACATGATCCACATCACACTACAGTCTGATGTTGCAGCCACCCTCCAAGCATTGTCCATCCAAGGATCTACCGCCTGCTCTCAGGCATACCCTAGGCGCACACACGACACCTTTGCATGATGAGTGTGCAACTCCAACTGCCTACACAGCGCTGCCCCGCCTTCCAGGCCCTGTCACACCAACCAGGTAATGTCCCTCCTACTCCCCACTGGCTCCGTACACCAGCAAGGCCATGGGAGTGAGACTCAAGCCTTCAGCATGTAGTATAGTGGCATCATCTGGCACATGGCCCAGGTATCATCTCTCAGCGTGTCAATCTTCAATGTGTCCAGGTCCCCCTCACCGGCATCACATGCACACAGCACCTCATCCTCAGCTCGTATGCCATTGACAGCCAGGTGCTCCTCACCCTCACCAAAGACGCAGCCATTGGCAGTTCCAACATTCAAGAAGGCATGAGATCCATTGATGAATGGCTGAACATCAGCCACCTGAGGCTGGACTTGTACAGGACTGAGATAATCATCTGAGGATTGTCCTCTTACAGCTGGGTCAACTGCTTGTGTCCCACCCACAAGAGCCCTGCACATGCACCCAGTAGCCCTGCACACAAGATGGTGTGCATCATGGATTTGTCACTCACATTTGCCATGCTAATCACCAGCATCTGTACCTCAGGGTGCAACACCCTCTGCATGATGCACATGATCCACAGCTAGATCCACTCCAGGGAAAGACAGACCATGCCCCAGCCCCACGACACCAGCCGTGTCAACTACTGCCCCGCCCTCTACGGAGCAAGTACATCCTAACTCCCGGGAAACCAGTCCACATCCAGGCTGCATGTGCACACCTCAGCTTCAACATTCTGCGCCCCAGCCACATCACCGTCCACCAGAGATATCTGCAATGGATCACTGTGTGCTGCAGGATGACCTTTAGACTCCTCACCCACACTCAGGAGGCAGGCCACAACCCCAGACCCCACACCAACCTTGGCCGTCTGTTATCAGAGACCCCGTTGTGCCAACTCCATGCATCCAACCTTGCCCTGGCCACCATTCTTCACATCCACCGTACTCCAGCATGGAGGACATAGTTCTACCACCTGGCAAGACATACCTGCTACTCCCTCCCCGGCAACATCCACATGAGCCCTGACCTCTACGCTTTCAGGATACTCTTCCCAATTGGTCTGTCCGCACAGTAATGCATGCCCCCCCTCAGCAGCTTGAGGCCATCACGGCTGAGTATTGTGCTCCATGTCTGTATAGTATGATACATTGTGACCCATGTGTGTCCTGTCCCAGACTCAGATTCCAGGGTATGGATGGCTGGAGTTAGTTCAACACTCATGCATAGTTTGACATTTCCCCACACGTAGGTTGTGTACTCATGCAAAATGAATGCAACATGTAATTGTAGAAAATTAGATTTATTCTCGGTGGGGGGCCTGTTTAGTGTGGACAAATAGGTGCTATACAGTGTGCATGGAATCCAAAGTTCACAGGGGGAGATGGCATCCTTGTCAGTTGGAGTCATCAGAGTCCAGACCACAGTGTTGGTCATCATTGGTCAGACTGTGACCAGCAAGTCCATGTGGCAGAGAATGTCATTGGATGAGGTGCTGTTGTTGCGCATGAGGGCCAGGTGCCAGGCCAGGTGACCTGGGAGATGTGGATGGTCCGCTGCCTCTCACGGTCTTTTCTGTGGACGACCCACCTTCCTTGCGGGACCCTGAGATGCAGGCCTTGACGATGCTTGGGACGCTCCGTCGGACAAATCCTCCTCCTCCTCCCTCCCTGTGGCTGGTGCTGGTCTTCGCCTGGTGGCACAGGGAGGGTTGGCCATGTTGTCGGCGATCCGACGGAGTGAACGGCTTATGTCCGTTTGCACCACTAGGAACTCAGCCAGTCTTGCCTCCATCCGTCCTGGTTCTTAATCTCGTTGAGGGTCCCCACTACCTGGCTGATGCCCCTGGTGTCACGCCGGTATGTCTCCAAGATGTGGCGTATGTGTGACATACCGGTTCCCTCAGCTGGCTGGTGAGGTTCACGCCTCCGCCTGCCTCCACTCCCACCACCCCTGCCCACACGAGCCTAGCCTGCCTTTGTGGGCACATCGGGTCTACGGGACCCCTGAGGGATGGCATTTGCAGGGTTGTCTGCCTCCTCCTGCGTGGCCGGAGAACCTTGTCCCTCCAGGTCAGACTGGCTCAGTTGTTCTGTGCGGGCAGGGCTCCTGGGTGTCTCCTGGGATGTGGCAAGAATGGGGGTGATGGTTGGCACAGATGTACCTGACTCAGGTGCTGCAGGGGCTTGGGCACCAGAGGGTCCTGGTTGGTTGGGGTCATCCACAGAGTGCTGAGAGTCGTCGCTGCCAGTGGGATCATCTTCCTGCCGAGCCTGGGCCTGTGATTGTTCCCCCCCAGTGTTGGGGGGAGATCCATGACGTTGCCCTGTGTGTGAGAGAGAGACAATGTTAATGCTGTTTCATGCGACATCCATGTTACATACAGTTCCTCCAGGTAGTTGTATGTGCCTAGCATTCACATCAGTGTTCACTTGTGGATGGGTATGTTGCAGGGGACTGATTGAAATGTTATCCAGGGTCTTTGACATGTCGCATTTGGCCTTGGATGCTTTTTTGGCTGTGGCTTGATCTTGTTGTGTCACATGTCCATTGTGAGAGTGTGTGACTCCATTGGCTGCCCCGGGGGTGTGTGCTTGTGAGAGGGGTGAGTGATCATCACTCAGCCCGACGCTGTTCAACATCCACATGGCCCCCCTCACACAAGTGGCCCGCCACCACAACCTCAAAGACATCTCCTACGCCGACGACACCCAGCTCGTCCTCTCCCTCACCAAGGACCCTCACACCGCCAAGACAAACATCCACGAGGGTCTGAGGGCCATCGCCGACTGGATGCGGAGCGGCCATCTGAAACTGAACTCGGACAAGACGGAGGTCCTCATCCTGGGACCCACACCCTCACCCTGGGACGACTCCTGGTGGCCGATCGCTCTGGGGACATCACCGACACCCACCAAACATGCACGCAACCTAGGATTGATCCTCGCATCCTCCCTCTCCATGTCCAAGCAGGTCAACGGCATCTCCTCCTCCTGCTATGACACCCTACGCACGCTCCGCCGGATCTACTGGTGGATCCCGACTTAAAGAAGTAGAACAGTGACACAGGCCCTCGTCAGCAGCTGACTGGACTACGCCACTGCACTCTACCAGGACTCCCATCCACACACCAACGGCGGCTACAACGCTTCTGAAACGCCTCGGCATAACTGATCGTCAACGTCCCCCGCCACAGCCACATCACCCCCCTCCTGAGAGACCTGCACTGGCTCCACATCGACAGGAGAATCACCTGTAGGCTCCTCAGCCACGCACACAAGGCACTCCACACCGCCGAACAACCTACCTGCACATCAGACTCAGCTTCTACACCCCCACCCGCCAGCTCCGCTCCGGCATCCTCGCCCTCGCAGCTGTCCCCCGCATCCAACGTACACCCGCCTGCAGCATATCCTTCTCCTACCTCGCCGCCAAGACCTGGAAGACCCTCCCAACCCACCTACGACTGACCCAAGAACTACTAGCCTTCAGGAGACTCCTCAAGACCTGCCTCTTCGGGCATTGGTGGAACCCCCACCCTCTGCGCCTTGAGACCCTGACAGGTAAATTGCGTGCCTTACAAGTACCCTGATCGATTGTTGATTGATTGACGCTGCCTGCTGGTGGGTGTGGTCTGATTTGGCTGTGGGTCTCCCAGGTGATGTATCTGTCCCACCATGGCGCATGCTGCCATGCCAGTGTGTGTCAGTTCCTGCCCTAGATTTCTGAGCTTGTTGTGTTTGTGTTTGAGTTTGCAGTTGTCACAGGAGGGCCTTGTGCTGCCTACAGCAGGGCCAAGTGCCAGCTACCTTGTCAGTACTTTGCCAGTCTCTGTGCATTGCGCATGGTGCATGGGTATGTACCTGGGCCATATGGGCTGAGGGCAATGGTGTCTGTTTCTGAGTTGTACAATATGTTTAGTGATCCCCACCCTCCCAGCATCCCGGACATCCTGTCTTGGGTTTGTGGTTTGTGTAGGCTGGGACATGGCATGGCCTTGCTTTGTGAATGGGGCATACTCATGTTAGTGGCCTGAGCGTTGTTTATAGTGTGGTTGTGTCAGGTGAGGGCTTGGGGGTAGGTGAGTGCATTTGTTGTAGTTGGGGTGTGGATGCCATTCCCCCCATGTTACGTGAGTTGTTTGTGTACTCACCAGGCTCTCAAACTCCTTCCACTCCGTGTACTCCCACCGGCGGAAGCAGGGCCATCACCTTCTCCTCCCAGGGATGGTAATTTACCAGTCTGCGGGGTAGCCCGCCTCCTGTGATGTTACTCTGGGCGTATTCCTCGTTCATTTTGCGCTTGACTGCCCTGCGCAGATCGTACCACCTGGCTTGACATTCATTCCTGGTCCTTCTGATGGGCGCAGCAGCATTCACCCGATCGACGATCCTCTGCCACAGGCTAGTTTTTTGGGATATGCTGGTCTGTCTGACCAATGTTCCAAAGAGCTGTGGCTCGACTCTGATGATTTCGTTGACAAGGATGTCCAGCTCCTCCCTTGTGAACTTTGGATTCTTGTCTGTGGGCATGGTGTGGGGTGTGGGTGTGGATGGTTGTGGGTGTGTGGGTGTGAATGTGTAGGTGTGTGTGTATGTGTAGAGGGGGTCTATGTGAAGGAGGTTGGGTGAAGGTGTGTAAGTTAAGGTGTATGGGTGCAGTTGTTTGTGTGTGATGTCTGTCAGCAGTGGGTCTGTTGCAAAGACTCATGGTTTGTGATTGTGGGCCCTTTTTATTGGTCCATTTGTGGGTGTGGCTGTGTTTGAACTTTTGGTGGGTGTGTTATAAGAGGTGGTTGTGAGTTTGGGCCTCTGTTTGACTGTTTGGATGTGCCAGGTCAGTCTTTTAGTTGTTTTTTGTCCTGTAGACGTGTTTTGCGGTGTTGTGCGAGTCGAATTGACGGTCCTTGTGCTGTTTTACAGTGTCCTGGTTTAGTAGGAGTCTTTTTCGCGTAGGTAAGGTGTGTCCATGGCTATGTTGTTGTACAGTGATCACATGTGCAATGGTGTTGTACGACTCGTACATACGCAATGCTGGGGTATGGTGTTGGGGTACGGTGCGTCCAAGTACGGGGCTGGGGTGGGGGTACGGGGCGTACATACGCGTGTGCTGGGGTACGGCGCGTACATGCGCGGGTGCTGTGTTGGGGGTACGGTGCGGACATACGTGTGTGCTGGGGTATGGCACGTAAATACGCGGGTGCTGGGGTGGGGGGGGTACGGCGCGGACATACGCAGGTGCTGGGGTACGGCGTGTACATACGCGGGTGCTGGCGTGGGGGGTACGGCGCGTACATACGTGGGTGCTGTGGTGGGGGTACGGCGCTTACATATATGGGTGCTGGGGTACGACGCGTACATGCGCGGGTGCTGGGGTGGGGGGGTACGACCCATACATACGCGGGTGCTGGGGTACAGCGCGTACAGGCGCGGGTGCTGTGTTGGGGGTACGGTGCGGACATACGTGTGTGCTGGGGTATGGCACGTAAATACGCGGGTGCTGGCGTGGGGGGTACGGCGCGTACATACGTGGGTGCTGTGGTGGGGGTACGGCGCTTACATATATGGGTGCTGGGGTACGACGCGTACATGCGCGGGTGCTGGGGTGGGGGGGTACGACCCATACATACGCGGGTGCTGGGGTACAGCGCGTACAGGCGCGGGTGCTGAGGTGGAGGGGTCCGGCGCGTACATACACGGGTGCTGGGGTATGGCACATACATGCGTGGGTGGGGTGGGGGGTCCATACAACTCATACCCCAGGCCCAAGTGTACCCGGGGTAGTGCTCGTACAAAGTTCGCTCCGTACGGGACGTTTTCCATACGCTTGTGTATTCGGGACGCCGGTACGGATCGGACTTGTGCGCTCGGACTTCAGTTTTACGACTCGTACGTAAATCTGTCCGGGGACGTCTCGTACACTTTTCCCGAAGCAATTCGTATGTATTTTTATGGTACGAATCGTACTTCGCCGTTTGTACGGGACTTGTACGACTCGTACGTAAAAAAACTACGGATACGAGTCGTACAGGAACATTTTTTACCCAATCGGAATCGGCACCTTAGTGGTAGCACAATGCCCAGAACGTCCTCCCTCATGATATGGGCTAAATTAATGGGACTCTGCGATGTGTATATAAACGTTTTTCTCCCATCCCCATTCCTCTTCTCCAGCTAGACTACATTTTCCTGCATTTCTTGATGGGAATAAGAGAGGTCAGAATACTGCCCTGTGGTCTATCAGACAATTTCCCTGTGGAGCTATATTATACTGGTTGCTCCTTCCTGGCGGCTGGAGCTAGTGCATGAACACATGGTGGCTAAGTAACAAAAGGTAAGCTAGTAAGGCCCGGGAGAAGGTATCATCCTATTTCAATGTCAATGTGGGATCCTTTGAGTCCACAGTCACAGCTTGGGAAGCATTTATCATAGCGGATTGTGGTGAAATCAAAGAACTGATAACAGGGGCAAAAAAGTCAACAATAAAGTGACTGATACTATAGAAACAGTTCAGGAGCTTGAGGCTTGTGCTTAAGATTCTCCTATGCTTAGGCAACTGAATGCCACAGGAAAAGAACTTGGAAAAATAAGACTAGGAGTGCCCACACTTTCGTGCATGGCTACCAGGAGCGGCCCGTGAAGGTAAGAGTAGTGGGGCAGGGTGGGGAGGGAGTCGACAGATTAAACTAAGGGGAAAAAAGAAAAACACTTACCTTGCGCTCACCACATTGCTGAGCGCAAGGTAAGTGTTTTTCTTTTTTTCTTTAATTTTAACTCGTCGTCATCTGTTGACTCCCTCCACATCCCGCCCCACTACTCTTACCAGCACGGGTCACTCCTGATGGCTACTCAACATAAGATCTATGAGCAATTATGTATTGCTGCAGACTCTTAGGAATATCAATTCTCAAACCTCTCTGGAAAAAAGCTTTTTGAATAAAGGGCAGTCCATCTTCGACATTTTTAAACTTCGTATATTCACTGTCACTGGTAAGAGATCGAGTGTGCCCGTATCAAGACTGATGTGTAATAATGTCTTTTAGGTTTTTTTAAAGTTTATAAATGCTTTATTGATGAAAGTTAAGAAACATATGACAACTGCATCAGATAAAAAAAGACATCTGAAGGACAATCCAAGCAAATTTATGAACATGCAAAATGAATAATAGAACTTTTTGTTAAGAGAAGGAAGGTAATAAATGTATTAGAGTTTAACAAATTAAACATATCGTATATCAATAAGTTGTAAACATAAGAAACTTGAATTGAAATGCATAACTGTAATGCTAAAACAAGTGCATTTTAATCATTTTTAAAGGTAAAAGGGAAGAAAAGTAAAGAAAGAAAGAGAGGAAAGAAGCAAGGCAAAACATCTTTGAGCAACAATTGGTTGAACTTGCTCTGATACTAAATTTCACAGATATGATATTTTCATACTGTGAACAAGACAGACAACACTTCACCAGTGCATCATGTCTATTTGGCTATAATAGTATTGAAGAAAAATAAAAGAGATATACAGGATCAAAGTGTGTCACCTGCAGTTAGTCACGTTACTGCCCCTTCCCCAAGGAACAGGCAGCCCTAGATTTATGTTTCCTTGATTGGACCTAAGGATGAAATTATAGATCTGTGACTCTTGTACAAGGTGACCTAATATATATTTTGCATTAGTTAATCATGTTCTGCTTCCTAAGTACCAGGTTTCATTTTCCCCGGGGAAGGAACTGGAACAGTAGCCGAGATTACCGTATATGGTGTAGCGGCCAGCGGTAGAGTTAAAATTTGTGTAACTGTGGCCTTTTGCGTATCACCCGTACTCTTGGGGCCCGATTCATAGAATTAACTTAAGACAAAATCCTAAACTTACTACCATTTTGGTATTCACAGAATGCACTTACTACTTTTGGTGTTCACAGAATGCACTTACTACTTTTGGTATTCACAGAATGGATTTACGCCTACTAACTTTACGTCCGCACTCGGGCCGGAAATTCCGGCCCGGAGGCGGAGCTTCCGGCCCGGAGGCGGAGCTTCCGGCCCGGAGATGGGGATTCCGGCCAGTGGCGGAGATTTAGCCATGGCCAAAATCTCCACCTCTGGGCCGGATACTCCGCCTCCGGCCTGGAAGCCCCGCCTCTGGGCCGGAAGCTCCACCTCCGGGCCGGAAGCTCCGCCTCCGGGCAGGAATTTCCAGCCCGAGTGCGGACGTAAAGTTAGTAGTCGTAAATCCATTCTGTGAATACCAAAAGTAGTAAGTGCATTCTGTGAATATCAAAAGCAGTAAGTGCATTCTGTGAATACCAAAATGGTAGTAAGTTTAGGATTTTGTCTTAAGTTAGTTCTGTGAATCGGGCCCTTGGTGTTGTGTCACATGCCTGACTATCACCCAAGTAATTTCTTGTCCTTCCTATAGATTTTTCTTTTGTCGCTTCTCCCCTGATTGATGTCACATTGTGCCTAGTTATTGGGGATTTTAGTTGTGTCCTAGTCCCATTTCCCTTTTCCGTATTCCTTTCACCAGTCAGCCCATTTATTATTGTTGGTGTATTGTTCAGGTTCACACTTCCAGACTGCAGTGATGTACCAGGGACCCCCATATTATGTATAATTCCCTTTCGTATGACCAGATGGGTTTTTAAGCGAGGTATCTACATGTCCCTGATAATCTGTATCATGTGCTTTCTCTTTTGAGGGGTTCTAGATAAGGAATTTAGGAACACCTAGACTTAATCATTGAGGAAAATATGTGTTTACCCTATTAGACAATGCCACTATGTGTGAGGACATCTATTCAGATAGAATTTCCATGTAACTATCTACCCTTAGATGGCAGAGGATAATGAAGGGTACCCAAATTGAAGAGACTAGAAGTACTGCCTTGGAGAATGACAGTGTATTCTAGACCAGAGTTGTCCCATGGCGTATGGTCACTCCCTTGCAGATTGCAGGCCACCTGCTTGCAGTCCCATTGTTAAATACAATGAACTGTTTTTTTGTACTAAATTGAAGGAAACTAACAAATGTGTCACATTTCCTACGTCACTAGATTCTGCGGGAATTAAGTCATAATAACCTGCAGAACGCTGATTTAAGCCTAATTCCCATCAGTGACAGCTACAGATGAGGGCCGGAGGTCTTGGCCCTACAGTCCAAGCACCCAGAAAAGTAGCAAGGCTGGACAGTGATCGCCTGCGCGCCATCAATGGTATCTCCAAAGCATCGTGCTTGCTTCGTCAGAAGGCGTTGAACATCAGAAAAGAAGGAGGAGCTGTTGATGGCAGGGTTGATTTGAGCCTTGAGTTTTCTACCTGTCATGTGCTGGTAACCTCTGACAGTGTGCAGTCCCTTGAACCCCTTGGCCTGAGTTTTGGCCACACACCCCCCCTTTTTCTTTGCTCTAATGGAAGGGCAGTGCACCGGAGGATCTAAGATTGACAAAAGGCACTACATTATGGTGCCCATGAAAGAACAGCCTGAGCGTCCTTTGACACTGAATAATGAGTGTTGGAGCCTGAGAATGTAGACCCGGGTCTGCACAAGATGATCTGTGCCCATGACCAATGAAGAGCACATTATTTGTAGTGTCTGCCGCAGAGGAGAGACACTGGTGCACTGCCTTGAGACATTGAGACTTTCAAATGAGCTGTGAGTGTTTGCCAGGAGGGCACTCCAACTAAGCAGTACTATTTTCATGACGAGGCCTGAATCGAGAGGCCCAATGCGGAAGAAGACAATGGAAGGAGATTTGATGGACGATAGAAGCCTGCCAGAGAGGCTTTGAACGGACTTTGGGCACAGTTGCACAAGCGATTTCAGTGCAATTGTATAAAGTAAATGTTAATTAAGTTCTCATTTGACAGAATTGCCATGAAAGACGAAGTGGCTCCGCCTCTAGCATCCAAAAATGGTCCACCAGAAGTGAGTCTTTGTGCTACTATGTGTGTTCGGAGACCTGTCCCGAGAGAAGTAGAGAATAATAAGATGATGTTACAGCAACACCTTGACGACCTAATGAATATCGATATAGACCTAGATTCAGATTAACATGAGTCTTAGGTTATTGCCTACGTAATGGCAAAAGGAGGGTCTGAGGTTCTGTAATTCTCGAGACTGACTCCATTTCATATTGTGCCACCATTTTGTGTTGCCCTCACGTAGGCCTGTGAAGGTAGCCTGGCGAACAAAGTGGCCTGGCCTTCTTAGTCCATGTATACATTAACTAGGTTTCTTTCTGACTCTGGAATGAACTGTAAGAAACTGACCTCTTCACCTGAAACTGACCTCGCAAAGCCAAATTCCCTGATCGATCTTTGTCTGAGATTGTATATGTAATCATGCCATGCCCTGCAGTGCCATCTAAATCAGATTAACCTTTGTGAACTATGTAATTATAATGTTTTGCCCATATCCTGCTAAAACCCCAAAGGCTACTCACCTGCGGACCCTCCAGATTTTCCATTTGTTTAGGAATGTAATTGGTACAACTCCCTTACATGCCTGGGGCAGGATAAAGAGTATATAAGACGTGAAGTAAGACCATTCTATGGACTACCTCATTAAGTTGCTACGGCTTCTGTGTGACGTAGTCACACTCATTTGAGTTTAATAAAAATGTTCTTTTATATTTCAGCTTCTGTACCAAATTCTTTATTATTGGTTTGAATGGACTAAGTATCAGTGAGACCCCTGAGAAGGAGTTTTAATTTCTTCAAAGGGAGAAGGAGGAAAGGAGAGGTGAAAATATAATGTACTGTAAGGTTGAACAAGTGAATAGCTAACAACTATGTGGCATTATAAATCGATGAAAAATAAACCATTCTAATTTAAGGAGGCTCGTAATTACAAACTTTAGATACGGATCGAGTTGTGCATCTAGAAAGAAATGAAGTAAGGGGTGAACTTAATAAATCTTTTTTAATATGTCTTTTAGTTTTAACATGTCACTATCTTGACTTATGGCAGTGAAGTGGCGGAGCGTGTTGTTAGCCTCTTTGGCTTAACGACAATCTCCGCCACTTCGGAAACGCACGGCTGTACCATATTCACGAGAATGTGGTGCAGCCTTCCCAGTGGCAGCTCACCGAGGGAGTGCTGCAGGGTGGGGTAGGGGCAGGGTGGGGGTGTAGTGGAGTCCGACATACGACTGACAGGAGAAAGGTAAATAATTAAATAAATAAAACAATTTACCATGCGCACAATGCATTGCCGCGTTGGCGATGCAGCGCGCGCAAGTTAAACACTACATCTTCCCCTCTGTTATATAAAGTTTTTTTTACAGACTTATACAGTCATAGTTCTTCTATGATTCTTCATGGAACTCTGATCACATGCCCCGAACGTGTCTTTGGAAAATGGGGACAGGCAGTCGAAGTGTCCATGTTCTGCGTTGGCGATGTAGGAACAGCAGCAGTCAGGGAGTCTTCAATTGTCCTTTCAGACCGAGTCTCTACATTGACATCAGTGCCTGATGAGCGATGAGCCACATAATGGAAATGTGAGGAATCTTGTGTAATTGATTTTCCAGGACTTTGGGCAGTCACCCTTGGTCTTTTGCTGGTCACATCCATAAAATGGCACACCATCGAAGGGAACATCAGATATTTCTTTTCTAGACTGATGAACAAGCACTCAATCTCCTCTAGAAAATATAACGTATTTTTCATGTCGACACTTGTCTACATAGGCCTTCATTTTTCATTTACAACCCGATTCTCTAATACGCGCTTCTTCCTCTGTAATTGATCTTCTGTTGGTTCATTGAGGTAACATGGTAGTCATGGCTCTCCCGAACATCAAAGTTGCAGGGCTTTCACCTGTGGTTGAGTGAGGGGTCGAAATGTAAGCTCAAAGAGGAGAATTCAAGACAGTTTTAAGGTCGAGCTTTTCCAATACAGTATTCTGAACAGCTTTCTTGACAGTACTGATGAAACCTTTGACAAGGCTATTGGCCTGTGGCCTAAGAGGTGTGCTCTTCTGATGCTTCAAGTTATGATGACTGAGAAAGTCTCTGAATTCTCGAATGTTGAAAGGTGGTCAATTGTCAGATTTTAAGGTCGCAGGAACACCCTATGTCGCAAAGATGCAGTCTAATCTCTTGGTCACTCTCTCTTGAGTGATGGATGAGAGATCTTCTATCAATCGAAAATGGGAGTATTCCTCAAAAATCACCATCAAATGATGTCCATTGCCAAGAGGACAGAGGAAGTCATTAGCAATTCTTTCCCATACATGCTTAGGCAACTCTGACATATTTAAGGCGTGTTGAGTGGTTTTCGATAAAACAGGCCTTCATTTCATTGACATGGGGAAACCAGCTTGTTTTGTGGCAATGATTCCACAATGTCCTTCATAGGCCACTTCAATTATGTATTGCTGCAGACTCTTAGGAATATCAATTCTCGAACTTCTCTGGATAAAACCTTTTTGAATAAAGGACAGTCCATCTTCGAGATTTTTAAACTTCGTGTATTCACTGTCACTGGTAAGAGGTCGAGTGTGCCCGTATCAAGACTGATGTGTAATAATGTCTTTTAGGTTTTTTTAAAGTTTAAAAATGCTTTATTGACGAAAGTTAAGGAACATATGGCAACTGCATCAGATGAAAAAAGACATCTGAAGGACAATCCAAGCAAATTTATGAACATGCAAAATGAATAATCAAACCTTCTGTTAATAGAAGGAAGGTAATAAATGTATTAGAGTTTAACAAATTAAACATATCGTATAGCAATAGGTTGTAAACATAAGAAACTTGAATTGAAATGCGTAACTGTAATGCTAAAACAAGTGCATTTTAATCATTTTATAAAGGTAAAAGGGAAGAAAAGTAAAGAGAGAAAGAGAGGAAAGAAGCAAGGCAAAGGGAGAAGGAGGAAAGGTGAAAATATAATGTACTGTAAGGTTGAACAAGCGAATAGCTAACAACTATGTGGCATTATAAATCGATGAAAAATAAACCATTCTAATTTAAGGAGGCTCGTAATTACAAACTTTAGATACGGATCGAGTTGTGCATCTAGAAAGAAATGAAGTAAGGGGTGACCTTAATAAATCTTTTTTAATATGTTTTTTAGTTTTAACATGTCACTATCTTGACTTCTGGCAGTGACGCTTAGGGGGATATGTACAATGAAGTGGCGGAGCGTGTCGTTAGCCTCTTTGGCTTAATGACAAGCTCCGCCACTTCGGAAACGCACGGCTGTACCATATTCACGAGAATGTGGTACAGCCTTCCCAGTGGCGGCTCACAAAGGGAGTGCTGCAGGGCGGGGTAGGGGTAGGGTGGGGGTGTAGTGGAGTCCGACATACGACTGACAGGAGAAAGGTAAATAATTAAATAAATAAAACAATTTACCTTGCGTGCGCTGCATCGCCAACTCGGCAATGCATCGCGCACAAGGTAAATTGTTTTATTTATTTAATTACTCACCTTACTCCTGTCCATCGTATGTTGGACTCCACTACCCCCCCACCCTGCCCTAATGCCCCTGCAGCACACCCTTAGCGAGCCGCCACTGAGCCTTCCGTTTCCCCCTGCAATGGCGCTAAGTTTAACAACTTAGCTTAGCGCCAACGCAAGGACCCTTGCAACAGAGTGCAAGGATGTCTGTGTGCAGGGGAGGATTGGTTATGTGTAGGAAGGTGTCCTTTTCTTCACATGAACAATCCTAAAATGCCATTTTGTAACTTTCATGTGTGCTGCTTCATGCAGCGCATATGAAAGTTACAAAATAGATTTTTTTTTTTAAAGGTTTGTTTATGTACAGGAAGGGACACCTTCCTGTATATAAACAAACTTTGGCATTTTGCTTTTTCAATGTATGCTGCACACGGCAGCACACATGGAAAAAGCAAAAACCAGGGGAAATAATGCATTTCTCCTTATTTTGCCAACTTAAGACCAGGATTTTCCGAAAAGGTATGGCCAAAGAATTGTAGCTTTGTCTTATGGAACTCACCTTTATCAGCACCTAAAGGCAAACCTGCACCTGCAAGTAAACAACACTCCTGAGCGATAAATGAGAATGATTGCAGAACTTACAGAATTTCTCTTTTTTACATTGTGGGTTTCATAAGCTGCGGGGGTCTGAGGTGGGGAGATGCAGTGATAATAGTAGTCATTGAGGGGCATATTTACAAGCCCCTATCGCCACAGGAATGCCACTTTTAGTGGCTTTCCTGTGTCGATAAACCCTTTGCCTTATTTACAAGGAGGCGTTAAGCCACTTAACGTGGCTTAACGCCGCCTTGTAAATAAGGCCCCTTTCACACTACACTTAGGGGGTCATTAGCATGGTGGGAAATGTGACCGACTGCAATGCATGCGGCTGTCTCCCACATCCCATTAGGATGCGCCTGCCACATTGGCGGGCGCATCCCGCATTTCTAACATTGCGGCGGGCGGTGCTGACAGCACTGCCTGCCGCAATGCCAGAAATGCAAGTTGTGCATTTGACAGTACAACGTGACAGGCACGGCGCGGTGCCTGCCACGTTGTACTGTCAAATGCAGGGGGGGTACCATAGGTACCCGAAATGTGCACGCCCACCCCCCAGAATCACTGGGGGTCACTACGGGCCCCCAATGTTGAGAACCGCATGCCTTTCCGTGGCGGCAACGGGCATGTGCCCGCATGTATTCTAATATGGATGGCGGTGTCTACCAGACACCACCACCATATTAACAGCTTTTCCGCCCGGTCTTTCCGTCCGCCGGGGTCTCCCCGCCATGGTAATGTGGCAGGGGTAAATTTGCATGCGGGCGGGGGAATATGTCAGGCGGATCGCCCGACATACTAATGGGCCCCTTAGTATGAAAGGGGCGTGCAATGGGTGTTGTGGTGGGCATTCTGGTGCAGCACCCATTGATTTTGATGCTGCCCCTATTTACAAGGGTGGCATAAATAGGAGGCTGCGCCAAAATTAAGACCAGGGAAAACCTGGTCTTAACATGGCGAAACAAGGAGAAATGCTTTATTTGTCCTAGTTTTTTCTGTTTATATGTGTGCTGCATTGTGCAGCAAACATAGAAACAGCAAATTGCCATGAATAATTATTTATATGCAGGATGGTGTTCCTTCCTGCACATAAACAATTATTGAAGAAATGACGATTTGCAACTTCTATGTGTGCTTAAAGTCAGGGCCTCTGATACGGACCTAATACCATACAGTTGTTATAATGGAGTTAGCCACCGTTTACAAGCTTTATTGAACTTTGGGAAAGCAGCAAAAGATGCTTAGCATTATCTTTCTCACCATAAATACAATAGCAACAATGTTTGCCATTTAGTACCTACCACCTCTTGCTGAGTAATCGCTTGTTGGGGAAGTCTCCAATCAAAACCCTATGTATAAATTATATTTTAGTTCTGGATAGATTGAGTCCAGGGGACCAGTATTGGTTCATGACAACTTCTGTTGCGGGCCAGTCTACACAAAGGAGCTAAAGGGGCAGAGAACAGGTCATCCCCCACTCAATACATTGTATACAACAAAGACCTGTTCACACTGTGAACCAATGTTTCATACATCCGGATTATTGGCCATAAACATTAGACCCTCATTTGTAGCTTGCGATTCTGTCGTCTAAGCTATTCTACGGTGTGGTTCATTAAAAGGAAGAAAGAGACAAATTGCCTACGAGGAATGTCAAATTGACTATTTATGTATAATAACCTTATGTCTCCCACACCCAAATGTGGTGAAAAAGAAGTGAGCAGGAGTGTTGGTGCCTCACGGTAGCGCCACCAAAGAGGATTAAGCAGGATGGTACTCGCCTGCTACCTCAATTTCTCATCATCAGCTACCAACACTCCAACAGCAAGAAATTGTGCATGATGCTAGTGATGAACTAAATAGGTGCTAGGGTGTGTATTGAAAAAAATTAAAGGAAGAGAAGCTGTGCTAGAATGTGTGCACCGTCTCAAAAAACCCCTGAGTGATATATATTAATATCAGAGAACGAGCTAAATCACACTGGCTTGCATACTTTATTCTCAGCTGCGTGATAGCTCGTATGTTAAAATGCCGACATGTTTCGTTACCATCGGACCACACTCACGGTAACTTCTTCAGGGCTTGGGGTCTGTTCATTTATCCCTGCACCTTTCTTTGTCGTTTAAAAACCATTCAGGATGTAGCCCAACATGGGCATACCTTTACCCTTGGGACCTTGCGGCTCTGTGTGCGCGTTCAAGGCACCACTTGTACCACGTAAACACAAGGAGAGGGGCTCAATAACGTCCAAAGGAACAGAGCACCAAAATATACTGTAAAGTAAAAGTTTTCCCTTTGGACTATTCATCCATCAATGGTGGAGGCACTACTTAGGTGTCGTGTCAAAGAAAGGCTAAGGTCAGAAAAGGTTTCTACCACATCAAAGCTACTAGACATAAAGAAATGTAAAGCTACTTAACAGTGTGCACAGAGGAAGTCGATATAAATGAAAAACAATCTTTCCAAAGAAAGTGTCACAAGAGTGATCCGAGACACAGCAATGTAAATAGACAAAAAGAATTCATCAAGGAAATTAAGTGATTTAATCCATGTTTTATTAAAACAAATTTAAAATTAAAATTAAAGTGCACATTATAGACACATACAGAATAAATCTATACAATAAAAAATCCTAATTAAAAAAACCAAATGTCTTAATGTGTATATGAACACAATTTTCATTAAAAATCAGCTATATGTCTCACAATTACAAAACACACAAATTAATCGGAAGGACACAAAGTATGGTAAAGGCACCTCACTTGTGCTTCAATCTTGTTGGTTTGTGTACCCTTGGGACCAGTACCGCTAAGCTTACTAAATCCTAATTTTCGGTAATTGGTCCCAGGACAAATACAACTTAGGTAACAGGCGTCGACACGTTTCGGTGGGACAAATCATAAAGCCACCTTCTTCAGGACAAGAAATTGGGGTCCTTCCTTCCGTGAATCAAGCTTCTAAAAATGCCTCATATTCAGAAGTTTTCGGGAGAGATCTGTGAGCCGTGAGGGTTCATACACCACACGTCGTCTCCAATTTATAATTCTACTTGTTCACAAAGGTGAAAGCCTACCAGCATCTGTTTGATGCTGGTAGGCTGTGTAGCTCCACTCGCATCGGTCCTCGTTATGCTCCCTCGTCTTTACCGTGAAAGACGAGGGAGCATAACGAGGACCGATGCGAGTGGAGCTACACAGCCTGAAAGGGCGACACTGGCGAATTGTTTTAATAAGCGGAATTTAAGCATTAATTACCATCGCCGATATTTTGGCACCACCGGGTAGCTAAATACGGGGTGTCGAGAGGGTGTCACGCCTACAGTGTCTTTGCCTCAGTTTTATTATAAGGGAATAGAACATCACAATCGGTTTACGGTGTGCAGAAAATATAAATTAATCTGAACACATCTACACCATTCCCTTTCACCTTTGTGAACAAGTAGAATTATAAATTGGAGACGACGTGTGGTGTATGAACCCTCACGGCTCACAGATCTCTCCCGAAAACTTCTGAATATGAGGCATTTTTAGAAGCTTGATTCACGGAAGGAAGGACCCCAATTTCTTGTCCTGAAGAAGGTGGCTTTATGATTTGTCCCACCGAAACGCGTCGACGCCTGTTACCTAAGTTGTATTTGTCCTGGGACCAATTACCGAAAATTAGGATTTAGTAAGCTTAGCGGTACTGGTCCCAAGGGTACACAAACCAACAAGATTGAAGCACAAGTGAGGTGCCTTTACCATACTTTGTGTCCTTCCGATTAATTTGTGTGTTTTGTAATTGTGAGACATATAGCTGATTTTTAATGAAAATTGTGTTCATATACACATTAAGACATTTGGTTTTTTTAATTAGGATTTTTTATTGTATAGATTTATTCTGTATGTGTCTATAATGTGCACTTTAATTTTAATTTTAAATTTGTTTTAATAAAACATGGATTAAATCACTTAATTTCCTTGATGAATTCTTTTTGTCTATTTACATTGCTGTGTCTCGGATCACTCTTGTGACACTTTCTTTGGAAAGATTGTTTTCATTTATATCGACTTCCTCTGTGCACACTGTTAAGTAGCTTTACATTTCTTTATGTCTAGTAGCTTTGATGTGGTAGAAACCTTTTCTGACCTTAGCCTTTCTTTGACACGACACCTAAGTAGTGCCTCCACCATTGATGGATGAATAGTCCAAAGGGAAAACTTTTACTTTACACCACTTGTACCACTCCAAACGTGAGTCGTGTAACTGTTCGAAACTGGCTGAGTCAACGCCAGTTTCGAACAGTTACACGACTCACGTTTGGAGTGGTACAAGTTGTGCCTTGAACGCGCACACAGAGCCGCAAGGTCCCAAGGGTAAAGGTATGCCCATGTTGGGCTACATCCTGAATGGTTTTTAAACGACAAAGAAAGGTGCAGGGATAAATGAACAGACCCCAAGCCCTGAAGAAGTTACCGTGAGTGTGGTCCGATGGTAACGAAACATGTCGGCATTTTAACATACGAGCTATCACGCAGCTGAGAATAAAGTATGCAAGCCAGTGTGATTTAGCTCGTTCTCTGATATTAATATATATCACTCAGGGGTTTTTTGAGATGGTGCACACATTCTAGCACAGCTTCTCTTCCTTTAATTTTTTTCAATACACACCCTAGCACCTATTTAGTTCATCACTAGCATCATGCACAATTTCTTGCTGTTGGAGTGTTGGTAGCTGATGATGAGAAATTGAGGTAGCAGGCGAGTACCATCCTGCTTAATCCTCTTTGGTGGCGCTACCGTGAGGCACCAACACTCCTGCTCACTTCTTTTTCACCACATTTGGGTGTGGGAGACATAAGGTTATTATACATAAATAGTCAATTTGACATTCCTCGTAGGCAATTTGTCTCTTTCTTCCTTTTAATGAACCACACCGTAGAATAGCTTAGACGACAGAATCGCAAGCTACAAATGAGGGTCTAATGTTTATGGCCAATAATCCGGATGTATGAAACATTGGTTCACAGTGTGAACAGGTCTTTGTTGTATACAAAACTTCTGTTGCGGGCCAAGCAGGGTATGATTCTTTTAGAACAGACATCCCTAGGGTGGTCTTTCCCCCAGCTTTTTACTTGCCTCCCTTCATTTTTCTGATCTCGTTTTTGCTGGTATTAGGACTGTGTGCACTTTACCACTGCTAACCAGTGCCTAAGTACTTGTACTTGTATTGGTTTGTTGCCAATTCCCATATTTAATTTACTTATAAGTCCCTAGTAAAGTAGTACCCCTTGTACCCAGGGCCTGTAAATTCAATCTTACTAGTGGGCTAGCAGCACTGTATGTGCCACCCACTTAAGTAGCCCTTTACACATGTCTCAGGCCTGCCACGGCACAGCCTGTGTGTGCAATTTACACAGTCATGTCGACCAAGCTAAACATCCCTTTTGTCAGTCCCAAACCTTCCCTTTTCTTACATATGTCACCCCTGAGGTAGGCCCTGTATAACCCACAGGGCAGGGTGTAATGTATTTGAAAACCAAGACTTGTACTTTTAGGTATTACATATCTTGGTTGTGAAAAACTTCCAAAATAATTTTTCACTATTACAAGGCCTATCTTTCCATAGGATAACATTTGGGATTACCTTATTACATTTTATAAATGTAATATCAAAATGGGAAGATATAAGACCCACAAGTCTTGTGTCTCTGGAATCACAATTTAATATTACAACTTATGATGAAGTCGGATTTCGAATTGTAATTCTGAAAATGGTACTGTCAGAAAGCCCAATTACAAAGAAAAGGTATGCCGTTCCTACAGGGGAAGAGGGGAGGTAGTGGCAGGATCCCAAGAAAAGATCAATAGATATATTACAAAAGGAGGTGGTAAATCCTTCCTTTCGGAATGAGGCCCTCACACACCCAGCACGCTGGGTGTCATACTTCATCATCGGGCATGCTCCTCGTCGGGTCGGCGCTGCAATACCCGACGGGCACCCTATGTAGGGGCTCTTTGGCGGAGATCTTTTATTCCTTGCCATATGGTGCAGTGGGTGTAAGGGGCCTCTAGAGTGTAGAAGTGTGTGTGTGTCTGGTCAACTAGACCTATTGAGTTAAAACAGGGAATGAGAAGTGTCAGGCAAAACAATTTTAATGACCCCGCCTTCCGCCCTGATTAAAAACGGAGTGGCGACCCTCTGCAATGATGCTGCAGGGTGTTGGGCTCAGTCTCATGCGGTCAACATGTTTCTTGCCTAGTAGTCAGAATGATCAAGCGGCGATTCCTCAGGACCTCGTGAAAAATGGTGAATCTACACAAGTGGCTAAGGTAAAGTGGTGTCTTAACCTAATGTTACCTTAATTAGGTGTTGCACCTGTTGATGTGGCAACATATCTAAATGTTAAAAGCAAATGGCCCTAAAAAATCGCGGCATGTGTTAGACACGTGGAAATAACATGTGTCAATGATTTCGCGCCAAGGTGACGGTAGACCTACCCCGCACTGCCGGATCCGGGAGGTGAATGTCTGCTGTGGCTTAGCGGCTTAATACTCGTTGAGTGAGCACGCACGGAGGAACATGAACAGCATACCTTTTCTTTGTAGTTTGACCAGGGCACGTATGCTGAAGCTTTTTCAAAAGCCCTACTGTCCCCTTCTTTGATTACACACTGTCAGAAAGCTGTCATATTCTTAATTTAGCCATTTGGTGCTTCCCTCCTGTCTCTGTCCAGTCTGTATCCGAAAACATTTTTGAATTTGGTAATACTTTGCAGAAACAAATCTAAGGCATTAGTATGGGTGCATCTGTTACACCCTCAGTAGCCAACATCTACATGGCACTGTTTGAAAAGAAATACATCCACAACGAGATAGCACCATTTTATGAATCTGTGTCACACTGATCCAGCTAAATAGACAATATATTTTTTATTTGGACTGACACAACAGAGCTATTAACAGAATTCTTAGGGTGGCTGAATCTTTGTGACACTAATCTAAAATTCAAGGCACATACTAGTCATTCCCAAGTTGAATTTTTAGACATTTTGATTCATCCCTACGAGGGTATTCTAGAAGTAGATCTTTTTGTGAAGCCCACAGCTAGAAATACCCTATTGCATTTCTATAGCTACCATCCCCGAATGCAAAAACAGAGTATTCCTGTTGGACAGTTTTTCCGACTTCGTTGCTCTAATCTCCAAGACTTTGATTTTCAGGCTTGCACCATGAAAAATAAATTTCTTGCAAGAGGCTACCCTAAATGCCTCATAAGTGAATCATTCAAACGAGCCAGAGTCTATGATAGAGATGCCTTGTTAAGATCACATTCACGCACAGCGGTAACCCAATTGGTATTTGTCACCAAACATTCTATGATGAAAGAAACAGTGAGACAGATAGTTAACTCCAATTGGCATTTCCTTAATATCTTGACAGCACAAGAACATAAATTGCCAAAACCATTATTTGCTCATCGGTGAAATAAGAACCTTAAAGACATGATTGTGCATTCCCATTATGCCAAAGGTTCTACTTTTGCACAAAAGAAACTATTGATGGCACTGCACCTATCAAGGGGACATTTAAATGTACCCAATGTAAAATATGCGCTAGTGCCATAGAAGGAGACATAGTAACCCATAATGGGCATACTATATATGCTAATAAATTTACCAACTGTAAAACCAAAAACGTGATCTATCTTCTCCTGTTCCCCTGCAACTTAGGTTATGTTGGTGAAAAAGAACGTGCACTTTCAACGCTACTTACAGAACATCGTTCGGCAATGAATACGTCGGAAGTAACATCTTCTTTAGTCAGACATTATTTGGATAAAGCCCACATTGCAAACAATATCAGATGGCATATTCTGGAGAAAATAAAAATAATTCAAGACCCTAAAAGTAGTGGGATCCAAAAAAGGTGAGAGGTCTTTTGGATTTTTGTTCTTAATACATATCAAAGAGGACTTAACGATGAATTCCCGTGGGAGAATGCTATCAGATATAACACCTAGATCCCTTTAAATGGATCCAGAACTTTCTGGCGGACAGAACTCAATGTGTTCAGCTTGGGTCATTTATCTCTCAAACCACTAGCGTTGACAAAGGGGTTCCACAGGGCTCGGCTTTGAGCCCCACTCTGTTTAATATATATGTGGCTCCCCTGGCATCAATTATTATAAACTGTGGGTTTGAAACCATATCTTATGCTGATGATACCCAGGTGATAGTTCCTATCGAGAACATTCCACCCGGGCCACTGTGTATTAGTGCTAATTACTGTGATGTCTTTACTAAAGTATTGTGTGCTTTGTGTCCATCTCCGTGTAGGAGATACTGTAACGCACTACATCGTGTTATATAATAAATACATATTTGTATAAATACTTTCTGAGGTTATTTTTCATTTAATCTATACTATAAGATTACATTCTGGTAAAACTAGCTGCTTTACACTCCTTCAAGACGAAGCCTGAAGGCTGCTCTCCACAGCTACCACTTGGATAGCTTTCTAAGGTTGTCTGAGACCTCTTCAATCACCATAAGGGTTGTCTGGACTGGTACAAGGTGCCCACTTACATTAGTGGACATCATACACCAGGCCAGCTGCTCACATTGGTGTGCAGCGGTTGGGATACAAGCCTGCATTGATTTACCAGATAGATCTTTGTATTGATTAACTAACCGAAAAACCACTAGTACTAGGCACATATAAATATAAGCTTAGTAAGTAAGTTCTACTGAACTTGAGGTTGGGTACATCAAGGGTCTAGTACACCCTTTCTCCAACCTAAGAGAGTTTAGCTCCCACTAGGTTAGGTAGGCGCACTGCCACACCTCACTTAGGGGCATATTAACAAGCGGCAGCGATAATTATCGCTGGCCGCTCTTAGTGAGAAAAATGTTATCGCTGGCTATCGCAGGAAATTATCACCATGCTAGCGCTGTATTAACAATGCATAGCGCAATGGCGATAATTTCCCAGCGATAGTGATGTTTTCCATGGAATATCGCTGGTTTTCCAGCGATGTTCCATGGAAAACAGCGATAACCTTGCTGATACGACCCTGTGGTCGTATCAGCGTTATCCACCCCCAATGGTAAGTATAGCTAAGTCTGCATTTTAGCAGACGTTAGTTTTTGGAGAAATTATCTGTTTTCTCCAAAAACTAACGTCTGCTAAAATGCGTGGGCAGCCTTGTAAATATCGCGATGTGTACATCAGCGATATTTACAAGGTTGTACTGCCCAGTGACGCCCACTTTGCATCTCATTAGAGATGCAAAGGGAGGCGTCGTGTAAAAGGGTGCTAACATGCGCTAATGCATGTTATCACCCTCTTGTAAATAGAGCGATATTTTTATCTCCACTTTTTTGGCTTTAAAAGCCAAAAAAGCGGAGATATGGCCCTTGTAAATATGCCCCTTAATATGTCTACTAAAGGAGATGCCAGTGGCTCTCTGCCCAATAGATACAGTGAACTTGCTTTCCAAGAACTGAAAGCACTGTGTGCATCTAGAAAGCTGGAGACAGAGAGGAGTGCCAAGACTCTACACCTTTTTGAAGTGCTACTGTTGGATGACCTTAGGAAAGCCTCTGGGTCAGATGAACAGGGCAGAGTGGGTGGGCCAGGGAATGAAGATAGGGCAGAAGGGGAACCCCTCTTTAACCTAGAATCAAACCCTTACCGGGCGAGCCTGATGGCTCCCACTAAGACAAGTCAGACCTCCCAGAGGAGTACACAGAGGGACAAGAGGATGCCCTCTTTGATCCTCCTGGGAAGCTGCAGCGTAGACCAAGGAGGTCTAAATCCTCCATTGCAGAGTCCAATACTTCTAGACAGTTAAGTAGGCACCTCCGTTTCTAGTAAAGGAGGGAACTCTTTGGATAGGGAACACCAAATGCTTGAACTTGAGAAAGCTAGGTTTAGGCTCAGGAAAGAGCAGTTGGCCCTTGACAGAGAGTCCCTAGAAGTCCAGAAGGCAAGGAAGAAATTGGGGCTAGAGTCCCATTGTGGCAACAACAGTGTTCCTAGAAGCAAGGAACATTCCTTTGACAATAGGAACTTGAGCAAGATTGGCCCTCCCTACCATGTTGAGGATGACATCCATAAATGGATAACTGCTTTAGAGAGGGCCTGTAAAGTTCAGAGGGTCCCTCAGGAGCAGTGGGCAGCTATCTTGTGGCTCTCCTTTGCTGACAAAGGTAGAGATAAGCTCCTCACTGTTAGAGAAGAGGATGCTGACAATTACTCAGTTTTGAAGAGCGCTCTCATTGATATGTTTGCCTTAACCACTGAACAGTACAGGATTAAGTTCAGAGACACCCAGAAGACACAGAATCAGGACTGGGTAGATTTTGTGGATAGTGCTATTAAGGCACTGGAAGGTTGGTTACTCGGCAGCAAAGTGCATGATTTTGATGGATTGTGCAATTTGATTATGAGGGAGCAGATCCTTAATAGTTGCCAGAATCAACTATTGCATCAGTAGCCGGTGGACTCAGATCGGATTTCTCCCCAAGAATTGGCAGAGAAGGCAGATAAATGGGTCAGAACCACGGTGAAGCGGGAAAACCAGAACCATGGTGGTGACCAGAAGAAGCAAGATGCTTCAAAATCTCAAGATAAGGGTGGGGACAAGGGTAAAGACAAAGAGTCTTCATCAGTGCCCCAAAAACCTGCATCTGGGGGGGATTCACTATTCTTCAAGGGAAAAGGCAAGAAGAAACCTTGGTGTTACATGTGTAAGGTAAAAACCCATTGGACAAAAGATGCTGATTGTCCAAAAGCCAAGGAAACTACTCCTACCACCACTGCCCCTAAGGCAACTGCTCCCCCTAGCACAAGTGCAAGTGGTGGTACAGGGAACAAGGTATTAGTGGGGTTAACCTTGGGATCTGAGGTGAGTTCTGGCTTAGCCAGAACTCCAGCTCAGGCTGTTTTAGTCTGTGATGGTGGCATGGATATTACCACCTTACTTGTCAGTCCCAGTAACCTGGGCAAGTACAGACAGCAGCCTTTGATTAATGGAACAGAGGCAATGGCCTACAGGGACACAGGAGCCAGTGTCACCATGGTGACAGAAAAGCTTGTGTCTCCTGGACAGATCATACTTAGTGAAATGTACCAATTGACCAATGCAAGCAATGTCAGGACTGACCATTCCTTGGCAGTTGTTAATTTCAGCTGGGTTAGGGGTAATTGGCCCTAGGAAGGTTGTGGTAAGTTCAGACCTACCAGTAGATTGTTTATTGGGCAATGCTTCGGAAATTTCAGCCTGGGCTGAGGTTGAATTTAGGGCTCATGCAGCAATGTTGGGCATCTCTGCAGATGTGTTTGCTGTGACTAGGTCACAAGCCAAACTGACATCCAGTGCCTTCCAAGAGAAGGAGCAGTAGAGGTAAGGCAGTGTCTTCCCCCCAGACTCAGAGTGAGGATCAGTCTCTTGAAGGAGATGATCTCAGTCCCTGTGAAGAAACAGATTAGCTTGAACCTGATCAGGTTGAGTTTTTGGGGACAGGGGGGCCTTCCAGGGCAGACTTGAGTTTGGAGCAGCAAACCTGCCCCTCTCTTGAACCCCTCAGACAGCAAGCTTCTGCTGAGGCTGCTAGGAGTGTCAGTGTGTCCCACAGGATCTATTGGGATGAGGGACACCTTTATTTAGAGGGTAGGGAGCCAAAGCCTTGTGCTTCCAGGAGGTTGGTTATACCTCTGAAGTTTAGGGGCTTCCTACTCACCCAAGCACATGACATTCCCCTGGCAGGACACCTAGGCCAAAGTAAGACTTGGGACAGGCTTGTCCCTCACTTTTACTGGCCTCACATGTCTGAAGATACAAAGGAGTTTTGTTGCTTCTATACCACTTGCCAAGACCGTGGTATGGCAGGTGGTACCACAAAGGCCCCCCTGATGACATTTCCAGTGGTGTGGGTTCCCTTTAAGAGGGTTGGGACTGACATAATTGGTCCCATGAACCCTCCAACAGCATCTGGGCATAGCTACATACTAGTGGTGGTGGACCATGCCACTAGGTACCCAGAAGCCATTCCCCCTTAGGGCTACTATAGCTCCTGTGGTAGGCAAGGGCCCTCTTGAGATTTTTTTCCAGGGTGGGCTTCCCTAAGGAGGTTTTAACTGACAGAGGTACACAGTTCATGTCAAGTTATATTACTGCAATGTGGAAGGAGTGTAGTGTGAATTACAAACCCACCACACCCTATCATCCTCCATGCAATGGGTTGGTTAAAACCCTGAAGAGCATGATCACTGGCCTCCCAGAAAAGCTTAGGCAAAAAAGGGATGTCCTTCTGCCCTGCCTTCTCTTCGCCTACAGAGAGGTCCCTCAGAAGGGGGTTGGTTACAGCCCTTTTGTACTTCTGTTTGGGCATCCAGTTAAGGGTCCCTTATGTTTGGTGAGGGAGGGATGGGAGCTACCTCTCAAACCTCCCACATAAGACATAGTGGAATGGAATAAACAGCACGTATGCCTGTAAATAGAGGGGTACGCCAGGGATGTGTCCTTGCCCCCACTCTGTTCTCATTGTATGTCAACGGAGTGGTGGAGCACCTGCTACAACACCCCGCAGATGCACCATCCCTGGCCGGTAGAAGAATACCCACCCTTCTATTTGCAGATGATACCCTTCTGATTTCTAAAACCCCGGTGGGTTTGCAGAGTTTACTAACTAACTTCAAGTCCTTTTGCGATATGAGAGGGTTAGTTATTAACACAGCTAAGACCAAGTATTTGGTCCTTAACCCCCCGAAAAGGTTGGCCAAACCACCGTCTTTGGACTCAGCTACCCTCGAGAGAGTGTCAGAGTTCGACTACCTTGGTATTCGTCTCTGCGACTCCATGAGCTGGAAGTGTCACCATCAAAAGATGTTGTTGACCCATAAGAGGGTGGTGGGTGCCTTCCTCAAGGAACATCGTGCTTCATCCCTGAAACCTATTGCTCCTGTCCTGGATATATATAGGGCAAGGGGTGTTAGCGCCGCTCTCTATGGGGCTGAACTTTGGGGGGTCTACAAGGTGGACCATTTGTCCCGTTCTGAAAATAAATTCCATAAAGATCTTATGGGGCTCCCTTATAGCACTCCAACCCTCCCACTGCTTTTGGACCTGGGCACTCGGCCAATTAGTGATCAGGCTAGGCTCCGTCCTCTCCTCCTATGGGCGAGAATTTGGAGAACACCAGAATTATCCAGTTACGCGGATGGCCTAACCGAGGTGTTGGGGTCACCAGGCTGGACCAAGATCCATTGGCTGAGGGAGGTCAAGCGTCTCCTCTTCTGCCTTGGTCTTGGCGAGGCCTGGAATAATAGAACCGCACCTCCTAAGTCTGAGCTGAAAAAGATTTATTGGAGCTGGGTGGCTGGCATCAGAAGAAGTAATGTCAATCTGTGCAGGTCCACTTTGGACTTTCTTTTGGTCAAAGAAATTCATTTCTGCGAACCTTACCTGGATGTCATCTCCAATCGTAAAGACAGGGCCCTATATTTCCAATTTAGAATAGGTTTACTCCCTGTTGGAGAACTAACATCCAGGTGGAAGGTACCATCTCAAACAACTTCCCTTTGCCCATTTTGTGACAAGAGGTCTGAGTCCGTTCCCCATTTTTTGTTTGAATGCCCGGCCTATGTAGCCCCCCGGAGCAGATGGTTAAAACCACTTTGCAGAGAACTTGGAACCAGATATTGTACGGAAGCCCTACGAATATTAAAAAATGACCCAAGGCCCCTCTTTGCTTGTGGTTTAGCCAAGTTCCTAGGATGGGCTTGGCGCATCAGGTCATCTAGGCTTTTGTATGTTGTTTAATTTGTTTTTTATTCAAAATACTTATCTGTTTTTAGCTAATTTATTGGCATCAGTAGCAGTATGAAATGTTTGTTTATCTCTCCATGCACTGATTCCCTTTTTATCATCTTATTGTACATTATTGTATTTTTGCTTTTTAAGATATATTTATATCGAAATAAAGCCTTTTTGACTGACTGACTAGAATATGTACTTGGTCTCCGTTCCAGGATGGCTAAGTACATGAAGAAGGCAAGTAAAAACCCGGAGGCCAGTCAAGAATTGCAAAAAGCTTGGCATGACCAAAAGGCTGTCCTGACTGTTTAGCAGCCAGGCCAGAAGGTGTGGGTGTTGGAGCCGGTGGCCCCAGCAGCTCTCCAAGATAAATGGAGTGGACCCACACTATTATTGAGCAAAAAGGTGAGGTCACCTATCTGATGGACCTTGGCACACCCAGGAGGCCCCACAGGGTGCTTCTAATGGCTTTGTGAGTGGGTGCATGAGCCTGAATGGTTCTGTGAGTAGGTGTGTGTGTCTATATGGGTATGTCAGTGGGTGCATGAGTATCTGAGTGGGTCTGTGAGTGGGCATGTAAGTGTCTGAGTGGGTCTGCGATTAGGTGAATGAGTGTCTATTTGGGATTTGATTCGGTGTGTGCATGTCTGAGAGGGCCTGATAGTGAATCACTGAGTGTCTGAATGAGTCTGTGACTAGGTACATGAGTCTCTGAGTGGGTCTGTGAGTGGGGGCATTAGTGTCAAAATAGGTCTGTGAGTGGGTGCATGAATATCTCAGTGGATCTGTGAGTGTCCGCATAAGTGTCTAAGTGTATCTGTGAGTGTGTGCATCAGTCCCTGAGTCGGTCTGTGAATCAGTGTGTGAGTGTCTGAGTAGGGGAATGTGTCTGAGTAAGCGTGTGAGTATCTGAGTAGGTCTGTGAGTAGGTACATGAGTCTCTCAGTGGGTCAGTGAGTGGGTGCATGAATGTGTCAGTCTGGCAGTGGGTGTTTAAGTCTCTAAGTGGGTCTGTGACTGGGTGTGTGAGCATCTGAGTGGACTGTCAGTGGGTGCTCGATTCTCTGAGTGGCTCTGTAAGTGTGTGTGTGAGTCTCTGAGTGGGTGTGTGAGTAGATGTGTGAATGTCTGAGTGAGTCTGTGAGTGGGTGTGTGATCATCTGAATGGGTATGTGAGTGGGTGCATGAGTAGTTGAGTCGGTCTGTGAGTGGCTCCATGAGTGTCTGAGTACAACTGTGAGTAGGTGCATGAGTATCTCAGTGGGTCTGTGAGTGAGTGCATGAATCTCTGAGTGGGTATGTAAGTAGGTGCATAAGTCTCTGACTGGGTCTGTGAGTGGCTTCTTGATTATCTGAGTAGGTCTGTGAGTGGGTGCATGAATATCTCAGTGGATCCATGAATGTCTCCATATGTGCCTGAGTATATCTGTCAGTGTGGGCATGAGTCTCGGACTGGGTCTGTTAGTGGGTACATGACTCTGAGTAGCTCTTCGCATGGGTGTGGGAGTGTCTGAGTGAGTCTGTGAGTGGGTATGTGAGTGTCTGAATGGGTAAGTGAATGAGTGCATAAGTCTCTGAGTAGGTCTGTGAGTGGGTGCATGAGTATCTGAGTAAAACAGCTATTTGGTTTGCCATTGGCTGCCAGCCTCTTGCCTTTGTGAAACAATGCAAGAAAGAAAGAATGAAGGCAAAAAAGAAAGAAAGAAAAAGGAAGATAAAAAACAAAGAGGAAGGCAAAATAAGAAAGAAAGAGCAAGGCAAAAAAAGAAAGAAAGAAAGAGGGAAGCGAGAATCAAGGAAAGAAAGAAAGGCAAGACAGAAAGAAAAAAATGAAAGGAAGGCAAGAAAGAAAGAGGATGATAAGAAAGAAAAATGAAAGAAGAAAATTAAAAAGAAAAGAATGAAAGAAATGATGGCAAGAAAACAGAAAAGAAAGAAAGGGGAACACAAAGAAAGAATGACAAAATAATGAAAAAAACAAAGAAGGAAAGAGAAAGAAAGAAAGAAAAGAAAGAGAAGGAAAGAAACACAGGGTTGCAAAGCCAGAGCATCCATATCATCTAATATTCAGAGTTCATGTGAGCTGCTAGTATGGTGGGAAAAAGCAGCAGTCAGATAAAGCATGTCAAAAGGAATATACAACAGCATTGGCAGGAGACTGTGATTGATAAAGCTGGATGTGCCTGGTGCTCTTATCTGGAAGAAAACATCCTGCTATCAATTCAGGCTTTACAAACAAAGGCAATGCTAAAGTAATAGTGAAGTACAAACAAAAACACTGAAGTGAACTAACTTGTGTGCGGATGTGCTCTTTGCGAAAGGGCTAAATGTAGACCTCCAAAGCAAAGTTAGCCAGTGGCTGTAGCAGGTTGACCCATTGCCCTATGCTATACTGGGTGGAAGCAAAATGTAAATGACAGAAGAACATACCAGTGGATGAAGGGAAGTGGATGAAAGCCCTTTTATATAAGGATTTTATACATATAATTTTACCAAAATCAAAAGGTCTTGGCTAACGCCAGAGGGGAAAATGTCTTTCATACCAACTATGTGCAAACCTGATAGATGGTAGAGCCAATAAAAACATGAGCCAAGTATCCAACAAGTGGTCAACATTCATGAAAAATCCAATTATCCTCTAAAAACTCATGGTTGGGTGAGTCTTTTTTCTTGGGTTCTTCCTTAGACGCAGAAACCAGCCTCTAAAGTCAGGTTTTAAATAATGTAACATATAGGTGATAACGGTTTATATAAATGTATCTTATTTATTACAGCTCATGGTGCCACTTCACACCATGCTTAGGGTCAGGATATTTGCTGCTGAAATGTTATAAAAACTGTTGTATTTGGAAAGTCAACCAGGTCTTTCCTTTGCTCCTCTTGAAGGCAAAATGTAGGTCAATCTTCTTATTGAACCAATACTTAAAGATCTTTCATGATTCTCTCCCGCTTTTAAGCATAACAGTCACTATGACTATTTACTCTTGATTTAATTATTTGGCATGTGTTCGACCGTATATGGTTGTGGCTATTACCTAGAATAGGAGTCAACTTCCATTGCCTATGCTAATCCGAATTCCTTTGCATTTGGAGTATTTTTAATTGATTTGACTAACCATTGCCTTTTGCGTTCTGTAATGATTTCTAAATTTTAAATAAATCTTTCTGGTTAGAACTTGAACCTTGCCTAGTGTGGATTTTCCAGTGTGACTTTCCTATGTAGTCTTCCTATGTGGGTCCTTTGGGCTCCCTTGCAATGTGCTCTTACGGCTCAAATTCTTTGGAAGTTATACATAGACCGAATTTATCTTAGCAGCCCTTTAAATAGTAAAATGCGGCACATTTTTAGTAGCAGAGGAGGGTTTCAGGAAACCAGGGAGTTTTTGCAAACTAGGTGGTTGTACAGATTGAGGACAATTTCTGTGAAAATGTGTCATTTGAATTTGCACTTTCTAAACTTGCCAGAGCTAGAATTCCCTCACCTTCATGCACTGGATTCCCGCGGGTGTGTACCAGTCTTGTTGAAGTTGTTGGAGAGATCATTATATGAATATAAGGCTTGTAAAGTGAATTGTCTTGCATGTGGTGTGTAGTTCGTTACACGGTTTGTGATGGTATTGACAGCGCTCACATCACTGACGTGCGGAGTCTGATTTGAATTGCGCCATTATCTTCACTGTGTGTACTATTGTTATATGGATTGCTATGTGCTGTGCGACGAGTCATTTGTTTTGCATGTGTTCTCTTTTGTGCAGATTGTAGTGCAGTGGTTTTTTGTCACAGGCCTTGTGTTTCATGTGGCATTTGTGCATTCAACAAGTTTAAGTCAAAATATGCATTCCATTGTAATTTTGTGCCAATTGCTGAAATTGTTTCAGTTGTATATTGATTAAAATATTGCGGTTAAATGTGTTTTTTGGGTTTGCGGATTTAAGGAAATCCAAGGCCTCAAGATACATTTCGAGTTGCCTGCTAAAGGCGTGTGGCATTATTTCATAGTTAATGAGTTTTTAATGGTCCAGCTGCGTCTGAAGTGTGTCGTTCATTTCTTTCTCCGCGGGGAATAGACATTGACTCAGAGGTAGATTACCACTTGTCGGAAATTTATTTTGCTGTGATTGAAGATGTTTTAGTGCTTCCCTAATTTTGTGGTGAGTTTTATTTCCATCTTGATTCTGGTAGACAGACAAGCTAATTGTTTTGGGTTTGCGGTGAGGTTTTCAAGTCTTGTTTCCAAATTGTTTTGTAATTGATTGGTTGCTTCTGTCTGTAGTACTTATACTCAACTTAACTTTTGAAAGAAAATGGCTTTCGCTTTGAAAAAGTCCGAAGTCTGTTTTTGAAGGAGACAAAGGGCCATATGTATGAACACATTTTCCCACAGACACAGAATGGGTAAAACACTTTGATACATCTGGCCCAAAGTTCCTCCTGAAAGTTCCTCTGCCCACGAAATGCAAGAAAAAATCCAGAACTTCACACTTGTTTATAGCACAGAGAATGGAATAAGATTATTGCTGATGGTAAATTGATGCAATATCCTTTCAATGGCTCTTTTAACATGAGAAAGATGGGCAACTAGAAGCAAGCTATCATTGTTTCGAAACCTTAGACTCAGACTGTACAGTTTGATGCATTGTATGAAGGGGATCATGTGACAAATTTAAAAAAAAGCATAGAAAATCATAAAAGGTCAGGTTAGAAACACGGGGCATCTATGGATATTAGCAGAAATGCAAAACTTAATTTGCGTCATGCAAGAAAAACCTTGCGCCACCATGGATGTTTTGCATTTACAATGCTGCACAACGTGGCGCAAAGGTTGACAGATGTGTGAAGCATCTGCTAGTGTAAAGGCAACGCATTGCTGGAGTCGAGTCGCAAGCACAACGCAATTCCAGCAAATCTTCGGAATGCCTATTCCTATTATGCTTCGTCACTCCTTACACCTGCTTCAAACAGGCGTAAGGTTTTGACGCAGTGGCGTCATAGAAGTAATGCAGTGAAATCTTGTAGATTTCACTGCGTCACTTTTATAAGGCTTGCTTACGTCGAAACACCCACCTTGCATACATTATACCTGACGCAGGTATACAGCGCAGTCTCGCTTGCGAGATTTAACGTTTTCTAGTAGTGGGGCTTGAACCCGCCCCTCTTCTCCATTGGCTGGCTTCCTAAACGGAGGCCAGCCATTGGAGGAGAGGGGCGTCTGTCCATTTAAGCCCCGTCTTTTTCAGATTCGGGGGCGTGTTTTTTAGTTTCTTTCTCTCCTCTGGAATGTAAACATTCCAGCCAATGGGAAGAGGAGAGAAAGAAAAACACGCTCCCGAATCCGAAAATGATGCTGCGTTTCTCCGAGGCATTTCTGCTTGACCTCGGAGAAAGATGGTGGTGTTCATGGCATCATCCCCATCCACGGCCCGGCTGGTGCTCGTCCCCTCCCCCTGCTCTCGGCTCCCTTGGTGCTCCTGGGTCCGGCTGCTGCTCTGGTCTCCTCCCCCTGTCTTCTCCGATTGGCGTTGTTCGCTCTCCTCCCCCTGGCGCTCGGGGTCCATATGTCATTCTTGCTGCAGTTAGGGTTAAAAAAGAAAGCTACTCGGCGCGGGTGTCAGGCTTGAGCCGTACCGAGCAGAAGCAACCAGTCCAAGAGCACACGGATGCATTTCCCAGAGGAGAGTGTCACGGGAAGCATGATGCTGTGGTAATTGGATATCTAAAATGGCTGTTGGTGCGTTCATCAGACTAATTACAGGAGGGCCAGTCGGGTCAAATGCAGAACAGGAAGCCCTTCAAAAAAGTTGTGCATTTAGCGGTCGCATCTGTTAGATGTTATTGGTCGCGCATAGACAAAGCAGCTGTGAAAAGTATGGCTTCTTTATGGGTTCCTGTTAATTTGTCTATGACGTACATTCCACAGTGATTTCAGGCCCACACAGTGTAGGGCCGTATAGAGTTGGAAATATGTTTGTGAGGCTTTTCAGAATAGCTCTCTATCCCCGAGGAAAAGTAAAGTGTTCACTCTGGGATAGTTAAGTCCACACTACAATGCCTGTAGGAACCCAGTGACCACAGGGCAGTACACACGTCATTGTAGGGTAACAATGTGCTCTTGGTGGGCCGTACACTTTTGTTTGCCCTAGCTAGAGTAGGGCTGCCCCTGTATTAGGGAGTGGGTCGGGCACGCTGAAAGGCAGTCCAGACCAGTGTATGTAGTTAAGGCCCTCTTGTGAGCAGTATAACGCTCCGAGACCAGTTCGGTGGGAGAGTCCCTCTGGTGGGCGGTGCCTGTGCTGCGGAAGTGCTGTTCTCGAGGATGGAAATTGTATTGTGTGGCTCAGAGAGGTGTCTTCCTCCAAGTCGGGATTGAGATATTTCAGCTCCTTTGGTGAGCGGTTTAGATGGCAGCTAGGGCCCTCTGTTGCGCAGTGCACTTGAAGTGTGTGTTAGGGTACGGAGAGTTCACTTCTGCGGTCCTGGTTAGGAGGATATGCCTCCTCCTTGGAGTTTCGTAAACCCTCTGCACATTCTGTCTAGGCTGGCACAACTCATGTGGTGAAAAGTACAAGCACCATTCCTGGCTTTGCTAAGTCCCTTGTGTCTCACTCCCTCTGGTGTAAGAACATATGTCCATCACGAGGAAGAGAACTCCCTCAAACCCAAGCCCTTCAGATGAGCAGGGCACACGTCTGTCATGGGTATGGTAAGTCAGCCTGGCAGGCAAAGCACTAGGTTCAATGTATTTGTGAAACCTAAATACGTTCTTCATAGGGTAGTTCAGTGCCAATAGTAGGTGCTACAGTGTCTGGGGCAGGTCAGTCTCTTTTGTGAGGAGTACAGATGTTTACTTTGAGAGGTTGTTCTATATGTGGGGCAGTACACCGTGTGTGTGGGGTTACTCAGTCCTCGTGGTTGTGAGTGCACGAGGGGGCTTGCTCTGTTACGCTCTCTGGTAGTTACTTTTTGATGCCCAGTACTTGTGGAAAGTAAAGTTGCCTTTCTTGGAATAGTTCAGTTCTCTGCTGGGCAGGACATGTATCCATCCATCCCACCATAGCTCAGGCCCTGGTAGCTTAAAATCCCTCTGCGGGGGAGAGTGGGTGTTGTGGGTGGTGTGGAGGGGGGAGCGCACCTCTTTATCTTGGGGAGGAGGAGGAGGCCAGTCCCTCTGGTAGGCAGTACGCAGTGTCAAGAGCTATCAAGGTTTTCCGATCCACGCATCAGTAACCCGCCCAGTCCATTTTATTTTTTCTTTGCATTCTGGGATTTGTTGTCTTGTTTATGCCATTAAAAAACACAATTTACTAAATCAAAGGCCAAAAAACAAGGAAAACATGGACTGTGTGAGCTACTGGGGAATGGAGCTGGGAAACTAACTGCCCGTCTGCCGGGCGGAGCAGATTATGGCAACCTAGTCTCTGCGGTGAAAGGGCGATTTCTTCCTTGGTTAAGTCAGTCGCTGTGTGGAAAGTGGCACTGGTAGCTCAGTCCCCCCACACACGTGTAAAGCACAGGGCCCCGTGGGGACAGTGCACGTGTGTTGTCTGTGTCGAGTCGGCTCTTTTGTCTGTGCCTGGCACACGCTGCAGGGAGTCGCTCTGTTCTCACAGACAGATAAACAAGTGGTTAGAACAGGATGTTCTGAGCTCGGAGGCCCTTCCTCTGAAGACAGAAAGCAAATGAGTGTGTGTGTGTGTGTGCTGTACAGAGGCAGTGGAACACCAACAGCATTCAAAGCGCCTAGCTTTTAAACACCATTTCTAACCGCCCCACACCTTCCGAATTACAGCTCCATGACCCATCCAACTCCTTTACCCCCCACCCCCCCCAGTCCTTGTGGATCCTCCTTTGTACCTTCTCGAGTTTCTCTTCTTTCACTCGATATGTTCCACGAATTTTCCCTGAAAGACACCATCGTTTACTCTTTTCGGCCACTCTTGCCTCAAATATCTGGATTTCTTACCCTTGCTCTTTTTTTCTTGTAATTTCCTACACTAATCCTAATGGGTACTGGAGTAGCGTGCTACTCGCCGTAAAAGCGCTTTGACGCCTTGTCAAGTCATCAGCGCTATTTAATTGCAATTACAATACAATACACATTATTGCTTCTGCCCTCTCCCCTTTTTCGCCCGAGCCTCTTCTCTTCGTATTATAGACGCACGCTTTCCTCTCTTTGAGCCCTCGACTGCTGCCTTTTGGCCATGCGCCAATCATAGGCTGAGTTCCGCTCTTCTCCCTTTCCCCTAATATCTCCCTGCCTTTCTGTCCTTCGCCCCCCTACCCTCGTCTCTTGTCCTAAGTTCTCGCCTCGTGTCCCAAGTTCTCGCCTTGGCTTCCAGCCCTTCCCTATTCTTTGGCCCTACATGCCCCGCTCCACCCTGACTTTGCTCCACTCCTCACATCTGTCTTGGCCCTTGAAGTCACCCCTCTTTTTTAGGTCTCGGCTAGCGAAGGCTGCGCTTACGCAGTCTCGCTCGCGAGATTTAACGTTTTCTAGTAGAGGGGCTTGATCCCGCCCCTCTTCTCCATTGGCTGGCCTCTTAAATGCTGGTCAGCCATTGGAGAAGAGCTTTGTCTCTCGAAACAAGCCCCGTCTTTTTCGGATTCGGGGGTGTGTTTTTTAGTTTCTTTGTCTCCTCTGGAATGTAAACATTCCAGCCAATGGGAAGAGGAGAGAAAGAAAAACACGCCCCCGAATCCGAAAATGACGCTGCGTTTCTCCGAGGCATTTCTGCTTGACCTCGGAGGAAGATGGTGGGGTTCATGGCGTCATCCCCGTCCACCATGGTACCCTGTGGCTCTATGCGTGGTGGCTCTGTCTGTGTGTGGGTAACTGTGTGTGTGTAGGTGGCTCTGTGGGTGGCTCTATTTGTGTGTGGGTTGCTCTATGTGAGTGGCTCTGTGTGGGTGACTCTGTGTGTGGGTGGCTTTGTGTGTGTGGCTCTGTGTGTGGGTGCAAATGAGTGAGTGAGTGAGTACTTTCTTGTATAGCGCATGGCTACCCTAGAGCATCCCAGCGCTGTAAGACCAGAGAACGTTAAAAGACATTATTGAAACAAAAATGTCTTTAGTCGCTTCCTGAAAGCCAGATGATTAGATTCATGCCTGATGTTGTCGGGGAGTTGATTCCATCCTTTGGACGCTTGGACAGAAAGCAGGCGGCCGCCCATCCGGGCCAACTTCAACCTGGGAACTACAAGCAGATTTCGTTGGTTGGATCTAAGAGATCTAACCGATTGATGGCGACGAAACAGGGAGTCCAGAATGGACGGGCCAACATTGTGGATGGACTTATGTGCCAAACACATAGTCTTGAACACAATCCTTTCCTGAATTGGTAGCCAATGAAGCAACCGAATTGAGGCCTTCACTGAACATTGTTTGGGGACTTTCATAAGCAAGCATGCTGCACAATTCTGCACAGATTGCAGAGTTTTTATGGTAGCTGCTAGTGCCCCCATATTAATAGCATTTGCATAGTCCAGTCGCGAAAGAATCAACGACTGGACCAATACGCGTCTGGCTTCAAATGGAAGAAGATCTAGGACTTTTTTTAGAACTCGCATCAATCCATAGCAGGTCGCGGCCACCTTCTTAGCCTGATGTTGGAAATTCAGGGCGGAGTCCAGCCAGACCCCCAAGCTTTTTATTTTGGTCTTGGGCACCGGAGGAGGGCCCAGACAATGCGGCCACCAGGGGTCCAGGTTAATTGGGGCTTTGTAGCCCAGCAGCATAATGTCCGTTTTGGCCCCATTTAGCTTTAAAAAAGACGAGGTCATCCATTCAAGGACTTTGGTGAGACACGGGGTCAGATTGTTGATCCCCTGATGTAAGGCATCGTCCCTCACTAAAGAAACAACCAGCTGCGTGTCATCGGCGTAGGTGATAAGCTGGATTCCCAGGGAAGCACCACCTCAGCCAAAGGTCTCATGTAAATGTTAAACAACGTGGGGCTGAGTGATGATCCCTGGGGAACGCCGTGACTCAGTTGCAGCTGGCTCGATGACACCTCGTCCTCAAAAACGGAGAAGCATCTGTCCGATAGAAAGGAATGGAGCCATTTAAGGGCCAATCCAGATACCCCTGCAAGACGTAGCCGATGCAGCAGGAGAGAGTGGTTTACAGTGTCGAAGGCTGCGCTGAGGTCCAATAGGACCACCGCAGCGCAGCCTCCCGAATCCACAATACCCCTAGTCGCCTCCACCACCGCCACCAGAGCAGTTTCTGTTCCTTGCTTGGCTCTGAATCCAGTCTGGGTTGAATGTAATGAGCCCGTAGACTCAACAAATGAAGAGAGGGCCTGATTAACGTTTTTTTCAGCTATTTTGTTGAGACTCGGAAGCAGCGAAATAGGTCTGTAGTTAGCCAGATCTTCCGGGTCCAGATTAGGTTTTTTTAACAGGGCCCGGACCTTTGCCTTCTTCCAGTTGGGGGGTACTACTCCTGAGGCCAGAGGCACGTTGATGACCTGCGTTATCACCGGGCATACTGTTTCCGAAACCTGCTTAAGAACCGTCGGAGGAGCAACATCCTGAGGAGAGCCCGATTTTAAGTTGTTAAGGAGCCTTTCAACAATAGCAAGATCTAACAGCGGAAAGGCTTTGAGATCTCCAAATAAGTTAGGGGCTCCCCCCTTCAACCTTTCATTACCACTCTCCATTTCGTCTGGAGTATATGGAGTTGTCACAAAGCTAGAGTAGATGTTGGACACTTTAGACGCGAAGAAAACGGCTAGGTCCTTGCAATGTTTCTGAGGGTCCAAAGCAGGATTGGTAGCCCTAGGAGTAGCAACCAGAGATTGAAAGATTTTAAAAATCTCTCTGGGGGCATTGGCTGCTTCCGAGATTTTACCCTGGTAATATGCTGCTTGCGTGGATTTCAATAATTTTTTGTATGATCTGAGGGATGCTTTATATTCAGTTTTTGCAACAGGTGCAAAGTCCTTTCTCCACTTCCTTTCTGCTCGTTTGCACAGTTGTTTATGTTCCTTAAGTTTTCCAGAGTACCACGGTTGTTTATTATGACCCTCCCAATGCCGCATCTCCTTTTTTGGGAGGGCGGCATCTAAGGTGTAATTAAGCCAGTTGTCAAAGGCTTCATTAGCAACCACTGGATCCTCATGGGGAATAGGCGGACACCTCTTCAGGGCTGCCTCCCAGTCCCTGACCGGTAATCTAGACCAAACTCGGCCAACTTTCTTTGAAAGGGTAACCCTATGATTCTGTATTTCTGGAGACCACACAAAGGAGAGTAGGGCGTGGTCTGACCAGGGAACAAAGTAGGGCTGATCACACACAATGTTCGCAAGGTTAGTAAAACAATGATCTAGTAGATGCCCGGCTACATGAGTAGAGCTTGTCACAATTTGTTCCAAGTGTACTACTCCCAAGGTATCGAGCCGACATTGCGATGCAGCTGCATCGACTTCATCAAGGTGAATGTTGAGGTCGCCCAAGATGGAGAAATTGGGGGCACTGCTAATGGAGAGAGAAATCTTATCTAGATGGTTATTACAGAAGTCACGGTAATCACCCGGGGGTCTGTACACCAAAATCCCTGAAAAAGTACACGTGGGCGAAAAGGATATGGAGAAGCCAAGACTCTCACATTCTGTAAGTGGACTCTCAGAGGTTCTACATCTAAAGATGTTCTTATAGATAATTGCCACACCTCCTCCCCGCCCTATTAGACGATCCTGTCTGATGATCGAATAATTGGCCGGGAGCGCCTGGACTATATCCGGGTCGGATGACTCGGTCAGCCAAGTCTCGGTTAAAAAGAGTACGTCTGGGCCTCGTTCCTCTAGGATCAAATGGATCTCCATGGCGTGCCTCGGGAAAGATCTGCAGTTTAACAGGGCGAATGTAAAATGGGTAATATTAGCTCTCACTAGCTTTAAAGGCTTGCTATGGGGACAGAAGGATATTACGTCCTCTGGTAAGGTCTCTATCGGACAAATGGACCTCACATCACCTCTAAGAGCCCTTAGCAGATCACCACTGTAACTGAGGGTATTAGGAGGTGGGGATTCCATTAATATGGCCCTGAGCAATAGGTCTCGCATTTGAGAGTGATTAAGCTATTGACATTGTAAATAACAATGCTGTTTCTTTAAATGTTTTAAAAAGAAAAACATAAACAAAAATAATGTCATGAACAATGCCCATAGCTCTAACTTTAACAATGCCGAGACCATTGCATTGTAAATGCTTGTTATGGTGTGTTCTCGATCTATGTTATGATGAAGTGTATAATATAACCCAGTATGCATATAAAGTAGGGGTGGGTGGAACTTAAGGAGTTCTGTTATATTCCATGTAGGTACCCTAATATAAGCACAGGTAACATTGCCACCTTTCACCTATATTCTTCCCTACATTACATACATAACGGTTTACAGAGACTGACCTAGATAAGACACTCCATTCAGAACGCAGGTTTTTCCCTAGTTCGAATCTCATACATTATGCATGAGGTTTCCTGGAGGCACAGCAGGACTTCCATCTCCTGTATAATATTTCTGTATAAAGTTCAGGCCCGACGTCATCCTTTAGGCCGACACAGTAACACAGCAAGGTAGGACCGCTGGGGAGACCTATGGGTATATATACATCACATCTTGCTTAGAAAGACAGAGGAGAGCAAGACTTCCCGGCTGACACACTGACCAGAGATGCTGAGGTTCCTGCATGCAGAAACTCCAGCTAGCAGTGGTCTGACATCCCTCGCGGGGTGTTCAACTTGAGACCATGACGGGGTTCCATATTATCTCATTCTCAGGTAATGGGGTTGTCTAGATCCTAGAGGGATTCTTGGCATAACACCTACACAGATGCTAGGTACATTTAGGTTCATCTAGTTAGGGAGGCATCGTAGGAGTACGCACTTTTTATCATGTGTTTTATATACTTGTATGTATTCATGATAATTGTAAGATGGTAGAGCTATATCATCCCTTTACTTTCTTAGTGCTTCTAATCACATATCTCTGCTACTGTCTAATGGCTGTTGCAGCTCATCTATTCTACACTAGAATAATAACTGTTCAATAAATTCTTATTGAAAACGCCCAGCCTGTTTATTCTGTGTATCTCTCTGAGATACACTCAGTGAGCACGGGTGACTGAGCGAAAGGTAGTATATTGTTTCCATGATTCTGAGGGATCAAGGTTGTCATGTTCGATGGTTGGGAAGAGCTATTCACTCCCCAATAAGAGGAGATTCTAGTGGAACTATGAACTAGCTGATACTACAAGCCAACATACCCAGTCGGGGTGTACAGAGTTATTCCGACACCATTCCCGCAGTGAATGGTGTCTAAGCGTGCAGAACCTATATAAGTATATAGGAACTACACAACAGTTCTGCATATAGGAGTAATTTGGCATGTTGTGTGGCTCACACTGATTTTTAGAGCTGGGAGCTTGTTCTGCATTGTAAAATCAGTGCGAATGGCAACATGGGGCACACCAGAGGGTTTTTCTTCTTTGTGGCACATGTGAGAAAAAACTCAGCCACATAGCGGTTGGCGGAGTTTCGCCAGAACTCTACGTTACAAGTATAACGCGGAGTGGACAAATCTCACCGTACTCTGCTGGCGGAGCAGAATTTATCACTCACCCCTAATATAAATGTTGTGCATTTATAATATACAGTACTTATTGTGGTATAATCGTACAAAGTTCCTGAAATACATGCACTATTATTGATATAATTAATATTATTACTAGTATTACTACTACTACTAATAACAACAACAATAACAACAACAATAATAATAAGAATAATAATAACGAAAAAGATTAACTAACACTCACATATGCACTTCCGTAGTGGTAAAAATGTAGGACCAGATGTTTTAAGATACTGGTCGCAAAAATGGGTCTCATATTATGCATTAGCTTTTTGCGCTGAGTATCTGATATTGGCAATGGTTCGAATCACAAAATCAGAGTTTGCAGGTGGTTGTAAAACGACCCCCTAATGAATATTAAGTAGACACGAGTGAATAGCCAGAAAATTAAAATACTCTCCGCTTGAAACATACCTCTAATCACAAAGCAAGCAAACCTGACCATCCTTAGAAGTGATCCTTTACCCATCCATCCCCCTTCTGTTCTTCAATCCAGCTGTCCTTTCCTTCATATTTCCATCCAACCACCCACACATCTAACCATCCTTTCTTTCTAGCCACCAGCCCTTTCACTCATCCACCCAAAAATATATTCATAAATCCATTGTTCCATCTTTTCACCCATCCACCCTTTCACTTTTCCTTCCTCCATCCTTTCACCTATCTTCTCATTATTCTGTCCTTCCTTTCATTTACCCTTTCACCGTTTGATCCTTTAACTTATTCAGTCACTCGTTCACCCTTCCCCATATTCGTGTATTCACCCTTGCTTCTTTTCACCCATCCATCCTTTCACCCTCCCATCCATTCACTCTTACACCCTTCCTTCCTTTCACCCTTCCATCATAACTTTCACGTTTTCTTCTTTCTGTCCTTCACTTCTTGCTTCCTTTCACCCTCATTTCATCCTCCCTTTCTATTTACCCATCCATTTCCTCTATTCCATACCTTTTCCTATTTTTTACCTGTTATATCGGTATGTCCTATATTTCGCTCATTCCTCTTTATTTATTTCCTTCTCCATGCATGTAGCTCACAACCTTTCCTTCTGTCAGTGTATTCCTTAGCAGTGATATTTATTAGCTTTTGTCTGAAACTTGCAGACAGAAGAGACCAAATACAACAAACTAATCTTCTAGAAAGACCCACTTCATGTGCGTAGGCAACCAAGGGAGAGCCCCACTTATGATGCTAGAGTGGGTGGTTCACTTTTTTAAATCAGCTTGTGTTCATTAGGGGAATCAGAGTTATTTGGAAAAACATGAAAGGAAGGGGGTAGAGGGGAAGGAATTGGCTGCCTGGATCACAGTCTCCTCTCCAATAGGGTAAAAATATGATTCCCATGATTTTGGTAACCATGCAATGGTTTATGACCACAACTGCAGCCACAAATCATTGATACACAGTAACCCGAAATATACAAAAAAGTGATGGGTAGAATGCTTGAAATAATCTCTGCCACTGGTAATTACTCGGGCCGCATCCCAATCCGTTGTTATTTTGCACACCATCCCATCTCAATTTATACCCAGCGATATGCAAATCAGCGTTTATCCTGCTCCAATAGGAACAGCTCAGCCCCAACTATCAGGCCAGGTCCTTCTTGAACCAGAACACAAGTAATTCAAGATGTATTCCCCCTTATTGGGGTACTTCAGTCACGTGCAGGTTCGTTAGGGTTGCTCTGTCCCTATTCAAACAGGGTGAAGACTGATTTGCATATGGAGGGGTCCAAACTGAGGTAGCATGGTGTGCAAAATAATGATGGATGGGATGTGGCTGAGGATATTTCAAGCATTTGACCCATCTCTTTTTTTGTAAACATAGTACTGCGAATCACAGTTTGTCAGGAATGCCCCTTTTACACACCTTCAAAACTGTGATTCAGTATGGGTCGCAAAATTACGAGTCAGATATCCAAATTCGTCTCCAAAATAAGTTTTGTACATTTTCTACAACCATTTAGTGATTCCAAACCCTTTGATTTGGGGAATTACAGATTTTGAATTTGCAAAGTTGCTTAGAATATCTGGGGCCAGATGTACGACCCTTTTTTGTGTTCGTAAACGGGAGATCGGGCCGTTTGCGAACAGCAAAAAAGGGTCATGGTATGTACAAATGCTATTTTGCGAGTCACTGACTCGAAAAATAGCGTTTGCGACTCTCGCTATTAGGGAGCGGCGTCCCTTCCTAAAAGCACTATTGTACTATTGTTTTGCGACCGCATTTGCCAGAGAGCCAGTGGACCGACACCATCAGCACCTCGCACCCTGACACTGCAACCACAGGTTGTCAAGAATTTCTCTGCCTGGATCACCAATTGCACCAACAAATTCACCCCCGTTAAGACCACCAAACTCAAGAAACCCACCAAACAGGCCAGTAGGTACACCCCAGCACTGAGAACCATGAAACACAACTGCAGGCGACTGGACAGGCAATGGCGCACCAGCAAGGAGCCCACACACTGAGCTACCTTTGATTCACCCCTCAACCAATACCACCAACTACCGAGAGAGATGAAGAGGAGCTCCATGGCTGACCACATCAAAGCCAGCTCTAACCATGGCAAAGAACTCTTCAACATCGTCATTGAGTTCTCCAACCCCTCAGCCACTGTAAACATCATCACCCTTTCTCAGGAACTCTTCGACACCCTGGCGGATTTCTTCCACAACAAGATCTCCACCATCTACAAAAACTTCGAACTACAATCCACTGCTGCTGACACCCTCAGTTTACCCCCTCCCAAGGATGCAAACCCTGATGCTTTCTCTGACCACCTGCTCCCGGCCTGGGACCATCTTACCACACAAAACACCACAGCCCTCATGAACTCTATGCACTCAGGAGCACCCATAGACCCCTGTCCTCACCACTTTTTCAACCTCGGGAGCAAAACGATCAGCAGTAATCTCAGCGCCATCTTTAATTGATCCATAACCACAGCCATCTTCCCCGAGGTATGGAAATAAATGTATGTCAAACCCTTTCTCAAGAAACCTTCCACCATCCCCAGCTAAACCAAGAACTGCCGTCCCATCTCTCTGCTCCCCTTCCCCACCAAATTCCTCAAAAAGGCCATCAATCGCCAATTTACAGAACACCTGGAGATCAACAATCATCTAGACCCCTCCCACTCTGGATTATGACTTACTGACTGATATACTTATAAAGCGCTTAATTCCCGAGGAGTCTTTGCGCTGAGGTGAATTCATACTGATGCAGAGACTCGCTTATCTGAACCCTTATGGGAAAAGCCAGGTCTTAACCTGTTTCCTGAAGATAGACCTATTGGATTGTAATCTCATCTGTGACGGGAGGGAAGTCCACAATTTAGCAGCTTGATGTGAAAAGCTCTTACCACCCCATCTAACTTTTTTTATTTTAGGAACCAGTAGCAGCCCTGTATTGGCCGACCTCAAACTCCGCAGAGGTTGGTACCAGGAAAATAGCTTATGGATATCCATGGCACCGCCCCCGTGGAGCGCCTTGTGCACAAGGCAGAGGGATTTGAATTTTACTCTTTGCGGGATAGTGAGCCAATGAAGCTGTCTGATACTGGCAGACGTGGGGTGATATTTAGGGAGAGTGAGCAACATACGGGCTGCCGCATTCTGAAGAGATTTTAGTTTCTCAGTTTGGCCTTTATCTATTCCTAGATATAGTGCATTCCCTTAATCAATTCTGGAAAGTACAAGGGCTCCAATTACCATTTTCCTGAGGGTAACTGGAATAAACTGCAGAATTTTGCACAAAGCTTTCAAGGTGAAGAAACAGGAGGAGGTTACTTGATTGATTTGCTTCCCAAACTTTAGTCCGCTATCCAATATAAAGCCTAGGTTCTTTGCCTTGGTCACAGGGACCGGACAACTCCCAGCCTCCGAAGGCCACCAAAGTTGATTCCATACTAAGGGGCCCTTCCCAAACTCAATAACCTCAGTCTTTTCGGTATTGAGTTTGAGGAAATTTGCGTTCATCCAGGCCATAACTGCATTAAGACAGATACAGAAACAGGCAGCTGTAATGTCCACCCTCTGCATGACCGATACCACTATCTGGGTATTGTCAGCATACGAGACCAAAACAAGGCTGTGCTGTTTGATTAATGTAGCTAGAGGGGTGACATAAATGTTGAACAACGTTGGCAATAAAGCTGACCCCTGTGGGACTCCACACGGGACGCACAATTTCGCCGACTTATGACCGTCCCAGTTGATCAGTTATTCCCTGGATGGCAGGAAGGATGGTAGGAGGGCTAGAGCTGTCCCTCTGATACCTTCTGCCTTATTATGCTCCAACCACAGCACTGAAACTGCCCCGATCGCTTCCACTGACAAATTAGAACCCCCTTGACCTGGTAGAATTCGTGGCTCTGATCCTCCTCGATCTCTCAACAGCATTCGATATTGTATCCAGTCATACAATTTTCAAGAGGCTTCATCACATCAGAATCCAAGGTGAAGCCCTCAAATGGCTTGCATCCTTCCTCATCAGAAACAAGCCCAGAGAATTTGTGAACTTCCTTTCACCTCCGAACCCAAGAACATCATCTGTGGCATCCCTCAAGGTTTGTCCTGCATCTGTACACTGTTCAACATCTACATGAACTCCTTGGCCACCATAGACAGAACCCAAGAAATAACCATCACATCCTACACAGAGGACACCCAGCTCATCCTCTCAATATCAGAGGACCCCTCTACCATAAAGGCCAAGTTCCAAAGATGCCTGACGGGCAACTCCAACTGTATGAATAAAAACTGCCTAAAACTCAATGCAGAAGTGCGGATCTTTGGAAACAATGATGGAGCGGGTAAAATAAAATATTTTGGTATACCCAATCCATTTACATACGTTTTATTAAAACAACTAAAGAACTAATTCTAATGAATAATAATGTGTGGTAATTGAATTAATCAACCTTATTAACCAAGAGAATATATGTGGGAACGCATTTGCATGGCTAAAATAATTAAGTGAACTAAGTTTGAACGCATATTAAATTTATATGTTTAGCTTAAGCAATGTTAATGTGCTTTGCGCTTAAATAAACCAGCATTAACGGCTTTAAATGTCGCATATGGCTAGATAAATGCATACACATAAGGGTATTAGGAGGGAATAACATTGTTTTATTCATTTCTATGTATTAATTACGTTTTGTGTTTCTTTTACCTTAAGTTGACTATTTCGGCCTGATAAAAGATGGCCGCCGACTGAATCCTCACTAAAGCACATGACTTCATGCAATTGACAATGGAGGAAGGCGTCTGCACTGACTACGTAGCGTCCTCTCCTTGAACCCCTGAACCAGGTCCATGAAGACTACTCTGGGCGAGATGCCAATGTCCCTGAACACGGAAGAAATGTTGCAAACTGGGAACCAAAAGCCACCTATTCACAATAGACTGATACATTCCTGACCTGGGAACTATTTTCCCATACGCCTAGTTTATACATCATCCGTATGAGAAGTTTTAAAATTGTTTCTTTAAAATTTGGGACGGGGCTGAATTCAGCCAATGAATAGCCTGGAAATTATTAAATGTATCTGTTATATGTAAATTTCAGTATAAATATTAGTAGTCCAGAGAGGAAAAATTAGGTTACCACCCAATGAGCTCGAGATGCACCCTGATCGATGCTACTCTTCACACTGACAGCAGAGGACGGGACGGTAGATTCTGTGATGAATTTCTGAGGACCAGTTCTGACTTAGAGAACGACAATTAGCCAGAATAGGTAATTATGACAAAAGATACTATTGCATTTGTTAGGATTTTAACTTGAACCTTAATTAGATCAAGAAAATTATTGTTTGAAGAACTGTGTCGGGTGGTTATTTCTTTAAATGTTTATTTGATTAATATAAGAATTGAAAGTGTTTGTCATCAAATCTCTAGAACAACTAAATGATCCGATTGACCTCCGGATGGAGGAATTGTTAGGATAAAATTAAATAGATGTGGTTCCCTCCATCCAAGGAAAATAGAACTGTAGTTCGTAATAATTTGAAGATCTCTCTGTAGGCACGGATAGGATTGATGACAATGAATGTTGGGGTTATGGGCCCCACCAGCGTGTGATGTGTGTATGCGTGTGTGACTGTAGAATCATTCCGTCCGTGGAAGCAGGAGGGGATTTTGTGTTCTGAACTGCACCAGTATTCTTGGTAGCTAGAGATGGTTTTTACTGATTTAGTTTGATGATTTGGCATGTATATAGCTTATCGATTATTGATTGGTATTGATATATGTACTAACACTATATGTTGATGTCATATTGAGTTTTATGTTGTCTGTACGGCTTCCGGGAGGTAGGAAGTCGGGAATTGGTGACAGTTCCGTAGTAGGACAGAGGTAAGCGCTGTTCTCGGGAAAGACGGGATTGTGGTTGCCCGCAGGTACACGGGAAAAACGCGTAAAATTGAAGTTGCGCGTCGCATTGTCTGGGTTCGATTCGGTGACATCGCTGTGTGTCGCCATTAGAGACAATTTCTGTGTGAGAGAAGTGTATATGATAGCAAAGAGTTATCTGTGAAATTTTGGTCTAAAGTACCAGGAAACCAATTGGTGTGCCGATAACGCTTTTTACTGGAAAGGTAGCAGGTGTACTCTGAGCTTGTTAGAAGGACAAAGTAGAGGTAAGCGCTGCTTTGTTAACATATGTTATAATTCTGTAGTAGGACAGACTGTTCGCTGTTCTCAGAAAAGCAGGATTCTGTGTGAATGAACGGTATTTCATTGTGTGAAAGTGTGTGAATGAAATAGCATTCGGGTTAATTGCGGAACTCTGGTTTTATTTCTCAGGAGCATTGCGTTTCCAACTATGTGTTTTAATACCGGAGAAAACAGTTAATTGATGCATGATAGAAGGGTGAAGTAGAGGGATGCGCTACTTTGCCAACGGACGTAATAATTCTGTAGTAGGACAGAGGTAAGCGCTGCTCTCGGGAAAACAGGATTCTCGTGGGAAAGGTCTTTTGCTATTCTGTGGTTAGCGGAGCAGACAATTGAGATGTTTCTACGTTGTAACTAACAAGTATTGTATAATTGAAACAAAGTCTATCGCGTAGTTTTGTAAAGGAGGGGTAGACTGAGGACAGGAGTCAGGAGCAGAAGCTGCTGCAGCGACTGTTGATGTCAGGAGGACCGCGCTGGGATTGGACAGCTAGTCAGTGACGTAGACGCTCCAGGATTGGTGCGTTAGTGTGAGACGTGTAAGGATTGGAGGTTGTGACAGCGACGTAGACGCTCCAGGATTGGTGCGTTAGTGTGAGACGCGTAAGGACTGGAGGTTGTGACAGTGACGTAGACACGCCAGGATTGGTGCGTGAGTAAGAGTCGCGCTACTATTGGATCAGAGACCGTACAGTGGTAGAAAAGACTAAAGAGTTCACAAAAGACAGGAAAATGTATTATCATTCACCCGAGAGAAAGAAAAAGTCTGTGTTCAGTAAATTGAAGAATTTATTTGTGAAGGACAAGAAGATTGTGACTAGGGAAGGACAGTTACTCCCTTTGGCAAAGACCCCCGCATCCTTCATGGTTGCGAAATATGGGTACCATACCTGTATCTGGTTAGACAATTGGGCAAAGTATACAAAGGAAGACGGAGTTCTAGCGTTTCCAGAGGATGGGTCTTTTACTTTGGCAATATTAAGAAACCTACGCGAGAGGATGATGAGCTTAGATCCGCGACCTAGGCCTACACAGTTTGAGGCATTAACAGAATGGGAAGATGAGATGCATGAGCGAGAAAAACAGAGAAATGGCAATAGGTATAGGTACATGTTTGGACGGCCAAATGATCGGGAAACTCATAGTGATCGAATGAGAAGATGGCGAGATGCCAGTATGACAGAAGGATTATTTCCTCTTAGAACGGAAGGAGAAAGTGGAGGTAGAAAATGCCTAGAAAAGAGAAATCATGTAGAAACTCGGAGGTATGGGGCTAACGAGACTGATGATGATGTCCTAGATGATATGTTTTACAAGAGCCCGCCTCCGTACAGACAGGAACCAGAAACGCCAATCACAGGCACACCAGTAAGAGAAACTCTGAAAATCATTAAAACAGAAGTTCTGACCCCAGAAGTGAAAAGAAGAAATTCACTTAAAGAAAAGGGAAATAGGGTCGAGAACAAAAATTCTAGAGAACTAGCAGAAACCACATTGGAATTGACCGAGAAAATAAGGGAACTAACGAAAAATCTAGAAGCAGTTACAGTCCCTGTGACCATAGGTCCTGTTATGCCTATTTTTGAGAAGCAGAAAAACAGTGAGCATGGGCTAACAGTTCCGTATGTGAACCAAAGACAGGCAGAACAGCCCCTGATGAAAACAAAAGAAAGTTCCTGGGAACATGCTATGGGTAAAAGTGAACTACATGTGTCAAAGAATCCATTCTATTGTTCCGATACTGCTGAGAGAAGCCGAAGGGTAGAGGGATCAATGTTAGAACCACAGAGACTGACAGAACCAGGGAATGCAGAGAAGTCAGTGAGCATAACTACTGAAGATTTGAATGACTGGCTAAAAGGTTTGCAGGATAAAGAAAAATAATCACATACCATTGATGTTGCAAAATTGAGGATGGTGTTAGAAGAATTGATAGTAGGGACAATTCCCACAGAAAAGCTGAAAAACTACCAAGATGAGGAACTACTGTTCCTCTGTAAAAGTATCACTTGGAGATCAAAGAATTTACATGACAGACTAGCAGAAATAGCAAGTGAAATGGGAATTGACATGGACAAGGTAAAAGCTTTACAGAAACCATACAGAGTGGATTTCACAGAAAAAGACATTGAGAATCTGAACGCTGCAGGACGAATAGGGCAGATTAGGGACATAATCACAGTATTAAGGAAATGGGGAGATGTGGACAAATGGAAGAGCAGGTGGTATAGGAAGCGGGATGACATCTCAGAAAGAACATTTCCAGCGTTTCCTGTGAGAGAAAAGGAGAAGGTGGTAATGGAGTTTCCGATGAGAGAGATTCCAGGTGGGGGATATGTGCATGTCCCATGGACCAGACAGGACATTTTGTCATTTACAAATGACTTCCCTAGATTACGGGAAAAGCCGGTCGAGTGGTATAGACAGGTAGACAGATTTGTGAAATTATCCAAAGTGCTGTGGATTGATTTGAATAGTCTGTTTGATATAATAGTGCCAGCAGACTTGTGGGCAGAATGTAAGATAGTCATAGACCGGCCCACTAAAGAATACCCGAGAGATCCCAAAACAGGAGCCCCAGACCCGGAGGTCATGAAGAAATATGAACAGGTTATGGCCTTCCTAAAGAACAAAGTGCCTCCAAAAGAAACAGATTGGGTTAAAATAGATCGAACACATCAGGAAGCAAAAGAGTCAGTCCACGCATACTATGAGAGGTTAATTTTGGCTTTCAAACAGTTTAGTGGGGATGACAGCCTGGGCGAAAAGGACCTGAGTCATTTTGTGTACAGATTTGTGTATGGTCTGCGTCCCGAGATTGGGGACGTGATCAAGCAGCACACCGTGGACTGGCAGAGCAAGAAAATAGATGAAATCCTGAGACATGCTAAATACTTTAGTGATGAAATTGAGGCAAAGCAGCGGCAACTAAAAGAAAAAGCAATGTGGGCTCAAGTGAAGGTTGCAGAGAGACAGGAAGCTCAGTTAATAGAACAAGCAAATAATCCAGGCATAATATCAAAGTTTGGTCCAGGAAAGGGAAAGGGTAACATTGAAGAAGCAAAGAAGAAGTTTCCCTGTCACAACTGTGGCAGATTAGGGCATTGGAAATCCGAGTGTAAAAATCCACCTCTTGCTAATGATGAAAATCCGTCATTAAATCCACAGGTGCAGTGTGAGGGGAGCGGCCCATCGCCGCAACAGCAGAAAGCTATTAATCTACAGAATCAGGTGCCAAAACCGCCCTTACCACAGAGCCGGAGTACACAGAGATATAGCAAGGAAACGGGATTCTACAATGAAGAACAGGTAAACAAACCGCAACGCGCGAGCGCTGTGTCACAATATTGGATGCAAAATGATGAAAGTGAGCCAGAAGAAATTTATTGACGGTGCCGAAAAGTGGAAGCAGAGTGCGTACTTGGCGCATCTCTAGAAATAGATCAGACAGGACCATTTGTAGATGGGAAAGTTAATGATGAAAACATTACTTTTCTAGTAGACACTGGAGCTACACGATCCACTGTCAGATCAGCATATGTGAAAAATCTTCCTCTTTCGGATTAAACAATCCAAGTAGTTGGTGTGTCCAACACCCAGATTAAAACGTACCTTACTGATCCTGTAAAGGTCAGAATAGGGAAATTTTCAGACATGCATAGATTCGTGGTGTGTGACACCAGTCCTGTGAATCTATTAGGGAGGGAGTTGTTGTGCAAGATGAATTGCACCATATTCTGTACACCAGACGGAATAGCCTTTGAAACACCAGATGAAGATGTTCTGTACAAAATGACCATAGCTAACCGAGAGTGTGAGGTTGCTGGGACCTATGCAGTATTCAATCCAGATGAATTACCCCCAGAATTAAAACAGACAGTGAAAGCAGCTGTCTGGGACTTCACTGGGGAAGATGTAGGCCTGATGAGAAATGTAGACCCAGTGAGAATCGCTGTAAAAGAAGGGGCTGTTTACCCCAACATTCCACAATACAGACTGACCCCAGAAATAATAGCAGGGGTAACCCCTTTGATTGAGAAGATGATCCAGCAAGGAGTGTTGAGGGAGATAATGAGCAGTCCATGTAATTCGCCTATCATGGGATTGAAAAAGCCAAGTGGGAAATTCAGGATTGTGCAAGATTTGAGAAAGATTAACAAGATCGTTGTTTCCTGTTGTCCAATTGTTCCAAATCCCTCAGTGATTTTGTATCAGATCCCACACGATGCAGAAAGGTACACAGTAATTGATTTGTGTCATGCTTTCTTTTCCATTCCGTTGCATCATGACAGCCAGCCACTTTTTGCATTTCACATTTGGAAACCGTATTTTGGCCTGGTGCCGAATCCCACAGGGGTACACAGAGAGCCCCTCTATTTTTAATCAGTTGTTAAAGAAATCTCTGGAAAGTCTTACTATGCCTGAGAATTCAGTTTTAGTCCAGTATATTGACGACCTATTGGTAGCGTCAAAGACACGTGAGGCTTGTGAAACAGACACCATAGCTTTGCTAAATCATTTGGCAGATGGAGGACTTAAGGTATCTCCAACAAAATTGCAATACTGTAAGAAAGAAGTGACATACCTGGGTCATAATATTGAGAAAGGCCTGAGAAAAGTAACCATAGACAGAATCCGAATCATTAGAGGAATGAGAGCTCCAATGACCCAAAGAGAAGTGAGAATGTTCCTAGGAATTGTTGGTTATTGTCGTCAGTGGATAAGTAATTTTTCCCTGATTGCCAAACCATTGGTAAAATTGACAAAAAGTGAAGTAAAAGACCCCTTGAACTGAACAAAGAAGAATTGGCAGCATTCAAACAGCTGTAGAACAGACTTTCTGAAGCCCCTGCACTGGGTATGCCAGACTATGAAAAGGAGTTTGAGTTATACTGTAGTGAGCGAAATGGGTGTGCACTTTCAGTGTTGATACAGAAACATGGAAGACAAAGGAGGCCAATAGCCTATTTCTCGTCAATGCTCGATCCAGTGGCAATAGGTCTGCCAGGATGTCTGAAAGCTGTAGAGGCTACATGCCGAAGTCTAGAGCAGAGTGAGGGAATTGTGATGGGGTATCCAGTAAGAGTGTTTGTACCCCATAGTGTGGCGATCCTTTTAACAAGGAGTCGAACACAGTTCATGTCACATAGTCGGCTGACTAAGTATGAAAAAGTCATTCTAGGTGCAAACAATGTGAGTCTGGAAAGATGTGTGAATGTAAATCCAGCTACACTTTTGCCTGATGCAGAGAGAGTGGAGATAAGAGAAGAAGCTGATCATGATTGTCTGGATGTGCTTGATTACTGCACGAAACCTCGTCCTGATATAAGAGATCTACCACTGCCAGAGAGTGATCATGGGTTTTTTGTGGATGGATCCTGTTTGAGAACGGATGAAGGAGTGTTGAGCGCAGCCTATGCAGTATGCACAGTTTCAGCAGTTATAGAGGCATCACCCTTGAAAGGAGTTAGATCCGCTCAAGTAGCAGAAATAGTGGCATTAACCAAAGCATGCAAGATTGGGAGGAATGCGAGAGTGACTGTGATGACTGATAGCCAGTATGGCTTCGGAGTTGTCCACGATTTCGGCCAACTATGGCTGCAAAGAGGTTTCCTAACCTCAAGTGGAACTCCCATAAGGAATGCAGAAGTGGTTGGAAAATTGCTTGAGGCAATACAAATGCCCAAAGAGTTGGCTGTGGTAAAATGTGCTGCTCATGGACAAGGTAGTGATTACATCACTACCGGAAACCGGTTTGCCAATGACATGGCTCAGTATTGTGCCCGAAACAAATATTCAATCAATCGGTCGAAGGAAAAGGAAATGTCTTTTTGCTCCATAATGTTTACTAACGTTGTGGGAACATGGGATGAAGTGAGGCAATTGCAGGATGAAGCAGTAGATGAAGAAATGAGGCAGTGGGTAAAAGCAGGATGTGCACCCAGGGAAAAGGATCATGTGTGGGTCTATCGGGATGGAAGACCAGTAATGCCTGATAGCATGATGTCAACCATGGCTCGGATGTATCATGGCCAAGGACATCTGGGAAGAGATGCCATGATAAGGGCCTTTAAACAGACCTGGTATAATACAAAATTCAGGCTGATTGCAGAGAGTCTCTGTCAGAGATGTTTGACATGTCAACAGTACAATCCAGGAAGAAAAACAGTGGTGAGTCTGGGTACCATAGGTCGGGAGGGAGGACCTTTCACCAGAATGCAAGTAGATTTCATTGAAATGCCCCCTTATAACAAACTGAGGTATGTTTTGGTGGTAGCTTGTTTGTTCTCTAGGTGGGTGGAGGCATACCCAACCAGAAGAAATGATGGAATCACAGTGGCCAAGCTATTGTTGAGGGAATTCATCCCAAGGTACGGGTTCCCAATAACCATTGAATCAGACAGAGGAGGACATTTCTACAATGAGATCATGAAACTAATTTGTGAAGCATTGGGTGTGCAACAGAAACTGCATTGTGCCTACCGACCAGAGGCTTCTGGTGTGGTTGAGCAAATGAATGGTACCATCAAAAATAGAATTGGAAAAATGTGTTTTGCCACAGGTTTGAAATGGCCTGATGTCTTGCCTCTGGTTTTGATGACCATTAGGTCTACTCCAGATAGAACCACAGGTTTGAGTCCACACGAGATTATCATGGGACGTGCCATGAGACACGTGTTTGTGCCAGTCAACAAGCTGATGACTATACCTGATGACATGATTTTGGATTACTGGAAAGGCCTGGCTGACGCAGTTCATTCTGTGTTTCACCAGGTTGGAGCGGATGCCACCACACTTGAAAAGAAACCAGCCCATGATTTGAGCCCAGGAGAGTGGGTAAGGATAAAAGTACACAGAAGAAGAAATTGCCTGGTTCCAAGGTTGGGAAGGCCAAGACAGGTCATCTTGACCACAACAACTGCTGTAAAGTGTGCAGGACTGAAGAACTGGATACATGCTAGTCACACACTGAGAGTTCCAAATCCAGCAGACGGCATCGGGAAAGAATACTTTGACGAATCAGAATCAAGTGATGAGTCAAGCAGTGAGAACCTAAAAACAAAAGAAAATCCTGAAAGGGGGGAGAATGAGCCAAGACTAGTTCAGACCCCCAGTGAAGAAATTCTGAGAAAAAGATTGCAGATTTCTGATACTTCAGATTCTGGAGATGAGCAAAACTCTATCGGTGAGCACAGAAAGAAGAAAAGAAAAGAACATCCAGTCAGAAGTAACTTTAACACCAGATGAAAGAGTAGAAGAAATTCCACCTGAGAAAATACTGGAAGAAGAAAAAGGGACAGTTGCAGAAAGAGAGGGACAGATTGCTGAAAATCCCCGAGGAGGTGTAGGGAACTGCAACACCCAGCTAGGAGAAGGGACAAATAGTCAGCAAGAGGATTGCGTGCCGGAGACCCGAGGAGGGACAGAAGTAGGGCCAACCCAAGAGCGGAAAAGGAGACTTTTGAAAAAGAAAAATTAAATGAAACAGAATCTGAAGACAGTGAAACAGAGATGCCAGAAGGTCGAGTTCTGAGAAAGAGAACTTGGATCGAGGAAAGAAACGTCAAAGACGGCAAAACAAGAAGGAACGCCAAAGGAGATATTTGGCCAAATAAAATTAAGAAACTAAGATACAGATTGACACGAGCTAAACCCTCAGAGGCTGAACAAGTGAATGAAGTAACCAGTCAGCATCCAGAGAAAGAGGGAGAAACAGAAGTGTCAGAAGCAAACAAACGAGCAAGAAAACCAAATCAGAAATATAAGTCACCTGAATGGACGTATGGGGCACTGCCTGAACAAGGAGAAGAGACAGAAAGTCAAGGAAATCCAGAGGAGACTTGGCTGAAACTGATAAAAGAAGAAGAAACTGGGGAAATCCTGAGAGTTATCTTATCCGACATTGGAGAAGAAGCGGAAGATCAGGAAATCCTGCATGTGGATGACGAGAAAGAAGTGAAAAACGACGAAAGGCCAAGCTGAGTAATTTCAGGCGATCCTTGTAGGAATACACAGGATTGAATAAGAAAATTGTAATATTTGGACAACCTGATAAGTTGTAGCTTTAAAAAGCTATAAGAAGTGGAGTAGAAGAGGCTAAGTCAAAAGACACGCTTAGATCTAACAGGATGGCTAACATAGATGATAATAAGAGTAGATGTACCTTCATGAGAAGATGGTGCAAGACATGTTGCTGTTGTACAGGACTATTAAAGCTTCTTTAGAGCGTACTCGCTCTTTTGATCTCTTTCAAAGTAACTTTAGATACATTAGCAGGACATACTGAGAATATGACTAATATAGTGAAGAACTCACAAAAAGTAATACCAGTTAGAACAAGCACAGAGCATGTGCATCAAGATAGGTCAATAAATGATTTCTCTAGTAATGTATTTTCAAAATTGTTGTATGAATATGTTAAAACAATGGAAGTAAGGGATTGCTACGTCTGCATGCAATTACCTGCATCTGTTTCAGAAGGGGTGACTTATCATCACCTCCCAGCAACTTATGGAATAACATGTAGCGTCTTAACTAGTATATTTTATCAAGTAGGAAAATTAGAGTACAATTTGTCTAACATAGATAATATTCTTGGACAATTGCCCATGAATAAAGAATTAAATCCAGCTAAAGAAGCTAATACATTAGGAGAAATTTTTATAGAAACTAAAGGACTAACTCTAGAGTATATTTTTAAGAACAATTTAACTTGTAGTTTGAAACCAGAAGAGAAAACATTCTTGGATATGGCTGAGGAGAGAAGATTGAAAATACACAAGAATGCAGAAGGAAATAAAGAAGGGGAAAACATTTGGGCAATAGATGGGAACAAGGAAACGCAAGGTGATGTTTGACCAACAATAGCTATAGATTCACCACAGAAAGGCAAATTATGCATCATGAGAGAAAGATCCCAGTATGATTACATATACATAGGGACAAGTGAGTGTCATGATACATACTTCATTGCATCCGGATGGGGATTTAGAGGTGCAGAAGACCCAGTTTTTCCTGGATTGTATTATATTTGTGGGAACAAGGCTTATTACAGGCTGCCTAGCCATTGGTATGGCACATGTTATGTAGGCCTGGTCTTTCCAAAGATCTTTCACATGGATAGGGTAGAAAATAGTGGACCAAATAACCTACTAATGCGTAGCTGAAGAGAAACTTGGGGGCATATCAACAAGTGCTTTATCTCTGCTTTTTTGGCTTTAAAAGCCAGAAAAGCAGAGATAAAACTAGCGCCCTATCAACAACAGGGTGCTAACATGCAAATTCGCATGTTAGCACCCTTTTACTCTACGCTTCCCCTTGTATCTCTAATGAGATGCAAAGGGGGCGTTCGAGAGTAAAATAATAGGAGAAATGTCGCTAAGCGATATTTCTCCTCTTATCAAGAATGTCGCTAACCCTGTTAGAGACAAAAAAAGCAGCGCTAACCGCGGTTAACGCTGCTTTTTTACGTCTGCTAATTATCAGACTTAGCCATGATATCCTATGGAAGGAGGATATCATGGCTAAGTTTGCCTGTCCCTAACAACAAGGTAACGTGTGATTATCGCTGGGTTTCCAGCGAGGATCTCACGTTAGCCTGTTAGCGTGTAGATTTTTATCGCTATTGAGATAAGCATTGCTAATAGCACGCTATCTCAGCGATAAAAATTCACGCTAGCCGGCGATAATTATCCTCACGCTAAGAGCGCTGAGCGATAATTATCGCCGGTTGTTGTTGATATGCCCCTTGGTTAGAAATTGTAGGTGATATTTTTGGAGGGATGTATGATGTTACAACGCACACTTTTACAACGCATGCACTTACAACGCATTTTTTACAACGCATAATCCATTACAACGCATGACATTACAACGCATGACACTACAACGCATTTTTAAAAAATACCTTTACAACGCATTGCCATTACAACGCATACTACCTTTACAACGCATACCATTACAACGCATTATATTAAATTACATTTAAGGTAAGTATTAGATAGTATAGGGGTAAAAATTACTATTCTAACTCCAGGGGGTGCAACAGTAGGGTAAGTGTTGGATAGTATAGGGGTAAAAATTACTATTCTAACTCCAGGGGGTGCATCAGTAGGGTAAGTGTTGGATAGTATAGGGGTAAAAATTACTATTCTAACTCCAGGGGGTGGAAATATGGATTTTTCTGGTCAGTTATGTCCCCTATCTTGGACCCCAACGGTTTCATGTATCCCTCCAGTTCCAGTTATGAAGACGCAAACACATGTGCGTCCACCGCCAACATGTCCTCTTTCAGATCCGCCATGAATGGGCCGGATATTCCATTCCTAAGTATGAAAGGCCACCGGCTTTATATGGTTCACTTATGCCATTTTACAGTCCAGGCAAGTAGGCCCTGATTCTGCCATCAAGCTTTTCCTTTTTCCTGCCTCTGAAAGCTCCAGTCTGAGCTCGCATCTGTATCCATGAACTTTGTCCTCATTCTCTGCGCAGCTAACGGTGCCTGACATCAGCCTGTTGCCTGCCAAAAACTGTATTTCACCTTCGAAATTATCTGCTCCGCTCCCTACCCAATGCATTCCTGTCTAGTAGTTTAAGTAAACATTCTTCCAGCTACCGAGCAAAGGGCCCGGCTTCTCTGTCATTATGCAAGTAATTCATAGCCCTGTTACTATGGAAGATTCCTGCCCTCGCATCTAGTGTAGACACTTAGACGCTTGTACACGCACTAACAGTCAGTATAGTCAGTATAGAATAAGATTCTACTCCAAGAAGGCCTCTCTTTTGGATAACACAGTTCTTTAAACATAGGATGTTAGATATGATTTGGGATTAGGTTGACTTGACTCTCCAGACTTCTGTCGCCACATGTAGAGCTAAATGTCAAGTCCCCTTCACCCCCTAGTTGCACGTCAATCACACGTCATGCTGCTGCGCGCGCATTTCTGCCAAGTATTTCTGCTGACATTGCGAAATTCTTTCATGGAACCACCCTATTATGACATCATACCTGATGACGTTCTTTAGTTACGCCCAGTTACACCCACTTTCGCTACGCATGTATGTTTTATCTTTACTATCAATTGTTACGCCTCCTCCATTTGTTTCACTGTAATGCCTATTGTATAAAAATGATTACCTATCAATAAAGTACGGTCTTCACTTCCTGAACCTTCGTGGTGATGGAATCTGGAGCTCATCGATTTAAATTGATTATGGAATAAAGCCCGTTCCGAACCTCTAATACCACGGATTCTGCCTCTTATTTTACTGAGCTATTGTTATAGATTTTCCGCATCAAATTAAGTCCCGGTAATTAAATGATCAACACCCAGAATGGCGCCCGAATAGGGACACTTTCTCATCTCACGCGCCGGCGGTGCGTTGCAGGCCCGGTCTCCTGTCACAGCTGGACGGACAACAACGCGTACCCACAGGATTTCCTGTATCTCCCTCCTGCCGAGCGGGGGTAACTGAGGCTGCGATCAACACCCAGACGAGGCGGTGAGAAGTGCGAAGTATCCCGACCAGAGCCTAGCTGAGAGAGCAAGATCCGAGGTATACAGAGGCCCACCAGTTTCCGAAGTTTCCGAAGTTCCGAGTCGAGTTCAGTCCGGTTCAAGTTCAGTTCAGTTCCGAGGCCTTCCGTTCCGAGCTACCCGGTGAGTACCATTATCGGGGAGGCGTTCTGACGTGCACATAGGTTGTGCCGGTCAAGACGGGTTTGGGTACACAAATCCGGTCTGCACTGTTTCAGCAGTGTATCTGTACTGTTTAGCAGTATATCAAGTATGTCTAGTATATAATTCAGAATTACCTAGTTAGTATCGAGTATTATGCTTAGTGACTAGTTCCCTAAATGACCATCATTGTTTATTCATTAAATGTTAAATGTTAAAATGTTTTAAATACGTTCTGTATATTGTGGTGTGAATGACTGTTCATTATTGTGTTTTATGGTATTAAACGTGTTCAAAATTAGGTATCAAATCAGTTCTCAAATATGCAGTTTTTTTCGAAATTAAGACAGATCACAACTAGAAAAGGGGTACTCGAAGAAGCTGTTCCCATTCCTCCTAGGGACACTCCAGGGTACTTCATGTATCATAAACATGGCCTAGACGCCATATTATTTCTTGATCTATGGGTAGACTACACTAAGGAATTACCAGAAAGTCAGAGGTGGCCCGCAGCTGGGACCTGGGATGCAGATTGCATTGTGAAAGTAGAAGAAGAATTATGGAAAAGGAAAGCTAGACAATCACAGAAAGACGCCATTGAATTATGGCGTAAAGAATCATATAGACGTACAGAAAAAGCACGTAGACAGGAAGAGAAGAGTAAGGAGAATTCAAATAAAGTTCGAGAAAGTGTATTAATTGAAGAAGGTACTCGAGTAAAGTCAGAACAAACAGACAGACAAAGAAATGCCCTTGTGAATGGTATGTATCCTCTTCTGGCCGAAGGACTACCTAAGGCTACTCCGGAGATACCAAAAGACTTGCCACCCCCATTGTTTCCGATAAAAGCACATCCCAAAGGGCATCCCAGAACCGCAGAAGATGTTTTTCTTTCCTCTTATTTAGACGACGCAGCTCCCGAGTATGCTAATGCTGCGCCACATAGACCGTCTGCCGAGGGGGTTCAACGCCAAGACCCTCCTCCGCCTGTACCTCTGCAACAGCAAACCCCGACACAAGTTCCGGCAAGCACATCTGTTTCTGCATCCACACCTATGGTTGCTATATCTCGTTCAACGAATCCTTTCACATCCAGCACCCCAGGTGGTGCTACCGGAGGTACATCAAGCATTTTTTCTACGCCACCCAGAACAAATAAACTTTCCTTTCAAGAATTAGCCCACCAACGTACGCCCAAACTAGTAACTCCCAGCACGCTCAAGGAACTTCTAATAGACTGTAGATATGACCCTGTGCCCGGAAAAGGGGACGAAATGATGCTGGCATCATTACGTATCCGACGAGCTGCAATATATTTAGGGAAGCTACCAGGAATGACTGCACATTTAGAAAATATATATCATTTTGTTCAATCAGGGCGAGACCCTGAGAGTATTAACAGAGCCATGGAATACCAAAAGGTGGAAATACAGGGGGAACTGTTACGTTTCCTCATAAACTGTGCGATCAGAAATCAAGATCAACCAGGGGTAAATACGGAAGAAATGCAAATTCTTACCACATGGGGTAAGAATATATCAGAGGGGAGACACGATAAACGATCATGTATAGTAGCTATGAGCCGAAAGATCCGCAAAGAAATAGAACGAATACACGTGGAAAGATTAGCAATAGACGAACCAGAACAAACCGAGGACGAGGAAGAATTAGAACTGCCCACAGGACAGTTAGAAACTATGGCCTATGTAGGTAGAGGAAGATCTTGTAATAATACTACATGCTTTACTGATCCGACATGTCCGATACGTTCAGATAATAACAGAAAATTCCAAACTCCTATAATAAATATAAGGTCCCCCGAACATTCATTCCAAACCGCTGACAAATTACTCCGAGAACGAAGGGGTTATCATATACTCGATTCTATGGACGAACAAGAATTAGCCAGGTCAGCCGTTCACTGGGTTGATAGTCCTGGAAAATATGGTGATGATACACTAGTACATACGTTTTTGAACCTCGCCCCAGATGAACAGCGTTTAGCTGGTATCTACATGATTCAACAACTCCTTATATTATATAAAAGCCAACACTCCGATCCTGGTCCCTTACCTGATATATTGACTGAATTACTCACGAATAAATGGAGAGGGTCCGGTACTAAGTTAATTAGAGAAATACTAGAATCTAGAAGGCAGTACATTCTTTTTGTATGTCCTGAACATGTCTCACTGCCCATCAAGGAAAGAACGACGTATTACATGGATAGACAGAATCCCTTACGCGAAGTGCACCCGATAAAGGGTGATGACAATGAGTTTAAACGTGTGTTTGTATACACACCCATATCTAAAATAGAACTATTAGAAATGAAGAAAGTGGTACCCAGTCATGATAAAGACCCAGCAGGTTTCCATCGTGAAATTAAAGATATGTTACTCATGGGAGAATATACCTACCCCGACATTATGACAATATTGAAGGTATTAATGCCTGCGGGCATTTACGAAAAACTCAAGGAAAAGGATTGGGAGGTGGGAGACCAGAAGATAGATTGGACAGCATTAGAAAACGAAGAAAAAGCTCGAGGTCCAGGTTCAGGGCTCGGGGACAAGATCAAAGCACTACCAGGTCTACTAGTACAGGTACTGCCACGTTTATTAACTACGAAAAAGGAAGACTGGGGTGCAATCTCAGCCTGTAAACAAAAATCAGATGAAGACACTAGTGATTTCTATTCCCGATTTGAGAAATGTTTTGGTATAAATAGTGGAATAAAAGCAAGTAGCGAGTCGTATCCACATCTGTTTGTGACAAAGTTAGTTGAAAATGCCTTGCCCCAAGTTAAGAATAGAGTATTGAAGTTCGAGAGTACCTGGCAAGGTAACACTCCGTCACAAATGTTACAAATGCTACAGTACCATCACAATAGAATTAGAGAAGAACAAGAACATGAACATAGACGCATGAAAGACACGAAAATGAAAATGCTAGTTTCCCAGACAGTGCCAGCTGACGGTCATAAGAAGGGTATAACACAGTCCAGTGTTTCAACAGGTCCTGTAAAAGGGACGTGCAACTATTGTAAACAGCCAGGTCATTATGTACACGATTGTCCAGTTTTAAAACATAACATTGCCATAGGTAACGCAAAAGAAAGACCACGACCACTTAGACAGGATCAGAACCAACCAGGATCTCCGCAGCATGCACAGGCCATGCCAGCTCCGCAACAGTCTATGCCAGTTCCACCACCGCAGCCTATTGCTGCCACACAAACAACGACCCGACAGATGTATCAGACCGCACAGTATGACTATCCTGATTATCAACGATACTCATGAAACAGCCTAGAGAGGGAAGTTGGCTTACCCCTTATTGAGGTCCCTGTAGATCAAGAAGGACCTTATGTACACAGTGAACTGTTAGGTCAAGATAGAAAATTCTTACTTGATACAGGGGCAAGCCGAACAACAATAAAACGTAGTGAAGTTCCAGGGGCACCCCTCTCAGGCACACAGAATATTTCCCTTGGTTTTTCAGGAAAACCTATCATTAACGAAGTAACACAGCCTCTTCCACTTACGATCGGTCCCTTGACACGAACTACAGATTTATTGCTTACTAAATCATGTCCAGAAAACTTGTTAGGTATAAAAACTTTGAAAGCTCTAGGAGCTATTATATGTTGTTCTCCGGAAGGAGTAAGATTATTTTTACGTGATTTCAAAGGGCACTACGTGTCCCGAGACATGGATCACCGACTACAGACTTTACCGACACATTTATGGGCACAAGGCCCTACAGATGTTGGTTGCATGAACATTACACCATATCGAGTCACACTAAAGGCAGGAGTGGTACTTCCACGAATGCGACAATACAAGTTACCCCCAGATGCTGTAGTGGCTTTACTACAAATCATTGACGAGCTTATTACCCAAGGAGTGGTTGTGGAAACTGACTCCAATGTATGTAATTCACCGATAATTCCGATTCTTAAACGAACCGATCCAACAGCCCCGCCAGTATATCGATTGGTTATTGATCTGCGCGAATTAAATAAATGCATAGTACCACAATACCCCGTAGTCCCAGACATTTCTTCATTACTGACAGCCATTGATTCCGAAGCAACATTCTTTACTGTAATTGATCTCAAAAATGCCTTCTTCAGCGTCCCAATAGATCCGGAAAGCCAATACTTGTTCGGATTTAGTTTAAATGGACGAAGCTTTAAATTCACACGCGCACCTCAAGGATTCACAGAAAGCCCCAGCATCTATAGCCAAGCACTGAAACGAGAACTTGACAGTATACACATGCCAGTCAACACTGCCCTGCTTCAATATGTCGACGATCTGCTGATCACCGCTAGAAGCGAACCTGAATGTGAGAAAGCCTCACTGACGGTATTACAATTTTTGGCCGAAAAGGGGCACAAGGTGTCCCCTTCTAAGCTGCAATTCTGTGTCCAGCGAGTTGTTTACCTTGGTCACTCGCTGTCCAAGGAGGGAAGGCAGCTTACACCAGATCGCATCCAGCTAATTGCTAATATGCCGATACCCAAGACACAAAAGGAGGTGCGGGCTTTCATAGGCCTCACTTCATATTGTAGGCAGTGGATCCCTCAGTATGCATTTCTAGCAAAACCACTCATTCAATTGACAACACAGGAGGCAGCCACATCGACTGTTCTCCCTTGGACTCAGGAACATACACAAGCTTTTGAAAGCCTAAAGAAAGCCTTATGCCAAGCACCTGTTTTAGCAACACCATGTTACAATAAACAGTTTACACTCTTCGTTAGAGAACGCGAAGGTACTGCCTTGTCAGTACTCACACAGGAACAAGCAGGTTCACACAAACCATGTGCTTATTTTTCTAGTACATTAGATCCCGTAGCTCAGGCTTTGCCTGCGTGCCTGAAATCAGTGGCAGCAACAGCTTTAGCAATCAGACAAAGCGATGCCATAGTATTAGGACATCCATTGACAGTACAAGTACCACATGCAGTAGAGGTTCTCTTGAACCGCACACAAACACAACACTTGACTATAGCACGACTTACTGGTTACGAATTAACATTGTTTCAGCCACATATAGAAATCAGACGTTGTAGTACATTGAATCCTGCCACACTGTTACCTGTAAATGGAACAGACCCACTTGCACATGATTGTATTGAAGTTATCACTATCACGACGAAACCCAGACAAGATTTGACAGACGTCCCATTGTCAGACCCAGACCTGACGTTGTATGTAGATGGTTCATGTATGAGAACAAGTACAGGAGAGCTAGTGGCCGCTTACGCAGTCACAACAGACACTGAAATCATTGAAACAAATTGCATAAATACCTTGTCCGCTCAAGCAGCAGAGCTCATCGCTCTGACACAAGCCTGTATTCAAGCCACAAATAAAAAAGTCAACATATACACTGATTCACGTTATGCATTCGGAGTTGTACATGACTTCGGCGTGCTGTGGCGAGAGAGAGGTTATTTAACTTCTCACGGTGCCCACATTCAGCACGGACCCCTTATTCATGCCTTATTAGATGCAATACATCTACCAACTGCAATATCAATTATGAAATGTAAAGCTCATACGAAAGTTACTGATATCATTTCTCAAGGCAATGATCTAGCTGACAGAACAGCTAAACAGACTGCTCAAACTCAAACATCCGACATGACAAAGACAATAGTCCCGATACCAACACATTGCATGATGGTTAAGGATCCCGCTCTTGACGTAATTGACATACAGACACATGCTACACCAGACGAAATAAAGAAATGGACTGAATTAGGAGGGATCCAAACGGATCAAGGATGGATGACGAAGGAAAAATCTGTGTGGTTCCTTCCTGATTCAATGGTCCAAGTCGTTATTAACACTGTACATAGTCCAGCACATCTAGGAGAAAAAGCTATGCTAGACAGCATCCAACACATTTGGTTCAACAAACATTTACGAGCAGCAGCTAAACAAAAAGTCCGTACCTGTATGATCTGTTGTCAGTTTAACCCAGGTAAAAGCATTCCCGTAGAACAGGGTGGATTTCAGCCTCCTGATCACCCTTTTGAAGTCCTCCAGATGGATTATATCCAGATGGAACGATGTCGAGGATTCAAATATGTTCTCGTAGTTGTCTGTGCTCTTTCCCGTTGGACAGAGGCATACCCGGTTTCAGATTACACTGCCCCGACTACTGCCAAACAGTTAGTTCGTGAATTCTTCCCACGGTACGGTTTACCACGTGTTGTCTACTCAGATAACGGCCAGCCGTTCTCATCCGAATTAATGAAACACGTTTCACTTTTGTTAGGTTATCAGTGGAAGTTTCACTGTGTCCGACACCCCGCGGCAGCAGGTCTCGTGGAACGACATAATCAGACCCTGAAAATTAGATTGTCCAAAATTTGTAGAGAGAAAGGTGTCGACTGGGTAGTAGCCTTACCCGTTGCACTCTTTTACATGAGAATGGTAGCACACTCTCGAACAGGGCTATCCCCTTATGAGGTGATCTTCGGTAGACCACCAAATATGTGGGGGACGCCTATACCACGCAAAATAACTGATATTGACTGTAATATGCTGACAGATTACTTGGCTTCCTTGATGTCTGCACTACAATCTTGTCGTTCACAGGTAGCTGCAGCCTTTCCCGACAACACCGAGGTGAAACCCCATGACGTACTTCCAGGGGATTTGGTTTTAGTGAGGAACTTTGATCGGAAGTCTCAGCTGGATCCTAGGTGGAAGTCGCCTCAGCTCGTACTGCTAACGACGAGGACAGCCGTGAAGATCGAAGGTCGAAAAGGCTGGATACATTCAAGTCATATCAAGAAATTTCATGGACTACCGTCAGACGTAAACGACACACCTTGCGTGTCTTCCCCGAGTGACTCTAAACTTCCTTTGGTTGAACTGAATAGCCATGAACTATACAAACTAAAACTCAGGTCTAACCAGTCAGGCAATTTGATTGTTTAAGTCCTCTCCAAGGTGAAGCGGTCGAATTTGTCTCTGACATGTATCCCTTAGACCTGTATAGAGAAAGAAACAAAAGGATAAAGCTGAAACGACATGCGTACTGTAAATCACTGCGTAGTCATTGCACAGTGACGTTATTAATTTTGTTTTTCTTAAGTCTTTTAATAATTACTGCAAGTATATTGTTGCACACATATTATCCTATTTCTAGACATGTTTATAATGTTACTGCTGAACATTCTTTTAGTGAATTACCTCCGCATGAATTGTCTTATAGATTTGCGCTGCGCAATAACACTTTTATTAGTATGTTACATCATTCCCATCAGGTTAGCAATGCTACAAATTGTTGGATATGTGGTCGACTCCCTCCCTATCAGAACTATAAAGGAATTCTACCTCTTTTTCCATACCCGTTCACACACAACGGCTCCTGTGGAGCATGGTTTAGTTTAATTAATTACCTAGATTCGAATTCTGCAGTTTACCAGAAAAACTGGGTATGGGGAAATCTGAACTTAGTTTTACTCAAAGTCTGCCACCCCAACAAGGAGGGACTTCCCAAAAGAACAGGAACTGATCTAGAAAATGAAGTGTATGGATTAGGTAATTTTACGCTTAATCTCATGATCCTGAATGTCGAATCCGAAGCTACTCCAATTTTGCCCGCCATGTCAGTATTTCCAGTAAAAGGTGAATTATGTGTAAGAAAGAATGGTTCCATACATATGGGCCATAGTAGATGCACCACTGTAATAGAATTTAGTGATCAAGGCAAGTCTACATTTAGAGCTTCCCGCCATTCCTACTTCATATGTGGTCAGACAGCATACATACGTTTGCCACTAGATTGGGATGGTACCTGCTACATCGGATTCCTTTTGCCACCTGTTTTCCTAGCTCCTCCTGATTATCACAGAAATACTCATTTAGTACACAATAGAGAAAGGAGAGATCTCCCAATAGTCGATTATACTGAGACCGCATGGGAAAAATACACAGATTTCAATAAAGGTCTCTTTCCCTATATAGGTACAGTTACCAATAGTAAGCTGATACGTAGATTAACCAGAACCCTTGAAGCAGTAGTGAACGAAACTATTTCCGCCTTAGGCAATTTAACGGAAGAGCAGTCTGCTATGCGGATTGTTGTGCTTCAAAATCGTCTTGTCCTTGACGTCATCCTGGCCGATAGGGGCGGAGCTTGTAGGGTCATCGGATCAAGTTGTTGCATTTTCATACCAGAAAATTCGCCATCTGTATATAAAGCCATAACTCGCCTTCATAAGATTGTAAGCCAGATACACCAGAATCCAGGCACCTGGACTTGGTCCGGTTGGTTTTGGAGTGTATTATCTACCTTTGGATGGAAGGTCCTATCCTTCCTAGGTATTGGCTTTCTCATACTATTCAGTTGCTGTCTATGTCTACAATGTGGACCAGCGATCTGTGGTCTGTGTGCCACATCGTGTATTCCACCACCAAGATTTCATTCATCACGGAAGAAGAAAGAAGAACAAATGATGCTATATGAACAGATCGATGGATTAATGAAGATTGATATCTCTTGACGGGCAAGTAGGGGACAAGGAGGGAATGTGGAAATATGGATTTTTCTGGTCAGTTATGTCCCCTATCTTGGACCCCAACGGTTTCATGTATCCCTCCAGTTCCAGTTATGAAGACGCAAACACATGTGCGTCCACCGCCAACATGTCCTCTTTCAGATCCGCCATGAATGGGCCGGATATTCCATTCCTAAGTATGAAAGGCCACCGGCTTTATATGGTTCACTTATGCCATTTTACAGTCCAGGCAAGTAGGCCCTGATTCTGCCATCAAGCTTTTCCTTTTTCCTGCCTCTGAAAGCTCCAGTCTGAGCTCGCATCTGTATCCATGAACTTTGTCCTCATTCTCTGCGCAGCTAACGGTGCCTGACATCAGCCTGTTGCCTGCCAAAAACTGTATTTCACCTTCGAAATTATCTGCTCCGCTCCCTACCCAATGCATTCCTGTCTAGTAGTTTAAGTAAACATTCTTCCAGCTACCGAGCAAAGGGCCCGGCTTCTCTGTCATTATGCAAGTAATTCATAGCCCTGTTACTATGGAAGATTCCTGCCCTCGCATCTAGTGTAGACACTTAGACGCTTGTACACGCACTAACAGTCAGTATAGTCAGTATAGAATAAGATTCTACTCCAAGAAGGCCTCTCTTTTGGATAACACAGTTCTTTAAACATAGGATGTTAGATATGATTTGGGATTAGGTTGACTTGACTCTCCAGACTTCTGTCGCCACATGTAGAGCTAAATGTCAAGTCCCCTTCACCCCCTAGTTGCACGTCAATCACACGTCATGCTGCTGCGCGCGCATTTCTGCCAAGTATTTCTGCTGACATTGCGAAATTCTTTCATGGAACCACCCTATTATGACATCATACCTGATGACGTTCTTTAGTTACGCCCAGTTACACCCACTTTCGCTACGCATGTATGTTTTATCTTTACTATCAATTGTTACGCCTCCTCCATTTGTTTCACTGTAATGCCTATTGTATAAAAATGATTACCTATCAATAAAGTACGGTCTTCACTTCCTGAACCTTCGTGGTGATGGAATCTGGAGCTCATCGATTTAAATTGATTATGGAATAAAGCCCGTTCCGAACCTCTAATACCACGGATTCTGCCTCTTATTTTACTGAGCTATTGTTATAGATTTTCCGCATCAAATTAGGTCCCGGTAATTAAATTATTTACCACAGTAGGGTAAGTGTTGGATAGTGTAGGGGTAAAAATTACTATTCTAACTCCAGGGGGTGCAACAGTAGGGTAAGTGTTGGATAGTATAGGGGTAAAAATTACTATTCTAACTCCAGGGGGTGCATCAGTAGGGTAAGTGTTGGATAGTATAGGGGTAAAAATTACTATTCTAACTCCAGGGGGTGCATCAGTAGGGTAAGTGTTGGATAGTATAGGGGTAAAAATTACTATTCTAACTCCAGGGGGTGCATCAGTAGGGTAAGTGTTGGATAGTATAGGGGTAAAAATTACTATTCTAACTCCAGGGGGTGCATCAGTAGGGTAAGTGTTGGATAGTATAGGGGTAAAAATTACTATTCTAACTCCAGGGGGTGCATCAGTAGGGTAAGTGTTGGATAGTATAGGGGTAAAAATTACTATTCTAACTCCAGGGGGTGCATCAGTAGGGTAAGTGTTGGATAGTATAGGGGTAAAAATTACTATTCTAACTCCAGGGGGTGCATCAGTAGGGTAAGTGTTGGATAGTATAGGGGTAAAAATTACTATTCTAACTCCAGGGGGTGCATCATTAGGGTAAGTGTTGGATAGTATAGGGGTAAAAATTACTATTCTAACTCCAGGGGGTGCAACAGTAGGGAAAGTGTTGGATAGTATAGGGGTAAAAATTACTATTCTAACTCCAGGGGGTGCAACAGTAGGGTAAGTGTTGGATAGTATAGGGGTAAAAATTACTATTCTAACTCCAGGGGGTGCAACAGTAGGGTAAGTGTTGGATAGTGTAGTGTAATATTATGCGTTGTAATGGTATGCGTTGTAATGGTAGTATGCGTTGTAATGGAATGCGTTGTAAAGGTAGTTTTTAAAAATGCGTTGTAATGGTATGCGTTGTAATGTCATGCGTTGTAATGGATTATGCGTTGTAAAAAATGCGTTGTAAAGGTAGTGCGTTGTAAAAGTTGCGTTGTAAAGGTTGTTCCCCTTTTTGGAGCCTTGATACCAGCAGTAGGAATATCTTTGAATGTAAATAATATTCAGAAGCTGTCCACCATAGTGGATCGTTTGTCAACAAGCACAGCTGGAGGATTTCTATTGGTAAACACTGAATTAGTTGCCATGCTTGCTATGATTATGCAAAATCGACTTGCCCTTGATATTTTATTGGCAAAAGAGGGTGGAGTCTGTGGAATGCTGAAAGTTCAACATTGTTGCACTTACATTCCTGACGAAAGCAGAGATTTAAAAGTCTATATTAAAAATATTACAGAATTGCATGATGAAATAAAACCACTGGAGGTTGAAAGTATCTGGACTAGAATTAGTAATAAGATGGCTGCTATAAAAGCTTTCTTAAGTAAATTAGGTAGTACTATAATAGGGAAACTATTATTTCCATTAACCTGTGTGATTTTTGTATTATTACTACTTAGATTAGGATGTATGTGTTGTAGATATAGAAGAAATAAAAAGAAGGTTAAAAGAGAATTCTACAAAAAGAGGGAAAAGAAGCCAGAAAAAGATCTCAATAAAATAGAAATGGAAGAGTGGAAGGAGAGTATGTATGATAAAACCCAGAGAGAAGATGAAAGGGAAATAGAATTTTAATTAAGCAAAAGGACATTTCAAATTTCTGAAAAAGGGGAAACAAAATTGAAATTTGTGGGTTGTTTGGTGGTGATAAAATCACCAAAGGGGGGATTGATGGAGCGGGTAAAATAAAATATTTTGGTATACCCAATCCATTTACATAAGTTTTATTTAAACAACTAAAGAACTAATTCTAATGAATAATAATGTGTGGTAATTGAAATAATCAACCTTATTAACCAAGAGAATATATGTGGGAACGCATTTGCATGGCTAAAATAATAAGTGAACTAAGTTTGTACGCATATTAAATTTAGATGTTTAGCTTAAGCAATGTTAATGTGTTTTGTGCTTAAATAATCCAGCATTAACGGCTTTAAATGTCGCATATGGCTAGATAAATGCATACACATAAGGGTATTAGGAGGGAATAACATTGTTTTATTCATTTCTATGTATTAATTACGTTTTGTGTTTCTTTTACCTTAAGTTGACTATTTCGGCCTGCTAAAAGATGGCCACCGACTGAATCCTCACTAAAGTACATGACTTCATGCAATTGACAATGGAGGAAGGCGTCTGCACTGACTACGTAGCGTCCTCTCCTTGAACCCCTGAACCAGGTCCATGAAGACTACTCTGGGCGAGATGCCAATGTCCCTGAACACGGAAGAAACGTTGCAAACTGGGAACCAAAAGCCACCTATTCACAATAGACTGATACTTTCCTGACCTGGGAACTATTTTCCCATACGCCTAGTTTATACATCATCCGTATGAGAACTTTAAAATTGTTTCTTTAAAATTTGGGACGGGGCTGAATTCAGCCAATGAATAGCCTGGAAATTATGAAATGTATCTGTTATATGTCAATTTCAGTATAAATATTAGTAGTCCAGAGAGGAAAAATTAGGTTACCACCCAATGAGTTCGAGACGCACCCTGATCGATGCTACTCTTCACGCTGACAGCAGAGGACGGGACGGTAGATTCTGTGATGAATTTCTGAGGACCAGTTCTGACTTAGAGAACGACAATTAGCCAGAATAGGTAATTATGACAAAAGATACTATTGCATTTGTTAGGATTTTAACCTGAACCTTAATTAGATAAAGAAAATTATTGTTTGAAGAACTGTGTCGGGTGGTTATTTCTTGAAATGTTTATTTGATTAATATAAGAATTGAAAGTGTTTGTCATCAAATCTCTAGAACAACTAAATGATCCGATTGACCTCCGGATGGAGGAATTGTTAGGGTAAAATTAAATAGATGTGGTTCCCTCCATCCAAGGAAAATAGAACTGTAGTTCGGAATAATTTGAAGATCTCTCTGTAGGCACGGATAGGATTGATGAGAATGAATGTTGGTGTTATGGGCCCCACCAGCGTGTGATGTGTGTATGCGTGTGTGACTGAAGAATCATTCCGTCCGTGGAAGCAGGAGGGGATTTTGTGTTCTGAACTGCACCAATAACACCTCCCTGTAGAACGACTCCTGATTGCCTACAGAACTAGGACCATCACCCACTACGGCAGAACATGTTCGCAACCTTGGCATCAGCCTGGACAGCAAGTTCACCATGAAAAACCAGATCACCGCAATCTCTTCAGCCTGCTTCCTCACCCTTCTCTTGTTCTGTAAGATCTTCAAATGTCTCCCCATGAACACCAGACACACCGTCTCTCAAGCACTAGTCACCAGCCAGCTGGCCTAAGCCAAAGCACTCTACATAGGAATCACCACACACCTCCAGATTACAGACCATACAGAATTCAGTGACTTGACTCATCCTCAACCTCCCCAATCAGACCCACACCAGCCCCACACCTCAAGACACTCCACTGGCTCCCCATTCAGAAAAGGTGTCAATTTAAGATGCCGATCCACACCTACAAGGACCTTCACAATCAAGGACCAGCATTCATCAACCACCATATGAACTTCCACCACCCCTCCAGACTCCTTTACTCCACTTCATTCTCCCTCGCAAACACGCCTCGCATCCTCCGAAGCAACAGTGGAGGATGCTCCTTCTCCTACCTCATGGCAAAATCCTGGAACAACTCCCCCTTTCACCTACGGACCTCATCCTCTCTTCTGGAATTTAGGAAAGGGACCAAGACCTGGCTGTTCAATTGAACCCCTTAGCAACTATGTTCTCAGTGCCTCGACACTCACACGGGTGATTAGCTGCACTCTATAATTTCTATTTGGTTGATTATTAATAAATCCCAAACAATTAGTCAGAATGGGTTGTGCAAGTATTAATACTGGCTCCTATGCTGATGAAGGATGCTTGCTTTGGAATATATCAATATGCTCAGGGGCATATTCTCAAGGAGTTATCGCTGAGTTATCGGCATGTTATCGCAGCCAAAGTCACAATAAATTTATCACCCCATTCACAAGCTTGTGCAAACAGTCAATATCACCAGTTTTCCTGTGATAGCATCCTCAAAAAACATCGCCATAGATGACCCCGGCAACTATCGCTAATGAGATGCAGAGTAGGCATTCCCGAGCAAAAAGCCGCAACATTACCACACTTCAACATTCTCAACAACCAGCCAGATCAGCAATTAGAACAAAAAACATGCGATAAGGCGCGTTAGCAGCAGGAAACTAACACCTGCTCTGACCTGGTACAAAGTCAGACGACAACCGGCACCAGAAAAGGGAGCTCAGACCACAGCCACACCTGAAGACCAACAGATGCCATGGAGCCACTGATCATGCAGCTCGGAGCCCCAACAGTTCCACAACATTCACCGACACCACCACCACCACCAAGATCGCAACCCCCCCAGGACCTCCCCCGGACCACCACAGAGGTAGCGCAGATAAAGACAGCGGACCCTCAGAAAACGCACCAGCCACACAGACCCAACACCAGAGAATGTCAGTGCCCACCACAGGCTCAAAAGGACAACCATCCCATGCATCCTGACCACCATTGCGCACAGGCAGATGGCACCAAGACAACGGACAACGAACATCCCACCTCAGACAAAGCTGCTGGCTGTGCTTCACCTGTTGGCCTCTGGTACCTTCCAAACTACAACTGCCAGAGTCGGAGGAGTCTCACAGCCAGCCCAATCCAAGTTCCCCACAACTGTCTTGGTGCCATCATCAGCTTGGCACCACACTACCTATACTTCCCCCACACTGCGCAGGAACAGCTGGAGACCAAGCAAGGCGTCTATGCCACAGCTGGCTTCCCGCACGTGTTAGGGGGCAATTGACTGCACACATGTCCTACTTGTGCACCCTGGCAACACTGCTCACAAGAACCGCAACCGAAAGCACACGTATTCCATCATTGTGCAGGCAACAGTGGACCACCGGGGAATCTCCACCAACCTCGACGCCAACCACCCAGGCAGTGTGCATGATTCCTACATCTTCCGACAGTCCATCATCAACCAGCGCTTCCAGGCTGGCACCTAAGGAAATGCACTGCTCGTTGGCAAGTACCAAATGAACACACCACACACCTCAACTGCACAATCATGCAACTCACAACACTGGGAATGCACACGTCACAAACTCACAAACAACATGCCAAACAACATGCCCACCCACCAAACACGACAGCACAACTTACTGTGGCAACCTGGGCCAGCCGGGCACATAAGCCATCAACAGCATGGCACCTCAGCCACACAATAGCATATTGTGGGAAGAGGTAGGGACCAGGCATGTGCTCCAGAGGCAAGTGACCGATGAATGAGAATGTACACAATGCCAAGTGTGGCGTGGTTGTGATGGTCAGACTACAGTATGCAGACCACACACATATCCATGTCGACATACACCGCTGGTGTCTGGAGTGTAGTGGACAGTGGACGCAACCATGTCACCCCAGCCAATGGGGAAGATTCCGGAAATTGAGCTTGTTACGTCCCCCCCCGTAAGCGTGAGCGGAGTGGGCTGGCCCGGTGTACGATAGGCATGCGTAGGGGTGTGAATTAAAAGCACGTAGCTCTCGGCGTGGTTCTGCAGACTGTATGACTATGTACATTGTGACTTTTTGGGAGGTGCTGCAATTTTTATGTGGGACAGTGGACATGTGGACTACATGACGGATGTGAGTTTGTGCACGTACATTTCCATCTCACAGTTTCCTGCTATGTTAGATGTGATTGTCCTGTTTGTGCACATGGGCGGACCCAGTTGTGTCCTCTGTTCTGCAGTGTCGGTGTTGCACTTAGTACCACATTGTCGTTGGATGTGCTGTGATGGCTATGTGTGTGTACTGCTGTGTGCCACGGGGAGGAGGGACATGATCCAAGGTCATTGTGGGTGTGCGGTGTGCTACATGTCGCTGTGCATGTGCGCCATTATGCCCGTCAACCCCCGTCTCCCACTCTCTGGTTGTTACTCACCCTGTTGATTTTGTGTCAGGTCCTATCGAGCTGTGTCCGTACTCCCAACTCCTTGCACCGTCTCCACCCTGATAACTGTGGCCTACCATTTGCTCCTGCTCCTCCTGTGTCGCAAAACTCCCATCTCCAGTCGCCGTTGCTGCCTTCCTGTTGGCAGCGGGTTTGTGCTTGGTTTGGCTTTTCACATCATGCCCTTGTCCTCCTCCGTAGACCTCCTGGACACTCCGACTGCATTCACGTTTGTCATATTGACGTTCAGTTGATGGTAGTGTTCTGTCACCTCTGTGGCACTGATTTTCCTGCGGACTGCACCCCGTCTTCCTCTCCCTCTTCTCCTTGGCCTTCCCCGACACCGTTGTTCCTTGCTGGTGGTCTGTGGGGCTTGTGGGGTTCTTGTTGGCCTCTGCACTCGGTCCGGGTGCATTCATGGTGCTACTCAGTTTCTTTTTTCCTCCCTTTCTTTTCTCTGCTTTTATAGTGCATTTGTACGCACGACGTATGCCTGTCGCTGGTTTTCACTGATTTTTGTATCGCGATTGGCCTCATCGCAGCTTTTTTTGCGTTCTTGTTTTGCATTTTTACGGCATCGCGTTGACTTTATCGCGGACATTTGACATGTTATTGTGAGCCTATCGCATGGTACCGCCGGCTTGTGAATACCACGTTACCACGGTGTTAATTTCCCGCGATAGACTGCGATGTGAAGAGTTGCGTTAAGCTACTTTTGCGATGAATATCGCACGTTCTTGAGAATATCCCCCTCAAATCTTCATGTATATTACCTCCCTACGAGATAGCTACATTTGAATATAAACCTACTAAAAGTACAAATTCGATGTCAACCAACTTTTTTTATATCGACACCAAAAACAGAATGCACTTTTCTTCCTATGCTTCGCAAATCTAATGTCAACAAGAACTCAATAGCACAGATGAAAATAGGTGGTAATCCATCTAAACTATGCTTTTCAGCACTGATTCAACCTTTCCCTTTTAATTACATCACTAATAGAAGACAACTAAAGTCATCTAGGGCCATTGTACTCTCTCCAAAAGGCCTATAACATTCATTTGTTTTTCTGATACCAAGTGATTTTAGTCTATTGGTCGAAGCTTTAGTTATTTATGACACAGAAAACGGCAGACCATTCTTAGCTTGAGTTCCTAAATCTATAATTGTATTTACTTGTGTTCGTCTTGCACTCAGTGACCAGGCTAGTGTGAAAAGTGAGAATATTCAATCACATTATCCCAGTCCTGAGATAATTGTTTTGGCTCACTTTAGAAGCTTTAATCAATTTTGAAGTAGCCTGTACAGGTATAAAATAACTCACTTTCTACACCATTCACCATCAAAATACCTGGGGGTAAAACAATTTTAGGAATAAAGAGTTACTAAAACTGGAATAAAAAAAATAAAAAAAACTGAGTTGCTCTTGGTTCAATTTTTCTCAGCACCTTTATTTTGAATCTCCCTTCAAGTAGAGATGGGTGTTAATAAGACTCTTAGGGGCATATTCTCAAGGATCTATCGCTGAGTTATTGCCACTTTAGCGCAGTCAAAGTCGCTGTTAGAAATGGGATCTCTGGTTGGCTAAGGCTTGCGCCAAAGCCAGGCAGAGACCACCCTCCTAAGTCAGGGCTGGGGAGTTACACGCCAAAGATAACCCCTGCTCACCCCCTTGGTAGCTTGGCACGAGCAGTCAGGCGTATCCCGGAGGCAATGTGTAAAGCATTTGCGCACGCACCCAGCAACAACATCCTAGGCACACCACAAAAGAAACTCCACACAAGGTTATATATAAAAATAGTCTTTGTATTATCATAACACCTTATAATAGTGCGCACATATTATACACTGTGCCACCTGGCACTGGGCAATATTTACAAGGGATTATTTACACCTGACAGGGCCCACTGGACCACTGTCAGTACCATCACAAAGTGAACTTTGTAAATGTAGAATTTAGCATAAACATAGAACCCAACCAGTACTACTGGTAATCACTGCACTTAGCATCAGCCTGCAACATAAACCACATTATGCACAGTATCCCATTAGGCGCCTGTTGGACTTGGCCCTTCTGGCAAGTTCACCCCTAGAACTTTTTGCATTTATCCTAGCCTTTTCCCTATGGTGTATTAGTGGATTTAGGCCTCTAGGCGCTTTAACACTGTGTCCCAGTGTAAAGTGCGTGCGCTCTGGGTTACATTGAGTGAGACTGACCTGCCCTCCCATAGGAATGCATAGGTGATCTGAGTGACCATGTTAGTTCCTGATGCGTGAGGAGTGCAGGGCTGAGTTTGGTATGTGCGAACTCGTGAGAGTGAATGCTGCGCGATGATGTGTGCGGCGTTACTGTGGCTAGTGTACAAGTGCCACTTCTAGACGCTGGCACAAATGTGCAGTGACTGCCTGGCTTGTGATTGGCTGGTGTGTCTGTCTCCAGGAGTCAGGATGGGTCTGCCCCGGTGGTGGGTGGGGAGATCTGCATGTTGATGGCAGGGTGGAGTACACCTGGGACCTGAATAGGGCTGGGCTTTCCACACACAATGCTGGCTCCACCCCATGTGTTGCGTCTAATGTCCCTGGCCTGTGCTGTGAATAGGGAGAAGGGCTGAGCAAAACAAAGTGCTCAGGAACCAGTTGCATCTGGTTCGCCCCTTCCCTGCACCTTTGAAGACAAAGGATTTTGTGTATAAAAGAGAGGCTGTGACCCCATGAAAATGTTCTTGTTCTTGGACTAGAAACGACCAGGGGTGTGCTGCTGCTGGGGCCCAGGGGAAGGCTTGCCTCCCTGGGCCCTGCCCAGCCTATGGATGCCTGGAGGACTTCTTTTGGGGGACCCTTCTGCCCTTAAATCCCTACAGGACCTGTTGCTGTACTAGCGCCTTGAGAGCGCTTTACTTATTCTGGGAGCCCTTGGTTTTCTCTTTGGAGAAGGAGCACCTCTCTTTGCCGCCTGCAGCGCTGGGCTGTGGTCTCCTTAGAGGGAATCCCCAGCGTAGGGATCCCCCCTCATTGTGTTCCTTGCGTGTACCCACCCCGCTTACGGTTTGCTTTTTGTGCGCAGGTGCCCACCCTGCGTCTTCGTGGTGTTGGCGGGATTAATGCGGGAGCCCACCCCGCTTATGTCCGCTTATTATGATGCTTGGGGCGCGGGTGCCCACCCCGTGAATTTGCCCTCATTGTGGTGCGCGGGTGCCCACCCCGTGACTTTGCTGCCGCCGAGATTGCCGTTCTAGGTCCCGCCGTGGCCGCCCCGGAAGTCAGGCAAGTCCGCCTGTGACGGGGGCGGGGCCGCAGCAGGACCGGAAGTAGGAGGCGGCCGCCTGGAGCTTGCGTGGCTCCACTTTGTAAGTCCCGACCCCGAGGAGAGGGGACCGGGTGAACCCTGGTGCCGACTCGTGCGGGGCTCCCATGACTGGGGAGAGCCCCGCCGGCGCCCACGAGTAGGAAGGAGAGGCTGAGGGGGCTCAAGCAACATTGCCGGTGCCTGCCCCCACCGCAAGCGATGAAGAGTCCTGCCCGAAGCCGGTGAGTGAAGCAGGGCTTGGGGGGGCTCCGTTGGTGTTGGGTGTGCCGGTCGAGGCACGGAGTCACTGACCATGTGCTGAGCAACCCCCGCCTGATAGGGGGCTGCTCCAACGTTGCTGGGCCATCTCTACTTCCTAGGAGTCCCGGAGTGGGACTCTCATAACACACGTAGTGCCAGTGCTATTTTCTTGTTTATTTTAGAGTGCCGGTGCGCTCCACAGAGAGGGGCATAGGTTACAGAGCCTTGGTGGCTCCAATGGGGGCATGTTTTATTTTAAGAGCCCCAGCTGGTTCCAACGGGGGCATAATGCATTTCTGAGCCTGCGTGGCTCCAACGAAGGGCACATGTATGTTTTCAGAGCCCAGGGGGCTCCAGCGTGTTGGCATGATTAGTTCGGGAGCCTGTGCGCTCCATGGGGCATAATGGTTCTACGAGCCTACGTGGCTCCAACGTTTTGGGGGCATATTGCCTTCTAAAAGCGCCAGTGCCCTCCACAGTACTGGGGGACATGTTGTTTTAGAGCCTAGGTGGCTCCAACGTTTTGACAGTATTTCAAGGGCCATTGAGAGCCCAAGCCTCATGTGACTTCCCAGCTGCGCAGCACTTAGTGCCAGCTGCAGCGTTTAGGCCCTGTTCTTGTCCCCAGCTGCCCAGCAAGTAGTGGGCAGCTGCTACGTTTAGGTTCTGGCGCAACCTGGACCCTAATGTGATTTAGCGATTTATATACTAATGCGTTGGGTGTTAGGAAATGTACTGTGTGTAGTATATTTTGCGCACCCTGTGTTTTATACCTCTAAATGTGGTCTTTTCTGATTATGAGGTTGTTTTTGCTAGTGAGATTATATCTCCCTGTGTGATGTACGCCCCTAGTGTAATTATACTTAGGAGGTAGGTCTAATGCGTTAGACTTATGAGAAATTGCATAATGTGTTTATGCCCCTGTGATGGATGCAGGATAGGTTTTATACCTGATTCTAGTGTGATGACGTTGAGGTCATTATTGCGCCAGTAGTTACTGGTTGTGCTCTACAGTGATAATTTGTGTTACAGTTAGTATATGTTCTACATGTACAATTGGTGATTTGTGCTGATTCTGACAGTGGTCCATGTGGCCCTGTCCCGTGTAAATAGTCCCTTGTGAAATTCTGCCCAGTGCCAGTTGGCACAGTGTAAATTATGTGATTATCATCTAATGTGTTTATTATAATACAAAGGCTATTTTTATATATAACCTTGTGTGGAGTTTCCTTTGTGGTGGGCCTAGGGTGTTTTTGCCGTGTGCGCGCGCAAACGCTTTACACATTGCCTCTGGGATAAGCCTAACTGCTCGTGCCAAGCTACCAAGGGGGTGAGCAGGGGTTATCTTTGGCGTGTAACTCCCCAGCCCTGACTTAGAGTGGTGGTTTCTGCCTGGCTGTGGCGCAAGCCCTAGCCAACCAGAAATCCCATTTCTAACATTGGTGATCAGCGGTGGGATTAGGACTTCCGTTTGCGCAGTACCACAGCGACTGCTGGCTGCACTACAAAACTCTGCATTTAGATAGTCACATGGAAAGGGATTATTGTTCTAAATTGTTTTAAGTGTCATTTCTGTGGAAATGTGTTTCTGGATAGGCCTGGGCGAAAATTCCGTTCCGTTCGCGGAAATTGCGATAATTTGACATTTTCGCGTTCCGCGGAGAGCGCGAAAATGTCAAAAATTCCGGTTTCCGCAGCTTGGCGATAATTTGTTTCTTGCTCGCGCTATAAAATAATACATTCTCGCGCGCGCGCGATCGCCTTACCTGAATCCCTGCGTTCGCCGACAAGTTTTCTTGATCCGGTCGCGTTCTCCATGAGATGTTGTATTGTTTTTAGCCATTTGCGCTGTCTCGCGACAGTTTGCGCCCGCAGTGACGTCATGCGTCGCGCGATCACGTCTTTCTTCTCGCGATCATGCACCGCGAGAAAACTCAAAACAAGATGGCCGCGCCCGCAAGCAACCACATGGGTAAGTTGGCGACCCGCAACCATGCAGAAAATCTCGCGAACATGAAGGAAAAAAACTTCCGCATCTTCGCGATATTTCCGCTTGTTTGCGATAATTTTAAACATTTTCGCGATAATTTGCGAAAGTTAATTTCGCAAATTCCGGCCACCCCTATTTCTGGATTCACCAGTAAGGGTGGGATCCAGAGGTGGCAGCAGATGTGTGTCCAGTGCATGTATTCCCATTCCCAGTTCCCGGGGTAATGGTACCTGTGTCACGTGGTGGTCAGGTTGAGAAATCAGGGACGGTAGAAACTGTCTTACCAGTGTTGGGAGGGGTGGGGATGAATGTGTAATGCGCTGGATGAATGTGAACGGCCCATTCCCAGTTCGCGGAGTAATGGTACCTGTGTCACGTGGTGGTCAGGTTGAGAAATCAGGGGAGGTAGAAACTGTCTTACCAGTCTGGGGGGTGTGTGTGTGTGGATGAATGGTGTGAGTTCTCTGATATAAGGAGCTTGCTGAATACTTTGGTGTGAGTTCTCTGAAATAAGGAGCTTACTAGTTGATTGGGTGTGAGTTCCCTGGGATAGGGATCTTGCATTGGGGAGTGATTCCAAAAGGAGTGGCTGAGGTGTCTTCCAGCTCAGCGTGGTAGGAAGAGGTTCAAAGTAGCCCAGCTAGGTCTCGGTGTAGGGGCTCACGTCCTGACTCTGCGGAGAAGGAGTGGGTGGGACTGCGTGTCTCCAGGTGCCCGAAACCCAGTCTCAGGGCCTGGATGGTTTCTTTAGGAAACATCAGGTCGGGGGCCTAGGCTGTACTGATAGGTCATTTGAGGAGGATCTCCCAGTGTCTAGAGGACGTGGAGTGTCTGTAATCAGAGCTCCAGTAGTTCTGGTGTCTGGCGGTACCGCTGCAGTTGGGAGGGTGCGGAAGTCCAGCGGGAGGGGTGAGAGGGGGAGGGATTCCCCAGTGGGAACCAGTAGGTCAGGGACCAGCCGGGAGGGCTGAGTCGCCACTGAGTGACCGTGGTGTCGCCACTTCTGTCCTGGGGGGTCTGCACGCACTGTCAGATGGACAGGAGGTTGTGAGATCAGCGCCAGGCAGACTGTCACATGACCCATTAGTTATGTGTCACCCTCGTTAAGTCCTGGTTCACCAGGCATCTGACCAAAGGGTACGTCCCTCGGTTGGGGAGCCAGTAGTCGGTGTTTCCGGATCTGGACGTAAGGGCAGCTGTATTCCTGAGGGCAGGTGGGGCTCATCTTAAGTGAAGAGACCCTGCTCTACAGTGGAAGGGGGTGCAGAGGGAGGGAGTCCTCGCCTCTGACCCCGTGGATCCCAGGTGGTAGACCAGTTGGTGGAGAGAGGTCCTGAACTGGTGGGAGAGTTGTGTTCTGGTGGGTGCTTCCCTGGGAGGGTGCGGAACCCCAGAAGTAGAGGTAGGGTGGGGCATTCTTGCCCGTGACCTCTGGTCAGCCTGAGGGTGCGGACCCTAGGTTGAAGGATCAGTGGTAGTTTGGATATACACTGAGAGGGAGAGCGGAGAATGGCTTGTATGCCAGGGGTTACTGCCCCCCACTCTGGGTTTGGCAAGGACCAGTGGTATCTGGGTGGCCTAGGGCCTGCTCCTGGCTGTGGATAACTAGGTAGTACCAGTGGGGTAGTCTAGTTGGGCCTTAGTTTTTTTTTCGGTTGGTTTTTTTCAGATGGAACTACGTTGATTTAGAATGGCGTAGAACCGGAGGGTGTCCCTGCAGTGCGGGCCTGCGTCCGTGTTCTATCGCCCCAAGAGGGAAGATCATCACGGTGGTGATTGGTCTGGCCTGCGTTTTGGCTGGAAGGGGGTTGTGTTGGACTTGGCCCTTCTGGCAAGTTCACCCCTAGAACTTTTTGCATTTATCCTAGCCTTTTCCCTATGAAGTATTAGTGGATTTAGGCCTCTAGGCGCTTTAACACTGTTTCCCAGTGTAAAGTGCGTGCGCTCTGGGTTACATTGAGTGAGACTGACCTGCCCTTCGATAGGAATGCATGGGGTATCTGAGTGACCATGTTAGTTCCTGATGCGTGGGGAGTGCAGGGCCGAGTTTGGTATGTGCGAACTCGTGAGAGTGAATGCTGCGCGATGATGTGTGCGGCGTTACTGTGGCTTGTGTAGAAATGCCACTTCTAGACGCTGGCATAAATGTGCAGTGACTGTCTGGGTTGTGATTGGCTGGTGTGTCGGTCTCCAGGAGTCAGGATGGGTCTGCCCCGGTGGTGGGTGGGGAGATTTGCATGTTGATGGCAGGGAGGAGTACACCTGGGACCTGAATAGGGCTGGGCTTTCCCCCACACAATGCTGGCTCCACCCCCTGTGGTGCGTCTAATGTCCCTGGCCTGTCCTGTGAATAGGGAGAGGGGCTGAGCAAAACAAAGTGCTCAGGAACCAGTTGCATCTGGTTCGCCCCTTCCCTGCACCTTTGATGACAAAGGATTTTGTGTATAAAAGAGGGGCTGTGACCCCATGAAAATGTTCTTGTTCTTGGAGTAGAAACGACCAGGGGCGTGCTGCTGCTGGGGCCCAGGGGAAGGCTTGCCTCCCTGGGCCCTGCCCAGCCTCTGGATGCCTGGAGGACTTCTTTTGGGGGACCCTTCTGCCCTTAAATCCCTACAGGACCTGTTGCTGTACTAGCGCCTTGAGAGCGCTTTACTTCATCTGGGAGCCCTTGGTTTTCTCTTTGGGGAAGGAGCCCCTCTCTTTGCCGCCTGCAGCGCTGGGCTGCGGTCTCCTTAGAGGGAATCCCCAGCGTAGGGTTCCCCCCCTCATTGTGTGCCTTGCGGGTGCCCACCCCACTTACCGTTTGCTTTTTGTGCGCAGGTGCCCACCCTGCGTCTTCGTGGTGTTGGCAGGATTAATGCGGGAGCCCACCCCGCTTATGTCCGCTTATTATTATGCTTGGGGCGCGGGTTCCCACCCCGCGACTTTGCCCTCATTGTGGTACGCGGGTGCCCACCCCACGACTTTGCTGCCTCCGAGATTGCCGTTCTAGGTCTCGCCGCGGCTGCCCCGGAAGGAAGGCAAGTCCGCCTGTGACAGGGGTGGGGCCGCGGCAGGACCGGAAGTAGGAGGTGGACGCCTGGAGCTTGCGAGGCTCCACTTTGCAAGTCCCGGCCCCGAGGAGAGGGGACTGGGTGAAACCTGGTGCCGATTCGTGCGGGGCACCCATGACTGGGGAGAGCCCCGCCAGCGCCCACGAGTAGGCAGGAGAGGCAGAGGGGGCTCGAGGCACATTGCCGGTGCCTGCCCCCACTGCGAGTGATGAAGAGTCCTGCACGAAGCCCGGTGAGTGAAGCAGGGCTTGGGGGGGGGGCTCCGTTAGTGTTGGGTGTGCCGGTCGAGGCACGGAGTCACTGCCCATGTGCTGAGCAGCCCCCGCCTGATAGGGGGCTGCTCCAACGTTGCTGGGCCATCTCTACTTCCTAGGAGTCCCGGAGTGGGACTCTCATAGCACACGTAGTGCCAGTGCTATTTTCTTGTTTATTTTAGAGTGCCGGTGCGCTCCACCGAGAGGGGCATAGGTTACAGAGCCTTGGTGGCTCCAACGGGGGCATGTTTTATTTTAAGAGCCCAAGCTGGCTCCAACAGGGGCATAATGCATTTCTGAGCCTGCGTGGCTCCAACGAAGGGCACATGTATGTTTTCAGAGCCCAGGGGGCTCCAGCGTGTTGGCATGATTAGTTCGGGAGCCTGTGCGCTCCATGGGGGCATAATGGTTCTATGAGCCTACATGGCTCCAACGTTTTGGGGGCATATTGCCTTCTAAAAGCGCCAGTGCGCTCCACAGTACTGGGGGACATGTTGTTTTAGAGCCTAGGTGGCTCCAACGTTTTGACAGTATTTCAAGGGCCATTGAGAGCCCAAGCCTCATGTGACTTCCCAGCTGCGCAGCACTTAGTGCCAGCTGCAGCGTTTAGGCCCTGTTCTTGTCCCCAGCTGCCCAGCAAGTAGTGGGCAGCTGCTACGTTTAGGTTCTGGCGCAACCTGGACCCTAATGTGATGTAGCGATTTATATACCAATGCGTTGGGTGTTAGGAAATGTACTGTGTGTAGTATGTTTTGCGCACCCTGTGTTTTATACCTCTAAATGTGGTCTTTTCTGATTATGAGGTTGTTTTTGCTAGTGAGATTATGTCTCCCTGTTTGATGTACGCCCCTAGTGTAATTATACTTAGGAGGTAGGTCTAATGCATTAGACTTATGAGAAATTGCATAATGTGTTTATGCCTCTGTGATGGATGCAGGATAGGTTTTATACCTGATTCTAGTGTGATGACGCTGAGGTCATTATTGCACCAGTAGTTACTGGTTGTGCTCTACAGTGATAATATGTGTTACAGTTAGTATATGTTCTACATGTACAATTGGTGATTTGTGCTTGTCCATGTGGCCCTGTCCCGTGTAAATAGTCCCTTGTAAAATTCTGCCCAGTGCCAGTTGGCACAGTGTAAATTATGTGATTATCATCTAATGTGTTTATTATAATACAAAGGCTATTTTTATATATAACCTTGTGTGGAGTTTCCTTTGTGGTGGGCCTAGGGTGTTGTTGCAGTGTGCGCGCGCAAACGCTTTACACATTGCCTCCGGGATAAGCCTGACTGCTCGTGCCAAGCTACCAAGGGGGTGAGCAGGGGTTATCTTTGGTGTGTAACTCCTCAGCCCTGACTTAGAGTGGTGGTTTCTGCCTGGCTTTGGCGCAAGCCCTAGCCAACCAGAAATCCCATTTCTAACAGCGCCAAACGCATTGTACGCCAACCTCATCAGCATAAACACATTATGCACTTCTCTCACAAATCTAAACACATTAGACCCTAACCTCCTAAGCATAACTACCTTAGGGAATAACTCTCACTAGCATAAACCATTATATGCGACCCAACCTCATAATCATAAAACGCATTTAGAGGTATAACACACGGTGCGTAAAACATACTACACACGTTACATTTCCTAGCACCAAAATCACAGTAGGGCCTGGCGCCCTATAAACCTAACAATTCCAACAGCCCCCCTGGCCAACTGGCCATCGCAAAGGAGGGGCTCAAATGCCCTATGTCCCAAAGAGTCAGGACGCGCTGCCTAAGCAGCTAAAGTGAAGGGTGAGCTCTTTTGCGCAGACCTAAACGTTGCAGCTGGCACTAAGTGCTGCACAGCTGTGAATGTCAGGGGTACGGGAGTGCATCTCACTCCTAACTTAACCATGTCCCCTAAAAGAAAACAAGACCTAAACGGTGCAGCTGCCCACTACTTGCTGGGCAGCTGGGAACAACAATAAAAGGCTGGACACTCACTGTGCCTCTTGTGCTGAGGTGCGCAAAACGTTGCAGCTGCCCTCTGTCTGGTGGGGCAGCTGTGGATCAGGACTGGCCCTGGCACCACGGTGCCTTGAAGATGAATGCGCCCACCCAAGAAAAGCATGGGCCCCTCTGGGCTGGCCTAGGGCACTTATGGCCATCGATGGAGCCATGCACAGGCTCTGGCAATAAACATGCCCCCAAACGTTGGAGCCACACACAGGCTCTGGAAACAATTATACCCCATGTTGGAGCGGCCCGCTCTCCTGGCGGGACCGCTCAGACTCCCACCACGGGGAAAAGCATGGGCCCCCCAAGCAAATGTACTGATCACCTGGGAGCGGCCCGCTGCCAGGCGGGGCCGCTCAAGATGTAGGTGTGTCCCTGTGCCTCCCTCGGCACCCTCAACACGGGTGATAGCCCCTACTCACCGGGGCTGTGGGATCAGACTCCTTCGGTCTCTTCTCCCTCTCCCTCTCAGCATGCGGCAATCTCTGGCTTTGCCCGGTCCCTCTTCTGGGACCGGGACTTCAAGGGGGAGCCTACGGGGCTCCGGACCCCTCCTGGCCACACTTCTGTTTACCCGGGCTCCATCCTAGAACTCGGGACCTTCCTTTCCGGCGGCCGCCACCTCGGGGCTCTCCCTCGCTCATGGGAGCCCCGCATCACTACCGGCACCGGATTCCTTTCTCGCGGGGCTTCCCTTCCGTATCGGAAGCCCCACCCATGAAGTCGCAGCCCTGCCTGTCTTCCGGATCACGCTGGGCAGCGACCCGGAAGAGATACGATTTGCGGCTCGGGCCGCGGCGGTGATTTCTTGCCAGTAATGCAGGGTGGGCACCCGCAAAGCTCTTCAGAGAATGCGGGGTGGGCACCCGTCTTTTAAATAAAGAAACAAGCGGGGTGGGCACCCGCAAGTAAAATAATGGCACCAATATGCGGGGTGGGCACCCGTCTTTTAAATACAGAAAGACTCGGCAGAAATGCGGGGTGGGCACCCGCAAAGCATCAGAAGGAGGAGAGGGAATCCCTAGGCTGGGGGATCCCCTCTCAGCAGCGGCACGCAGTCCAGCGCTGCAGGGAGAAAGTAAAGCTAGAGAGTAAAATCAAGCGCTCACCAGGCGCTAGGGCTAAGTTCCTTGGGGAAAAAGAAATGGAGCACCAAGCTCCCAGCAAAGACGTCTTCAGGGCAAAAGGGGCAGGCAGGGCCCAGGGGGGCCAGTCCTCCCCTGGGCCCCCAGCAGCTGCACACCCTGCAGGATCAGCACCCAAGTACAGAACTGAACATTTTCATGGTGTCACAGCCCCTCTTTTATACACAAAATCCTTTGTCTCCAAAGGTGCAGGGAAGGGGCGAACCAGATGCAACTGGTTCCTGAGCACTATGTTTTGCTCAGCCCCTCTCCCTATTCACAGGACAGGCCAGGGACATCAGACGCACCACAGGGGGTGGAGCCAGCATTGTGGAGGGAAAGCCCAGCCCTATTCAGGTCCCAGGTGTACTCCACCCTGCCATCAACATGCAGATCTCTCCATTCACCACCGGGCAGACCCATACTGACTCACGGAGCCAGGCACACCAGCCAATCACAAGCCAGACAGTCACTTCACATTTATTACACAGACATGCCAGCTTCTAGAAGTGGCACTTCTACACTAGACACAGTAACGCTGCACACATCATCGCACAGCATTCAATCTCACAAGTTCTCACATACTAAACTCGACCCTGCACTCCTCTTACATCAGGACTTAACACGGTCCCTCAGATCCCCCATGCATTCCTATGGGAGGGCAGGTCAGTCTCACTAAAACATACACAGAGTGCACGCACTTTCCACTGGGACACAGTGTAAAAGCACCTAGAGGCCTAAAACCACTAATACAACATAGGAAAAAGGCTAGGATAAATGCAAAAAGTTTTAGGGTTGAACTTGCCAGAAGGGCCAAGTCCAACAGTCACGATGAATATATCGCCCCATTCACAAGCTGGTGCTAGAAGCCCATATCACCAGTTTACCTGCGATAGCAGCCGCAAACAACATCACCACAGATGACCCCAGCAACTAACGCTAATGAGATGCAGAGTAGGCGTTCCCGTGCAAAAAGCAGCGACAACACCACACCTGGCGCGTTAGCTGCAGGATTTTAACACCTGCTCTTACCTGGTGTAAAGTCGGATGACAACCGGCACCAGACAAGGGAGCACAGCCCAGAGTCAGACATGAAGAACAACAGATGCCCAGGAGCAACTGAACATGCAGCCCGGAGCCCCAATAGGGCAACAACACCACCGCCACAACCCCCAGGACCTTCCCACCCCCGCCCCTCACCCCCCCAGGTACCCCCCCTCACCGGACAAAAGATATCACATCAACTGTACGAAATCCGGAACAAAACAATTCGCCTGATGTCACACAATCACAACACCTAAAATACATGCGTGGACAGAAAAAGGAGAATCTTACATTCATCTTAGAATATCCAAATAATTTGTTTATTACAGATTAAACCCAAAACAGCAATTCTGAAGAGTCATGGCGGGTCTTTTCAGGACATTCTGTAAGTCACAGCCTGCAAGACAAAAACCTGGATAAGAAGGTGTGTCATGCGCTCATCAAAGTACAGAGAGAGAGAGAGCGAAAGAGAGAGAGAGATAAAAAGAGAAAGAGAGGGAGAGAGAGAGGGAGAGAGAGAGCGAGGGAGAGAGAAAGAGAGAGAGAGAGGGAGAGAAAGAGAGAGGTAGAGAGAGAGAGGGAGAGAGAAAGAGAGGGAGAGAGAGAGAGAGAGAGAGGGAGAGAGAAAGAGAGGGATAGCTAGAGGGAGAGAGAAAGAGAGGGAGAGAGAGTGCCAACACTGCGGACCCAGGCCTTACTGCTCACCTGCTGCCACCGGTGTGTCTCCAACCACGTGCCGGTACACACTGCAGTCCCCCAGGTCCCTCATCTGAAACAGTTTCCAGAGACATGAATGGCAGAGTCCATACAGTAGCACACAGCATTATCGCTTGCCCGCCCCAGCGCACACAGGCTGATGCACCCCAGTCCCTCCTGCCACCCAGAAGTGATTGCCCGCCCCTTCGCCACCAGGCCTCACCGCTCACCTTCTGCCACTGGCGTGTCTCCAAGAGGGCCCACCACATGCCGGTGGGAGCTCCAAGCCCAGGGTCCGTGACCATGGCACCCTCCACACTATGCAGCCCCGTACCGTGGGCCACCAGGTCACACACTTGATTCTGGGTATGGAAGGGTACATATCAGTGCACACGGTATCATCACAGGCTGCAAACCTGCTCAGCTCTAGAGGTGCCACTAACTCTGTGAAGTGCGAGGCAACACCACGTGTCTGTAGGCCCGCACTGCCCGCTGGATCAGGCCTATACTGCAGTCCAGCAGAGCTCACACTAATCCTACCAGTCCGGACCGCCAGGACGGCACATCATCACAGGCTGCACACCCGCTCAGCACTTAAGGTGCCCCTACCTCAGTGCACCTAAAGACACCGTCCCATGGCAGTGTGCCTGTGCCTGCCGCAGTGTATCCCGTGCCACCAAGTATGTGCACCACAAGCCATGGACCCTTAATGACTGAGTCTCATGGTGCGGAAGCCATCATGTCACCCCCGGCACTGTGCAATGTGCTGTGGCAGGGCCCTAGGCCATCATGCATAAATGAAAACCACAGGGAGATACCCAGTTACAGAGTGGAAATGGTGTCCAGCACGTGCGCCAGGCCCTTTATATTGGAATGGTCACATGTCTTGTGACGGCTGTGCTGGATGGGTATGGTGTGGGTGTAAACCAGCCATGTGGGAGTGGCTGTGGCATGCTGACAACTAGACCTGTGAGCAGCAGATCCCTACAGGGAAGACCTGGGACATGTAGTATTGTCATCCCTACCCTGTGAGAGTAACCCGAGAGGGCGGGCCTGGTGTATGCCAGTCCAGCATAAGGGTATGAACAATGACCCTGGGGCGCTGGGCGTGGTTCCGTCCTGGGCTGGACAAGGAAGTAACTAATGTGTGTGTCCCCGTTGTAGTGTCGGCGCCACCCAAGCTGCAATTGGCAATGTGGCACCCGTGACCCAAGTCCCACAACATGAGCAACTTGGACGTAAGGGGAATCATTGAGCCTACATTCATCCATACTTCCACACTTGAAAGATCATAGGCATGACACATTGGTGTGAACACAAATGTTTATTGCACAATCAGTGGAGTTTTGAAGCCGGAGGAGTAGAGTGCCATGCAAAGCCCACTTCACATTGTTGGCCCGTGTAGGGCCAGCCAGAGTCCTTCAGGGAATGACAAGTACATCAGAAGAGGAGGAGTTCAGTCCGTAGTCTGATAGTTGTGTTATTGGTAACCAAACAGAATATGGCAGTCCATGTCGAGGTCGAAGGTGAGTGTCGCAGATGGCAACGGGGGACAGTGGAAGGGGATGATGCAGAGGGCAGAACCAAGCAGAAACAGGCCATAGGGTGGAGATGAATGCTACTGCTTCCTTCTCACCACCAAGGCAGATTAATCTGCATCTTCGTCCTCTGCTGTTTCATGTGCCTCACATGTGGGTGGTGGTGTTCTGTCTCCAGGACTGTGTGGCAGTGAATCTTCAGGGGCCGAAGGTGGAATGTGTGCTGCACTGTGTGGCACTGTCACATCAGGGGCCGGAGGTGGAATGTGTACCGCACTGTGTGGCAGTGACACATCAGGGGCCGTAGATGTGGATGGAGTGGTAGCAGCAGCATGCATCAGCGCCAGGCCTTGTGGCAGCAATGCCATGAGGAGGGTCTTTATGGCATTGAGGGACCCAGCTACCGCTCGCTGGTGTGCAGCTGTGGCAGCTGCTCTTTCCGCCCGCGTCTGCTCCATGTTCTTCATGAGCCTCCACATGAGTCCCAACTCCCGGGCGAGCTTGCTGGATACACTCTGACTAGACAGTCATTCTTGTCTCAGAGTCAGGACTCTGGTGATGTCAGCCATGGTTTGTTGGAGGGCATGGAGTGGACTGTGGGTGTCCATTAGGGACTGTGAGTGGTCCCTGATGGGACTTAGACACCCACGTATGGCGTCTAGTTTGTCTGCCATGCGGTTGAACCCCACCTGCACCTGTTCAGCCAGCTTCTCCTGGCACCCCAACACACGGTGTTGGAAGGCTATGTGTTCGTGGTGGGGGTCCTGGGAGGCAGCCGTGGTGGTGGGTGCTGCCTGCTGTGTGTTCTGTGCAGGGGGTGGGTTCTCCTTGTAGCAGCTGGGCTGTCCTGGTCCTGGAAGTGGGCTGCGGAGTCTCCCCACGAGCTGTTGGAGGGCGTCGGAGTCGAAGGTGTGGTGGTCCTCTACGTCATCAGAGAGGAGAGGTTGGGACTGCCCTGCGGGAGGTGTAGGGTTTCCTGATGCAATGTGAAGGGGAGATGCAGTTTAACATTGTGTTCACATGTATGTTGACGCATTGTACATGTTTACATTCAGACTGAATGACAGTGTGCATTGTGACTGTTTGTGGGGAGCTGCCTATATGATGCGGGACAGTGGACATTTCGACAACATCACGGATTTGTGTTTGTACTTGTACATTGTCAACTCACATTTCCCTGCGATGCCATATGTGATTGGGCAGTATCTGCACAGAAGCGGCACCAGTTATGTCCTCTGTTCTGTTGTGGACGTGTTGTGGTTTGTACCACATCGTTGTCAATGTTGATGTGGTCTACATGTAATGTGTGTGTGCTGCTTTTTGGTGGAGTCGCCCCTGCATCTCTGATTTGGCTGCCCCATGGCCCTTACATGAGGTGTGCCTCTGGCTTCTGTGCTTATGCAGTGCTGGGATGTTGCATAATTGGGTGCATTGGTCTCTTGGTGGGAGTTGGGGGTCTGGGGCATGGTTTGTCCGCAGATGTGCTATGCTTACTTGTGCATGAGTGCCATTGTGCCCATCTCCCCCGTCCCCCCAGTCCCTGGTCGTTACTCACCCGGTTGCTGTTGTGTCCGGTCATGTTGAGCAGTGTCCGGGCCCCCAACTCCTGCCACCATCTCCCCACTGATGACTGTGGACACCATTTCCTCCATCTCGTCCAGCTCCTCCTGTGGTGCTGGACTGCCACCTCCGGTCTGCATTGCTGCATTCCGATTGTTTGCGACTTTCTGCTTGGTTTTGCGCTTGACATCATTCCAGTGCCTCTTGACCGCTTCCATTGTCCTCTTCAGCACTCCGACTGCATTCACCTTGTCCACGATGGTCTGCCATATTCCATTTTTAGTTGCCAGTGACACAGTGGAGGTGACGAACAGTAGTTGATGGTGTTCTATCGCCTCTGTTATCAGGATCCTCTTTTCCTGTGGACTGAACCACTACAACCTACTCTTCTTGTCCTTGCCTTCTCTGACCCCGAAGTCCCAGGCTGGTCCTCCACGGGGCGTATGGGGTTATGGTTGTCCTCTGCATTAGCTCCGGCTACCTCCATTGGGCTTCACTGTTGTTTGACTTTTGTCTGTGTTTTTTTCCCGACTTTTATAGTGCATTCTTCGCATGACTCGTGGGAAATGCAGGCCTGTGGCTGGTTTTCACAGATTTTTGTATCGCAATTGGCCTAAGCGCAGCTTTTTTGCATTTGTGGATCGCATTTTTGTGGCGTCGCGTTGACTTTATCACGGTCATTTGACGCGTTAATGTGGGACTATCGCATGGTCCTGCTGGGTTAAGAATACCACGTTAACATGGAGTTATTTTCCTGCGATAGACTGCGATGTGAAGAGTTGTGTTAAGCTCTCCCCACCTCTACATGCTCCTTTTCAGGCTGCCTTATCTACAGGCCACCAGGGATCCCTACACCATTCCTAGAAGCCACCCCAGACATTCTGGCTAGCTTGATAATAGGGAAAAGCGACTTTACTGTCCTTGGCGACTTCAATATCCACTTAGACAATCACACTAATCCCACGACAATGAGATGTATAGCCGACTTAGATGCATTACAGCTCACACAACTGGTACACCTGCCCACTCACGAAAAAGGCCACGTTCTGGACCCCATCTTTTCAAACGACCCCAGATTGTAATCACTCGCCCCCATACGTGTGCCATGGATAGACCATTTATTCATTCCAATCCGGTTCCTAAAACCCAATATCGCAGAGCCAAAAAAGGTATATCCAGTTCTGGGACGTAAATGGCCAAGGCAGGCCCCCAAAGCCTGGATCACAGACCTTGAGTCATCCTCCCCACCAGAATGTAGAATCCTCCCCACCAGGAAGAGCCGCCGCAATCGTGCTGCTGGATCTAAGCGCGGCATTTGATACGGTAGACCATGCTGTACTGGTCAATAGGCTCAAGGTTATTGGAATAAGAGGCACAGCCAATAAATGGTTGGCCTCCTTCCTGAACGGTAGAACTTTCCAATGCATGGAGGCCGGAATCTTCTCAGATGCCTATTCAGCCCCCTAGGGGGTTCCTTAGGGATCTTCCCTGAGCCTGACCCTCGTTAATATATACCTGAGCCCACTAGGTCATATAGTACAGGAGTTCGGTCTCTCCATTGTGTCATATGCCGGTGACACACAACCTGTGGTCTCAATCTCTGACTCCATAAACTCAGACCAAAGGCAACTAGCCCCCTGCCTGGGGCAATTTCAGTCCACGCTTGGAGATCCCCTGGCCAGCAAAATGGGCACCCCCCCTCCACCTAAAACCTCCATTAAAAATCTAGGGATATGGCTGGACCAGAACCTAACTATGGAGATCCAAGCTAAAAAGTTGGTGAACACCTGTTTTGGGATGCTCCAAATGATTAGGAAAATACTGAGGTTGCTCCCTGAAAACTCAAGGAAGACAGTGGTTCAAGCCTTAGTCGTGTCAAGTCTCGACTATGGTAACTCCTTATACCTGGGCTCCCCCAAATATGTTACAGACAGACTACAAGTAGTACAGAATGCAGCAGCCCGACTGCTCCTGAAGATACCCAGGCATCGGTCAGTAAGAGCTTCCTTTAGGGAGCTACACTGGCTTCCTGTCAATGCCAGGATCAAATTCAAGTCCCTCTGTTTGGCCCACAGAGCCATGCACGGGAAAGGTCCCGTGCTGGTATGAGATCTGATCTTCCAGTACTCTCCACGCCGCCATCTCAGATCAGGATCAAAGATTCTGATGAACACCTCCAGAATCAAGAGATCTACATGGGGTGGAAGGTCATTTAAACTCTTGGTCCCCAAGCTGTGGATCAGTATGGACCCAGAGCTATGATTGATCGAGAACGAAACGACCTTCAAAAAGAGACTAAACACTTGGTTGTTCCCCTAAATATCCGCAGAATCTCTCCCTATCTGGTGTCATACTAGCGCTGGGATGCCGAAGGGTAGCCATGCGCTCTACAAATCCCTAAACCTAAGCTGATTGTGCATAGTTATCACACGTTCTTGAGAATATCCCCCTTAATTTTACACACTCACCCCTCCTTCATTTCCTTACCACAATTCTAGAACCCCATTTCTTGACTATTGACCAACTTCCATTTGCCCTCTCTCCAGTATTCTCTTTTTTGTGCTCACTTACTTCTCTTTATTGCCCCATATTCTATATCCATTCCTCCATCTGCCATGTGTAGTGTGCACATATCCCTATGTAGTGACTTTTGCTGTTCCATGTGGAAGGTAAGTGGAAATATATTTAGCCCATAATGGTTTAAAGTGGTTGGTGCCATCATTTTTGTTTGAAAATTATACAAATTATAAGGTGATAATGATCGTTCTTTTAATCATACAAAGTAACTTTCTTATAATTGTCCTCTTCCCTTCTCTCACAGGAGGTCAGTAGAATCCACCTCTCTGTGTGACATTCCTTAAAAGAAACGACATAATACCAGGTGAGTATGGGAGACATCCTTTACAACGCAGGCATTACAATGCTATGCCTTTACAACACAACCATTACAACGCAGATACATTTACACCGCATTATTTTACAACGCATGCAATTACAACGCATGTACAAGTACAACGCATGTACAAGTACAACACACCCATTTACAACGCATTGGTAAGTATTGTATGGTAAGTGTTTGTTTAACTTATCGAGAATGTTTGTTTAATAATATAACAAATATTAATTAATACATATTTTTTTATGAAAGTTATTAACATTTAGGTATTAATATTGTTAATAAATAGTTAATATTTCTGTTAATAATCATATTATTTATTTTATGGAATAGGTATATTTTTTTGTAAATTAATACTCCGGTATGAATATTAATGCTCACTTGTTATTAATTAGCTAAAAAATTACAGAAAAAATATTTTTTTTAAAGTAATACTCGGGTATTCATTTAGTTATTAAATAGTTTATATTTCTGATAATAATGATATTAATTATTTAATGTATTAGGTATATTTTTGGGAAAATTAATATTCAGGTTTTAAAATTAATTGTAAGTAGTTATTTGTTATGTAAAAATGAATAGAAAATATTGTTTTGACTTATAAAAAAATAATTTAATATTCTAAACATTAAAAAATTATTAATGAAAAAACAGGTATTGTGATGTTCATTTTTATGAGTACATTTTTTATGGGAAAGTAAAAAATATAATTTAATGTAAAGTAGATGTTAAATTATAATTATTTATGTTTAAAAAATAAAATATATATTTATTCAAATGTGTTAATTAACAAAAAATTCATTAGCATTTCAAAATTTTGGGGGATATAAATAAACATGTATAAACAAATACAATACATGTAATGTATTTATAAATATTTTTTAATCATACATTTACATATTTATATTTATTGAAATAAATTAAGAAAAAATTCTACAAAATTAGAGTAGACATATTTTAGAAAAATAATTTTGTATTTTATTATGTACATTAACATTATATAATACATTTTTGTAAAAAATTTTCACGCTTTTCCATTGTTTTCAATGAGAGAAAATGTCCCTTTTTTATCTTTACAGAAAGAAATGATGATGACGCGTTAATGTTTCATCTTACGGAGATCGTCACTGGAGAGAACAGAATCAAGGGACAGCTGTGTTAAGGTAAGATAAATTTACATTATCAAAATACAGAGGGGCCGATTCCGATCCGGGTCGGAAAGCACTCCGACTGAGCCGGATCCGGGGTGTTTTCCGACCGATCTCGACTCTTGCATTCCGACCGAGCGAGTACGATGCGGTCGTATGCTGTCGGACTCGGTTCGGTCGAACTCCCATAGAAGTCAATGGGAGCCGGTCGTATGACCCGTACATGGGCTCCCATTGACTGAATGGGTACGTCGCGGACAAGGGCGCCCCCTACAGTGGGTACGCATCAGTGTCATCTGCACCGTACATGCCTTTGTTGGGGAGACCCATGGGTCTCCCCCTGTGTCCGAGTCGTAAGGCTGCGGGTGACGGGGATCCGACGCGGACACCCGAAGTCCGACTCGGGGAGCTTTTGCGAGCCAGACGCTCCGACTCGATCCAGCTGTCCGAATCGTGCATCGTACTAGCTCGGTCGTGAAACTTCTCCATTGCGCGCCACGGTTTGCTTGTGACCGAGTCGTACGGAACAGTTCGGAGCCGGAAACGATTCGGGTGGAGATTTCGCGCTTGTTCGCATTGTACTTCGACGTCCGGACCCGTGTACGACTCGGACGGAAAATCAGCCTTCGAATCGGATCTGCTAATGCCGAACCCGATTCGGTGCCCTACTGACCGAGATCGGAGTCGACCCCATAGTGTAGTGGTAATGTTTATTGTAAGGAGAGATGAGGGAGGTAGTTAGATGTTGCAAATGTGTTTTACGGATTTTTGATGTGTGTTTACCAACTAATTTCCGCCGTTACATGTTGCAGTAGTAGGCCCACGTCGGGTCTCTTTCTAAACTATTTTTGTTTCATAAAGTGGGTAATAGTATATATATTAAACACTTTATGAAACAAAAGTGTTTTGAAAGGTGTCCTTTTTTAGTTTAGCAACGCGCTTTTCAATAAAAAATTATATTTTTACGATTGTTGCGGCTAGATGTATTTACAATGTGATTTAAAGTAATACATTTTGGATGTGTTCATCATTATTTTTCAACAGGATTTTTGGGCCAGATGAATTAAATTGTTGGAATTTGTTGTGTTTTTTCGAGAAACAAAAACAAATATTTTTGGGATTTTTTTATTGGGTTGCTTTACTTTGAATTTCTACAGATATCGAAATGGGATTGTATTTCGATCAGAATTGGATTGCAACATTGGAATTAGTTGCATTTTTTGAACAATATCTTTATTTTCCGGGATTTTTTTATTGGGTGCGTTTTTTAGATATGCACAGTTTTTAGTGTGCATTGGTCTATGGATTTTTGAAATGGGTTTCTGTTATTTACTGTGGATTTTAAGAAAAATAAAGGACTCTTGGTGAAATAATGGATGGAATGTAAGTCCAAGAGTTGAAGAAAGAAAACATCTGAAGGTAAGTAGACTCGAATTTTATTATTAATTAAAAAATGTTTGGAAATAATCAACTGAATTAGTGGTAGATGTTTTAGGGCAAAACAGACAAGTAAACATATTTTGTGTGTTAGAAATGTAGAATGTGAGCAAGATTTTCAAGGTAGTCTGAAGCCACTGTCAACGTAAACTGTTGAATTACCCCCAATAGTCTTTCAGACATTTCCTTAGTTCTGGTAGAAATACGTGGGTTCAGACTACCTGACAATGATTTCGACATTCTCATTTCTTGGAAACTGTGCTCCTTCTTCAAAATTTCCAAGAAATGATAGAAATTAGGATGAGGTTTGCCAATTGATTTATTGAAGGAGTTGTGCCATCCCTCTATGGCATTGATTGTTTTTGCTCCTCCCTCTAAGCAGGTCGAGTAACAGTTCCACCACACCACTTGAAAACATGGTCTCCTCCTGTGACCCAACCTGCTTAGATGGCCAATCCTTGTGTCTTCAAAATAATTTAGTATAGGTGCCAATTTTTCTTCATTTGTTGTAAAATATTCAGATTCTGTAATTGAAGTGTAGTAGTCGTCTACACTGTCAGGAGGAACAAATCACAGGGCAGTTAGTTTTTTAAGTTCAAACTGTAGTTTACTATCTGATATATAATCCTCAATTATGGATGATTTTTGTAGTTTTCGCCAATATGCCTGAGAAAAGAGAAAGAAACATCCTTGAATTTGGGTTTCTGGGTATGTTTTTGTTATTAAATTAATCATAGTTAATTCAAAGTCAATTATTACTTTTCTCTGGCTTTTGTTGGATGTTTTAGATTTTATCACTGACAATAATTCAGTGTATGCTGAGGATTGTTTATCAGGGAGTAAACCGTAAATAAAGGAAACTACTGTATTGGTAATGTATGCGTGCATAGTGTATACTTGGGTGAATGGATGGGGCGTTTTTTGAAACGTTCCATCCATCATCCAAATATCACTGTTTTCTAATCTTACTAGATTATGGGGTGTGCTAAAGATTATTATTCTCTTTTGAGGGTTTTGGTTGTCATGCAATAGGAAAGCTTCATTAGAATAAGTAACAGACAGTTCTGGTCGAATTATTATGTCAGAGTATGTTTGGGGTGTTACTCTTTGTGGGTTACTTGTCTGTTTTTGATGTTGAATAATTCTTCTCAAATTAGATATGGTGAGTTTACTACTTGCAACATATGGGGGAATGTGTCTGGATACCTCCCTTAAACCTGCACCACAGGTGTCATTGGAGGTGGATGCAATATCTTTAATTTCATTAATTCGTTCTCCAACTTCAATCTCCATTGCTGAGGCAGAGTGGTTATGGTCTGTGGTCCTTAAAACAATGTCACCAAGAGTAACCGCTCTGCCTGTGCAATGGGTTGAGTAATATTGCACACACCTCTAATGACACCTGGGTTCAGATAGTCTCTCCTTACAATAAACATACCCACTATGGTTCAGTAGTCTGTTCCCTCTTTTGGATGTACAGTATTTAGCTTCCTTGGATGGCGTAGACATTATTTTTTCTGAAAAGAGAAAAAAAAAAAATAACGGTATTATATTTAATATTGTATTGTGTATACCTGTTTAGTGGAAAAATACAGTATATTTTACATAATCAATTTAACAGTTTACAATTTATGCATTTTCGAGTTCTCTTTAATGTTTTAACTTTGTTGTTTTTCTATCTTTGTTGGTTTATTATATAAAGAATCATGCTTTATTGGGAGAAAAAAAGTTAATTTGTTGTATAGACAAATATTTCAATTTTTCTTACCTTTGAATTAGATGTTGTTTGATGCTTTTTGTTTGGTAAGTTGATTGATTTATTCGGTGTTTCTGAAATGAAAAATATTTAATGTGTTTAAATATATATATATCATTTATGGAAAAGTTTCCTAGGTAGAGAAATATAGTACATTTTTTGTATTTGTTTTTGTTTCAGTAATCTTACCTTTATAATATTGTGTAGGTTGTTTCTTGCTTTTGTTTGTGAGTTTGAGTAGTGTTGTGGTCTGAAAAAGTAGAAATAAGTTTATTGATAGTATATTGAACATATTTTAGATTATTTGTCTGAAATAGAATAGTATATTTTTGTTTAAAGAACAACAGGTTCAACTTTTATAATTGGACAACATTTTTTCATTTTTATTTGAAGAGATACATTTGCCTACATTTCTTTAGTTAAGTTTAAACAATCTATTCACCTGCTATATGTCTTTTTTGTGGGAGAAAAAAAATCAATTTCTATATAATAATAGAAGTACAAATTTAAGTGTGATAATTTATTGATGTGAAAATTACCTTGTTATGTTTTTCTTCTTTAAGGTCATTGAAAGTTTTGAAAGCTGAAAGAAAAAAAAATTCAACAATGTTTATAGTTTGTAATGATGATGTTTTTTATATTGGGTCATCTGTTTTTTTTATACTATATCATTTGTTTACTTGTTCTTTGTTGTTTAAATTTAAGGCAATTACCTTGCAACATGCTTTTTACAACTTTTGTGAATATTTATATATGTATTTTCTTCCAAATGTTCTTGGTCTTTTGTTGTTGGATCTAGTAAACCCCTTTTGATATATAAAAAAGAAGGATAAATATGTTTAGTTTGTGATAGCATTTATTAGATAGTTAAAAATACAACAGCATGTTTTACTGACATAATTTAATGTTTTAGTAGGATTAGGAATTTAGGGCCCCATTAGTATGGCGGGCGGACATACCCTCAGGAAACGGGACTGCCCGCTGAGGGTGCGGCGGTCCCGCACTCCCGATTAGTATGCGCCAGCCACACTGGCGGGCGCATGGTGCATCGGCAACATTGCGGCGGGCGGTGCAGAGAGCACCGCCCGCCGCAATGCCACAAAGGCAGCCTGTGCCTTTCAATGCACAACGTGACAGGCACCGTGCGGTGCCTGCCACGTTGTACATTGAAATGCAGGGGGTACCATAGGTACCCCCCATATGCACCCCCCACCCCCCAGAATCCCTGGGGGCCCGCTACGGACCCCAATGTCAAACACCACCTGCCTTTCCGTGGCAGCAACGCCACCACGGAAAGGTAGGTGCCCGCCTGCATAGTAATATGGATGGCGGTGTCTACCAGACACCACCACCATATAAACTGCTTTTCCACCCAGTAGGCAATCGGGCGGATTGCCTACCGGCGGACGGTCTTCCCGTCTGCCGAGGTCCCCCCCGCCATGGTAATGTGGCGGGGGGAAATTGGCAGCGGGCAGAGGTTTTTAGCGGGCAGATCGCCACCGCCATACGGGCGGTGGCGATCTGCCACCACTGTATTGTAACTTAAAGCCCACCACTGTACAGCGTTTTCTCTGAGGCAAGCACTCTTTGGAGTACGAATAGTAATTTTAACATACTACTATCCTGCAGCTTTCCAGAAGCAAATAACTTTTGGAATTGGAATAGTACTTTTAAGGCCACCACTATCCAGCGTTTTATCTGAGGCAAGCACTCTTTGGTGTGGGAACAGTAATTTTAACATACCACTATCCTGCACCTTTCTAGAAGCAAGCACCTTTTGGAGTTGGAATAGTAATTTTTACTCCACCACTATCCAGCGTTTTTTCTGAGGCAAGCTCCCTTTGGATTAGGAATAGTAATTTTCAAATACCACTATTCTGCACCTTTCCTGAAGCAAGCACCTTTTGGAGTTGAAATAGTAATTTTAAGCACACCACTATCCAGCATTTTCTATGAGGTAAGAACCCTTTCGAGTGGGAATAGTAATTTTAACATGCCACTATCCTGCACCTTTCTTCAAGTAAGCAACCTTTGGAGTTGAAATAGTAATTTAAACCCCACCACTATTCAGAGTTTTCTCTTAGGCATTTTACAGGAGGTAAACACCCTTTGGCGTAGGGATAGTAAATTTAACATACTACTATACTGCATTTTTGCTGAAGCAAGCACATTTTGGAGTTGCAATAGTAATTTTAACTCCATCACTATCCAGCGTTTTCTCTGAAGTAAGCCCCTTTGGAGTGGGAATAGTAATTTTAATATACCTCAATCCTGCACCTTTCCTGTAACAAGCACCTTTTGGAGTTGGAATAGTAATTTAAACCCCACCACTATCCAGCGTTTTCTTTTTTGGCAAGAACCCTTTGGAGTAGGAATAGTAATTTTAAAATATCATTATTCTGCATCTTTTCTGAAGCAAGCATGTTTTGGTGTTTGAATAGTAATTTAAACCCTACCACTATCCAGCATTTTCTCTGAGGTAAGCACCCTTTGGAGTGGGAATAGTAATTTTAATTTATCACTATCCTGCACCTTTCATGAAGTAAGCACCTTTTGGAGTTAGAATAGTAATTTAAACTGACCACTATCTAGTGTTTTCCCTGAGGCAAGCACCTTTTAGAGTTGCAATAGTAATTTTAAATAAATCACTATCCAGCATTTTATAGGAGGTAAACCTCTCCAGTTTTCCTGAAGCAAACACTTTTTGAAGTTGGAATAGTAATTGAAACCCCATCAGTATTCTGCATTTTCTCAGAGGCAACCATCCTTTGGAGTATGAATAGTAATTTTAATATACCACTATTCTCCACCTTTCCTGAAGCAAGCACCTTTTGGAGTTGGAATACTAATTTTAAGCACACCACTATCCAGCGTTTACTCTGAGGCAAGCCCCCTTTGTAGTGGAAATAGTCATTTTAATATGCCACTTTTCTGCACCTTTACTGAACCAAGCACCTTTTGAATTTGGAATAGTAATTTAAACCACACAACAATCCATTGTTTTCTCTGAGGTAAGAACCTTTTGGAGTAGGAATAGTAATTTTAAAATATCATTATTCTCCATCTTTTCTGAAGCAAGCACCTTTTGGAGTTGGAATAGTACTTTAAAGTCCACCACAATCCAGTGTTTTCTCTGAGGCAAGCACCCTTTAGAGCGGGAATAGTAATTTTAATATACCACTATTCTGCACCTTTCATGAAGCAAGAAACTTTTAGAGTTGGAATAGTAATTTTAACACTACCACTATACAGCTGTATGTTTGAGTCAAACAGTATTTGGAGTAGGAATAGTAATTTTAACATTTTAATATTTTGCACCTTCCCAGAGGCAAGCACCTTTTGGTGTAAGAATAGACATTTTAACATACCACTATCCTGCACCTTCCCTGAGTCCAGCATATTTTGGAGTTGGAATAGTAATTTTAACGCCACTATTAACTAGCATTTTCACAGATGCAAGCAGCTTTTGGAGTTGGAATAGTATTTTTAAACCCACCACTAACCAGCATTTTACAGGAGGCAAACAGTGTTTGGAGTAGTAAATAGTAATTTTAATATACCAGTAATGTGCACTTTACTTCAGGCAAGAATTATTTTTATTTGGAATAGTATAGTTTATTTTTGGAATATTTTTTATAGACCCACAATTATACATTTATTTAAAAACTATAAAAGATATATATAGTTTTAGTCACTTACTTTATATATATTCTCCAAAACCGAGTATTTTGAAATGTTTTGTTGGATTTTCAAAAGTTTTAGAACAAACTAAAAAAAAAACTAAAAAAAAGTTAATATATTTTATTTTAGTATGTTTCCTTATTTTGAAATTGTTAAGTAGTTAAACATTTCTATAGCTTGTACTTACTTCGGCGCATATTCTCAAGAATGTGTGATAACCATACAAAAGTTAATTAACGCAACCTCCAACAAAGCAGTCTATCGCGGGAAACTTATGCTGTGTTAACCAAGCATTCACAACACGGTGGTACCATGCGATAGTCACCAGATCACGCGTCAAATGGCCACGTTAAAACCAACGCCACGCTGGAAAAATGCGAAACAAAAACGCAAAAAAAAGCTGCGATGAGGCCAAGCACGATACAAATATCTGCGAAAACTAGCGGCAGGCCTGCAAATCCAACGCATCTGGCGGGAAAGTGCACCATAAAAGCAGAACAAGAAAAACACACCAGAAACAATCCAGAGTGCGCAGCAACATGGATGCACCCTGACCGAGTGCAGAGGCCAACGCAAACCCCACAAGCCCCACAAACCACCAGCATGATACAACGGGCCGGGGAAGGTGAGGGAAATGAAGACGGGGTGCAGTCCGCAGGAAAACAAGACCAGCGTCACGGAGGTGACAGAACACTACCATCAACTGCTCTGCAATCAGACTACCTGGAATGCAGCCGGAGTGTCGAGGAGGCCAATGGAGGAGGTCAAGAGGCGCTGGCATGACGTGAAAACCTAAACCAGGCACCAAGACGCCACCAACAGGAAGGCAGCAATTGCGACAGGAGGTGTGAGTCCTGCGCCAGGAGGAGCTGGAGGTAATGGAGGACAGTCATCAGTGTAGAGATGGTGCAAGGAGGTGGGAGTACGGACACAGCTCCCGAGGACCTGACACAACAACAACAGGGTGAGTAACGACCAGGGACTGGGGGACGGGGGGAGATGGGCACAATGGCACACATGCACAAGTAAGTAGAGCATACTGCACACCCACAATGACCCAGGAACATGTCCCCCATCCCCGTGGCACACTGCAGCACACACACATAGCAATAACAGCACATCCCATGACAATGTGGCACAAAGTTCAAAACCGACACTGCAAAACAGGGGACACAACTGGGTCCGCACATGTGCAGAAACAGACCACTTACATTGAACAGAGCAGGAAACTGTGAGATGCATATATACGTGTACAACCTCACATCCATCACGTAGTCCAAATGCCCACTGTCCCCCTCAAATTACCAGCACCCCCCAAACAGTCACAATGTACATTGTCACACAGTCTGCATGTCAACAAGAACAATGCTCCAACATACATGTCAACATGCATCTCCCCTTCACATTGCAGAGGGGCAAAAAACACCTCCAGCAGGTCAGACCAGACAATCCAGCAGTGATGCTGGAGACGACCACCACCCCTACGACACCGACGCCCTACAACAGCTCATGGACATCACAGGCAAACCAACCAGGGTAGCCAAACTACATATATGAGACCACAGCCCCGGCACAGACCACACAGCAGGAAGCACCCGCCACCACGGCTGGCTCCCAACACTTTCCCGAGGCACACATGGCATTCCAATTCCAGGTGTCAGAACGCCAAAAGGAGGTGGCCGAACAGGTGCGGGTGGGCTCAGAGCTCATGGAAGCCGAACTGGACCACATACGTGAATGTTGAAGTCCAATCATGGACCACCTACATCCCACAAAGGAGACCCACACTGCGACAGGGACACATGAAGATGGACATTCCCAGTACCGAACCACGCCCAGGAGCACGCAATTATCAGTCACACACCCACATTGGCTCTGCGTACAACGGCCCAGTCCACTCCCCTTATGTATTGAGTGGCTGACGACAAAGCTACATGTCCAAGCTCCGACCCGCTGCCTGCGGTGACATGTCTGCGTCCGCTGTACACAGCACAATGTAATTTCGTAGTGCCCCGACCAGAGAGTTTCCATGAATGTCGGGAAACAGACTTAGTTTACCGGGGCTGGGAGGGGATGCAGTCTGCGATGAAGCCGGTACACTGATATGAACTCTGCCATTGATAAATCAAGACTCTGTGACCTACTAGACCGCAGTGTAGGCTGGAGGCAGCGGTCAGCAGTGGCCCACAGCCACGTGTCATTGGCTCGCAATGCACAGGGTTAGGGACACCAGGGCAGTTGTCGGTAGTGTTCGATCACCTCCGTAACGATGATCCTATTCCCTCCGGACTGCAACACGTCATCCTCTTACGCCTCTCCTTGCATGCAATGATATGTATCCTGCCTTTGAATAATCGATGTTTAGTTTCAATTCTGTGACCTACTCGTGCGCAGCATCGGCCGAGGGCAGTAGTCCGCGTGGGCCCATAGACACATGTGTTTGTAATGCTATGCACAGACTTGGTGGCACCACATCGAAGGCAGTATAGTAACATAAACATTGTCTTATATAATGTTCACTGCTATGGTGTAATCAAGTCTCAGTTCCAAATGTGTGACTTACTTGTCCGTAGTGTAGGCCAAAGGCAGTAGTCAGCAGGGGAAAACAGACATGTGTCGTAAAAATGCCATGCAGAGTTGGTGGCACCACATCGAAGGGTGTACACTGATATAAAATCTGCCATGAACATATCTACTCCTCCATCATGTGAGCAAGACCCAGTTCCAAATGTGTGTCCTGCTTGACCGTTGTGTAGGCCGTGGGCAGCAGTAGAGTACATCAATAAGAGAGGAGTAAAGAGGGCCTGTGTCATGGAGGCCATGATGGTCTGAAGAGGCTACCCTGGTCGCGGGCCTCGGGCTTGAAGCTTGCGCCGGCACATGGTGGGCCCTCATTGACACACGCCGGTGTCGACAGGTGATCAGTGTGGCCTGGCTGTGCAGGGAGCAGGCCTGAGGGGTTCTGGGTCCAGCAGGCCGGGGTACGGCATGCGCACAGGATCGCAGGCAAGTCCATTCACGAGGACAGCGTAGGCCTCGTGGCGGGGTGAGAGGCGCCGCCCTGGCAGAGACATTGTGCATTCCGGAAGAGGACCACGCCAGGGCTACATGTTTTTTATTCACACCCCTACGCTGGCCTGGCGTATGCCGGGCCATAAGTGCAAGTACAGAGACATATGCTGTTCCTAGAGGGTGAGAAGAGAAAGAGGCCTACAGTAATATGTTAATCAGTGAAATCAGGAGGGATTTCCTCCTTCAGGAAAAAGACCCTCACACATCCAGCCAGCTAGATGTCATGCTTCATCATCAGGTCTGCTCCAAATCGTGGCGGCGCTGCAATCCCCGGTCGGCGCCCTTAACGGGGCCTTTTGATTGAGATCTTTATTCCTTGTATGCCGGTTGGTGTAGTGCGGGTGAGGGCCCTAAGTGTAGTGTGTACTCGTGAAGTTTAAAACAAGTAGTAGGGATCCAAAATAACAAAAGTTTAATAAAGCAGGTCCCACTCTTGACTAAAACAAAAAAGTGCGCGTCCCTGAAGTAAAGTTGTCAGGTTTGCACTGCAATGGTCAACATGTTTCTTGCACCGGTTAGATCAACCGCAATTCATCAGGACCAAAATTAAAGTTCACACACTTACTGGTAGTGATAGCAGCTACTATAGCACTTACCACTTTTACAGCACCCTAATAAGTGGTTACTTTGTTGATAAAAACCCAATGCACCCCGTAGTGGTGCATTAAAGGCTCCAGCGAATCAGGGACGGACTATAACACTGAATAGTGCAGAGTTGTGTTTCCTCGACACGAGACACGTAGAATCCTACCCACTCTGCTCACACTTACGGGGGGGACGTAACAGGCAACATTTCCCCACTGGCTGGGGTGACATGGTTGCGTCCACCGTCCACTCCACTCCACACACCAGCGGTGTATGTCGCCATGGATATGGGTGTGTTCTGCATATTGCGGTCTGTCCAGCACATCGCCGCCACTCTTGGCATTGTGTACTTTCCCAATCATGGTTCTTCTGCCTCCTTCACACATGCCTGGTTCCCACCTCTCCCCACACTCTGCTATTGTGTGGGTGAGGTGCAATGCCGTTGATGGCTCATATTCACGGCTTGCCCAGGTTACCATTGTAAGTTGTTCTGTCGTGTCTGGTGGGTGGGCATGTTGTTTTGCATGTTGTATGTAATTTTGTGAAGTGTGCATTGCCAGAGTTGTGAGTTGCATGGTTGTGGAGTTGAGGTGTGTGGGGTATTCATTTGGAACTTGCCAAGGGGCTGTGAATTTCCCTTGGTGCCATCCTGGTAGCGCTGGTTGATGATGGACTGTCGGAGGATGAAGGAATCAATAAATACTGGCTGGGTATTTGACAACGACGTTGATGGAGATTCCACTGTGTTTGGATGTTGCCTGCACATTGATGTGAGACGTGTGCTTTCTGTTGCGGTGATTGTGTGCTGTGTCACCAGGGGGCACATGTAGGACATGGGTGCTGTGGATTGCCCACAAAACGTGCATGCCTCCAGCTTTGGCATATGTTCCTTGCTTGGTCTCTAGCGGATCCTGTGCATTGTGGTGGACATATAAATACTGGGGTACCAGGCTGATGGTTGCATCCAGGACAGGTGTGAGGGACTTGGATGCGGCTGGCTGTGAGTCTATTCTGACTCTGGTAGGTGTTGGTTGGGGGTACCAGAGGCCAACAGGTGCATCACAGCCAGCATCTTTGTTTGTGGTGGGATCTTGGTTGTCCGCTGTGTTAGTGCCGTTGGCCTGTTGTGCGATGATGGCCAGGATGCGTAGGATGGTTGTCCTTCTGGGCCTGTAGTGAGCAATGGCATCCTCTGGTGTTGAGTCTGTGAGGCTGGTGCGTTTCCTGTGTGTCCGCTGTCTTTGTCCGTGCTGCCTCTGTGGTGGTCCGGGGGGGTTGTGGTCCTGGGTGTGGTGGCGGTGGGTGTTGTTGCCCTATTGGGGCTCCGGGCTGCATGTTCAGTTGCTTGGGGGCATCTGTTGTTATTCATGTTTCTCTTTGGGCTGTGCTCCCTTGGCTGCTGCCGGTTGTTGTCCGACTTCACACCAGGTTAGAGCAGGTGTTGGTTTCCTGGTGCTAATGCGCCTTATCGCATGTTTTGTGATCTTATCGCCGATGTGGCTGGTCGTTGAGAATCTTGAGGAGTGGTGTTGTCGCGGCTTTTTGCACGGGAACGCCTACTCTGCATCTCATTATCGATAGTTGCTGGGGTCACCTGTGGTGATGTGTTTTGCGGCTGCTATCGCGGATATACTGGTGTTATGGGCTATTTACACCAGCTTGTGAATGGGGTGATACATTTATCGCAACTTTGGCTGGGATAAAGTGCTGTTAGCTCGGCGATAGCTCCTTGAGAATATGGCCCTTCTTGTTTTAGATGGCTCGTTCCGAGGTTTATAGTTCTCAGTAGAAAAACGTGCGTGCACTCTCTGGTAATCAGGTAACTACAGTTTTTAAAATGGTGGTCAGCTTCTTTTATACGTTTTGTTGTGTTGAATGTAATTTCAAAGGAAAATATGTTTTGTGCATAATTTGTAATGTTTTTAATGGTGTGTGAGAATGTAAATAATTATTTTGTTATGTTAGTTTTCGTAACTCTTTATTTTTGTTATGTTATAACATCCGTTTTAGTTATTTTCGGGTCGAAGTAATTTCATTGAAAGAGTTGTAGGACTTTTGTTTTCCGGTATTAAAAAACAGAAGTTTTTTTTTTGTGCTGATATTAATTCTGTGTTATAGCGTTTTTTGTTATGTGAAACTTTACAATGTATTAATGGTAGTTTACTTTGTTTAATTAAGTGAATTATTGTTTTTTAATTTGTTTTGTGTTTAATAGTACATTTTTGAAAATGTTTGTTAAATGTATGTTCTGTTAAAATATTGTATATTAATTATTTTATATTAATTTAAGTTTGATATTTGTTTTATATGTGTTTTATACATTTTGGGAATGTTTAATAAAAATATATTTTAAAAAAACATTGTGTAAAAAAAGTACTCGAGCAATACTTGTATTACTCGAGTATTATTTTAGCAATTGGGTAATTTTATTGAATATCGTGGTTGTAAAATAGTATGTTCTGTAGAAATATTTGTAATTAATTTATAAAACTTTTATTTTGTAATTTATTAATATTATATGTGTGTATTAATTTTAGTACTTGGGTATTAATTTGAATACTTATCTATTACTTTCCAATATCCACGTTTTAATACACTTCCCCACCCAAAACCCCTATTTTCCCTGCATCCTGCTCCAGGGTTTTATTATGCAAAAAAACCATATATATCGCTTTGTAAAAGTATGCGTTGTTGTAGTATGCGTTGTATTGGATCATTCAATGTATTATACTACATTTGCGTTGTAATGGTATGCGTTGTAAAAACTTGCGATGTACTGTCAGTTGCGTTGTAAAAATTGTATTGTAAAAGCATGCGTTGTATTTTTTTGCGTTGTAATGTTATATATTTGGTGAGTATTAGTGGAACAAATTGTCAAAATACATTTTTAGGGCCTGATTCACAAAGGCAAACTGAGATGAAAGTCTAACGTTGCGACTTTCATTATTCACAAGGGGCATTTACGAGCAGTAAAGTTAGACTTTTGTGTCAGTTAAACTTAAGTTTTGGTCTTAAATTTAACTGAAACCAAAATATGGTCTCAGTTAAACTTAAGACCGAAACTTAAGTTTAACTGAGACAAAAGTCCAACTTTACTACTTGTAAATGCCCTTTGTGAATACCGAAAATTGTAAGGTTAGACTTTCGTCTCAGTCTACCTTTGTGAATCGGGCCCATTGTTTCTCTAATCTTGAGTGGTATCATCTTTTGCCACTTGCTACTTTTTCTGCCTTATAAGGAAGGAGGCTAAACAATGATAAAGTAAGGAAAAAAAGTGCTGGAAAACATGACTTATGAAACTCTTTTCATATTTCCATTCTGTGACATTATCCTGTTCTAGGAACCCAGTTAGGGGTGGAGTTGTCAATTATGTCTCCTTAAGTGATTTACACTGGTAAACTATGAGGCCAAGATACTCGATTGGTACTGAGGGAATTTCCTTTCTTTTCCAACCCTGGGTATTCCCCTTGCTGAACCATCTCCTATCCATTTCGCCTGTTACCCCCCTGGCTTTGCCTCCTGGAGTTTAGTAGAATCTCGGGCTCAATCATCCCTAGAGGTAGCCACCATTCCTCACACCATGTGTCCAAACTCTACTCTTTTTCCTTGTCTTTCCACCCCTCATTTCCACCGGTCCTCTACGCTGGACACTGGTGTCTTGCTGCCGCCTCCTCACTCCCCTAGACTCTTGTCTTCTGGCACCCTGCTGCCATCTACTTATACTCCCGGGCTTCCTTCATCCTCCAATACCCCCATTTACTGCTTCCACTACAGTATCAAATCCTGCTGCTCGGTGAGAGTCCTTTCCTTAGTCCTTTATCGCTTTTATCTTCCCCCACTTTCCTCTCTGTTTCTTGCAGTCTTTCTTTCCTTTTTGAGCAGCCTTCACTCTGTTGTTTTTTCTTTCTTTCTACTTTGCCTGTCGGACCACCGCTGTAGCTAAATCAGCGTGGATTCAATTTCAGGACTGGAGACTTCAGATTATGGATCTCTTATTTTAATGCAAAAACACAGCAGCCAATCATGTTACAGTAAAACACCATAAAAACTTCATTTCCCATGAATTGCCTTATTACATCATCACTCTTTCCACCAATCAGGGTCTAGAAGGCCTATAAAACCTTCTGTCCCCATTGTCCTTCCTCTTTCTTTGCTGCTACAGCAGCTATAACCGTTTCATACAATACTTGTTTAGATAAAAAAGGTATGGTTTATGGTACTTCATTGGGCACGTTTATGGTACTCTGAGCATTTATTAAGCATCATAGGCGTAACACTGTGCTGGTGGCATGTTGCAGAGAATGTGATCCGTGCCCCCAACATAATATGCACCAGCAAAGTTGTTTATGTACCAATTCAAATTATGCGCCATTGTTTGCATCAATAAAGTTGTTTATGTACTTCAAATTTTACGTTGGCTCTTTTTGTGCTTGGCAGTCTTGCGCCTCCCTTATGCTACAAGTGTCCTTCTTCTGACCCCGCGTGGAGTAGGAAAGAGGAGTAAGAGGACGAATGAGTGCTTTAATGCAGCATGTGCAGTCCTCTTTCTATTGCAAGCTTCTGATTGTGCATGCGCAAGGCACCTGCAACGTTTGAGCAGCACGGCTCAGTTCGGAATTGAATGCTCAACGTAGCACTTGCAGTCACCTCTCCTCTATGCCCTCTTGTGGCTGTAATTACCTATAAGAGCGTTGCTCTAAGGGTTACAGGCCTTTACTAATATGTGGCCGGGGTGTAATATTTGAGAGTACTTTTCATTTAGTACCTGTCTGGGTGCACACCCTAACTCCCCTGTTTTTTTGATTGATCAAATATTGCAACTGGGTGCATTCCTGTCATGGCAGGGCACTACCAAGGGGTTTGCAGGATATGACGACTATTGAAGACCCAAATGAGTAGCACCTTGAAGGATAAAGGAAGTGACCCGATTAGGGCCACCGGGTCACTCACGACCACCTCTCAGCCTTTCATACAAATGAAGAGTTGGTTAGACAGTAGAGAATACAAATCAAAATGATTTATTAGTATACGCTTGAGCGGAGCCTGGTCTGACCAGACTCGTTAGATTGCTGCAGAGGGACTGACCTTAGGCAACATGGTAAGGCATAAAGTTTATTGCCAATACCCCTGAAGAGATGCCCAGACAGGAAAATTCCAGTCTGGGAGCTGGTGAACAAAGGAGTTACAGAAGGATGAGCTACGATCCTGGGACCGGGTACACATTATCTTGCATTCAAGGTTACTCTGCCTGCCCACATCACTCTAGGCTGTAGGAGCAGGCCTATCTTGACGGAAAGGTATGCAATAATCTGGATAGTTTATTCATTAGCACAGCAAACTCAACCTTGAAGAAATACACGTACAGAGGGCACATTGGCAGTTGCCTTTCAAAGAGGCAGACAAGAGATGAGACAGAAGTTAGTTTGGATCATTACTCAAAATGGCGGCTAATACAAAATGGTGCTTCAAATTGCTAACTTAAATTGCACAATGTTAGAATATGACTCGTTACAACAAGAGTCATTACAATGCGGTTGTTACAATGACCGCGTTGTTACCACACAATGACATTACTACAGAAGTCATTACATCGACTTGCAGTAGATGGCGCGCTGGCATTAGAAATTTATAATTTACTATTCCAACTCCAGCCTACGTAACAGTAGGGAAGGTGTTGGAATAGTAAACTATACTATTCCTAATGTTAGCGTGCCGTCTACAGCAAGTCGATGTAATGACTTGCGTAATAATGGCTTTGCGTGATAACAACGCATTCGTTGTAACGACCGCGTTGTAATGGCATCGTGGTGTGATAACCGCGATGTAAAGGTCGTCTCCCGCTAAAAGAAGTCGACCAAAGCATTTTCAGTCCAACAAGGACAGTTGGTGGAACTATTGACAGCTCTGTTCAGGGGTCTGTAAATAAGGCTTTGGCTATCGCAGTGTGACCATTTAAAAGGCCTTTGAAGTGTCATGCGCATCGAGAACTGGGTAGGGACATCCCAGGACCCAGTACATCATCCAACTCATCTACACCTAACATGTCTGAGTTGTCCTGGCCACACATGAAGGCCCTGGATAAGATAGCTAAGGAACGTTCTGTTGGACTATGGCTACGGAGCCTCTGAATCTCAGGGTCCCTCTAGCACTTCAGCACATCCTGATACTGACCTAGATGGTGTGTTGTCTATATGTTCTAAATCGGATCTCTCCCAACCTCGCCCTCTATTACAGAAACACAATTGCAAGTCTCATTTCCTGGACACACAAGGTTCCAATTACAAACTTCTGGATTTCGATCCAGAGGAGATTGTTCATCCGAGGTAAACGGAATGGTCCCTCTCTTCTGAGGTTGCTGAGTATGTTCAGTCCAGTCTGTGCAAGGGGTTTAAGAAAGAAATCAGAGCAAAATTATGCACAGAAGGCCCTCATTCTTCCCACCTTGGGATGATAGCAGACACACCAGAAATAGATCAGAGCATGGTGCTCTTTAAAAAAAAGTTCTTCAAAGATCCTAAGAAGAGCATCGGCTGTGCTTGGCGTGCCTGCTCGGACAAGGTCCTTGATTTATCTATCACATTGACCAAGGTTCTGGAGATGGCAGTCCAGGCTAAGGAGATAGGATCTCCTGTGGATCTGGATACCCTTATGGGTTGGAGCCTGAGAACAATATATTTGTTAGGCAATGTTAACTGCACGATCACCTCAGAGTGATAACGTTCCCTCCTTATGCGCATTGATCTCAAACTAGTCAAATTGCCTTAGTTGGAAGCAGGCCCCCTGGCAAATGGGCAACTGTTCGGAGACAGATTTGTGAAATTTGTAGCAACCTTCTCTTCTCTGGACAAGGCCTAGTCTTCGCTTAAGAAGGTGTTTCACAATACCCTTTTTACCAGGGCCGGGCGATATAGAGGCTGAGCGTCAGACTGAGGATATGGCCAGGGGATTTTTTATGTTGCTTCTCATCCCAGAGGTCGCAGGGTTTGGAATAATGCCCAGGGTCAAGCCAGCTTCTACCCTTCCAGATCCAGACATGGTCGAGTCCGTTTCCACAGGGCCAAAGTATTGAGATGGAGCTGCTGGGAATGCAGACTCCTCCTATTCAGGTACCCATTATTACTATTTCAAGGCTCATTTTGGGGGCCAGAGTTCACCATTTCCTACCCAATTGATGCCTGATTACAACCGACCCTTGGGTATTGGAGATGGTGCAGGGGAGCAGGGTGGAGTACTATAGAACGGCAACTCAGCATGCGCCTCCCCCTTCCCTGTGTTTTTCCCAACAAGAAGCTCACTTTGTTAGTGGAGAGTTGTGAGAGCTTTTGCACAAAGGGGCAATCGTATTGACACACCCTCACCCCAAATGGTTTTGTCAGCACAATTTTTCTGGTGCAGAAGAAAGGGGGCGGTCACAGATTGGTTCTGAATCTCAAACAATTCAATGCATGGGTCAACTATCGGCATTTCAAAATCGAGGGGATTCATCTGTTGAGGGACCTGCTACAGGAAAAAGATTTACAACAAACAAATGATGGACGGAATGCTGACAATGCAGACATTCTCCCCCAGTCAAGAGATCTGGGTTAAATCCATTGTTCTTTTGCCCACTACGCCACCCCAGTTTAGACATGGCCATATGCAAATCAGTCTTGACCCTGTGCCTCATGGGAACAGTCCAGCCCGAACTGCCAAGCCATGTCTTCCCTGGACCGGAATCAAGCATCCTAGGACCGGTTTCTAGCTATCAGCCGTCATCAGCCAGGATAGCTTGACTCCAGTGGCGTAGTGAGCACGGGTCCCACGTCTGGGAATACCCATCCCACTTAGGGCGAAAAGCGTTACAACAAACAAATGATGGACGGAATGCTGACAATGCAGACATTCTCCCCCAGTCAAAAGATCTGGGTTAAATCCATCGTTCTTTTGCCCACTACGCCACCCCAGTTTAGACATGGCCATATGCAAATCAGTCTTGACCCTGTGCCTCATGGGAACAGTCCAGCCCGAACTGCCAAGCCATGTCTTCCCTGGACCGGAATCAAGCATCCTAGGACCGGTTTCTGGCTATCAGCCGTCATCAGCCAGGATAGCTTGACTCCAGTGGCGTAGTGAGCACGGGTCCCACGTCTGGGAATACCCATCCCACTTAGGGCGAAAAGCGTTACAACAAACAAATGATGGACGGAATGCTGACAATGCAGACATTCTCCCCCAGTCAAGAGATCTGGGTTAAATCCATCGTTCTTTTGCCCACTACGCCACCCCAGTTTAGACATGGCCATATGCAAATCAGTCTTGACCCTGTGCCTCATGGGAACAGTCAAGCCCGAACTGCCAAGCCATGTCTTACCTGGACCGGAATCAAGCATCCTAGGACTGGTATCTGGCTATCAGCCGTCATCAGCCAGGATAGCTTGACTCCAGTGGCGCAGTGAGCACGGGTCCCACGTCTGGGAATACCCATCCCACTTAGGGCGAAAAGCGTTACAACAAATAAATGATGGACGGAATGCTGACAATGCAGACATTCTCCCCCAGTCAAGAGATCTGGGTTAAATCCATCGTTCTTTTGCCCACTACGCCACCCCAGTTTAGACATGGCCATATGCAAATCAGTCTTGACCCTGTGCCTCATGGGAACAGTCCAGCCCGAACTGCCAAGCCATGTCTTCCCTGGACCGGAATCAAGCATCCTAGGACCGGTTTCTGGCTATCAGCCGTCATCAGCCAGGATAGCTTGACTCCAGTGGCGTAGTGAGCACGGGTCCCACGTCTGGGAAAACCCATCCCACTTAGGGCGAAAAGCGTTACAACAAACAAATGATGGATGGAATGCTGACAATGCAGACATTCTCCCCCAGTCAAGAGATCTGGGTTAAATACATTGTTCTTTTGCCCACTACGCCACCCCAGTTTAGACATGACCATATGCAAATCAGTCTTGACCCTGTGCCTCATGGGAACACTCCAGCCCGAACTGCCAAGCCATGTCTTCCCTGGACCGGAATCAAGCATCCTAGGACCGGTTTCTGGCTATCAGCCATCATCAGCCAGGATAGCTTGACTCCAGTGGCGTAGTGAGCACGGGTCCCACGTCTGGGAATACCCATCCCACTCAGGGCGAAAAGCGTTACAACAAACAAATGATGGACGGAATGCTGACAATGCAGACATTCTCCCCCAGTCAAGAGATCTGGGTTAAATCCATTGTTCTTTTGCCCACTATGCCACCCCAGTTTAGACATGGCCATATGCAAATCAGTCTTGACCCTGTGCCTCATGGGAACAGTCCAGCCCGAACTGCCAAGCCATGTCTTCCCTGGACCAGAATCAAGCATCCTAGGACCGGTTTCTGGCTATCAGCCGTCATCAGCCAGGATAGCTTGACTCCAGTGGCGTAGTGAGCACGGGTCCCACGTCTGGGAATAGCCATCCCACGTAGGGCGAAAAGCGTTACAACAAACAAATGATGGACGGAATGCTGACAATGCAGACATTCTCCCCCAGTCAAGAGATCTGGGTTAAATCCATCGTTCTTTTGCCCACTACGCAACCCCAGTTTAGACATGGCCATATGCAAATCAGTCTTGACCCTGTGCCTCATGGGAACAGTCCACCCCGAACTGCCAAGCCATGTCTTCCCTGGACCGGAATCAAGCATCCTAGGACCGGTTTCTGGCTATCAGCCGTCATCAGCCAGGATAGCTTGACTCCAGTGGCGTAGTGAGCACGGGTCCCACGTCTGGGAATACCCATCCCACTTAGGGCGAAAAGCGTTACAACAAACAAATGATGGACGGAATGCTGACAATGCAGACATTCTCCCCCAGTCAAGAGATCTGGGTTAAATCCATCGTTCTTTTGCCTACTACGCCACCCCAGTTTAGACATGGCCGTATGCTCAGACGTGAGTCCCTTGCTCTCCATGCCACTGGAATCAAGCTATCCTGGCTGACGAGGGCTGAAAGCCCGAAACCGGTCCTAGGATGCTTGTTTCCAGTCCAGGGAGGACCTGGCTTGGCAGTTCGGGCTGGACTGTTCCCATGGGGCACAGGGTCAAGACTGATTTGCATATGGCTGGGTTCAAACTGGAATGGCATGGTGAGCAAAAAAACGATGGATTTAGGCCACTACTTAAAATGAGGCACTCTACATATTATAAGGAGAAAATTGATATGGCAGAAAACTAATCGAAGGAATTGTTTGCCACTCTGAAAGAGATCTCATCTCTCGAGAGAACACTGACTACACCTATAAGCTTAGAGGAGCGGTGCAACCTGATAGCCGACTTCTTCCTTCAAAAAGCATCTAATTTTATATATAATATATACAACTCCTTCCCGGAGGAGGCCCGTAATAGCCCTACCGGACTAGAAGAGGAACCTATTGACCTGGATTTCTCACCCTAGAGGGAGTTTCCCCCCCTCCCATGATAGAGCTCAAGGAAGGGGCCTTAAAAATGAAATCTGACTCCCCTAGCCGATCCAGCAGCACCTAGCAGAATAATGAAGGGCATTGAATTGATACTACCCTGCATACAACAACTATTAGACACATGCTTTAAATGTGGGGTGGTCCCTAGGTCATGGAAGCATGCGACTGTCATACCTTAAAAAACACAAAAGCCTTTAGCTAATCCTGAGCTATTGGATAATCTCTGCCCCATCTTTCTACTTCCCTACATCTCCAAAATCACAGAGAAGGTTGTGAATAAACAATTAGTGGAACATATCAACTTACACAATCTTCTACACTCTACACAATCAGGTTTTAGAGCATCCTTTTCAACTGAGTCAGCACTCCTTTTTGCAACAGAGTCTATACGGAGACGGGTGGACGTCGGTCAAATGGTATCCTTGGTCCTTCTGGACCTAAGCGCGGCCTTCGATACGATGTCCCACCGGCTACTCCTCCAATGCCTACAGGCATGTGGACTAGATGGGGTAGCGCTAAAATGGATGCGGTCCTTCTTGAAGTCCGCAGTTTCCAAGTTGTACAGCATCCTTATCGTTCTAAAATTCTGCCACTCCTTCAAGGGGTCCCTCAGGACTCTATCCTGAGCCCCACCCTCTTTAACCTATACATCGGCCCGCTGGCTGAAATTATCGATAATTACAAGATTTCTATGGTGTCATACGCTGATGACACCTAGCTTGCGCAAGATTCGGGTGAATCAGCGTCACAGTTCTCCTCCTGTCTCAATGATCTAGCCTCATGGATGTCAAACAACTGTCTAAAACTGAATGGCAGTAAGACGGAGATCATGATCATTGGGAAATCTCCCTCCATATGGGGTTCAGCCTGGTGGCCCCAGAGATGGGGGCCTGTCCCTATGCCCAAAACAGAGGTATAGAATCTGAGAGTGTGGCTCGACCCAAAACTTACCTTCGAGTCCCAAACCAGGAAAGTAGCAGGGAGATGTTTTGGCACCCTCAAGATGCTAAAAAGAAACTTGGACATTCTTCCCGTGTCAGCAAGGAAACCATAGTCCACACCTTTGTTGGCCTCGCAACTAGACTACGGGAATGTCCTATATCTGGGTGCACCAAAACGCTACCTGCAACGCCTCCAACGTATTCAAAATGTGGCAGCACGTCTCGTATTTAATATTCAAAGACGCTCCTCATCGACGAAAGCCCTTGACTCTGTCCACTTGCGGCCAATTGGAAAGAGAATTCCTTTCAAAGCCCTGTGTTACTTTCACCGGAGCATACAGGGGAAAGCCCCAGCTATCTGCATGATTTTGTTACTCCTCACAATCCCAGTCAGCAGCTAAGATCGACAGGAGCGCACCTACTCAAAGTACCTAGGATAAATAAAGCAAGGATGGGAGCACGCTCATTTGGCTACCTAGCGGCCAAAAACTGGAACACACTCCCACCTCTGCTATGTGCAGAAAAATCTGTGCACATTTTTCGTAAAGGTCTGAAAGCCTGGCTATATCAACTCTAGTCCGGTCTCCTTCCACTCCTGCTGCACGCTACTAGTGCGTGGACACACCTATAAGGGAAGCCAGGTGCTCTATAAATGACCTATTATTATTATTAACGCTGTATTCTACTGCGGATAAACAAAATCTCTGAAGTGAGGTTCATCAACAAAGCTGTGGGATCTGCCCTATTCAATTCTGAACTTCAGCTACAGGAGTTGATAAAATGTACTGCTACCATGGGACATTTTGGTGTGTGAGGGTTATTTTACGAAAATTCATTATTTTCCTTGAACCATTATTAAGACCATTGCAAGGACTGTTACTCCAATTACGGTTTGACTCTTTTTGGTTACTTATTTAAGACAAGAGGCTGAGTCCACAGCGAACCTGACCTCTCTCTCCCACTTTTGTTTGTTTCAGATGTGGATGTAGTCATCAGATTCTTGAGATCCTGGACAGCTAATAAAGATTTCTCTAGAGAACAATTGTCAGCAAAGCGTATGATGGCTTTGAACCTCTTTTCATGCAGATGAATCTCGGATGTTCATGCCCCGGATCTAAAAGATGGAGTTATCTCACCTTCTGGGGTGATTTTTAAGATCCCTAATTGTACTAAGACACATTCATGTTGTGTGAGCTATCCGACTTTCCCAGACAATCATCAACTTTGTATAGTGGGCTGCTTAAATCTTTATAAGGATTGCACAGAGTTTCATTAATCCACTAGCAGACAGTTGCTTATAGCTTTAAAGAAACATTTTGGCCCTGTGAAGTCAGTCACCTTGGCCAGATGGGTTAGGTGGTTGTTTTCAGAGGTAGGTGTGGACAATTCGTTATTTGGTGCGCAATTCAGTGAGAGGTGCCATGGCCTCCAAGTCCTATTCATTGGGGTCTCCCTTAGAGGACATTAATGTGGCTGCCGATACGTTATTAGGTCTTCTATCATAAGTCGATTGTTGATGTTGTTCCTGTTGTTGTGAGTCAGCTTTGAACAAGCATAATCTGAAGCCTCTAGTCCTGACACAGAATAAAGATGTTTATAGCTATTGTGTCCAAGAATTTTCAGTTCTATTAAGGACACAGAGGTGAGGATTATCCCACCCATATGCATCTTATTATTGTTTATTTTAATGGCATTTTTATGTTCACAGGCAATGTTAAGCATAAAAATACTGCCCACCCTTGTTCTCATAGTGGGCTTTTGAGTGATGTTATGGATTATTTATTTTATTTGTACTTTTTTTTGGGAAACACGGTTGATGGCCTGAATGCTGGATGTATGCATGAATGAATAATCTTTATTCGATTACAGCATAGTCATAAAAAGTTACAAAACATATAAAACCACATACATAAGTTAAAATGCAAAAGCCACCATATGTGTGGCAATTTTTCTTTAACTATATATTTTTAAAGTTCATAATTTTGTTCCAGTGTAAGGCACCTTTTAGAAAGGATGAAATAGCCAACATCGCTACATGATCTGGTAGTAGGTTCAGTTGTAAAAAATCTGGCCAAAACTATTGAGAACCCCTAGATTTTAGAAGTGGTGACAAATACCTTTTTTGTAAAAAAAATATTTAAAATCTACAAATAATACAAAGTGTTCCAAAGTTTGAAAAGAGCAGCCATCATAGGGAGCTACCTGTAATGAATCAGGATCAAACTGCCCTTGAGGAAAACAGATAAGCGTACGTATTGTGTCCAGGCGGAATTTCATTAGAAGTGCTCTTTCCGAAGGACGTCTGACAGCAGAGAGATAGGGCTCACAGCCTGCAATAGTTTTCAGGAGCAAAAGGGATCTGGTGGTAGATTTCTCAAGTGCCCCGGATTTCCTTTCTTCCTTTAGTTGGGACAAAATCATTCCCTGATTAATTCCCTTCCCCCTTTTCAAGGAGGTGAGGTCTATGAAGTACGTCAGAGCAGCCTAAGGACTGGGCAGTTGACTTCATGTATTTTAACCACAATATCTTATGTTCGTGCACACCCAAGACAATCCTCAATTAAAACCCTTTGGATTGCCGTGTGCTCCCCACTCCACATTTAATAACAATAGGACCAGTTTCACACAGTCCTCTACATAGTCAAGACCCAATTCTTCATGAACAAAAAGTGTGACACTGTTAAGCCCCCAGGCCCAAAGGTTTCCTGCAGAATTGATTCTCTTCTTGCTGGATAACCTTACAGTTACGGTATCCCCAGGTTACAACACCATATAGGAGTACAGGGAGACATTTCATTTAATAAACCTGCAATAAGGGCAGTATGGTTTTATTACCAATTAATGCATAGAATCTAAATAAAGCACTACAAGCTTGGCTAAAGCGGGAGAAACGAGTAGATAGACAGATAAGCCACTTGTTCTGTTGCTCAAATGCAACCCCCAATAGGGGAAAGTGGGTACACTAGACACATTTCTTCCCTTAATTGCAGTGGGTCTAGGTTTTGAAGATTTCCTCCCACATACCATGTAATGAGTTTTTACCCAATTACAACTCATCCATGTGGCCAACAAAGAGATCAGCAAGTGCTTTAAGACCATTTGCCTTTGGGGCCAAGAACACTGCATCCTCAGTGTAGAGCAAGGAAGGCACACATACTGACTTTACCTTGGGAAAATATTTCCCATTGGCCACCAGATAAGAAACGAATGGGAGCTAACAAACTGCCCTGGCTCACCCTTGGAGACCAAAAGGCTTTGTGCATTCCCCACCCAGACCATATCTTACATAAGCATTCATATAAGTGTGTAGAGCTCTTAAAAATGATCCAATGGGGAGGGTAGTCCCATTGTCACAAAATTGTCCCACAGCTTAAACCTATTTACCCTGTCAAAAGCACTACTAAGGCCATAAATGCGAGGTAAATAGACCCTTGCTTTGCTACCACATATTTGCCAATCAGTGGGTTTAATTTCAGACACTGCTCCATCATGCCTTTCCCTTTCCTAAACCCATTCTCGACTGAACAGAGTATGTTGTAAGCTTGGACCCAATTTTCCACATGTTGTCAGACAATTCGGCCCACCACCTTCACAACTGAAATATAATAGGGAAATGGGCCTGTAGCAGGTGAGATCTTGCCAATTCCCCCTCTTAAACACAGGTACTATTGTTGCAGATTTCCATGTTAGGGGAAAGCCAATCTGTACAGCAGTATTAAGTGCATTCATTAGAATAGAGGCCGAAAAGTGGAACTCAAACTTATAGAGGTCCACAGGAATCCCATCAGGACCAGGGGTTTTATTAGTTGGGCTGCCCAATATTGCTGCGTATAACTCCTCCAGGTCAAACCTGACCTCCAATGAGTATAAACAGCTATCATCATTCATGACTAGGGTCTCCTCTGTATCAAATGGATAAACCCTTTGGAAGTGGAACACCCAGTGTGGTAGAGTAATAGTAGAGCTAATGTCACCAAGGGCAGCAGTGCTAGGCGGCCTTCAATTGATGATAGCCCAAAAAGCTCTGAATTCCTAAAGGCACAAGCAGACACTGACTGCTACCAAGAAACTTCTTTAATATCTGCTTTCTACTTTCGGATAGCTATTTTATATGTCCTCCCTGCCTCCATGACAATGTGCTGGTAATGAGACTTCATATTAAGGGCCTCACATAACCGCTTGTTGGCCATCCTACAGGTTTTATCAAACCAACCAGAATGAACTGCTCCATGTTGGCCCAACATTTCCCCCATAATGGCATTGGTTGAATTGTTCAAATCAGATAAAGTACCCAGGACCGAAACAGGCGAAGCGTCAGTGAATAGTAAAGGCCCACTACCAACTTGGTTCTGACTAAAGTCTCAAACAAAGAGGGGATTGGGAATTACGCCACTTCACCATTAATCCCTTATTCTTGACAATCATGCCAATCAAGCTGGGAAGGGTCCAGGCTAATACCAACATTGGCTGCCACCCTGATTTCTATGAGGCTATGGTCACTAAAACAAGTTTGAAGCAGCTCTCCTGGCCAAACAAAATCCATAAGGGTCCTTGAAATAAACACATAGGGGGATATTCTCAAGAACGTGTGATAACTACAGCGAAAGTAGCTAAACACAACTCTTCACATCGCAGTCCATCACGGGAAAATAACACTGTGTCAACGTGGTATTCCCAAGCCGGCGGCACCATGCGATAGTTCCATGACAAAAATCAGCGAAAACAAGCCACAGGCCTGCAATCCCCACGCGACATGCGGGAAAATGCACTACAAAAGGTGAAAAGAACACATACAAAAGCCAAACAACAGCGAAGCACAGTGGAGTCAGTCGGAGCAAGTGCAGAGGACAACCAGAACCCCACAAGCACCCCAGAGGACCAGCCTGGGACTTTGGGGTCAGGGAAGGGCAAGGAGAAGTAGAGTAGGAAGAAAAGGTTCAGTCCCCAGGAAAAAAGGATCCTGATAATGGAGGTGATAGAACACCATCAAGTACTATTCGTCACCTCCACTGTGTCACTGGCAACTGAAAATGGAATGTGGCAGACCATCGTGGAGAAGGTGAATGTAGTCTGAGTGTGGAAGAGGACAATGGACGAGGTCAAGAGGCGCTGAAATGATGTCAAGCGCAAAACCAAGCAGAAACTCGCAAACAACAGGAAGGCCGCAATGCAGACTGGAGGTGGCAGTCCAGCGCCACAGGAGGAGCTGGACGAGATGGAGGAAATGGTGTCCACAGTCATCAATGGGGAGACGGTGGCAGGAGTTGGGGGACCGGACACTGCTCAACAGGACTGGAGACAACAGCAACAGGGTGAGTAATGACCCGGGACGGGGGGAAAGGGGGAGATGGGCACAATGGCACACATGCACAAGTAAGCATTGCACATCTTCAGACAAACCATGCCCCAGACCCCAAACGCCCATCAAGATAACAAAGCACCCAAGAATGCAACATCCCAGCACTTTAGAAGCACAGAAGTCAAAGGCACACCACATGTAAGGGATCAGGGGAATCCAAATCAGAGCTGCAGGGGCAACTCACCCAAAAAGCGCCACACACATCACATGCAGAGCACATCAACATTGACAACGATGTGGCACAATCCGCAACACGTCCACAACAGAACAGGGGACACAACTAGTCCCGCTTGTGTGCAGTAACTGGACAATCGCATATGGCCTCGCTGGGAAATGTGAGTTGACAATGTACAAGTACAAACACGCATCCGTGAAGTTGTCGAAATGTCCACTGTCCCACATCACATAGACAGCTCACCACAAAAAGTAACAATGTACACTGTCATTCAGTCTGAATGTAAACATGTACAATGCGTCAACATGCATGTGAACACAATGTTAAACTGCATCTACCCTTCACATTGCAGAGGGAAATTCAACTCCTCCTGCCGAGCAGTCCCAACCTCTCTTCTCTGATGACGAAGAGGACAACCAGACCTTCGACTTCGACGCCCTCCAACAGCTCATGGACAGCCTGCACAGCCCACTCCCAGGAGCAGGGCAGCCCAGCTGCTACGAGGAGAACCCATCCCCTGCACAGTACACACAGCAGGCAGCACCCACCACCACGGCTGCCTCCCAGGACCCCCACGACGAACACATGGCCTTCCAACGCCATGTGTTGGGGTGCCAGGAAAAGATGGCCGAACAGGTGCAGGTGGGGTTTGACCCATGGCAGCCAAACAAGACGCCATATATGGGTGTCTAAGTCCCATCAGGGACTACTCACAGTCCCTAACGGACACTGACAGTCCGCTCCATGCTCTCCAACGAACCATGGCTGACATCGCCAGGGTCCTGACTCAGAGGCAAGAATGACTGGCCAGTCATAGTGGCTCCAGAGAGCTCGCACAGGAGTTGGGACTCATACGGAGGCTCATGGAGGACAGGGAGCATCGGCTTGCGGAAACAGTGGCTGACACGGCTGCACATCAGCAAGTTAGCTGGGTCCCTCAATGCCATAAAGACCATCCTCATGGCATTGCTCCCACAAGGCCTGGCGCTGATGCATGCTGCTGCTACCACTCCATCCACAACTCCGGCCCCTGATGTGTCAGTGCCACACAGTACGGTGGACATTCCACCTCCGGCCCCTGCGGTGTCACTGCCACAGAGTGCTGGAGACAGAACACCACCACCCACATGTGAGGCACATGCAACAGCTGAGGACGAAGATGCAGATGAATCTGCCACCGTGGTCAGAAGAAAGCGGTAACATTCATGTCCGCCAGATGGCCTGTTTCTGCTAGGTTCTGCCCTCAGCATCATCCCCTACCACTGTCCCCCGATGCACTCTGCGACACTCACCTTGGACCTCGACGTCGACTGCCATATTCTGTTTTGGCACCAAAGACACAGATATCAGACTGCGGACTGAACTCCTACACTGCTGATTGTAAATGTCATTCCCTGAAGGACTCTCGCTGGCCCTCCACGTGCCAGCGCTGAAAGGTGGGGTTTGCATGGTCCTGTACTGCTCCAGCTGCAACACTCCACTGAATGTGCATTAAACATTAATTTACACAACAGAGTGTCATGTCTATGATCTTGCAAGTGTGGAAGTATGGATGCATGTAGGGTCAATGATTTCACCTTGCGTTCATGTTGTTTATGTTGTGGGACTTAGGTCACAGGGTGACACATTGCCAATTGTGTGCCGGGTGGCGCCGACACTAGAATGGGTAAACACACATTCGTTACTTCCTTGTCCAGGCCAGAATGGAAGCACGCCCACAGACCCGGGGTCATTGTTCACACCCTTACGCTGGACTGGCAGGCCAGCCCACTCCGCTCACGCTCACAGGGGGGGAACGACAATGCTACCAGGGCTTCCCTGTAGGGATCTGCTGCTCACAGGTCTAGTTGTCTGCATGCCACAGCCACTCCCTCACGGCTGGTTCACACCCACACCACACCCATTCGGCACCGGCGTCACAGGACATGTGACCATGCCAATAAAAGGGCCTGACGCACATGCTGGATGCCATTTCCACTCTCCAAATGGGTGTCTCCGTGTGGGTATCCATTATGCATGAGGGCCTAGGGCCCTGCTACATCACATTGTCCAGTGCCAGTGGTGACATGATGGCGTCCGCACCACAGGACTCAATCTTAAAGGGTCCATGGCTAGCGGTGCACAGACTTGGTGGCACCGGATGCACTGCGGCAGGCACAGGCACACTGCCACGGGCGGTGTCTTTCGGTGCACTCAGATAGGAGCACCTTCGGTGCTGAGCGGGTGTGCAGACTGCGATGATGCGCCGTCCGGGCGGTCCGGGCGGTCCGGAATGGTGGCATTGGTGTGAGCCCTGCTGGACCGCAGTGTAGGCCTAAGCCAGCGGGCAGTGCAGGCCTACCACCACTTGACGTTGCCTCACGGTTCACAGAGTTAGTGGCACTTATTGGGCTGAATGGGTGTGCAGCCTGCAATGAGGCCGTGTGCACTGATATGTTCTCTGCCATAGTGAAATCAAGACCCAGAATCAGCTGTGTGAACTGGTGGCCCGTGGTGCGTGGCTGCATGATGTGGAGGGTGCCATGGTCGCGGGCCCCGGGCTTGGAGCTCCCCCTGGCATGTGGTGGGCCCTCTTGGAAACACGCCGGTGGCAGAAGGTGAGCAGTGAGGCCTGGTCACGCAGGGGCGGGTAGTGTCCTCTGGGCGGCAGAGGGGCTGGGGTGCAGCGGCCTGTGTGCGCAGGGGCGGGCAAGTGATGATGGCGTCTGCTACTGTATGGATTCTGCAATTCATGTCTCTGGCAACTGTTTCAGATGAGTGACCTGGGGGACTGTAGTGTGTACCGGCACGTGGTTGGAGACGCACAGGTGGCTGCAGGTGAGCAGTGGGGCCTGGGTCCGCAGTGTTCGCACTATCCCTCCCTCCCTCTCTCCCTCCCTCTCTCCCACTCCCTCTTCCTCCCTCTCTCCCTCTCTCTCCCTCTCTCCCTCTCTCTCCCTCTCTCCCTCTCCTTCTCTCTCCCTTTCCCTCCCTCTCTCTCTCCCTCTCTTTCTCTCTCCCTCTCTCCCTCTCCTCCCTCCCTCCCTCCCTCCCTCTCTTTTTCTCTGTCCCTCTCCTCCCTCTCCCTCTCTCTCTATCACTCTCCCTCTCTGTCCTTTGATGGGCGCATATCACACCTTCTTATCTGTCTTTCTGTCTTGCAGGCTGTGACTTACGAAATTTCCAGAGCAGACCCGCTGTGCCTCTTCATGATTGTTTGTTTTTGTGTCATCTGTAATAAATGTGTTTTTTTGGTTATATGATGTGGATGTGTGTTTCCATTCTTGTGGCCACATCTGTATATTAGGAGTTGTGGTTGTGCGACTTCAGGCGATTTGTTTGGGTCACGGTTTAGTGGAGTTGATGTGCATTCTCTTTTGTCGGAAGGGAGGGGGGTGGGGTCCAGGAGGGGTGGCGGTGGGTGTTGTTGCCTTATTGGGGCTCTGGGCTGCATGTTTAGTTGCTGTGGGGCATCTGTTGTTCTTCGTGTTTGGCTATGGGCTGTGCTCCCTTGGCTGCTGCCGGTTGTCGTCCGTCTTTGCACCAGGTCAGAGCAGGTGTTAGTTTCCTGCATCTAACGCGCCTTTTCGCCTGTTTTGTGCTCTTATCGCAGATCAGGCTGGTCGTTGTGAATGTTGCGGAGTGGTATTGTTGCGGCTTTTTGCTCGGGAACGCCTATTCTGCCTCTCATTAGCGATAGTTGCTGGGGTTATCCGTGGCGATGTTTTTTGAGGTTGCTATCACGGGAAAACTGGTGGTATCGGCTGTTTGCACCGTCTTGAGAATGGAGCGGTAATTTTATCGCAACTTTGGCTGCGCTAAAGTGCCGATAACTCTGCGTTAGCTCCTGGAGATTATGCCTCATAGTCAATAATAGTTTCCTTGCCCCAACCAATAAAGGTGGGTCAATCAATGGATACACTTGACCCCCTGAGCATTACATTACACAAGCCTGCATGCCCAAGTGCATCAAGTAACGTTTGATCAGAGGTGGATGCACAGCCAAGGGGATCTTCAACCGAAAAGGTATTAACGTCTGTTTGGTTTATACCCAGCTTAGCATTGGAGTCCCCACCCAATATATTATTAAAAGACTTAAACTGTACAAGAGACCTTCCCTCAAGGATAGATATTGCTTGAAATAGGGACTCGATCTGACACTCAAGTTTTCTAACTGAATCATAGAAATTTACCAGGAAGAAATGTAAGTCACAGGAAGATGCTACCGATAAAATGTGTTTCCCAGTATGCTTACAGGGAACTGTTACAACCCTCAGTTATTTGGAGAGACGGACCAGGGTGGCTAGACCACCATGTGCTCTATAACCAGGGGAAGGAATAGCGGCCACATTATAGTTTTCATAGCCATCCCACACAACTGACTCTAGGGACCACGTTTCATGAAACATGACCACATCAAACTAGTTGACAAAACAAATCCATTCAGGATCATGGATCTTCTTCCTTGTAATAGCAACATTCCAAATAAGGACTCTGAGGCCTGCTAATACATCACGTCTAGACATGGTCTCAGCAGGAGGTGGGGAGGTTGTACAAAGCGCTAAACTGCAGACCGTGGGACCATTCAGATGAAGGTTGGTAGCTTGGGGTCAATTATGTTGATCTAAGTCTGCTAAGGAGATAAACGTATATGATGTTGGTACAATAGATTCCTTAGCAGGATAAGACCTCATATCAGCTAAGATTGTAGTTTTGGGTTGTAGGAATCTATAAAAGAAACCAGGTGGAAGATTATTAATTCATGTATCTTTTGTCCGCAATAGAGCAGATCTGTGGATCAGGTGAAAGGCCAATGTAAACAAATAAAAACTATACAGTCCCCCTTTAGAGTTTTGGCCTTAGGCCCAACCCACCCAACCCTCCTCACAAATAAGATGTAGTTGTAATTAACATAGTTAAAAGTAGCATTATTACACAGCTAGTATAAGATTTTTTTTTATTTGAGTGGTAGATTCATTTTCCATTTTCAGTAATTGTTGCACTACTGCAAAAACTGCCACATAAGGACAACAGTCAGGGGCCAGGTTTAGACAGGTTTAGACAGGCAAACTCATTTAAATTTTCATTTCTCTCCCCCTCCCCCCCTCTCGCAAGACTAGCCATGATGGGAGCGGCTTGGGTGCAAGAAGGTCTCCCTCCTCCCAGCATAGATAGTGGGGCACACAGGTGGGTTGCGGGCTGTTTAGGGAGGCTAATAATTACAACAGGGTCGGAGCCCAGGTGTTCAGTTACTTGACAATGTGGCATACCCACGTTGCTAGTTGTATCATTTGTGGTAGAGAGGACCTGCCGGGTGAAAAGAGTTAATAGACTCATTGACAATCACAATAGATTTAGCATGGTAGACTCTCATAAAAGCAACTTTTCCAGTATAGGAGCAAGGCACTGTCTAATGGTATCTTTAAGTTCGCTAAACACATGGCCCCAGTCTGAACAGTCTCTTTTCTGAGTGAATTTGACGATTGGCAGGACCAGCAGGCTTTGGTTGACACTTCCTCTTAGCTAAAATTGGGCAGATACTGTAGTTAACTATTTCTGGCGAAGCCTTCTCAATTGCTTGCTCCTGAGGGTAGATTGGGGGAGGGGGGGGGGGGGCGGTGAATAGTTTCCACACCAGGCTGAACTTGCAGAGTAGCACACCATTCTTGGGCTGGTTTAACTCTTGAAAGGATTCTAGAGCCCTCCCCAGGGCCCAATGATAGTCTGCTTTCCACAAAATCAATCTCTTCTGAGATTTCTCCTACTACCAGTGCCAGGAAGGAGTCTAAGGAGGTACTACTGGTGAACCTGGCAGCAGAGTCGTCCGGGACAGATAATTTGCGCTTTCCCATTGTGTGAATCGAAACAACACAGGCAATTGAACCAGCAGAACAAAATTAAGTAGTATTGGAGGTTGATCATAAAAGTCATGTAAAGCTTAGCCAGGAGTTTTAGCCCATTGTAAATTTAAGAATGCACGATGGTGGGCCCAGCCTCCTCCAGAAAATGATGGGCGAAGACAGGTTCACCCTTGGCCCGGGCTTTGCCCAGGTGCAGCCCGCGCCGTGGGGGCTCACAGCGTGCTATGTGGCTGTACAGGCTCCTGCAACCACCCCCTTAACTCTGATGCAGGATTCCTGGCACCAGCAGTCCCCAGTGCAAGCTTGAAATATCTGCAGTTTCCTGTGCAGCCGGGGGCTCACAACATGCTATGTAGTGCTTGTGCTGGAGCGGGTTTTATTTTAAAAAATGTGTATACCTTCTCCATTTTGCATGTTTCTATTTAAAAGGAATAGTTAACTAATCGTAATTGTATTAATTGGACTGCTGTGGAATTTAACCAACCTTACTAATAAGAATACACGTGGGAATTCCATTTGCATGGCCTAACTAATACGTAAACTAATTTCTGTACGCATACTAATGATAGATAATTAGAATTTGCATGCTTATATGTTGCTTTTGTGATGTATTCGGGATTTGTGCTTTATTAATGTGAATATAATCCGCATTAAGTGTTGCTTTCTGCTAGATAAATACACACACATAAAGGGTTTAGTGAGGGAATAACATTTTATTAGTCATTTCCATGTATTAATTACGTTTTGTGTTTCTTTGCTTAAGTTGACCATTTGAAGTGGCCACAAAATGGCTGACATCCCTATCAGACGAATTGACTTCTTTTGTGAACGTCTCTGGGTGAAGTGTGAAGTGTGCATGCGTCACCATCAGCAGCAGTGGCCTCTACACGACCCTAAACTCAACAGTACCCACCAAGGACACTTTGGGCTAACAGCCAGCTGCCCCGAAAAGAAACAATAAAAGTTACTTCAACATGAAATTATGAACTATATCTAAAGAAACATTTTCCGTGTGAGAACTTGGTGGAACTGATCTCATCAACCAATCACGAATATTCAAATATTACTCGTTACTTTTTGGAATGTAATTTTACTATAAAAGATGGTAGAATAGAGAGGTTAGAGGCGAGACCCTTCAGAAGATTGTCGATTTCCTGACGTTATGCTGACGGAGAGGACAGTGACACTGCAGGACAGCTGTTTCCTAAGACTCTGACAGTATGAACTGATGACCAAGATTTTGACTTAGAGGACGACTTTTAGCCAGAATAGGTAAATATGATGGTCTACTGCTTGATTAAACAAAAGATTCGATTTTCAATTATTTAGATAAAGATTTAAGATTTATTACAAGAACTGTGTTGGGTCGTTATTATGAAAAGTGTATTTATGTAAATAATTGATAGATTTAGTTATCACTTCAACCAGCAGCTAGCTGATTCATGGCCTATTCATGGGAGGAGTACTAAAGGTGAAGTTTAGGCCTTAATAAATAGAGAAAGGTAGGGAAATCTATTGTTCATTAGGTATTAAAGAGTACTTCCTTCCATTACAGCGAGTGGAACAATCGCCTCCTTGGAAACAGGTTAATAGACGATGAATGTTGGTGTTATGGGCCCCACCAGCGAATGTAGTGATTGAGTGTGATCTATGATCTGTGACGAAGGGAGGGATTTTACATTCCGCGCTGCATCAGTTTTCTTGGTAGCAGAGATATGTTTAGCTACTGTTTTGGTTTAGTGATCATTGCTTGTAAATAGCTTATTGATTATTGATTAGTATTGATTTATGTACTAACACTATATGTTGAGTTACGTTGAGTTATATGTTGTTAGCACGGCTTCTGGGATGTAGGAAGTCGGAAGTTTGTTCCGTAGCAGAGCAGAGGTAAGCGCTGCTCTCGGAAAGGATGGAATTGTTGTTGCCCTGTAGATGAAACAGGGGAAACGTGTGACAAGTGAAGTTGCACGGCGCATTGTCTGGGTTCGATTCGGCAGCATCGTCGTGTGTTGCCATTAGAAATATTCTCTGTGTGAGAGAAGTGTGTATGATAGCGAAGTTTACCTGTGAAATTTTGGCCTTTAAGTACCAGGAAACCAAATGGCATACCGATAACGCTTATCACTGAAAAGGTAGCAGGTGTTCTCTGAGCTTGTTAGAAGGAAAAAGTAGAGGGAAGCGCTGCTTTGTTAACGAATGTCATAATTTTGTAGTAGGGCAGAGGAAAAGACAGAAGTCTGTGTGATTGATCTACATTTTTCCCTGTATGACAGTGTGTATGAAAAAGGCATTCCGATTAATGGCGAAACTCTAGAGACCCAATGCTAACTCTAATTAGGTGTCTTAATTCTAGAGAAGCGATTGGTTGATGCTTGTTAGAAGGGTAAGGTAGAGGGATGTGCTACTTTATCAACGGAAGTAACGATTCCGTAGTAGGGCAGAGGTAAGCGCTGCTCTCGGGAAAGACGGAATTCTCGTGAGAAAGGTCTATTGCTATTCTTTGGTTAGCGAAGCGGACAATGGAGATGTTTTAGTGTTGTTACGAATAGAATTGTAAAAGTTGCAATAAAAGTTGACGGAGCGGACTTGTAAAGGAGGGGTAGACAGGAGCAGAGCTGCCGCTGCGGCTGCTGACGTCAAAACGACCGCGCTGGGATTGGACAGTCGGTCAGAAGTGTAAAACGCTCGGATTGGTGCGTAGTGTAAAGCTGCGCTAGGATTGGAGAAGTACAGGGTGACGTAAACGCTTCCCATTGGTGCGTTAGAGTAAGCCGCGCTGAGACTGGAGGACTGTGATAGTGATGTAGACGCTCTTGATTTGGGCTTTAGCGTGAAGTTGCGCTGTGAGTGGACAGAATAGCGGTACAGTTGTAAAAGACTAGCGATACACAGAAATCAAGAAAATGTATTACCAGCCACCAGATAGGGAAAAGAAATCCTGGTTTGGTAAAGTTAAAAAGTGGTTTAAGAAAGATAAAAAGGTCAAAACTAGGGCAGGACAGTTACTTCCTCCACCGAAAACTCCTGCATCTTTAATGATTGTGAAATATGGATATCACACCTGTATTTGGTTAGATAATTGGGTAAAATATACCAAGGACGATGGAGTCCTGGCATTTCCAGAACATGGTTCCTTTAATTTGGCCGTTTTAAGGAATCTAAGGGAGAAGATGATGTATTTAGAACCAAGACCTAGACCGACGCAGTTTGAAGCATTGACGGAGTGGGAAGACGAAATGCATGAGCGAGAAAAGCAAAGAAATGATAGAAGTTACAGATATTTGTTTGGCAGGTCATATGGACATGAAACACATGATGATCGAATGAAAAGATGGCGGAATGCAAGTATGACTAAGGGTATGTTTCCTGTAAGAGCGGTAGGAGAGAATGAAGGAAGAAAATGTGTGGAAAAAAGGAATAATGTGGAATCAAGAGGTTATGGAGCAAATGAATCAGATGATGATGTGTTGGATGATGTGTTTTATAAAAATCCACCACCGTACCGACCAGAACCAGAAATGTTGGCACCAAACGCCCCAATGAGAGAAACATTACGAATTATCAAGACTGAGACTATGTCACCAGATTTAGAAAAGAGAAACTCTATTAGAGAGGTAGAAAAGAGGTCGGAGAATAGAATAAATAGGGAAAATTCAGCGGAATTGGCCAAAACGACTCTAGAATTGACAGAGAAAATAAGAGAATTAACTAAGAATCTAGAAGCTGTAACAGTTCCAGTGACCATAGGTCCAGTAATACCCATTTTTGAGAAGCAAAAGGATAGTGAACATTGCTTGACGGTACCATACTGGAACAATAATTTGGTTGAGAGTCCAGAATGGAGTCAAATTGAGAATCCATGGGGACCGACAATAAATATGTTTGAACCAAATGTTTCAAATAATCCCTTTATAAATCAGAATTATGCTGAAAGGAGTAGAACGACAGTAGAAACTTTGTTGGAACCCCAGAGAAATTCAGAACAGAGTAACGTAGAAAACCCGGTAGGACCTTCTGTGGAAGAACTAAGTGAATGGTTAAGAGGGTTACAGAGACAAGATAAAGAATCCCGGTCAATAGATGTGGCTAAATTACGGATGGTATTGGAAGAATTAATTGTAGGGACTATTCCCGTAGAAAAATTGAAAATTTATCAGGATGAGGAGTTGTTATTCCTATGCAAAAGTGTGACATGGAGAGCGAAAAATTTTCACGAAAGACTAGGAGAAGTTGCGAATGAAATGGGTATAGATATTGTTAAGGTAAAAGCCTTACAGAAACCCTATCAAGTTGATTTTACTGAAAACGACATTGAAAATCTGAACACCACAGGACAGATAGGTCAGATTAAGGACATAATCATTTTATTGAGAAAATGGGGAGATGTGGATAAATGGAGAAGTAAATGGTATAGAAAACGTAATGATGCCTCAGAAAAGACAATTTTGGCATTCCCTGTTAGAGAGAAAGAAAAGGTAGTAACTGAATACCCCATGAGGGAGATTCCAGGAGGAGGATATGTACACGTCCTGAGGAAATATGAATTTTGTGATCAGTTATGTCCCCTATCGTAGACCCCAACGGCTCCATGTATATGCTATAAGTACATGTATGTTCCCTCCTGCTCCAGTTCTGAAGACGCAAATATATGTGCGTCCACCCTCAACATGTCCTCTTTCAGATCCGCCATGAATGGGTCAGATAGTCCATTCCTAAGTATGAAAGGCCACCGACTTTATATGGTTCACTTTCCACATTTTACAGATTCAGGCGAGTAGGCCCGAATTCTGTCTTCAAGCCTTTTCTGCCTTCTGCCTCTGAAAGCTCCAGTCTGAGCCCGCATCTGTGACCATGAACTTTGTCTCACTCCCTGCGCGGCTAACGGTGCCTGATCCAGCCTGTCGCCTGCCAAAAACTGTATTTCACCTTCGAGATTATCTCCTTCGCTCCTCATCCGATGCATTCCTGTCTAGTAGTTTAGGTAAACATTCTTCCAGCCCCGTGCAAAGGGCCAGGCCTCGCTGCCCTCATGCAAGTAATTCATAGCCCCGTTACCATGGAATATTCCTACCCCCTCGCATCTAGTGTAGACACTTAGACGCTTGTACACGCACTAACAGTCAGTATAGTCAGTATAGAATAAGATTCTATCCTAAGAGACCTCTCTTTTTGGATAACACTGTTCTTTAAACATAGGATATTAGATATGATTTGGGATTAGGTTGACATAACCCCAGACTTCTGTCTCCACATGTAGAGCTAAATGTCAAGTCCCTTTCTCCCTCTAGTCGCACGTCAATCACACGTCATGCGGCTGCGCGCGCATCTCTGCCAACTATTTCTGCTGACATTGCAGGATTCTCTTATGGATCCACCCACATATTACATCATGTATGATGACGTTTATTAAATTACGCCCTCTATTAGCTACGTATGCACCCTTTATCAGCTGTTACGCCTCTTGCATCTGTTTCACTGTAATGTATTTTCTATAAAACTGCCTATCTGTAAATAATATATGTTCCTTCCTTCCTGAACTTTCGTGGTGATGGAATAGAAGGCCCATAATTCGAATTGTGTTCCTTTGTATAGGAATAAAGCCTTTTTAAACCCTCTAATACCACGGATTCTTCCTCTCATTTTACTGAGTTATTCTCGATAGATTTTACCGCATAAAAAATAGTACCGGTAACGAAATATTTACCACATAAATTGGCGCCCGAACAGGGACACTTTCTCATCTCACGCGCCGGCGGTGCGTTGCAGGCCCGGTCTCCTGCCACAGCTGAACGGACAACAAAAACGCGTATCTGCAGGATTTCCTGTGTCTCCTTCCGGCCAAGCGGGGACGACTGAGGCTGCGATCAACACCCAGACGAGGCGGTGAGAAGTGCGAAGTATCCCGACCAGAGCCTAGCTGAGAGAGCAAGATCCGAGGTATACAGAGACCCGCCAGGTTCCGAAGTTCCGAGTCCGGTCGAGTCGAGTCCAGTCCCGTCCAGTTTCAAGTTCTGTTCCGAGGCCTTCCGTTCCGAGCTACCCGGTGAGTACCATTACCGGGGAGGCATTTAACGTGCACATAGTCTGTGCCGGTCAAGACGGGTTTGGGTACACAAATCCGGTCTGCACTGTTTTAGCAGTGTATCTGTACTGTTTAGCAGTATATATAGTATGTTTTGCATATAAATAAATATAAATAAGTATTATCTAGTGTCAGTATAATGTCAGTAACTAGTTTCCTATTAGTTATCATTGTTCGTAAACCTGTTAAAGCGTTAAATGTTTTAAAATACGTTCTATATACTGTGGTGTGAATGACTGTTCATTATTGTGTTTTTTTTGTATAAAGTGTGTTCTAGTAATAAGGTCTAAAAATGCCGCTCTTTTCGAAACTAAGACAGATCAAAACTAGAAAAGGTGTACTCGAAGAAGCTGTTCCCATCCCACCGAGGGACACTCCAGGGTACTTTATGTATCATAAGCATGGCCTAGATGCCGTATTATTTCTTGATTTATGGGTGGACTACACCAAAGAATTACCAGAGAGTCAGAGATGGCCCGCAGCGGGGACCTGGGATGCAGATTGCATCATGAGAGTAGAAGAAGAATTATGGAAAAAGAAAGCCAGACAGTCACAGAAAGATGCCATTGAATTATGGCGTAAAGAATCATATAGACGTACAGAAAAAGCACTTAGACAGGAAGATAAGAGTAAGGAGAATTCAAATAAAGTCAGAGAAAATCTATTACTTGAGGAAGGTACCCGAGTAAAATCAGAACAAGTAGATAGACAAAGAAACGCTCTTATGAATGGTATGTATCCACTTCTGGCCGAAGGGTTACCTAAGGCTACTCCGGAAATACCAAAAGACTTGCCACCTCCATTGTTTCCGATAAAAGCACATCCCAAGGGGCATCCTAGAACCGCACAAGATGTTTTCCTTTCCCGCTATTTAGATGACGCAGCTCCCGAGTATGCTAATACCGCACCACATAGACCGCTTGCCGATGATGCTCATAGCCAAGAGCATTTGACTGTACCTCCACAACAACAAGCTTCGACACACATTCCGACAAGCACATCTGTTTCTACAGCTTTTCCCGCAACGACGGTTGCTGTCTCACCCTCAACAAATCCTTTCACGTCCAGCACCCCAGACGGTGCTACAGGAGGTACGACAGACATTTTTTCTACACCACCCAGAGGAAATAAATTTTCCCTTAGAGAATTGGCACACCAACGTACGCCCAAACTAGCCACTCCCGACATGCTTAAGGAGCTTCTAGTAGATTGTAGATATGATCCTGTGCCCGGTAAACGGGACGAAATGCTGCTGTCATCATTACGTATTAGACGAGCTGCAATATATTTAACGAAGTTACCAGGAATGGATACACATTTAGAAAATATATATCACTTTGTCCAGTCAGGGCGAGGTCCTGAAAGTATTAGTAGAGCCATGGAGTACCAGAAAGCGGAGGTACAGGGACAACTGTTACGTTTCCTCATAAACTGTGTAATTAGAAATCAAGACCGGCCTGGGGTAAATCCGGAAGAAATGCAAACACTTGTCACTTGGGGTAAGAATATATCAGAAGGGAGACATGATAAACTGTTATGTATAGTAGCTATGTACCGAAAGATCCGCAAAGAGGTAGAACGAATACACGAAGAAAGATTAGAGGTAGACGCCGCTGATCTAAACAGAGAGGAGGAGGAGCAAGAATCAGACCAAGTAGATACAATAGCTTATGTAGGTAGAGGAAGATCCCATAATAATACCAGAGGTTTTAACAACCCAATACGTCCAATACGTCCAGAATGTAATAGACATTTCCCAAACCCCATGCTAAATACAAAATCCCCTAAACACTTATTCCAAGCCGCTGATAAATTACTCCGAGATCGAAGGGGGTACCACATGCTCGATTCCATGGATGAACAAGAATTAGTCAGGTCAGCAGTAAAATGGGCTGACAGTCCCGGCGAATACAATGACGATGTACTTGCACATACGTTTCTGAATCTAGACCCATATGAACAGCGTTTAGCTAGTATATACATGATTCAACACCTCCTTATATTATATAAAAGCCAACACTCCGATCCAGGACCCTTACCTGACATATTGACAGAACTACTCACCAACATATGGAGAGGATCAGGTACTGATTTGATTAAGGAAATACTAGAATCCCGAAACCAATATTTAAATTTCGTATGCCCAGAACACGTTCCAGTTCCCATCATGGGGAGAAAAATGTATCACATAGATAGACAGAATCCGTTACGCGAAGTACACCCAGTTAGAGGTGCCGATGATAATTTTACACGCGTGTTTGTATACACGCCTATAACTAAACTGGAATTATTAGAAATGAAGAAAGTAGTACCCAGCCATGACAAGGACCCAGCAGGTTTCCACCGTGAGATAAAGGACATGTTACTCATGGGAGAGTATACCTACCCCGACATTATGAAAATATTGAAAGTACTATTACCTGCCGGTGTTTATGAGAAACTCAAAGAAAAGGAATGGGAGGTGGGAGACCAAAAGATAGATTGGACAGCATTAGAAAACGAAGAAAAGGCCCGAGCTGCAGGAGCAGGGCTTGGGGATAAGACTACAGCATTAGCAGGATTACTAATACAGGTACTGCCACGTTTATTAACTACGAAAAAGGAAGACTGGGGTGCAATCTCAGCCTGTAAACAAAAACCAGATGAAGACACTAGTGATTTCTATTCCAGATTTGAAAAATGTTTCAGTATAAATAGTGGTATAAAAGCTAGTAGTGAGTCATATCCACATCTGTTTGTGACAAAATTAGTTGAAAATTCTCTGCTACAAGTCAAGAATAGAGTATTGAAATTCGAAAGTACCTGGCAAGGTAATACCCCATCACAGATGCTACAGATGTTACAATATCATCACAATAGAATTAGAGAAGAACAAGAACACGAACAAAGACGTATGAAAGATACAAAAATGAAAATGCTTGTTGCACAGTCAGTTCCAGCTGATAGTCATCAAAAGGGTGATTCTACAGGTCCTGCAAAAGGGACATGCAACTATTGTAAACAACCAGGTCATTATATACACGATTGTCCAGTCCTGAAACATAATATTGCCACCGGTAGAACACATGAGAGACCACGTCTACCTAGACAGGATCAGAATCAACAGCAACTGCCTCAGCAGGCACAACCTAGGTTAGCTCCGCAACAATTAGCCCCGCAACAGGCAGCTCCACAACAGATCGTAGCACCACCGCAAGCGCAGCCTGTCGCTGCAACTCAAGCAACAACACAACAAATGTATCAGTATGCACAAACAGATTATCCCGATTATCAGCGATACTCATGAGATAGCCTAGAGAGGGAAGTTGGCTTACCCCTTATAGAGGTTCCTGTAGACCAAGAGGGACCTTATGTACATAGTGAACTATTAGGGGAAGACAGAAAGTTTTTACTTGATACAGGGGCAAGCAGAACAACTATAAGAAGTAGTGAAGTTCCAGGGGCACCCCTCTCAGGCTCACAAAATATTTCCCTTGGATTCTCAGGAAAACCTATAATAAATGACGTAACACAACCTCTTCCACTTACAGTAGGTCCATTGACACGTACTACAGATTTATTGCTTACTAAATCATGTCCAGAAAACTTGTTAGGTATAAAAACATTGAAAGCTCTAGGAGCCATAATATGTTGTTCCCCGGAAGGAGTACGACTATTTTTACGTGACTTTAAAGGTCACTACGTATCCAGAGACATGGATCACCGACTGCAGAATTTACCTACACATTTATGGGCACAAGGCCCCACTGATGTTGGTTGCATGAACATTACACCATATCGAGTTACACTGAAATCAGGAATAGTACTACCACGAATGCGACAATACAAGTTACCACCAGATGCTGTAGTGGCTTTACTGCAAATCATTGACGAGCTCATTACACAAGGAGTGGTTGTCGAAACTGACTCCAATGTATGTAATTCTCCGATAATTCCGATTCTTAAAAGAACGGATCCAAAAGCTCCACCAGTATATCGATTGGTTATTGATCTGCGCGAATTAAATAAATGCATTGTACCACAATACCCTGTGGTCCCAGATATTTCCTCATTACTCACAGCTATTGACTCAGAAGCAACGTTTTTCACTGTAATTGATCTCAAGAATGCTTTCTTTAGTGTCCCAATAGATCCAGAAAGTCAATACTTATTCGGTTTTAGTTTAAATGGACGAAGTTTTAAATTCACACGCGCACCTCAAGGATTTACAGAAAGCCCCAGCATCTATAGCCAAGCACTGAAACGAGAACTTGACAGTATCCACATGCCAGTTAACACTGCCTTGCTTCAATATGTCGATGATCTGCTGATCACCGCTCGAAGCGAACCTGAATGTGAAACAGCGTCACTGACGGTTCTGAAATTTCTGGCTGAAAAGGGGCACAAGGTGTCCCCTTCTAAGCTGCAATTCTGTGTCCAGCGAGTTGTTTACCTTGGGCACTCGCTGTCCAAGGAGGGAAGGCAGCTTACACCCGACCGCATACAGTTAATTGCTAACATGCCACCACCCAAGACACAAAAGGAGGTGCGGGCTTTTATAGGCCTCACTTCATACTGTAGGCAGTGGATCCCTCAATATGCATTTCTAGCAAAACCACTCATCCAGTTGACAACACAGGAGGCAGCCACATCGACTGTCCTCCCTTGGACTCCAGAACATACACATGCCTTTGAAAGCTTAAAGAAAGCTTTCTGCCAAGCACCTGTCCTAGCAACACCATGTTACAGTAAACAGTTTACACTCTTTGTTACAGAACGCGAAGGTACTGCTTTGTCAGTACTCACTCAGGAACAAGCAGGATCACACAAACCGTGTGCTTATTTCTCTAGTACATTAGATCCAGTAGCTCAGGCACTTCCAGCGTGCCTGAAATCAGTGGCAGCAACAGCTTTAGCAATCAGACAAAGCGATGCCATAGTGTTAGGACATCAATTGACAGTACAAGTACCACACGCAGTAGAGGTTCTCTTGAACCGCACACAAACACAACACTTGACTATAGCAAGACTCACCGGTTATGAATTAACATTGTTTCAGCCACACATAGAAATCAGACGTTGTAATACGTTAAATCCTGCCACACTGTTACCAGTAGGCGGAACAGATCCATTGGCACATGACTGTGTCGAAGTCATTACTATCACGACGAAACCCAGACAAGACTTAACAGATATCCCTTTGACAGATCCAGACTTGACATTATATGTAGATGGGTCATGTATGAGAACAAGTACAGGAGAGTTAGTGGCCGCTTACGCAGTCACCACAGATACTGAAGTCATTGAAACAAATTGTATTAACACTTTGTCAGCTCAAGCAGCAGAGCTTATCGCTCTGACACAAGCCTGTATTCAAGCCACAAATAAAAAAGTCAATATATACACAGATTCACGTTATGCATTCGGAGTCGCTCATGACTTCGGCGTACTGTGGCGAGAGAGAGGTTATTTAACTTCTCACGGTGCCCACATCCAACACGGACCCCTCATTCAAGCCCTATTAGACGCGATTCATCTACCTACTGCAATATCGATTATGAAATGCAAAGCCCACACAAAAGTTACCGATATCATTTCTCAGGGTAATGACCTAGCTGACAGAACAGCTAAACAGACTGCTCAGAATCAGACTCACACAACTGACGTGACAAAGACAATAGTCCCGACACCAACACATTGCATGACAGTTAAGGATCCCGCCCTTGATGTAATTGACATACAGACACATGCTACACCAGAAGAAATAAAGAAATGGACTGAATTAGGAGGGATCCAAACAGATCAAGGATGGATGACGAAGGAAAAATCTATATGGTTTCTTCCCGACTCAATGGTCCAAGTCATCATTAACACCATACATAGTCCAGCGCACCTAGGAGAAAAAGCTATGCTAGACAGCATTCAACACATTTGGTTCAACAAACATTTACGAGCCGCAGCTAAACAAAAAGTTCGTACCTGTATGATATGTTGTCAGTTTAATCCAGGTAAAAGCATCCCCGTAGAACAGGGTGGATTCCAAACTCCCGATTACCCTTTTGAAGTCCTCCAGATGGATTATATCCAGATGGAACGATGTCGAGGATTCAAATATGTTCTCGTAGTTGTCTGTGCTCTTTCCCGTTGGACAGAAGCATATCCGGTTTCAGATTACACTGCCCCGACTACTGCCAAACAGTTAGTTCGAGAATTCTTCCCACGGTACGGTTTACCACGTGTTGTCTACTCAGATAACGGCCAGCCGTTCTCGTCCGAACTAATGAAACACGTTTCCCTTCTATTAGGATACCAATGGAAATTTCATTGTGTCCGACATCCCGAGGCGGCAGGTCTCGTGGAACGCCATAATCAAACTCTGAAAATTAGATTGTCCAAAATATGTAGAGAGAAAGGAGTCGATTGGATAGTAGCCTTACCAGTTGCGCTCTTTTACATGAGAATGGTAGCACATTCTCGAACAGGGCTATCTCCGTATGAGGTGATCTTCGGTAGACCACCAAATATGTGGGGGACGCCTATACCTCGCAAAATCACTGATGTTGACTGTAATATGCTGACAGATTACCTGGCTTCCTTGATGTCTGCACTACAATCTTGTCGTTCACAGGTATCTGCAGCTTTTCCCGACAATACTGAGGTGAAACCCCATGACGTGGTTCCTGGGGACTTGGTGTTGGTCAGGAATTTTGACCGGAAGACCCAACTGGATCCTAGGTGGAAGTCACCGAAGTTAGTTTTGCTCACCACAAGGACAGCCGTGAAAATCGAAGGAAGAAAAGGATGGTTGCACTCGAGTCATATCAAGAAATTTTATGGACTACCACCCAGTATAGAGACTCAACCCTGTAATCCTTCACAGACAGACTCAAAGCTCCCTTTGGTTGAGCAATCGAACTCAGAACTATATAGACTAAAATTGAGGTCCAGTAAGTCAGACAATTTGATTGTTTAAGTCCTCTCCAAGGTGAATCGGTTGAATTTGTCTCTGACATGTATCCTCTGGACCGGAATAGAGAAAGAAATAATCAAATGCTGCTCAAAAAGCAAGCGTATTGTAAATCATTTCGTAGTCATTGTACAGTAACATTATTAATTTTGTTTTTTCTAAGTCTTTTGATCATCATTGTCAGCATCCTATTGCACATGTATTACCCTATTCCTAAGCGTGCTTATAATATAACTGCAGAACATTCTTTTAGTGAGTTACCTCCACATGAATTGTCTTATAGATTTGCGCTGCGCAATAACACTTTCATTAGTATGCTACATCACTCCCATCAAACCAGCAATGCCACAAATTGTTGGATATGTGGCCGACTCCCTCCCTATCAGAACTATAAGGGAGTTTTGCCCCTCTTTCCCTATCCGTTCACACACAATGGCTCCTGTGGAGCATGGTTTAGTTTGATTAATTCCCTAGATTCAAATTCCGCAGTTTATCAAGACAACTGGGTATGGGGAAACCTGAACTTAGTTTTGCTTAAAGTCTGCTACCCTAACAAGGAGGGACTTCCCAAAAGAACAGGAACTGATCTAGAAAATGAAGTATATGGATTAGGTAATTTTACACTTAACCTCATGATCCTGAACGTTGAATCTGAAGCTACACCAATCTTGCCCGCCATGTCCGTATTCCCAGTAAAAGGGGAACTATGTATAAGAAAGAATGGCTCCATACACATGGGCCATAGTAAATGCACCACTGTAATAAAATTCAGTGATCAAGGCAAGTCTACATTTAGAGCTTCTCGTCATTCCTACTTTATATGTGGCCAGACCGCATATATACGCCTACCTTTAGATTGGGATGGTACCTGTTACATAGCATTCCTTCTGCCACCTGTTTTCCTAGCTCATCCTGATTATCATAGAAATACCCATTTAGTACACAATAGACAACAGAGAGATCTCCCAATTGTCGATTAAACTGAAACGGCATGGGAAAAATACACAGATTTCAATAAAGGTTTCTTTCCCTATATAGGTACAGTCACTAATAGTAAGCTGATACGTAGATTAACCAGAACCCTCGAAGCAGTAGTGAACGAAACTATTTCCGCCTTAGGCAATTTAACAGAAGAGCAGTCTGCTATGCGGATTGTTGTGCTTCAAAATCGTCTTGTCCTTGACGTCATCCTGGCCGATAGGGGCGGAGCTTGTAGGGTCATCGGATCAAGTTGTTGCATTTTCATACCAGAAAATTCACCGTCAGTATATAAAGCCATAACCCGCCTTCATAAGATTGTAAGCCAGATACACCAGAGTCCAGGCACCTGGACTTGGTCCGGTTGGTTCTGGGGCGTGTTGTCAGCCTGGGGATGGAGAATCCTCTCCTTCCTAGGTATTGGCTTTCTCATACTATTCAGTTGCTGCTTATGTCTACAATGTGGGCCTGCGATTTGTGGTCTGTGTGCCACCTCGTGTATCCCACATCCAAGTTTTCGTTCGAGATCCCGGAAGAAGAAAGAAGAACAAATGATGCTATATGAACAGATCGATGGATTGATGAAGATCGATATCTCCTAAGGGTCCGAAGGGGACAAGGAGGGAATGAGGAAATATGAATTTTGTGATCAGTTATGTCCCCTATCGTAGACCCCAACGGCTCCATGTATATGCTATAAGTACATGTATGTTCCCTCCTGCTCCAGTTCTGAAGACGCAAATATATGTGCGTCCACCCTCAACATGTCCTCTTTCAGATCCGCCATGAATGGGTCAGATAGTCCATTCCTAAGTATGAAAGGCCACCGACTTTATATGGTTCACTTTCCACATTTTACAGATTCAGGCGAGTAGGCCCGAATTCTGTCTTCAAGCCTTTTCTGCCTTCTGCCTCTGAAAGCTCCAGTCTGAGCCCGCATCTGTGACCATGAACTTTGTCTCACTCCCTGCGCGGCTAAAGGTGCCTGATCCAGCCTGTCGCCTGCCAAAAACTGTATTTCACCTTCGAGATTATCTCCTTCGCTCCTCATCCGATGCATTCCTGTCTAGTAGTTTAGGTAAACATTCTTCCAGCCCCGTGCAAAGGGCCAGGCCTCGCTGCCCTCATGCAAGTAATTCATGGCCCCGTTACCATGGAATATTCCTACCCCCTCGCATCTAGTGTAGACACTTAGACGCTTGTACACGCACTAACAGTCAGTATAGTCAGTATAGAATAAGATTCTATCCTAAGAGACCTCTCTTTTTGGATAACACTGTTCTTTAAACATAGGATATTAGATATGATTTGGGATTAGGTTGACATACCCCCAGACTTCTGTCTCCACATGTAGAGCTAAATGTCAAGTCCCTTTCTCCCTCTAGTCGCACGTCAATCACACGTCATGCGGCTGCGCGCGCATCTCTGCCAACTATTTCTGCTGACATTGCAGGATTCTCTTATGGATCCACCCACATATTACATCATGTATGATGACGTTTATTAAATTACGCCCTCTATTAGCTACGTATGCACCCTTTATCAGCTGTTACGCCTCTTGCATCTGTTTCACTGTAATGTATTTTCTATAAAACTGCCTATCTGTAAATAATATATGTTCCTTCCTTCCTGAACTTTCGTGGTGATGGAATAGAAGGCCCATAATTCGAATTGTGTTCCTTTGTATAGGAATAAAGCCTTTTTAAACCCTCTAATACCACGGATTCTGCCTCTCATTTTACTGAGTTATTCTCGATAGATTTTACCGCATAAAAAATAGTACCGGTAACGAAATATTTACCACAGTCCCATGGACAAGACAGGACATTTTGTCATTTACGAATGATTTCCCTCGACTACGCGAAAATCCCGTCGAGTGGTACCGGCAGGTAGACAGATTTGTAAAATTGTCGAAAGTACTATGGATAGATTAGAATAGTCTATTTGACATAATAGTCCCGGCAGATTTGTGGACAGAGTGCAAGCTTATGATAAATTGACCAACTCAAGAGTACCCTAGGGATCCTAAAACAGGAGCTCCGGACCCTGAGGTAATGAAGAAGTATGAACAGGCTATGGTATTTTTGAAAAACAAAGTGCCCCCTAAAGAGACAGCTTGGGTAAAAATTGATCGAACTCATCAGGAAGGAAAAGAATCAGTACATGCATACTATGAGAGGCTAATTCAAGCCTTTAAGCAGTTCAGTGGAGATGAGAACCTGAGTGATAAGGATCTGAGTCATTTCGTATACAGATTTGTATATGGTTTACGCCCAGAAATTGGTGACATGATAAAACAGCATACGGTTGATTGGCAGAATAAGAAAATAGATGAAATATTGAGACATGCTAAATATTTCAGTGACAAAATTGAGGCCAAACATAAAAAATTAAAAGAAAAGGCAATGTGGGCACAAGTAAAGGTAGCTGAAAGGCAGGAAGCTCAGTTGGTTGAACAAGCAAATAACCGAGGAACTAGACCGAGATTTGGCCCAGGAAAGAAGCTAAAAAGAAGTTCCCATGCCATAATTGCGGTAGGTTAGGGCATTGGAAATCCGAGTGTAAATTTCCTCCAAGCACTAATAATGAAAATGCATCATTGAATCCGCAGGTGCAGAATGAGGTGAGTGGTCAACTGCAGCAACAGCAGCAGGTGGTTACCTCACAGAATCAGGTGCCAAAACCACCTTTCCCTCAGAGCAGAAACACTCAGAAGTATAGTAATGAATCGGAATTCTACAATGAAGAACAGGTAAATAAACCGCCACGCGCTCGCGCTGTTTCACAGTATTGGCTGCAACGCGATGAGAGTGACTCAGAGGAAAGCTATTGATGGTGCCGAAAGGAGGAAGAAGAGTGCGTACTTGGCGCAACTCTAGAAGTAGACCAGACAGGACCATTTGTAGATGGGAAGGTTAATGATGAATATATTACTTTCCTAGTGGACACTGGTGCTACATGATCAACTGTTAGATCAGCTGATGTTAAGAATCTTCCTCTTTCGAATGAAACAATCCAAGTGGTTGGTGTGTCCAACAGACAGATAAAGACATTTCTGACAGAACCAGTGAAAGTTAGTATAGGGAAATTTTCAGAGATGCACCGCTTTGTCGTGTGCGACACCAGTCCAGTGAATTTATTAGGTAGGGACCTGTTGTGCAAAATGAATTGCACCATATTCTGTACTCCAGATGGAATAGCATTTGAAACACCAGATGAGGATGTACTACATAAAATGACCATAGCTAACAGAGAAAATGAGGTTACTGAGACTTATGCAATATTCAACCCTGATGAACTACCTAAATAACTAAAGCAGTCAGTGAAGGCAGAAGTGTGGGATTTTACTGGAGAAGATGTAGGGTTAATGAGAAACGCAGATCCAGTCAAAATAACTGTGAAGGAAGGAATAAGCTATCCAAATGTTCCACAGTACAGATTGACACCTGAGATAATTGAAGGAGTAACCCCAATAATTGAGAAAATGATCAAGCAAGGAATTTTAAGAGAAATAATGAGTAGTCTGTGTAATTCACCGATAATGGGACTGAAAAAGTCTAATGGGAAATTCAGGATAGTGCAAGATCTGAGAAAGGGAAACAAAATTGTGGTATCATGCTGTCCCATTGTGCCAAACCCATCAGTAATTCTGTACCAGATTCCCCATGATGCGGAGTGGTATACAGTGATTGATTTATGCCATGCTTTCTTTTCTATCCCATTGCATCATGACAGTCAGAAAATGTTTGCATTTCGTTTTGGAGAGCGAATTTTGGCGTGGTGCTGAATCCCACAGGGGTATACAGAGAGCCCCTCAATATTCAATCAATTGTTGAAGAAATCTTTGGAAAGTCTGCAAATGCCTGAAAGTTCAGTACTAGTGCAATATATCGACCACCTGTTGGTGGCGTCGAAAACATGTGAAGCTTGCGAGGTAGACACAATAGCACTACTGAATCATTTGGCAGACGGAGGGTTGAAAGTGTCACCAGCAAAATTGCAGTATTGTAAGAAAGAAGTACAATATTTGGGACATAAAATCGAGAAAGGACTGAGAAAAATAACAATAGACAGAATCAGAATTTTAAAAGGAATGAGAGCCCCCATGACCCAAAGAGAGGTGAGAGTGTTTCTGGGAATGGTGGGGTATTGCCGTCAGTGGATAAGTAATTTTTCCCTGATCGCAAAACCTTTGGTACGTTTGACCAGAAGTGATGTAAAAGATCCCCTTGAATTGAACAAGGAAGAATTGGCAGCATTCAAACGATTGAAAGAGGGTTTGTGTGAAGCACCAGCACTAGGCATGCCTGATTACGAGAAAGAGTTTGAGTTGTATTGTAGTGAGAGAAATGGATGTGCACTGTCTGTGTTGATCCAGAAACATGGAAGGTCGAGGAGACCAATTGCATATTTTTCATCAATGCTTGACCCAGTGGCTGCAGCTTTTCCTGGGTGTTTGAAGGCAGTGGCTGCAACATGTCGAAGTTTGGAGCAGAGTGAAGGTATTGTGATGGGATATCCGTTGAAAGTGTTTGTACCTCATGATGTGACGATTCTCTAGACAAGGAGTCGTACTCAGTATATGACACATAGTCGGCTTACTAAGTATGAAAAGGTCATATTAGGTGCAACACATGTGAGCCTTGCGAGATGTTTGAATGTGAATCTTGCAACATTGTTACCAGATGCTGAGAATGTGGAAGTGAGAGATGAAGTAGATCATGATTGTTTGGAAGTGCTTGAGTACTGCACAAAGCCACAACCAGATATAAAAGATATACCTTTGCCAGAAAGTGATTTTGTGTTGTTTGTTGATGGGTCATGTTTGAGAACAGATGAAGGAGTGCTAAGTGCAGCATATGCAGTATGCACGGTTTCAGCAGTGATGGAAGCATCTTATTTGAAAGGAGTAAGGTCAGCCCAAGTAGCTGAAGTTGTTGCTTTGACCAGAGCATGCAAAATCGAGAAAGGTGTGAGAGTGACTGTGATAACTGACAGCCAGTATGGCTTTGGGGTTGTCCATGATTTTGGCCAGCTTTGGCTACAAAGAAGTTTCCTGACCTCAAGTGGAACCCCTATTAAGAATGCTGAAGTGGTTGGAAAATTGCTAGAGGCAATACAGCTGCCTAGACAATTGGCCGTGGTGAAATGTGCTGCCCATAGTCAAGGTAGTGATTACATCACTACCGGAAACAGGTATGCAAACGATATGGCACAGTATTGTGCACGAAATCAGAATTCGGTCAATCGGGCCAAGGAAAGAGAAATGTCTTCTTGCTCGGTAATGTTTACTAACACTGTGGGAACTTGGGAAGAAGTGAGACAATTGCAGGAAGAGTCAGGAGATGAGGAAATGAAACAGTGGATAAAAGCAGGGTGTGTACCAAGAGAAAAGGACCGAGTGTGGGTCTATCGAGATGGAAGACCAGTGATGCCTGATAGCTTGATGTCTACCATGGCACGGATGTATCATGGCCAGGGAAACATAGGGAGAGACGCCATGATTAGGTCCTTTAAGCAGACCTGGTACAATCCAAAATTCAGACTTGTAGCAGAAAGTCTATGTCAGAGATGCCTAATATGTCAGCAATACAATCCTGGGAGGAAGACAGTGGTGAGTCTAGGAACCATAGGCCGAGAAGGAGGGCCTTTTACCAGAATGCAGGTTGACTTCATTGAAATGCCTCCATGTAACAGACTGAGGTATGTTCTGGTTATAGTCTGCCTATTTTCCAGGTGGGTGGAAGCATTCCCAACAAGAAGAAATGATGGGATGACTGTGGCTAAGCTACTTTTGAGAGAATTCATCCCCAGGTTTGGGTTTCTAGTGACTCTTGAATCAGACAGAGGAGGACATTTTCATAACTAGATTGTAAATTGATTTGTGAAGCATTGAAAGTACAACAGAAACTACATTGTGCCTACCGACCAGAGGCTTCTGGTGTGGTTGAACAGATGAATGGTACAATCAAAAACAGAATTGTGAAAATGTGTTTAGCCACTGGTATGAAATGGCCTGATGTCTTGCCTGTAGTATTAATGACAATTCGAGCAATACCAGACCGAACCACAGGGTTAAGTCCTCATGAAATAGTCATGGGACGAGCGATGAGGCATGTGTACATTCCAGTCAACAAGCTGATGACAATAACTGATGACATGGTGTTGGAATACTGTAAAGGCCTGGCTGGCGCAGTTCATTCTGTGTTTCATCAGGTTGGAGCGGATGCCACCACTCTTGAAAGGAAGCCAGCCCATGATCTGAGCCCAGGAGACTGGGTAAGGATAAAAGTCCACAGAAGAAGAAATTGTTTGGTTCCAAGGTGGGGAAAACCAAGACAAGTCATTCTGACCACAACAACAGCTGTGAAGTGTGCTGGAGTGAAAAACTGGATCCATGCCAGCCATACTTTGAGGATACCAAATCCAGTTGACAGCAAAGGAAAAGAGTACTATGACGAATCAGAGTCAAGTACTGAATCAGATAACGAAGAGCCAAAAACACAAGAAAATCCTGAAAGGGGGGAAAAAGAGTCTGATCAAATATGAGTCCCCAGAAGTATCTCTCTGAGAAGACGATTGCAGATTTCTGATACCAGTTCAGATTCTGAAGATGAACAAGGGAGACAAGGTCTCAGAAAAGAACACAGAAAGAAAAAAGGAAAAGACAACGAAGAAGCAGTAAAAGAAATTCGAGAGAAGGGAGTTTCAGATGAAAGACCAAGAGAAATTCCACCTGAAATAATAGATCAAAGTGAAAAAGGGACAGGTACAGAGAGAGAGGGACAGATTGCGGAAGACCCCCGAGGAGGTGTAGGGAACTGCAACATCCAGCTAGGTGAAGGGACAAGTAGCCAGCAGGAAGACTGCGTGTCGGAGACCCGAGGAGGGACAGAAGTAGGGAAAACAAAACAAGTGGTGGAAAAAGAAGTTGTTGAAAAGAAAAAGCAAGTTGAAACAGAATCTGAAGAGAGTGAAAATGAAATACCAGAAGGTCGAGTTCTAAGAAAAAGGGCTTGGAGAGAAGAAAAGAATAATAAAGAAGGTAAACAGAAAAGAGTTAAAAAGGACGAAGTGTGGCCAAACAAAATAAAGAGATTAAGATATCGGCTGACACGAGTGAAATCACCAAGGGCAGATCAGGTGAATGAAGTGACAAGCCAAGAAAAATCGAAGGAAGAAGAGACTAATGAGAATAAGGAAGAAGGAAAAAGAACAAGGAAACCTAACCAGAAGTATAAGTCACCGGAATGGACGTACGTGGCTCTGCCTGAAAAAGAAGAAGAGGCAGACAGTCAAGGAAATCCAGAGGAGGCTGTACTGAAAGTGGTTGAAGAGGAAGAAGAAGCAGGAATCCTGAGAGTTATCTTATCCGACATCGGAGAAGAAGAAATGGAAGATCAGGAAGTTCTGTACTTGGATGAACAGAAAGAAATGAAAAACGATGAAATGCCAAACTGAGAAAATCTAGAAAACTATTGATGAAGGAATAACAATTGAGTCAAACGATAGATACTGGTAGAACCAAGTAGGGCCTTAGAGGCTAAAAGGTTAGAAAACTAGTTGTTAAGTAAAAGAGGCTAAGTCAAAAGACACAGTCCAAATTAACAAAGATGGCTAACATAGATAGTAGCAAAAGTAGATGTACATTCATGAAGAGATGGTGTAAAATGTGTTGTTGTTGTACAGGATTATTAATGCTTCTATGGAGCATACTTGCTCTTTTGATTTCTTTTAAGGTTACTATAGATACACTAGAAGGACACACTGAAAACATTACTAACATAAAGAAGATTCAAAAGGTAGTTCCGACTGGAATAGATAATAATTATTTACATAAAGATAGGTCTATTAATGATTTTTCAAATAATGTGTTTTCAAAGTTATTGTAGAATATGTAAAGACCATGGACGTAAGGGACTGCTACGTATGCATGCAGTTACCTGCATCTGTGTCAGAGGGAGTGACTTATCATCACCTTCCAGCAACGTATGGAATAGCATGTAGTGTGATAGCTAGTTTATTTTATGAGACAGGTAAATTAGAATATTATTTTTCAGATTTAGATAACATTTTTGCTCAAGTACCTGCTAATAACAAACTAAACAAAGTAAGACCTGCTAAGGTATTAGGTGAATTTTTCTTAGAAACTAAGGAGCTAACATTAGAGTATATATTTTAAAAAAAATTGACTTGCAGTTTGAAGAAAGAAGAAAAGACATTCCTAGACATGGTCGAGGAAAGGAGATTGAAAATGCGAAGAAAGGCATCTGAAGGAAAAGGGGAGAAAACAGTCTGGGATGTAGAAATGGAAAAACATATGAAGGAAGAGTCTAATCCAACTTTGGCTTTAGATTGGCCTCAGAATGGGAAACTGTGTATAAGAAGGAATCAAACGGCGTATGACAATCATTTTCTAGGGAATAGTGAGTGCCATGATACATACCGAATCATGGGTGGATGGGGATTTAAAGGTGGAAGAGATCCAGTTTTCCCTGGACTTTATTTTATCTGTGGGAACAGGGCATATTATCGTTCGCCTGACCATTGGTATGGCACATGTTACGTAGGCCTGGTTTTTCTAAAAATCTTTCACATGGACAGAGGTAAAGATGGTGTACATAGTTTAGGGAATCATTTAAGGCCTAATGTAGGTAAATTACATTTACCGATTCTTAAATACCGAATTTTACCGATTCGGTATTTATGAATCGGTAAATGTAATGTAGGTAAAAAAATACCGATTCGGTAAGTGTCGGTATTTTAGAATCGGTATTTACCGATTCGGTAATGGTAACCTGTATCTCATTGATTCCTATGGGCCAGGAGGCCCATAGGAATCAATGGGAAGCCAGTTACCATTACCGAATCGGTAAATACCGAATCGGTAATGGGGGGAGCTCAATCAAGGGTGGCAGGGTGTCACATTGACACCCTGTTGCACCCCTGATTCCTGCATGTGTGCACATGTGGCACACATACATGCCCTGAGGGCATGTGTGTCTGCCACATTGCACACATCTAAGGGCCAAAAAATGCATTTACTGAGTCATTCGTCATTTACCACCAACTTTCAGTTGGTGGTAAATAACGAATCCCCACACCCACCACACACTCCCCCTACATCTCATTTCTGTATTCGGTATTTACCGAATCGGTAAAATTACCGATTCGGTAATTTTACCGATTCGGTAAATTACCGAATACAGAAATGATCCCCCTACATATCAAAAGCCTAAATACCGGTCGGTAACGGTATAATTACCGAAAATCGGCCGTTACCGACCGGTATTGGGCTACCTACATATGGCCCTTAGTGCGTAGTAAAAGAGAATCTTGGGCAGAAATTGTAGGTGACATTTTTGGAGCATTGATACCAGCAGTGAGAATATCTCTGAATGCGAACAATATTAGAAAATTATCAACAGTAGAGGATCGCTTGTCAACAAGCACCGCTGGAGGATTCTTATTGGTTAATACTGAAATGGTTGCCATGCGTGCTATGGTAATGCAAAATCGACTTGCCCTTGATATATTATTGGCAAAAGAGGGTGGAGTCTGTGGAATGCTGAAAGTTCAACATTGTTGCACTTACATTCCAGATGAAAGCAAAGATCTGAAAGTTTATATTAAAAATATTACTGAATTGCATGACGAAATTGTACCACTAGAGGTTGAAGGTGTTAGGGAAAAGATTGGGAAGAAAATAGCTGCTATTAAAAACTTCTTAGTGAAAATAGGTAGTACATTTATAGGTAAAATATTATTTCCATTAAAATGTGTGATTTTCGTGTTATTAATATTAAGATTAGGTTGCATGTGCTGTAAAAACAAGAAAACAAAGAATAAAATAAAAAGAGAAAAACTAAAAGGAAAAGAAAAGGATCCAGATAGAGATTTTGTAGAGATATCTTTAGAAGAATGGAAAGAAAGTATGTATAAAAAGGCAAAAAGAGATGAAGAAGAAACAAAATTATCAATAAGAGCAAGAATACATTTCAATTATCCGTAAAAGGGTGAATAAATTAGTGTTTTTGTGGTGATAAAATCACCAAAGGGGGGATTGCTGGAGCGGCTTTTATTTGAAAATTTTTATATACCCTCTCCATTTTGCATGTTTCTATTTAATAAGAATAATTAACTAATCGTAATTGTATTGATTGGACTGCTGTGGAATTTAACCAACCTTACTAATAAGAATACCCGTGGGAATTGCATTTGCATGGCCTAACTAATACGTAAACTAATTTATGTACGCATACTAATGATAGATAATTAGAATTTGCATGCTTATATCTTGCTTTCGTGATGTATTCGGGATTTGTGCTTTATTAATGTGAATATAATCCGCATTAAGTGTTGCTTTCTGCTAGATAAATACACACAAATAAAGGGTTTAGCGAGGGAATAACATTTTATTAGTCATTTCCATGTATTAATTACGTTTTGTGTTTCTTTGCTTAAGTTGACCATTTGAAGTGGCCATAAAATGGCTGACATCCCTATCAGACGAATCGACTTCATTTGTGAACGTCTCTGGGTGAAGTGCGCATGCATCACCATCAGCAGCAGTTGCCTCTACACGACCCTAAACTCAACTGTAACCACCAAGGACACTCTGGACTAACAGCCAGCTGCCCCGAAAAGAAACAATAAAAGTTACTTCAACATGAAATTATGAACTATATCTAAAGAAACATTATCCGTGTGAGAACTTGGTGGAACTGATCTCATCAACCAATCACGAATATTCAAAATATTACTCGTTACTTTTTGGAATGCAATTTTACTATAAAAGATGGTAGAATAAAGAGGTTAGAGGCGAGACCCTTCAGAAGATTTTCGATTTCCTGACGTTATGCTGACTGAAAGGACGGTGACAGTGCAGGACAGCTGTTTCCTAAGACTCTGACAGTATGAACTGATGACCAAGATTTTGACTTAGAGGACGACTTTTAGCCAGAATAGGTAAATATGATGGTCTACTGCTTGATTAAACAAAAGATTCGATTTTCAATTATTTAAAGATTTAAGATTTATTACAAGAACTGTGTTGGGTCGTTATTATGAAAAGTATATTTATGTAAATAATTGATAGATTTAGTTATCACTTCAACCAGCAGCTAGCTGATTCATGGCCTATTCATGGGAGGAGTACTAAAGGTGAAGTTTAGGCCTTAATAAATAGAGAAAGGTAGGGAAATCTATTGTTCATTAGGGATAAAAGTGTACTTCCTTCCATTACAGCGAGTGGAACAATCGCCTCCTTGGAAACAGGTTAATAGATGATGAATGTTGGTGTTATGGGCCCCACCAGCGAATGTAGTGATTGAGTGTGATCTATGATCTGTGACGAAGGGAGGGATTTTGCATTCCGCGCTGCATCACTTGAAGGTGGCATCACGGGTTGCAGCACCCACCCTCTTCACTCTGATGCAGGATTCCTGAGACCAGCATTCCCCAGTGCAAGCTTGAAATATCTGCAGTTTCCCTTGTAGCGGGGGTTCACTGCACGCTGTGTAGCAGTTGAAGGTGGTGTCACAGGCTCCAAAACCGACGCCCCTTCACTCCGATGCAGGATTCCTGGGACCAGCATCGCGAGGTAACACTGCACTCCATGATGCGTAAAAGGCCATTTATAAGAACAGGATTGCATACCTTAAAAACACTTTATCATAGTTATCAAAACATCTTTAAATGTAAACCCTTTCTTCCCACCAATCTCTCTTCAACCCCAGCTTTCACCTCAGCACCCCATCTTGCTTCACTCCTCCTTTCACCTTTCTTTGAATAACCTCCTTCCATTCCCAGTCTCTTTCACACTTCTTTTACCCGAGCATCCTCCAATGAAGCCTCCTTGTCCTGTACCAGGCATCCCGCACACCATCTTTCTTCGCATATGCTCCCTCCACCCTTTCCCCCTCCGAGGGGTGGATATGCCCGCATCTGACTCTCCACCCCACCAATGACCGCCACCCAGGAAAGCCCCAGTGGGCATTTTGCTGCCCCACCCCAACCTGCCGCAACACTGTGCCCCGCACTTCCTGTCATCACCAACTTCTCATTGATATCTCCCATTATCTTCCTCAGTCCCCAAATAGTAAATGATGCCCCAGATCAGAGAGGTATACCCTACTGTAACAAAACAGTCCAATTTTCCCTTCTACTGCTTCCATATAGGCTGCAACCATAATGTCCCTGTCCAGACCAAAATTCTCAATGCTCAATAAATTGTCCTCATTACATCGATGGGCGCATATGCTATCACCTTCCATCCATCTCGGCAAAGGAACCAATGCAGACCATCCAAGCAAGTCCTCGCCATTTTCCATGTGAATAACACATCCCCAAGTTGCATTACCGCTCGCCCTGAGCACCGGATTCAAATCGTTCCTTCTCTCAAATGTATCACAAGCAAGTCTGGTCATCCCTTTTCATGCACCATGGTCGCCCAAACCGGCAAAACAAAACACCATCTCCCCCCAAGCATTCCCCACCAGGGCACATCATGTCCGTTGCGTGGTCTTCCAATATCCAGTCCAACGGTGTCATAGCATTCCTGGTATCCCAGAGGCGACAGCCGTCCCCACTATCCAATCGCTATTCCACAGTTCAAGAGACTGCTCACACCCTACGAAGAAAGGAAATATAAGCACGAGCTATGACACCCCTTTTTTCTCTCCCCTACCCAGGGGCAACATGAAACTCTCTGTCCCCATGTATCTTGTGAATCCATGACCAACTGTGTCCCAAGCACGCAGCCGCATTTGCTGGCCCGAACCCGATGCAGACAGTCCCTGATTACTGCCACCGCCCGGTGGAATTCTGCCACCCAACGGCAGAACAGTGTTGAAATGACCATCTGTAAAGGAAAAATCCCTCGCTCTTTTGGAGCAAGGGTCTTGTTTTCTTCGAGGCAGTTCTTTCCAATGTATGCGGACACACATACCCTGGCCCACATTCCCCACTACCTGAGCCAAGCCTTGCCCCTGAAATGCATATTTATATCATTGCACCTGCCCCTAGTTGTGCGGACAGGGATGCGAATCAAAGACCAGCACCCTCCCAAAGACCATACAGCTGCTGTTGCTGCATATATCTGATGTGAACTGTATCCCAGAAATGGCAGAAAAACCACCCACCCACTGTGGCAATCAGGGTCCATCAGCTCAAACTATACTGAGGCCCACCCTCCCGTTCAGGTGAGGTGAACAAGCTCAAATAAACCTGAGACCCATTTCAAAGTACATTCCTTGGGCTGCACTGATTTGCCCACGTGGCTCATCCTGTGGGTCCAGTAAGATACATAGTTTCTTAGGGGCTGTCCTCATTGGGTGGACCAGTCTTGACATTCTTAACTATAGTAGTCAAGGCCTTCCCTCCCCGGTTGAGGCCGAAGATTGTCCCGTGGCCATCCACTGATTCATAACTCTACATAAATATGTCTTCCCAAAAATTCTGTTCATGTTTACCCAGTCCCCCCACGCCCCTCTCTACCCGAGTCAAACGTGGCCCTTGAAATGCACTGGAATTACCAACATCATACTTGGCCCTAGTTGCCCCGGCCGGGGTTGACAGGTCATACCTGTAATTTAATGGCACTCGCCGTATCGATCAAGGCCATAGCATGCTACCGGGCCCACAAAAAGTCAATGCCCATGTAAAGTATTGAAGACCACCATTCTTGCATTCCTGATTCCACAGTTAATCCCATACCAAATTGTGCAGGAGACCCCAGGGCTTCACTCGGTCCAATGTGGAAGAGCCGTGCTTCTGGCCTCCCCCTTTTCACCCTTCCGTTTCCTTTCCCACACCTTCAATTGCCTGGTCAAACCTTAATTGAGTTAACTGCATACCCAACCACCTGTGCATATCACATTGACCACCAGCCTTTCAAACCTGCGATAAATAAACTCCAATGTCCATTCTGCTGTGACTTCCACTGCAAACCTCCTTCCGCTGCCCGGTGTTGTCCCCTCCATCTGCCTTTGCTTTCTGTAAAGACACCAACAGACATGTCGAAATGCCCTGCCTCCTGCAGGGTCTCGCACCTCAGACAGCCTCACAATCACCTCCCCATGCCCTTCACCACCTCACATATTCCATCTCCTGACACTCAATCCTACCCATGCACCCCAGCATTCACAGCAAACATCAATTGCATGGACATAACATTCTCCGTCACACATGCAGCACCCCGCCGCCGAGGTGGGTACTGCAGTTGAGGTACTGCGTGGACAATCCCAAGATGTAGGGAACGCCGTCATAGATGCCACTACTTCTTCTGACCAAGAAACATGGGGCTGTCATGCACACCAACTGGTGTCCCCAGCCACCTGCCCACCTCTTCTGCGGGCATTGTCCCTTTCATCTATCACATGGCTGTCCCAACCAGGCGGTCATCCCACACCACCAGGCCCACAAGTCGTCCTGGCCCCCACTTGGGTCTCCGCACCCTTATAGCCTGCTCTCTCTTCCCAGCTCGCTTAGAGCCCTGGCGTCCTTGTGACTTCCCCCTCAGTCTGAATGAAAGCCCCCCCAGAGCTGCAGACCACCATCCTCCCCAAAGCCCTAGAGCTGTGCCTCTCCCGCGTGTTTGTAACCGACAGGCCCTTAACCAGCTCTGCCTTTTTACCCCAGGCTCACCTTGGTGGCGAAACAGCCCAAAACACCCTTTGTGCAGGGGGAGAGAGGGGGGGGGTGGCGCTATACTCAGGCCCCGACCCCACAAAACTTCCAACAGCGGGTCACCGCTTTTCGACGTGGCTTGCCAAGGCCCAGAAAACATACCAACGTGCCTGGCGAACGCTGCCATTATAGTGCTACGTGTACCTGATCCAAATCGAGCCCCCCACCGATTCTTCTTTGTAAAACATCAATGAACCCATTGATACATCCGCTAGTCATTGGTTGTTAGGACTATCCACACTGTATAATAACCACTCTGAAAAGTAGGCCGGGCACGATTAAGCAAAGACAAGTTTAGCACACCTTTGCCAGTGCCATCCATATGCCATGAAATAACCACTATTATACCAGTTCAGGCCTTATGGAGTAGTGCCCCACGTTCAACATACTTGCCTCATACGTCTCTTGGCATACTGCCTTATGTGTAGGCTAGGAAAGACGCTAGTGACCATTATTCCAGCACCTTAATTGTGCATAAAATAGTGATATTTAAATGTGATCCTTTCAATTAGTTGCACTCCTCTCCCTGTAGCTCTCTTTGCCCTTCGCCCCAGTGGTGCTTGAGACAACAGCAAAAACATGTCATTGACTCTTCGCATTTTACTCTGCTTAGGAGCTATCTATCTGGAAAATGCCTTTCTGTTATCAACCTTTTCCTGAACAATGGTGTAGAGCCAAACCACAGGGTGCACACTAAAATGTTCGCCCCTACCGACAGCGTTTGAGGTGCCCGTGAGTAATCTCCTAATGCCTATATAATGTGTACCAAACCTACCCTAAAGCCAAAATTACGTGAAGTATCCACCTAATCCATGTTTCACAGAGGCCAAACTCAGAGGCACAGAATCTTCCCCAACTGCTAAACTAATTTATGTCTGCCCTTAACAGAGGAAGACAAACTGCTCGAAACTCACTCACATTATACACCGGAAAAATTGCACACCTTGGGCTCTATTAGGAGTCCGCCCACCACCCTAGCGGTGCTGGGACCGGCTGCCATTGGTGCGGCGGTCGCGCACCGTCAATTAGAATGCCTCCATGGCGGTGGCATCCCGCATTCACAGCATTGTGGCGGGGGCGGTGCTCACGGTCTTCCCGTCCACCGCGGTGCCCCACGCCATACTAATATGACGGGGGTGAACCAGGGACATATGGCTGGTGGATCTCCACTGCCGGCGGTGAGCACCGCCTGCCCGGCGGTGGAGATCTGCCCGCCATCCTAATAGACCCCCAAGTGGCATACACAACTTCAAACCAACACCGCCACCTAGTGGCAGATTGCCATAGGCACAGAACCATGACGTGTGAGGGCAAAAACACCGTCCCAAACCAACGGAAAAATCACACCATACAGCCGGGCTGCTCCCCTCCAATTCCCGAAGTGACGTGTCTGTCCATCTGCTGCCAAAGCAAGAGGGATGGCTGTCACTTACGTCCTGCAAGGCCAGAGAGCGTGTCTTACCCATGCCCGATGCCTCCATAAACCCATGCCATCATAGCTCAGAATTGTAGTGTACGTCCCATTGCCCTCGCCACCGGCTCCCAACTGACCCCAGGCCTCCACCCCCGGCTTAGTCACGCAATAGGAAAATTACCCCATTGCCAAATGCGACGCACCAAGGGTGTAACAGGGGATTCTGTCCAGTATCATCTGTTCTGTCACTGTAACACTTTTTCCTCCCAACACTCGCCTCAGCTAGGCCCTCACCTTCTGATCACGCCCACAAACTTTTTTTCCCTCGGTAGTGTTAGGAGTCAGAAAGAGGCTGAAACTGCCTCTACTGACTCCTTGTATCATGACCCCCCCCAAAGTCCACCCTTCCCGCAATCCACCAATCCTGTCCTGCTGTATCACTTAATCTCACGAAGCCTCCCAGGGGAAGACTAGGCTGAGCCTTCGCTTACCCCGGGACCCACAGTCCCCAGTGCAAGCTTGAACTATCAGGGGTTGCCCAAAAGTAGTTTTGGTTCATGTATTCGAGTTCTTTTTGGGATGATTCGGATATCTGCCGCAGGAGGGAAGCGGACGGCATTTCCCGCGATGCTGAGAATCAATCAGTGCTGGGCATTTTCAGGGATTTTCGAGATCATTACCAATTGCAAATGTTATGGTTCTGTTCTGACTAGGAATCTGGCAGAGAAAGAGGAAGGACAATGGGGAAAGCAGGTCTTATAAGCCTTCCTAGGCCCTGATTGGTGGAAAGGGTGATGATGACATAGGGTAGTTCATGGGATAGGAAGTTTTTGTTGTGTTTTACTGTGACATGATTGGCTGCTGTGTTTTTGCAGTAAAGTTAGAGAAGCACAATACCGACCTCCGTGTCCTTAGTAGAAATGAATTTATTTTGATGCAACAGCTACCAAAAATGTTTTACTTTCTCTCCAGGGTGAGTGCCTCGTTGCACGCTCCCCTTCAGAATAATATTAGTTTGTCTTGCATAATAAAATGGATTATGGTGTTTGGTATTTGTAACTTGAGGCATCTGTTTCTGAAGTTGTTTCAAATCTAAAGAGAAACAATACCTAGGTTGGTAAAAATGTGCTATTGAAAAATGTACACTAAATAAATAAATAATTGATGTAGCACAAAATTCATTTTTCATTTGTAGGGGTGCATACATCTGGGATATTAGAATGTGCACTGCAATAACGTGAAAGGTGACGTGTTAGGGATATTTTCAATAAAAACATGAAGAAATAACTTTGCAACTGCATGTGTTTAGCTGAGAACATTAACGTGCAGAATTCGTACCTGCTCCTGACAAGTAGTCAAGTAGTCATGTATTTGATGTGCTTATGTAGCATTTTTAATTTAGAAATGCTCAGTAAATAGTGTTCATTTTAAATGTTATTTCATGAGGCCTTTGTGCCATTTCATATGTTGGCTGATTTTTGTAGGCCTGAATTGTATTTTTCGTCTGAAAGCTCTCGCATTAGATAGCTGAATTTCATGTGCATGTTGGATTTGTTCTTTCTCATGTGTCTGTTGCAGGTTGTTAGCTAGAATAATGTGTTTGTTTTAGTGGTTAGGCTTAGGGAGAAAAGAATACATTAAGCGTTGATTCTGATAATGGAGAACTGTTGTACTGTCTCATCGGAGCAAGCCTGAAAATAAAGGTCATCTCACCAAGGCCTTGGAGCATCGCTGCCTAGTGGAAAATCACCTGCAAGGAGGTGGCTTGGACAGATGGTTTGATGCTGCAATGCATCTTGGGATACTACCTGTGAGACTGATGTATCGAAGTTAGGGACAGTGTCTGGAGGACTTCTGCCTTGCCTTGTGGGAGGGAGCATCTTAGAACGAGCTCTGTTGCTTTATGCTACTTGACCCATCTGATGTGAAGAGACTTCTTAGGAAGACTTCCTACGCTGACACCTTAATGGATCTTGCCTTGGGGAATACTATGTAGGTATGTCAAGCTAGTGATAGTGTTGTGACAGATTAATGCTTTATACCCACGAACTGCTAAAGAAGGGGAATCTCAACATCTGAGCAGTCATCTTTTACATCCTGGTCCTTGAACTGATAATCCTGTGCATATTGCACTGCCTTAACTTCATCCGTAGATTTGACTTTGTTTTAGTTACGATGTATTTCTACACCCTCACCTTGAGATGCCTCTATGTCCAACTGTTCTTGGCTTTGTAATAAACTAACTAAACTTAATTGGGAGTCTGTGATTCTTTGGAGTCATAGTACATTGGAACTGCAATGATTGATTGGCTATCGATTTCTCTCCTCTCCACGCTTACATGCTGATAAAAAGAGCCATCGACCTGGTGTTCCAGAGCAGACCTAGAACGTGGAACCCAGCTCCTCCTTAAGCTAGTCAGAGGATATCAGTATCACTATTTTGCTTGCAATAGTCATTTCTTTGTTCTCCCTTGATCAGCGCAGTTCTTATAAACTATCTGTTACCCAACCTCAATCTTAAATCTAAATATAAATTCTAGCTGGGTAGCCATAGCTAGAAGGAACGCAGAAAAGAAGCCTGAACATGTGTGGGGGAAGGGGCACATGCAGGTGCAAGAGTGTGCATGTGCACAGATTTCTGTAAAGGAGACGTCACAGTTACTTGACTTGTTCTTTCTGCTTAAAAGCTGCATTGTTCTCAACGTTATGTATGCCCGTCCTTAGAAAAATTAATTGATTTAGAAATATTGGCATCCATTTTGCAGCCCAATATTTTGGTAATTTACTGTACCATAACCAAAATATGTAGGGTATATATTTTAGGCTGGTACATTTTAAAGACATGGTCGTATATACAGGGAGGCAGTGCTTGAGAATTGCACCAGACTGTGGCTCTTTTCAAATATGTGGCATGTCTGTTTATTTTAGGAAGATGTTTGATTATCAGGCCTTAAAGAAGAGAATAAAAACGTGGAGTATGTTGAAATCACACAGTATTAGAAATAGCTTAAAGAAATTATGATTGAAGCAAAACGTACCCACTGGGTGACATTTAGATGAAGTGCAAATGGCTGGCAAAATCAGGATGGTCTAAATATTAAAAACAATTATAAAGAATTTCTACATAAATATGAGAAACTAATATAGAAAGGAACTTGCCTATAACTTTTCGCATTACGGAAGCATCCTTTACTCAGATGGACTTCAGCATGGTACTTATTAAAAGATGCAAGGGAGCATAAGGGCTTTTCAAATTCAATTCAACTCATGACATATTTTCCTATTGCACTTCTTCATGTTGAGAAAACAGAAACCAACTATGAAGTAATTCAGCATAAGCACACATAGACAACCCAAACCAGGACCATCTGAAGAAAAAGTGAAAAAGATTTAGGGGCATATCAGCAAGGGCCGGCGATAATTATCGGTAAGCGCACTTAGCGCTAGGATAATTATCGCCGGCTATCGCTGCTTTCTATCGCGGAGATAGCGTGCTATCAGCAACGCTTATCTCCAAAGCGATAGAGATGCAATCGTTAGCTGGAAAACAGTGTGATTATCGCTGGAAATCCAGAGATAATTGCACTGTGACCGGCGATACCTTGCTGATAGGGCAGGGTGGTCTTCGCCATGTAATACACCTCCCATTGGATTACATGGCTAAGTCAGAACTAAATCAGGCGTAAGGAAAGTAGCGATAACCATGGTTAGCGCTACTTTTCTTATCGCTATGCTTGTTAGCGATTCCCTTGATAATTGGAGAAATATACGTAAGCAACATTTCTCCAGTTATTTCGGGAAGGAATGCCCACTTTGCATCTCATTAGAGATGCAAAGCTGGGCGTTCTGTAAACAGGCGCTAAGGCAAAGATTCACGCGATAGCGTGACTTTGCTGATATAGCGATAAAATTATCGACGCTTTTCGGCCGAAAACGGCCGCAAATGCGGCGATAATTTTTTATCGCTGCCTTGTAGATATGGCCCTTAGAGTTAAATACCACATGCTAAACTCTCCTAAAACCAATTCAAAGATCTAAACTAATGTGGTATACCACCACAATTATGGAAGAATATTTACCCAAGCAAATTATAGAAAGTCACTATCGAAAGATTCAGTTCAATGTAATAGAAGCAGGTGCATTTCACCTACTACAGATATATACCAATCCAAATGTGCGTGCCAAACATCGACTGATGCTTACTTCTTGTGCCTGGCATATTTCTTAGCACATTGGCGCCTGAGCTGGAGGAACCCGTTTTTGAGGTAAATGATATCCTTGACCTGGTGCGGGCAGGCTTTATCAAATAGTATGGAATTGTTAATCACCCTAATCATGGTTTATCTACGTGTGGTGAGGATGGTAATGGTGGCAAGCTATAATTCCATTACATCTTACAGTGGCATTCAATATTGTAAATAATAACATTCTAATTTCCAGATTGTGTAGTACGGCGAAAAGGGCCAAAGTTTGAAGTGGGTTTAGTCTTTTCTATAACATGCAGCAGAAGTTGAAGCTACATATCTTTTTGCATCACATTCAAAGTGGCATAAATGCTGACTTCCGCAGGGATTGGTGTTGCTGCCTGTTTTGATAACACTCTGCTATCATTGTTTAGACATATGCTGTCATTCTGCATGCTATTGTGTAATTACGTTTATTATCACAGCTGACACTTAAAATTCTATCTATCAGGGGCTAAAAATCTGTATCAATTGTCTATTGACAATTGACCAATGGATGAGTCTCTATTGTCTGATAAAAAGTCGTACAAATATAACAATAATTGTTGTTGAGTCTCAGATGCATGCCGGCTGGTGGATATATGAGCATCAGACCTTGGGTCAAACCTTGCTACCAGTATTACTTTTGTATGGATGCAGTAACTCAAGTGTCAAGTGTGGGACACAATGGGGCAGATTTATGTTCCCTGGCGCATCCCTGCAAATCAGCATGGATGCGCCAGGGAAGATGCGTTGTAGGAGAGTAGGGTCTGCTTTCTATGTTCACCCCCACTTTTTGCTTTTGCTTCACTGGTTTTCGACTTAGATGTGGCTGTGGGCCTGCCAATCAGACCCAGAGCCCAGCTGTTCTCTCTCTAAATTTATACTATGTACTTTAGGTGCATAACCCAATTGGTTAGGATCACCTTATTGGCCCCTGTATAGTGTACCTTAGGTACCCAGGGCATAGGTGTACCCTAGGCCTACCAGGGGCTGCAGCATGTATTATGCCACCCCTGGCCTGGCCTTCCATTATGACGCAACTGGCTGACCACTCAGCTGGGGCAAGGTTGTGTAATCACCCCTTGCTTAGGTGTAGTATTCCTATACCTACCTTATATATAGACACATGTGTACCTATCAGCCACTCCTATGGCAGGCCTTAACAATCCTGGAGGCAGAGTGCTTGGTAACATGTGAGATGGTGCTCTAGCATGAGCTGAGCCTGTCTGCAGCTTTCGGAACCATGTCCTTATAGCTGTTCTATGATATAGCCTACCATATACTCTTAAAGTACCTTATAATCTTAAACGGTTATGGTAACTATGGTTTGGCTTTATCAAAACATGTCGTATAAGGTGTCTAACACTTTGGAATAATACCCCCATACCATTTCTGGCAATGAGGATATTATTCCTCCCTTCTAGAGGGAGAAGTCATGTTGAAACCTACTTACCCGGTTAAAGTTAACCAGAGCCCCAGCATCACAAAATGGATGCTGCTGCCACAGACACAAGTCTGACCTCCTGCTGCTGGGAGTCCTTCCAGCGAGGGAGGCTTGGACAATAGGTTTCCTGCCTTGGGAGGTGCGAGCACCACCCCAGACAGGACTTAGTGTATTGGGGCAGGGAGGGATGAAAGAAACTAGACACTGCCTGAGGCACACAAGGTGTCCCATGCATAGTCCAGTTCAAACCGGCGCTGGGGCACTCCAGCCCCAGCTCTGGCGCGAAACTGGACAAAGGAAAGGGGGTGTAACCACTCCCCTTCCTGGTCCCACCCAGAGACTGACCAGCGCCGAGACTTCCAGACACCTCTGACCCAGATCCACATCTGCAGCGAAGCTGAGACCCGTGGAGGCGACGATGGACGTGGGACCGGCGACTTGGGAAAAATGGCTAGTAACTGACTTACACAACTTCTGAGGCTTCCTCGAGGCTGTGCTTGGGGAATTGAGAAGCCCCAATCCCGAGCACCATCTGCAAAGAAGATCAGCTCCCCACACTTCACGTGTTCTGCGTGGGGCCCTTCTGCACCTGAGTTGCTCGACGTGTTGTCCGGTTGCTGGCCTGTTGGCTAGTAGCCTCTGCGACGATGAACCTTTGTTTTTATCTTGCTGGTCCAGCTCCTCCAGACTGGCACCCGCTACTCTGTGAAAGAGAAGTACCCCAGACCTTCCTGGTCTGCACCAGAAGCAAGTCCTCCATCCTGCGTGGGTTCCGCTTGCCAAGGCTTGTTGGGTCCTAGCTCGACATCGACGCCGCCTACAGCAAGAGCTTTCGTGGGACAGCTCGCCTCCTGGTCCTGGTTGTCCTCGACGTCTCCTGGTACCCGTGGCTGCTGCGACAAGCTTCACCTCTTCACCTGCATCTGCCCGACATCGCCTGGTTCCTTCCTGGTTCCTTCCCGGCTCCTGGCTGGTGACCTAGACTCTGTCCCTTCTGCTTGCAGGTATCCTTCCTTCTTGATTCCATCCTTGGGATCCACTGGACACTCTTCACTGACTGCCTGTCAGCAACTTTCCTTCAGGCATCCATAGGAGTCAACGACGAAACCCGACGCAAGTTCACACCTATGCACCCGCAGCCCGTGGGCTAGGTAACTTGAGTACTCCGGTGCTCACAAGGGTATTGACTATCCTAGGGTCTAGTTTCCAAGTCTTGAACTCCTAGCTATACCAGAAGTGACCTAAAACTGTTAATTTCTAATAACTACTATTTCTATCGACTTACGCATTACGCGTGAGTGTTTCCACTCTGCACCTGAATCCCGTGGGCCTCCCACTTCCTAACCTTTGGTAGTATAGTGTAGCCCCAGCGATTCCCTAGGCCTAGGCCTATCCTGTGTTTGTGACAGTGGTTCTTATACCACTTACTTAGTATATGGTTTGCGTGGCCCCTAGGGTCTAACTGTATTACTTACCTGTGTGACTTAATGTATGCTTAAAAAAAACTTTGTTGTACTTACCTCGAATCTCATAAAGAGTGCTGAGGGTTTGACTAGAATAAATACATTCTATTTTTATATATATCTGTTGTGGTGTCCTTTCATTTGGTATTCAAGGGATTACAAATGGTATAACAGCTGGCTTCACATGCCATACAGAGTTTAGCCTAAGACTGCTCTTGTCCATGCTACCACTAGGATAGCTGGTCTATAAGGTTGACTTTACAACCAATCACCATAAGGGCTGTTTGGACTGATACAAGGTGTACACTAGAATTAGTGACATCATATATCAGGCCAACTTCTCACATGCGTCACGCAAGTTTGCCCTTGCGCCACCGCAGATGCGCCGCATTTACAATGCGGTGCATTGTGGCGCAAGGACAAGCAGATACGTGACGCATCTGCCGGCGTAAGGTTGGCACAGTGCTGAAGTTGGGAGGCCATCACAAAACCGTTGTGGGTGGTAGCTGGAATAGAGTAACAGGGTGTTTCATTTTGTGGGTTTCTTATATAGCATGGTTCCTATTTTGCCATCCTCCACATGGAGGGTAAGGTCAAGGAAGGGGAGATCATTGATCCTGGAGTCTAAGGTAAACCTCAGATGCGGTTGAGAGTGGTTAAGCCATTCCATAAAAGAATTAAGGGTGTTTTTGGTACCCTGCCATAGTAGGAGGACATCATCTATGTATCTTTGTCAGAAACATGCATGGTCAATGAAAGAGTTGTCAGGTATCAATATGAGTTTTTTTCAAGATTATGTACAAATAGAATTGCGAAGTAGGGGCAAAACAGGCTCCCATAGAAACACCCTTAACTTGTAGGTAGAACATATCCTTGTATACGAATTAGTTGTTGGTAAGGGCAATTTTAAGTAGGTCCATGATGAACTCGGTATTTGTGTTGGTTTGGGTCTGGTATCCAAGAGGTTTTGGATAATTAGTAAGCATTCGTCATGTGGGATGTTAATGTATACAGACTCAATGTCAAGTCCAACAATCAGCTCATCATCAATGTTGAATGGTTCATCTTCAATGAAATTAATGAGGTCCATACTATCGCGTACATAACTGTTGGTGTGTGGTACAAATTCTTTGATCACTGCATCTATATATTTGCCCAAGGGTTCCAAAATCGAACCACATCCAGAGACAATCAGGCGTCCAGGTGAGTTAGTGGCATCCTTACGTATTTTTGGGAGTACATAGATGACAGGCGCACGGGGATATTGGTTATTCAAGAAGGAAAGCTCTTTTTGAGATATTATGTTCTCTAATCTAGCTTGATTTGTAACCGTTTGGATTTTGGATCTAACGGCAGGAAGAGGGTCCTTGGCCAGTGGTCGATAGTGGGAGCAATTACAAACTGTCGTGTTATTTCCATATTGTATTTGTCTATTTCCATAACAGCAATCCCTCCACCTTTGTCAGCTGGTTTGATCGCCACATTCGTGTTAATTCTGAGGTTGAGGAGTGCCTGTTTTTCTGCAAGGGTCAAGTTGTATGAAATGTTCTCAAACTCGTTATTGAGGGCTGCAACTTCATGGAGGACCAATTGTTAGAATGAAAGTATTTCAGATGGCATAAGAGCAGTCAGGAGGTTGAAAGTGAATGGGGGATGAAAGAGGGAACAGGTTAAGTGATCAGTGGGTGATCTATCAGCAAAAAGATGTCTGAGACGATTTTGTCTAAAAAATTGAAGGAGATTCTCTTGGAGATTGAAATAATTGCTGCGGTCAATGGGGACACATGACAGACCATTACTTAGAAGAGAAGTTTCTTGCGAAGATAAAATATGCTGGGAGAGATTGAAGATGTCTATCAGTTGCTGGTTAAGTTCATATGGTTGTCGATGTTAGTTACTGCAGGGGGTCCCATTGGCACAACTTCCTGCAGGTTTTAACTCTTGTAAATAATTATTTGTGAACCAAAAGTACCTTGTAAATATTATCACTTTGCGCCGCTCATCGCTGTGTCACTTGCCCGGTCCACGTGTATATCAGGAGCACTTATGTGCACAAAGTTTTTTCGGGTTACACCCACATTCATGAAAACAGTGCTGATACTAATGTTTTTCTCTTTACATGTTCTGAATATATAGTGCCCCAGGCACATTCAGAGTCTCCCTGTTCCTTCCTTTTGCAACTATATGTGCATGTTTATTTATTAGCCGAACAATTATTACCTGTTGAGACATTGTTTTTGTTACATACACTCATCACCCAGGTCTTAACTGGATATATGGGTATACTCTTATTGTTTGATCTCTGGATTACAAGAAATGCAGTCGTCCTCCCTCTGGATTATTGGACACATGGTATGGGGGACCCAATTGTCCTCTGATCTTTCTCCCAAGGAGCTGGAGTCCCAGGGGCCTGATCTATGGTGGTCTTCCAGATCTGTCTGATGGGCCTTTCCTCAGAACCCTGGTTTGCCGAAAAGCAGGCGGGGATGCAAAGCCAGCTCTGTACTTTGATTGTTTGGGTTAAGAAGCTCTGATCGAGCCCTGCTTCAAAGGCCCGGCTGGCGCTGGGCTCCCTTCTTTGGCCTGCTGTGTCACAAAGTGCCCAGGAAAGGGTGCCAAAGGCACAGGGTGGTATTCCTTGCTTGTCTGGGTTTTGAAGCTGTCACTGGGTCCAGGGCCAGAGCTCCATGAGGCCTCTCCTAATAGCCCCATGTCTAATTACCAGCTCGAGCTCCGAGAACCCAGAACTCAGAGTTCCTGTCCTTTTTTAAGAAAAAAACCACGGGACAACCAGATGGCCTTCCTGTGAGTCCAGGCATCTGGTTGTGTGCCACGCATTCCTATCAATCAATCAATCAATCAATCAATCAATCAATCAATCAAGCAATCAATCAAGCAATCAATCAATCAAGTGGCTTAAAGTTCACCTACTCACCAGTGAGGGTCTCAAGGCGTTGGGGGTAGGGGGAAAACTGCTAATACGTCAAAGGTGCTGTGGTTCAGTTGAAGAGCCAGGTCTTGAGGACCTTCCTGAATTGAGGCAGTGGCAGTGATTGCCTCAGGTGGAGAGGCAGGGTGTTCCAGATCTTTGCTGCCAAGTAGGAGAAGAATATTCCTCTGAGCGTGGTCTTGCAGATATGTGGGACGGTAGCCAGGGCCAGTTGGAGGGAGCGGAGGTCTCTGGTGGGTATGTGGAATTCAGGGCGGTGATTGAGGTATGTAGGTCCCGCATCATGTAGGGCTTTGTAGGTGTGTGTGAGGAGCTTGAAGGTGATCCCTTTTTAACTGGGAGCCAGTGGAGGTCTCTCAGGTGGCCGGTGATGTGGCTGTGGCGGGGGATGCTGAGCATGAGTCTGAATCTACAGTTTTTTGAAGTTCTTCTGGTTGACGCTGGCATAGAGTGCATTGCTGTAGCCAATTCTGCTGCTAATGAGTGCGTGGGTGACTGTCCTTCTGGACTCAATGGGGATCCACTTGAAGAGCTTTTGGAGCAGGTGTAGCGTGTGGAAGCAGGATGATGAGACAGTGTTGATCTGGTGGCTCATGGTGAGCAAGGAGTCCAGGATGATGCAGAGGTTCTGTGCATGGTCTGTTGGCGAGGGGGGTTGCAAGTGCTGTGGACCACCATGAGTCATCCGAAGCGGCATATGATGAGGACCTCAGTCTTCTCAGAGTTGAGCTTGAGGTAGTTGTCCTTCACCCAGGTAGCGACAGGCTTAATCCCATCGTGAAAGTTGTTCTTGGCGACTGTGGGTTCGTTGGTGAGGGAGATAATCAACTGGGTGTCATCGGAGTAGAAGACAATGTTGAGTCCATGGTTCCTGACCATGGCTGCGAGCGGGGCCATGTAGATGTTGAAGAGAGGGGGCTCAGGGAGGAGCCCTGAGGCACTCCGCAGCTGATCTCTGTGGGTTCAGACAAGAACGGTGGTAGTCTGACTCTCTGTGTTTGGCTAATGAGGAAGGAGCGGATCCATTTTAGGGCTTTGTCGCAGATGCCAGCGTCATGAAGTCTTGTGCATAGGATGCGGTGAGAAACTGTGTTGAAAGTGGCCGAGAGGACCATCTGAATGAGGGCTGTGGTTTTGCCTCGGTCGAGGAGGGTGTGGACATCATCTGTGGCATTGAGGAGGTTGGTCTCGGTACTGTGGTTGCTTCAGAAGCCGGATTGGGAAAGGTCCAGGATGTGGTTTGCTTCAATGAATTCGGAGAGTTGATCATTGATGGCCTTCTTGATGACCTTGCCTGGGAAAGGGAGAAGAGAGATGGGTCTGAAGTTCTTGAGGTCCGTCCAGTCAGCTGAGGGTTTCTTCAGCAAGGGGCTGATCTCTTCATGTTTCCAGTCTTCTGGGAAGGTGGTGGAGTTGATAGAGCAGTTGATGGTGCAACATAGTTCTAGGGAGATTGTGGTACCGGTTCTGTTGAAGATATGGTGGGGTCTGAGGGTACTCTGGAGTGAATGCTCTACATGGTCTTGAGGGTGTGATCAGCAATTTGAAACATGTTAGTGACAGGAGCAGCGATGGGTGTATGCTTTGCACCAAGCTTGGTAAATTTTTTTGTAGGTCACTTGTTGTGTGTTTCCTATGGAGCCCATTGTCGTTTTCCATATGTTAGCCTAACTGTGCACACTGTGGGCTGCTTTTGCTTCACACATGTTACAAAATATCACAGTAGTGTTTGTCATAGGTTGCATATGTTTTTGTATTTGGTTATTCTCCTGAGATTCAGTCAGAACATCTCATGCAAGGTCAAATAACACTGCTCCTTGTTATTATTTGTTATGCTGGCTCAATGGTTTAGCACCTAGACATCATAGAGAACTTCAGCTGTTGTTTTTAAACACATACGTTTTATCATCTCACCCGGGACTTGTCATTTTGAAAACACACAAAGAGAAGACATTCTAGCAGCGCAAAGGTCCCGATATGAGAGGGCTGTACTAGTTGAGATTTTGAACAGCTATCTATGTATGCAAGCTATGGGGTTCACCACTAATACTGAAGATCTATAATATTTAACTTTGCTTCTATAGTGAGAGTGGGCTTAGGCAAATCTGTCTGCTAAAATGGCAGGGCTTTTTACTGTGTATGGTCTTTTACTTATGATAATCACATTGTTGACCTGCATATGTTTTCTACTTTTAGCACAGTTGTTACATACTAGAGCACACGAGTTTCAATAAATATTATAAGCTTCCTTCATGTCTCTTTTTTATGTATTATGGACATGTATGAGTGAGGGGATGAAAGGTGATGACTTGCTACAGCGAATCCTGAATGTGTCTAGTGTGTTGTGTTCTGATGTGCCAAGTCACTTGTCTCTTTGGAAAGGTTAGGAGGGCAAGTGAGGCATTATCAACTACTCAGATTTGGGACAATAGGTACTGATGTGGTATGGGGACTCAGGGGCTTATTTACAAGCGCCTTGTGTTGCAGGTGCGCCACTTTTAAAATGGAAAGAAATGTCGTATTTGTGACCTTAGGGGCTTGTAAATAAGCCCCTCAGTCCCTACATACTGATGTACTGTGGTCCCATGCATAGTTATGCTTCTGACTAGAATCCCTGCAACACACTTTGAGAGACTTTGAGGCTTATTTACAAGCCTCTTGCGCCGCCGGTTCGCTACTTTTAAAATGGGAAAAAGTGGCATACTTGTGGCGCAAGGGACTTGTAAATAAGGCTCTTTGTATTTTACCAATTACAAGCCTATTTAGAAAGAAATCCTTAATTAGCTTGAATATATTGAAAATGACCTCATAATCTGGACTGCTAAAGAAATAGAAATATCCATCATTCATGACTGATGAAACAATTTAAGTAAAGACTGCAAGAATGTCTGAAATGGTGCTATGGCGGTTCTGATTTTCTCCACATGATATGGAAATGCCAGGTGGTAGAAAAATATTGGAAACAGTTAATAGCTTCCATGAGAAGAGCATTGGGTAATGAGATAGGTAGATAGCCCACTCTCTAGTGCACTGCATACTTGGTTTGCATCCTAGACCCTAAGGATGAAACTATCACTATTGATGGAGGATAATGATTAGGCCTGGGCTAAATTTCCGTTCCGCTCGCGGAAATTGCGATAATTTGACATTTTCGCATTCCGCGGAGAGCGCGAAAATGTCAAAATTTCCGCATTCCGCAGCTTAGCGATAATTTGTTTCTTGCTCGCGCTGTATAATAATACATTCTCGCACGCGCGCGATCGCCTTACCTGAATCCCCGCGTACGCCGACAAGTTTTCCCGATACGGTTGCGTTCTCCATGAGATGTTGGATTGTTGGTAGCCATTTGCGCTGTCTCGCGACAGTTCGCGCCTGCAGTAACGTCATGCGTCACGCGATCATGTCTTTCTTCTCGCGATCATGCACCGCGAGAAGAGCGAAAACAAGATGGCCGTGCCCACGAGCAACCGCATGGGTAAGTTGGCGAGCCGCGACCACGCAGAAAATACCGCGAACAGGCGGGAAAAAAACTTCCGCATCTTCGCGATATTTCCGCGTGTTTGCGGAGATTTTTAACATTTTCGCGATAATTTGCGAAAGTCGCTTTCGCAAATTCCGCTCACCCCTAATAATGATCCACTGGCTACATTAGTCAGAGCCTTCCATGAATCTGTGGCGATGAGGCAGGAGTGAATGGTTATTGCTAAAGAAATTTGTATGTCTGTGGTGAGAAAGGATGAGAGATTCCTCAAGGACATGAGAGACTGGTGGAAACAATAGTTACATCAAGCTAAGAAGGTCTGAGTTCCCACAAGGCTCCTATGTCTGGCGCAAGATTCATTTAGGGGGTGACAGAGCTCTACAATGAATGTATGAGCTAAAAATAGATCATGACTTCTGTATAGTCCAATACTCATCTATAGAAAATCTACCAAAATGTTGCTGTATATGTTCATTATATTGTCAATGCTCTCTCGTTTGCAAATGCTATTTTCTGCCTGACTTTCTAGAAAAAGCTAAACAATTGTGTTAAAAAACACAATTTAAGTGAAGACAACAAGAAAATCAGGTTCCTAGACTTAAACAAGTAATTGATGGCAATCTTTGTCCAACACTCTACAAGGAAAACTAAAAAACATAACATACTCCTCACCCATTTAAGTCATCAAGCACATAATGTAAATGACAATTATGTGTCTGCAGGAACTATAAGCTTAAAGAGGACCACTTCCGAGAATCAAACAATTTGATATCTTGCTTGATAGAAACAAAGTATTGAAGATGCTTAGAGAAGCAAGTGAGCAAATGAGCTTGCTTTTTACCCATGGAAAATGTATTTGTCCCTACAGATGACAGGAACACCAGTAAAGAAAGGACAATTTATATCCTTACATTTAACTCCATTAACCAAGCAAAGAAGGCTGTCAATTCTTGTTGTAATATGATGGCTTACATCGGATTGACCTATTTAATTTCCTTATACGTCTCTAGTAAAGTGGTATACCACATACCCAGGGCTGGTATGTTAAATGCTACTAGTGGGCCTGCAGCACTTATAGTGACACCCACTTAAGTAGGCCCTTAAAACATTTCTCAGGCCTGCTATTGCAGCTCGTAAGCAGTTTCGACTTGGCAAAGTAACCCCCTCCCAGACAACCACACAGTAGAGGGACTAGGCGCACCTCAAGGGTTCATCACTGGCCGGATGGGACTGCCAACTAGTGCTAAACTGCCTGTGCTCTTTCCCTAAAACATGGTAACATTGGCTCATACCAAATTAGCATGCTTAGTTTACTTATAAGTCCATAATAAAGCATGCTATAAGTGCCCAGTGCCTGTAAAGTAAATGCTACCAGTAGGCTGCAGCACTGGTTGTGCCAGCCACTTAAGTAGCCCTGTGATCAAGGCACAGGCCTGCCACTGCAGAGCCTATGTGTGCAGTTACACTGCCACTTCGAACTAGGAAAGATAAGTCTCTTGTCATGCACAAACCTTCCCTTTTTATACATATAAGTCACCCCTAAAATAGGCCCTGGACAACCCAGAGGACAGGGTGCAATGTTATTTAAAAGGCAGGGCATGTACTCCTAAGTGTTAGATATCCTGGTAGCGAATAACTCTCCAATTTGTTTTTACTGCTGCAAGGCCTCTCTCTCCCACTGGATTACACTGGGATTTCCTTATTACATCAGTGTAATTCAGGGGCAGATCCTCCGCTAAGGCAGAGGAGTGTCGCCCCACTGCTCTCAGAGCAGGAAAAATAAGATGATAATAACCTTCTTATTATCATTTTATTTTTCACTACGGGGCTGTGTTAGGGAGGGGTGAGACTGGGTCATAGGGAGAGGAGTGCTGCACACACTAAGTGCGGCCGAATGTCTTGGGCCGGCCAAACAGTCATGTGCACTTTGTATGGATGTAATTCACAGCCTGACAAGGAACATGCACAGGCTCCCTGTCCCCATCTAAGCACCGAACCACGGCGCTAAGGCCAATCACAATGCTGCATTGCAGCATTGTGATTGACTTAGGGTAGCCTGTGTGCTTCCGGGACCAAAGCTGAGGAGAAGGTGGCCGTGCGAAGGAACCAAAGCTGAGGAGAGACGGCGGTCATGAAAGGTAAGTGTTTTTTTAAATGTATTTATTGTTCCTTCATCTGCCCCCTGCCAGCCGCAACTGGTGCCATTCCCAATTGTGAAGAGATAGACTTTTTCAGTGTAGTGTCTCTGGAATCACAATTTTAAAGTACAACTTATGATGAAGTCAGATCGCATTTCTGAAATTGTCACTTTTAGAAAGTTGGCATTTTCTTACTTTAGCCATTTATTTGGTGCCTGCTGCCTGTTTCTGATCATGCCTGGGGTGGGTGAATGTAGGGCTTGGTATATTGCCCCTGCATAAGCCACACACAATGGGTGCTTAGATGTGACATGATTGGCCATCCTGGCAGGATGGGAGGGATGAGCTGGACCCAACCTCACTTATACGTGAAAAGGCTGTGTTATGTCCCCACACAAAGTGTTACCCCTGTAGTGAGTCTCGAGCCAAAGCAGAAAGGGAGGCCTTCTGCGCACTTCGAAGGTGTGTCTTTGAAGTCTCCCTCACTTCAAAGGCACAACTGTGTATAAGGTCTGGACCTAAGACACCACCACGTCAGTACACTTCTAAACCAGTGAAGCCCCTGCCAGGAAGAAGGACTGCTGTGCTGCTGAAGGACTGCTACTCTGTTATACTGCTGCTTTGCTGTACTCCTGCCTTGATGTGCTGCCCTTCTGCCTGTTCCCATGCCTGGGTGAGAAGGATGACCTGTATCACTTGAGCCCAGATTGACTCAGAGAGCAAGCTGACTGGCCTCCTGATCTGAAGTCTCAGTGACATAAACGATTTCCAATCACCCTGCTTCTGCACCTGGACTCTGCCCTCTGTGAGTCTGCTTTGCCAAGTGGTGCCACCCCAGTCCAGAACACTTGGAAGTGGGCTTAAGGTGTTTGCCTCAGGTGAGCCCATGCATCTTCTGAACCAACTCATCTTCTCCCCTGCACAGATCACCTCTGTTGCGTAGATTGGAAACAGCGCATTGCATCAGTTGGCTGGAGCAGCATCGATGGATTGCTGCTGTTGCGTGGCTCAGAATCAGTACCTCGCCAATTCTGCATGGATTGGACCCGAAGCATAGCCTTCAGAACCACCACTGTGCGACACTCTCCCCTGTGAATGGTCTTTGCATCCCTGTCGACAGCCGCCTTGATTACGAATTTCCGCCTCGCAGCTCATTACTCATTGGAGCCGACACATCGCTTCTGCTGCACGGATCAGGATTTGTGCATCAACACTGACAGATTGCCTTGGCTGCAACCTGCATCCAAGACGTTGACGCAACCAGGATCAAGGTACTTTTGTTCAATGGGTCTCACTAGGTCCCTGTATCTGGCCTGCATGCCATCACGGTTGGCCTGAACTTTTGACTTTGTCCTGGTCCAGCGTGACCAGATAATTCAAATAAGTGCTTATTGCTTCTAAGTGCTATTTTACATTTTATTCTTTCAAAATTCATAACTCAAGTTCTAATTATTAGATGTTTGTCGATTTGGAATTGTTTTATTTATTAAATTAGGTTCTATTTCTCCAAATTGGTGTGGAATCTTTTTGTGTGGTATTTTCACTGTTTTACTGTTTGAAGTGTCGCACAAATACTTTACACATTGGGCCTCATTCCAATGAGACTCCGAAAGCTTCTGACCGCAGGACAGAGGCTTTCCAAGTCGCACAGTGAGTCTCACTTTCGACTGCCATAGTACAATGCAGGCGGTCAAAAGTGAAACCTGACGGTCATTCCAGCTCAAGGAGCTACTCGGCCAGTCACAGGCCTCACCGTAACCCCTATGGATGGCATTTCTACGTTGGCTTCCGACTGGCTTTTCATGTTGGGCTTTCCGACATAGAAAGCCTGTCGGAAAGTGACTTTGGGGGTCCCTCTCAGTGCCCCCTTATCGCTGCGGCCTCCGGTTGGTGACCTTATAATCCCTGCACCATGTGGCAGGCAAGTCGTGCAGGGACAAACAGATTCTCCCATTTCCCTATGGGAGCTTGTGGTACGGCTGGTTTATGGCCGCAGCACAAGCTCTCATAGAGAAATGGGAGAATGCGACCACATCATGTGTGGAAACATTTTAATGCTGTGGTCAGGACCGCCGACCGGAGGTCGGTCAGTCCCAACTCCGCAACGGTGTCCAGCAGATGTGAATCCACCCAACATCGTAATAAGGCAAATTGTTTCTAAGTTAAGTCTGACTGCTCTGTGCCAAACTACAAGAGGGTGAGCACAGGTTCATTTAGGGTTTTCTGCTTCTTACCCCAACTAGGATTGTGGTTGCTGCCTGACTTGGGCTCATGGTCTATTCAACCAACAACCCAATTTCTAAAGACTTTTATATATAGCCTTCTTGCTCCCTAGGACCATTTAGCAATATTTTTATGGAGTACTCTATTATCGGGCTACTGACTTGTGCTTCATGTCATTTTGCTAAGGAACTATACGAAAACTGTAACAAAACAGGAATTCTGAAACTTCCAGCTGGGTCATATTTTTGTCATGTAACTGATTTATAGATGTTTGTGTATTCAAACAAAATTAAAAAACTAAATGTTTTAGTGTTATTTACTGTATTTTTTGCCCCACAACACAAAAAAGATATATCAGCTGTGGGATTACCGGCATATTGTTCAAGCAATGTTGAGATTGGCTCATCTATACTGGACTGGACCAACTGAGTGTAGTTGAATCTGCCCAAACATATTGTGAACTAAATATTAAGACTACAATATATCCCATGCAGTGCTTCACATCACTTTTTGCCTATGAGAGCCTAAATCATTAAATGAGCCAATAAGAAGACTGGCCCATTGTTCGACAGAAAGGAAAGTATAAAATCACCAACACTACTGTCATCACAGGTATCTTACAGTCATTTTAAAGATACAAAAACAGCTTATTTTGTTCTACCCCTACTTTTACAGATCATTTCCTCTCAGACTATAAGCTAATAAAAAACGAATGACTTTTCCAGGGTAGTCTTAGAATTTTTTTGTCTCAACTTAACCATTCCAGCAACCAATTTTGATCTCTGTAGTAGATGCTATACCTGTCAGCAAGGCAAATTTAATCTGTGAGCATCAAAATACCATATAGAAATTAAACATGTTGGCTCAGATGTACCAGTTCTTTAATACAAGGCAATGCTGCACCAAAGTGCTGCACTGCCTTGCGTTAAAGGGAGAGAGAAAAAATGCGCCAAATGTGGGGCATTTTTCTCTCTCCCTCTTTTGACAGTCAAACATCAATGCACGAGTTCTTGAGCCATGTTAAAGGGTCTGTACATTTTTCAGAAGCATAGGTTTTGTACTGGAAGGGCCCCTCTGGTGCAAAATCTATGCATTAGTGCTTTCCCTGCTTTTTGTGTGTTTTACAATGCAGTACACTTGCAAAGTTGATAAAATGAGGAGAAATGAAAGCATTTTTATTCATTATGGCTGCCTTGAGAGTGCATTACATTTTGTCTACCAATGTTTTTACATAGGAGTTGGTATCTAACCCCATGGGTGTTTGCATGGACATGCCCATGCACCACCCATGGAACGCCCCTTCATGAAAAGTGATGCAAAGCAGCCCAGAACACAACTTTGTGTTACTTTGCGATACTATCCAACACAAATCCTGATTTACGTTGTATAATAAACCCCACCCTAGCCCTTTGTGCCAGGTTTGTACCACAATAGTGATGCGAACCTGGTGCAAAGCACCTCTAAATCTAGGTCTCTGTTTTAGCAAATGAATTAACATACATAGTATAAAGCAAAGTAATGCGATGTAACGTTGAACGTAGCAGAATATAATAGTTCAATGTTATGCGCCACAGTGGAAACTGCTTAGATAAGAGGTATAGAGTAAACAGCAAGATGGCATTCTTACTTCGCTGCAAAGCAAACTGCTTTGAGTGATCTTTATTTTATTAAAACAGATTTGACAAAAAAAAATCGTTACATTTTTCTACATTTTTGCTTTTTCAAATATAACATGGCCTCTGTTTCTAGTTCTTTACATTTTTATTTTACCTTTAAAAGATAAACTTCCGTACAAACATTACAAAATAATCAAAGTTTCATTATCTACCAAGCTACAAGCATCATGTTTTGGTTAAAGCTTAATTAGCTGCCCTGACTATTTTGTACATTTCAGGTTCTGCGTATCATTCACAAGACTTTTCCCTTCTGATCTTCAGCACTGGGCTTTGACAGAAGCTCTGCTCTGTCTACCACAAATAATTAAAAAAGGTACATAAGGAACACTAGCTTTGTATACGCTATTAATTAATGATATTCACCAAGCCTGAGGTACATAGGATTGCACTTATGACAACATACTTTAAACATTTTTCTTTTCACCATTCCATTTTGTTGAGAATCATCTGTCTGTGGCATAGGGAAACAGCCTTTACAACATGGCTATTATCATGCAGTGCCTTTAACATGCAGCTTTTACCACACATGCATTTACCACAAATGCATTTTTTGGTCCTTTTACCACACATACCTACCACGCATGGTAAGATTGTAAGTCAGTTTAAGTAAATGTGTGTGTGTGTGTGTGTATATATATATATATATATATATATATTTAATATAGCGGTAGTTATAGTTAGGACCTAGTTTCCATAGGAAAAGCGTTTTTGACTTGGCTATAACTTTGGCGTTGTTTGACCAATCTTCATGAAAGTTTCCAAAATAAGTGTCAAGGTAGGTCTGTGTGTCATGGAAAGTTTGGGGTGATCCGTGAAGTGGCGACTGAGATATTGGGGCACAAAATAAGGGTGTATATGTAATGTTAATTCCCAGAGGAGCCTTTAGCCACACCTACTGCCTGAATCGCTGAATGGACTTGCACCAAATTTGGCAGGGAGGTAGATGTTGGTTTAAGGAAGTGCCTTTTGGTTATTTGGTGTCAATTGTACAGTAGTTTTTTGAGAAATGTAAGTTTAAAATTATAGTGATATCTCTGCTCCCAGAAATTTCGCAATGGTTTCGCGATAAAACGCGAATGCACGTGCCAATGCTGTGATTGGCTAGACACACCCTGAAAAGAAAGTTGCAGCAGCTATTTTATCTGTCAGGAACAGTTCTCGGAGGTTAAATTTTCTGTGAAAGTGAACATAAAGAGGTCAGAGTGGAGGTACTCTGATCTCATGTTTCATAAATGTAAGTGTTAGTTACATAAATTATGAGTCCAGAATTGATTTTTTTAATTGTGCGCTATTTTCCTGATGACGCCGTGCTCGCCAGTGCGGCTTCCACATGTAACGTTGCGGGGACATCACAAATATTGTGGTGACCTTGCGAATATTGGTGAAATATAAAAAAATAATGTCATTGAATCATCAATACACATTGTATTATATTGCGATTCTGATAAATGTTTTGATAGAGTTAATTAGATAGCGCATATCTAGTGTGATGGTTAGTATTAATTATATAGTCATCATTTTTTATTGTTGTGGTGGCTATTGAATTCCTGGTTTTGCTTTCCGCTTTCACGACGTATCCGCGGAGATCGCGAGGACCAACGTCATTGCGATCTCTGGCCTGACCACGAAAACAGGAAATAGGTTTTAGAGATGGTTGGTTTAGAAATACACTAGAAAAAAACCCTAGTGTGTAAAATATTGTAGTCTGTGTGCATATATGGGTATTTACTTTATGGAAAAGGTGGAAAAGGCGTGATTGTCGCGGTTAACTGCGTTGTCACGACTCTCCCAATAAATGCAAACATGGAAAATAGGTCTTAAAGATGTATTTTAAAGACACTTAGTACAAAAACATAGGTTTAAACATGTTTTAAAAAAAGCATGAATATAGTAATATGTGTAGAGTAATGTTTTCAATTGATTTTTGTAGTTAATATTTTAGGATGTGCTGGTGGCTGTTATATGTCTGCTTTTGTTTTGCGATTTCATGACATATTCTATATTTAAAAAATTCTAATAAAAAAATATTTAACAAGGAAATTAACAAACTTTTGGGCTCTTGGGTGGCTCTTAGTGTATTTTTCAGACTGTGAAATACATTTGCGGATTACAGATTCTCCACAGTAAATGCGACAATGTTGTGCTGACTCAAAAAATCATAAAAATAAAACCAGTTATTAATGTTCTTTCTGATACACAAATAGCAAATCAAAATTGGTGGTATATAATATAAATATAATATACAATATCCAATTATAGAAGGAAAATACGAAAATCTTAGAGGCTCACAAAAAAATGGACGTTACAATTAAGAAATAGAATTTTAAAAAACCTTAGAAATTCACTGAAAAAAACCAAAGGTTACAGGGACGTTATAGTTAGGAAATTAAATTTAAAAAACCTTAGAAATTCACTGAAAATCCAAAGATTACAGGGACATTATAGTTTGGCTGACATTTCACTCATACAAAACCAGAGAAATTCAGCAGTTATAGTAAGCTGAGCTAACTATAACTCACATCCCTGCAATGCACTGCTTATGACCTTACATATTACATCACTCATGACATAGTGACATCGCTGATGACATCACTGATTACATCATCCAAAGAATCTCTGATGCACCCACTCACCCCCAATATAACCTTTCATACAACCACTCCAACTTCCACACTACCATTCTTGAAACCATTGAGACACCCATACCAGTACTTACACACCCACTCACTGATTCATAGGTCTACACAAATATCGACTCAGTTACCCATACAGCTACTCACACACCTACTAACTCACCCATAGAGTCAATCACACAGCTGCTTACTCACGATACAGTTATAAACACACCCACTCACTTATTCATACATATACTAACAAATACTCACTCACTCATACTATCACTGACACAAGCACACACTCACCTATGTAGCAGAGCTCATAATCACTCACTCACAGATACAGTCACTCATTTACTCCAACATTCGCCTATACTGCCTTTCACATATGAAGTTACTCACCCAGATTCCACTGACGCATCCATTCACTCACTGGCACAGCCATACATACACTCAGTCACCAAAAGAGCCCCTCCCAGACACACTCACTAACCCATACAGCCACTGACTACCCTACTCACTCATTCATGCTGGCAGTTACACACATCCACACCAACACAAACAGACACTCATACAGCCATACAGATACCCAGACAACCATTCAGTCACCCCTATAGCCACTCACATACCCCCAGTCACACACCCATTCAGCAACTTACACACCAACTAACATACTGATACAGACATTCACATAACCAGTGATTCACCTGTACATTCAATGAGACACCTAATCACTCACTTATACAGTCAGTCATGCACCCATTGAAATACCCATAGAGGCACTCACGCAGTCACTGATTCACCAATACACCTCGGTATATATACGTGACATTCATAAAGTGTTTATACACAGTCATATTCATTGGATGATGTCATCAGTGATGTCATCTGAGATGTCATGAGAGATGTCACTGACCATGTCATGAGTGATGTAATATGTGAGGTTATAAGCAGTGCATTGCAGCAGCGCGAGTTATAGTTAGCTCAGCTAACTATAACTGCTGAATTTCTCTGGTTTTGTATGAGTGAAATGTCAGCCTAATTATAACGCCCATGTAACCATTGATTTTCTTTGGTGCATATACACACACACACAATACATATTTAAGGGTTTAGGGGTGATAGGGACATAGGATGGTAAGGATATTGTTTGTGTTTAGGGAAGGGTAAGTGTATTAGGTTGTAAGAGCATTTTATGGGATAGGGGTGGGTAAGGGTATTGGATTATAGGGGTGATTTAGGGTTTGGGGGTTGGTGAGGGTATTAGTTGGAAAGGGTATTTTTAGGGTTTAGGGGTGGGTAAGGGTATTGGGTTGTAAGGGGGGTTTTAGGGTTTTGGAGTGGGCAAGGGTATTGGTTGTAAGGATGTTTTGGGGGTTTTGGAGTGGGTAAGGGTATTGGATTGTAAAGGTATTCTTAGGGTTTAGGGGTGGGAAAGGGTATAGGGTGGAAATTGTATTTTCAGGGTTTATGGGTGGGTTTTGGATCGTAGGTGCAATTTTAGGGGTTAGGAGTGGTCAGGGTATAGAGTGATAAGGTTATTTTTGGCGATTTAAAACAAATATATATATACATTATTTATATATATATTATATATATATATTTTATTTTGTTTCACTTTCCTTGTTTATACTTTCCTGTGTGGTAAGTGCTGATGCATCATAAAGGCAGGTGCATGGTAAAAGCATGCTTTGTAAAAAAATGTGTGGTTAAGGCCTGCGTGGTAAAAGAATGCTTTGTAACATTGTTCTACCCCATAGGGAAGCCATCAGGTGGCTAGATCAAATTGCCCAGGGATGCTCGGTACAACAGCAGACAGAATACAAGTTGCATTTCAACCTCCTGTGCAATGTTCTGCTTGACAGCAACAACAGAGAAATGATGACTACGTTTTCTTTAATTGATGAGTGGGCTCTGAATTCGCTGTCTCCTGTTTGATAGGGTCTCCCAACTCTCTTTTGTGTTCTAGATGCAAAATAATGAAGATGTTTTTGGAAAGATCAAAGTAAACAGTCACCCCGGCTTGTGGAGGCGCTAGGGTTGTACAAAAGTAGTTTAGCACGTCAACGTGTACCAGTTGAGCCTTCCATAACTTGACCATACACATTCGTTTCAATGTATGATATATCCTTCCTTACTGTGAATGGCTGATATGCTGCCGGAATCTTTTAATTACATTTCTCAATTATTCATTTAGACATTTATTTATACATTTATTTTCTACTGAGGGTGTACTCCGGTTTCTGAATTGCTCTCAACCTTTGAAAAATTATGTGACGTCAGAGGAGGAAGGGATGCAGTCGTAGATCTATCCGTAGCAACCATGCATAGTCAAAGATGTCACACTTTCCTTCTTCTCGTCTCCAATAAGAAAGCGCACCTTTGCTGCTGGTATGGATTTAAAAGCTGCCCTTCCTGTGTTCATTCGATGGCGTGGTCGCACCCAGTTCAGAAAAACAAAATGGACAGTCTACGATGGAAAAAGGTATAACATTTTTGACTCAGGGGCATAATGGTAAAATTCATATAATTCTGGGGAAAAATGACTGTTCCCTTTCATAAAGAACTCATGGTGACCTTGACTACACCAGGTTGATCCTTCATGAATATTCTGTTTACAGTGAATATGAAAAGTTACTTTTAATTTGTTGCATAGAATAAAAAAAACATGTAAACAGCAAAGTATAGGCAAGCCTGTGCATGGCTGTTTAGAGCACCTGTTCAGGACAAATCAGACTAGAGAGAAAGGACAGGGGTGAGAGTTTTGTTTTCTTTGTCGCTGATCAGTAGTTTGAAGGCTTCGACTGGCTCGTACAGGGGCAGAGGCGCAGGAAAGAAATCAGATCAATTCGTGTGCCAAAGAGGCCCACAATACATGCGGTACATAAATTAGCTGGCATTCCCGCTGCTTTGCTCACGAAAACATGGATGTTCGCCAGTACTGTATTCACTAACATTTCAGCCCTTTTGATAAAAATAATTTCTTTCTGTCCCCTTGAATATTAAGACGTGGGCAACAGGTATCTGAAGCAAAAGATGACCCCCCCCCCCCCCCCCAAGCACTGTAAACATCTGCAGTAGTCAAGGCGCTCAGCGGTGTTTCTATTTCGAGGGTAATGCTGGATATCATCTCACTGCTCCTGGACAGAGAGAACACTGCTTCTTTTTTTTACCGAACTTCCCCTCTTGCCCGACAGAGGGCAGGATGGCATCTCTTTGAAATGGAAGATATGCATTGTCCAAATAAAATCAGCCCACTTGTGTCCCTATAAACAGTCAGCTGGTAACATTTGGTGGAATTAGCATGACCTACATTACAATTACCAGTAGCATTATCATATTTACCACATGTTTTTCCGACCCGGTAACACTTTCAATCATGTAAATTGGTTTTACCATTGAAAACAATGTGGTAATGCTGTTCAGCCCCACCTGGCAGGAGGGCCTAAATGTTCTGATCAAATAATTTTCGATTTCAATATAGTGTGACTTTAGCCATTATGATGGAACTGTGAGACTGGAGAAATAAGTTACTGTTGATTCCTTATAATGGAACGAAGATAAATCTGCCAGGGCCATGTTAGACCTTACACACTGCATTTGGACCCGGTCTTTATAAAATACGACTCTATCGATTCATATAATTTACAGCCTGTAAAACTCATTGATTTTGAGGAAGCGTTTGCACCTGTCCGAATCACGATTCTTTTAGTGTAGCCTCTCCACCAGTGATATACAGGACCGTTTTTGATGCCTACTGCACATTTATACAATTGTTTATGATAAAATAATTGTACAGCTAATTTGGGTAAGGTTTGCTTTAAAATAAGCATAATGAATTGTGAAAGAGGATTACTGATGGTGGCAGCCATCCAATATTTTTTATATATGTCTTTAAGCCTGGCTACCAGGCAAACGACAGATTTAGATGTCTGGAAGACCTCGTGTCACCAGTTCTGAAAAAAAATCGATAAGTACAGAAGTATATAGCAAGTGAGTAATCTTTGGGTCAGTCTTCCTCAGACATTTTTGTATGTTTTTTTATAATCTGGCTCTACTTGGATATGCTGTACATATAGTTACAGTCCCCTTTTTGCGTTTCCATTTTGCAATAGGGCTCAAGGAGTCCATTTTTAGACTAGTTCTAGTATGTACTCTTCAACCTGCTGAAACAGCAACAATTGCGGGTGTATACATTTTTGCTTAGGAAGTGCTTGCTGTTTGGATGCATTAGCCGCTGTAAAGACACAGTGCTATTGACTAATTTCCCTTGTTTGCTCATTTGCTTTATTTTGCTGTCATGAGAACTGGTTGATAGTTTTTCTCACAAAGTAAGATGTGCATGCAGCGAGGCTTTCTTAAAGATGCAATGAAAATGCTGACCCCTTGTCAAAAGTTCACCACTTACAATTCAAACTGACTTTGTTTCATAAAATTCTTCTATGACAGCACATTCCAACTCTGCTAATACGTTTGTTTAGGAGAGGGACATAATACTGTATTGCATAGTCTGGTATCATAAGATATTACTTCGCTATGGGATTTTCGTTTGAGGGCATCTGTGGCCAACAAATGCTAAGTCACCCAACAATCAGCAAACAATTTCCCCAACAAAAAGACAGACCTATTTGTTTTGTCATTTCTTGATTAACATTCTGTTTGGTTTACAGGGCTTCTTTCATACATATTTCCATTGAGAGGTCATTTCCTTCTTCAGGACTTCATCAGTAAGGCACAGAGGCATAGTGCATGAAGACTCTCTTCCCAAAGAGAACATTCTACTGCCTAGTATGCTGAGTCATTCAGGAGTGGTAGTGAGTGTCTACACCAACACTAAAGCATTTTTATGCTGAACAAATGCTTGTTTTCCTAATATGGCTAACTTGCACCTTCACACATGTGCTCTAAAGTAGAGTTTAGCCTTCACAGATGCTTTTCCTAATAGTTTATTTTCTGATATTTTCTTCTGAAATCCAGTAGTCCTTTGAAAAACACGCGTGCTCCGTCAACTGCATTTTGATTCAGAGCCCAAGTTACACAAACAGGTTGTCCCAAAATATCTTATACCTATCCTAAAGAGACACATCCTTTAAATGGAGGCCTCATAATATCTAGTGCAAAAGTTTACTCTGGTATCATTGTCCTCTTTCAGTGTTTCGTTCTAGCTACTGCGCTGCCCATTTAAATGTGGGATGGAACTAAAATAACTGCATGGCAGGCTGGTATTAGGCAATTTGGTGGATAGCACAGCCATAGATTTAGTGCTAAATTGTAGTTGCATTTATAGGTTTTATCAATTCTTTGACAGTAAATTATGTCACTTGCGATGGTCTGTTCCACCTACAACATTAGAGAGTGAGGTGAATACGATTATATGGACACACTGTGCACACTTAGGGCCTCATTACGATGTCGGTCAGAAAGCATTCCGACCGACTCACTGTAAGAATGGTTTCTGACTGAAACGGATTCGGGGAGTCTGACCGACCCATTACAATGCTTCTGAACACCATTCGGTCGGACTTCCATTGACTTCAATGGGAGACGGTGTTCCGACTGAAAACACAGGCTCCCATTGAAGAAAGAGGTGAGTGCTTAAAACCTTGCACCCTGTGACGGGCACCCCATGGTGCCTACCAGACTGTGCATGGTTGGAAAGAGGTTGCATGTCTGAATATCGAGGCCAACATTTATTTTCCACTGCCGAAATGTTGTGGCACAAATATCAGATATGTGTTATGTTATGTTGTTATGTTATGGGTTTCTTATAGAGCGCACAACTCACCCTGGGGCATCTAGGCGCTAACTGGGAGAACTGAGCTGAGGGGAAGGAGGAGGCTAGCTCCAAGTAGATAGATTAGAACAGGAAAGCTTTTAGATGTTTCCTAAAGGTAGTTAGTGAAGGGATTTTACGAACCGCTATAGGAAGCTTGTTCCAATAGCTCGGGGCTAGATATGAAAAAGCTCTGCCTCCCGTACGCGTGAGACGAATTCTGGGGACTTGAAGAAGGTCTAAGGAGCTGGATCTGAGTTTCCTGTCTGGAGAGTATTTAACTAATTTCTTTCGAAGGTAGAGAGGACCTCTTCCCCTCAGAGCATTATAGGTAAGGCAACAGATCTTGAAAAAGGATCTGTTCCTTATATTTAGCCAATGCAGCTCTCTCAACAGGGGGGTTGAAGCTGAGCCTGCAGGGCGGTTCAGAATCAGCCGTGCTGCTGTATTCTGAATTACCTGTAGTTTTGCCAGATAAATTTGA